>NW_001509762.1:4999094-5587061 GCF_000149645.3 Aspergillus fischeri NRRL 181
CGGCGTCAACAGCCGTCCTTCTTCGATGCCTTCCTCGCTCGATGATTTTGATGAGGATATGAACGATTATTTATCCTTTGGTCGTCCCAAGAAAACCTTGAAAGAGGAATCTTCATCCGAGAATCTGTTGAAGGAGGTTCACAGAATGTCTGCTTCCCGCGAGAAGCAAGCACGACAAGCGTTCGGCAATCGCTATGATTTTGGGGCCTCCTTGTCCGCCGTCATGCGGACCAAGCCCGCCCATGATCGCACGACTCTGACCGCTCGAGCAAAGTCTGACACTACCAAGTCTGACCCTGTGAACAGAGACCCTGTCCCGGCGGAAGGTCTACATGTCAAGAAGGTCTCCCCAGTTAGCGAGGTCAGCTCGCAACTTGCACTCTCGGAACACGTCAAGCCCTCGTCCCTCTTGTCCAGCAAACCCCACCATGATTCATCTGTGTACAAAGAACTCGTCGACAAGTTCTGTTTTTATGGATCATCGAAGGGCTCCAATGGCACCAACGACTCGCTTAGTAACGGGAATTTGCATCCCGATTCTTCGAGCGCATCCAGCACCTCCCCCGCACAATCCTTGTCGCCTCCTCTCTCACCGCGTTCGACAGAGGTCTTGGGAATCGACTACGGGAATAGCCGCTCGTCGTCTGCTAGCCCAGTCAGCTCAAGCCCCCGTGCAGCTTCATCATCACCAACCCATTTCGACTATGCTCATCACCCTCACATGCAGGGCAACTTCTTAAAAGAGAGCCCGACACCGGCAGTCATCAGAGGGTGAGTTCGCTCTTCCATGACTACCGATAAACAAATTGGGTCCATCTTCACCGTCATTGTACCTCTTCTCACGCTGTGGTTGAAGGTCGCACAGTACTTTGATACTCACTCGTGAGACGATCTATTCGAGGGATACATTCATCGACCCTCCCTCAACCCATCATTTCTCTACCCGATCAGTTGTTTGCTGAATTAGCAGGGGACCTATTGTCGCCATTGCGTATAATAGCTATGGCTTGGTATCCTGGTTCTAATACTTATTTTCCCCTTTCCTTACTCTGGTGTTCAGGTCAAGTATTGAGGCTTTTCCCTTTGCGATGTACCATAAACCGCGGGGAAGTGCCTTGTACTTGCTTGTTATCCTCTTTTCCACGAAGCAATGATTATGGTGGAAAGCAAGTTATGTTCATGCATGATTGTGCTCAGTGTGGTCTTTTTGATGTCAGTCTTGATTTGTTCAATGAGTACGATGATACGAATTTTCTTCTCTGCGTTTGTTCCTGCATAGTAGTCTGGTAGTCTGCTTAACAGCATTCTATGAGATGAAGCATTTGCAATCAGGAAAAGTTTCCACACAGTTTACGCTGTTGTTATTGAACATTGCTCAACTTTAGTTGAGTTTTCTGCATGGAGTTTGGGGTCATGTGCGACATTCTGCTGTCTTTGCTACGGTTCCCTGGGCGGGTAACAATGCCTTTTTTTTATTGTCTGCCACACGGGGTAGTTCTGGTAGATATGTGGAGGCAACGACAATTCTCAATACATTAAACACACGGTTATTACTTGTCTGTTTCAGTACTTCTCAGCCTTTAGTCTGTAGCCTTGTAGCCGATGCAAAACCGAGCGTGTCTAGCTGCTGATGGTATGGATCATTACGCAACTTGCGCTGAAGATGTCCCTCTGTCGATAGTCTGCTGACTCTCTTCAAGGTCGCTGTCTGACATGTTTTTGGTATTCTTAGATAATGTATTTCTCGACCGCGTCGGTCGAGTGAGAGGTATGAGAGAATGATTCCCCGACATGATTAGGAGCGGCTGCAAGTTTAGATGTGGGGTGCTGGAAGGTAGAACCCCAGATAGGCTCGATCCTTGAGTGATTGTTCGGTCTAACTCCCGATCGGACTATCAGGGAGGGATCGTAAGAGATAGCTTGGTCACAACAGACAGAATCCATAATTAGCATTGACTACGCGTATCTATACTTTTCTGGCGTACAATTTCCCTTGTAAATAGATACCTCGACGTTGGTGATAAGGTGTGTCGCCAAGCCGTCACGTGATCTTACCCGCTGATGCGCCCACGTTGCTGGTTCACAGCGGCAAAACTGCGCCAGAAACCAACGGCAGAAACATGGGCTTGAAAGCAGCCGTTCATAACGCCCTTTTTCCCATCCGCCACCCGCCAATCATCTCGTCTCATTGCTTTTTGACCCTTCCAGATCAACCCCTGGGCTTAGTCATTCACTGAAACCGCGAAAAATCACGCTGTCGCCTGCTGACCGCCCCGAAGACATATTTAAGAATACGCCTTCTTCGCCCCCTGCTTCTTGACTTGCTCTCTTTTTCTTCCCTTTTACTACTACTCAATCCAGCCAGCGACGCGCCACATCTGCCATCAGCTCCGCGGGTCGTTTTTATCAACTTTTTATCTAATTTCTTATCATCTTATCTTTGAATTTTATTTTACAATATGACTGGACGTAAGTATTATCCTTGATATGTTTTTTTCCCTTCTGTCGTGCTTATCATTCTTGGTTGTTGATGGCTTGCGGTTGAGATGGGTAATGATGATACGTGGGTGGATGCACGTGACATCTTACCACTGCCTTAGGCCAATGCGTCATCTGTGCAGTACCCTGTATCCGTCTCACCTCGACATTGACAGCCATTACGCTATCTTTATCTCTTTGAAGTCAACAGTGACTAATAATCATGTCCTACAGGCGGCAAAGGAGGCAAGGGTCTTGGCAAGGGTGGTGCTAAGCGTCACCGTAAAATCTTGCGTGACAACATCCAGGGCATTACCAAGCCCGCTATCCGCCGTCTCGCCCGTCGTGGTGGTGTCAAGCGTATCTCCGCCATGATCTACGAGGAGACCCGTGGTGTCCTCAAGTCCTTCCTCGAGTCGGTCATCCGTGATGCCGTCACCTACACTGAACACGCCAAGCGTAAGACCGTCACCTCGCTCGATGTCGTCTACGCCCTCAAGCGCCAGGGCCGTACCCTCTACGGTTTCGGTGGCTAAACGTTTACGCTTTGCTATTCGTCATCACATCGAGTCCCGAGTTCCGGCTCCGATTCACTTGGCTTTCTCCGACCGCTGCTGTGTCTGGTTGAGTGCTTGGTGACGGTCGATTGGGGGGAAAGCCCGGAGACTTGTATATTGACTTCATGCGTTTATGCTGTGATGCTTTTCTGGATCTTTGAGGTTTATGGGGTTTCAATGGGGTTTGGAATGGGCTAGTTTGATCTTGACAATCTTCTGCTGGTTTTATCATATGGGCTTGGAGGACCGGCTGGTTTGGGTCTTTTTTTAACTGCAGTGAATTGTGAATTCCTCGCTTCTTGGGGCTAGTGAATACAATCAATTTCACTGAGGATGAATTGTCCTGATTCTGTAAGTCATACGGAGTAGTGTAGCATGCCATTGAAAGGATTCCAGACAGATCACATGGTGTAATCTGCGACCGCTTATCGTGCACGGACCAACACGTGCGCATGACGTTATCCGCCCTGCGCTCCCTCTGCATGGCCGTTGGACCTCGGTCTTTCGCTAGAGTTAAATCATGATATGACGGCTCGGACTTGGTGTGGCTGTCATAAATCGGACAGCTCCATCTCCTGCTTTGTTAATGGGAACAGCAGGACCTGACGTTGTCAATCGGACTTACCTACACAGTACATATCCAACAGACCATAAGGCTAACACATGTGGTCGATATTCCTGACGAGCTATCAATTGACTTGCCAACGATTCTGTTCATCTCATCATTGATTAATTGCTGCTCTGTTTCTTAACCGCTAAAAGCATGTCAGAGTATAAAGTCGCCTACGAGTCTGAACTGGTACGTCTGTTTTTGTTGATCTACAGGACCCGGAATGCAGCTCTTTTAATAGCACGTGAGGATTACTGACTGGGTGGCACTGGGTAGGACTCATATCAACTGTACTATAGATATGATAATCCGCCACCGGAGAAGGACTGGAAGAGAGCTGCACTACGTGGTCCCGCTTTGCCTGCCGTGGGTAATGCAGTCGCGGGGGCCGTGGGAGCGGCTATATCCAACGTTGTCACGTACCCGCTCAGTCTGATTGTGACTCGACTACA
This sequence comes from Aspergillus fischeri NRRL 181, assembly GCF_000149645.3. NCBI lineage: Eukaryota > Fungi > Ascomycota > Eurotiomycetes > Eurotiales > Aspergillaceae > Aspergillus > Aspergillus fischeri. Next base: position 5,003,192 of record NW_001509762.1, read on the forward strand.
GACGCAGGCACAACAAAGGACGAAGAAAAAGAACAAGACGGAAACCGAGGACGTGGACGAGGAAGAAGAAGAAGAGGAGTACACCGATGTGCTTGACGCAGCACGCAAGATCTACGCCAAAGAGGGCCTGGGGAGTTTCTACACGGGTCTTGCGCAGGATACGGCCAAGACAGTTGCGGACTCGTTTCTGTTTTTCCTTGCGTATGGATTTTTCAGGCAGCGGAGGATCAGGGCTCGGTATGGCGATGGGCGGCGGTCGAAGCATGTCGTTCTTCCGATTCTCGATGAGTTGGCGATCGGTGTGCTGGCCGGCGCGTTTGCGAAGCTCTTTACCACGCCACTTGCTAATATCGTGGCGAGGAAGCAGGCGGCGTCTGGGAAAAAAGCTCTTTCGACGAAGGATATCGCTGCGCGGATCAAGACGGAAAAAGGGCTGAGGGGGTTCTGGTCCGGGTATTCTGCGTCGCTCATTCTCACGCTGAATCCGTCCATCACTTTCTTCCTGAATGAGGTCCTGAAGTATGCACTTTTGTCGCGGAATAAGCGGGGAAGACCGTCGCCAGCGACGACTTTCCTTTTAGCTGCCATCAGCAAGTCCGCTGCATCGTCGATCACATACCCGTTTTCCATGGCCAAGACAAGAGCGCAGGTCGATAGCTCGGGGAATATCGAGAAATCGAGTAGTAAGAGTGTCTCTGAGGACGGGATTTCGTTTGCACCTCAGATCATTATGGATGTGCTGGCTATTGCACGCAACGAGGGTGTTTCCGCGCTGTATGCGGGCCTCCCCGGGGAAGTTCTCAAGGGTTTCTTCTCGCATGGCTTTACCATGCTAGCAAAGGATGCTGTCTATTCACTCATCGTGCAGAGCTACTATCTTCTTCTTATTATCTTGAGGAGGTATCCTACGCCCGAAGAACTGATCCAGCGCGCGCGCGAACAGGCCGAGGAATTCGCTGAAGCCGCCCGAGAGGGTGCGCGAGACCTGGCAGAGAAAGCTAAGGAAGGTGCCGAGGAGATGCTTGAGCACCATCCGGGTCATGTCTCTGTGGATACGGCTTCGAATGCTGGATCTTCCGGTGTGGATGCCTCAACTGGATACCGCGTTGGCTCTGATGGGCCGTGGTCTGATACTAACCCGACCGCAGAGTTGGTGAGAGATTACGTGGAGGATGAGACGACAGAGTGGAAGGGTATGTACCGTTGGTTCTGGGAGAAAACGAAGCATGAACAAGACTGAGTTTGTTGGCTTGTTTGTCGATTTCTTACAATTGCGGTGTACGAGAACAGTGTCCGATGTTTCATGGATGATGAGCGTAGCATTATCTGATTACATGGCATAAGTAATTTCAACTTAGCGTACAAATTTATTGATGGTTTCAAGAGTAATGAATCCTTCTTATGAGTTCTAAGAATAGCGTACACTATCCAAGATCTCTCACCCTTCAGTGGGGCCTTGACTCGCCGAGATCCACGGGACGCACCATCGCATCCAGCCCGACTGTTTACTTTTTCCCCTCATCAATAATATCTATCGATCCGCTACCGATCTCTCCATATGCTACAGAACTGATCTGGGGTGACCTCCTTCCTCATTTCTCATGTCAAACGAGTCTCGCGGGGGTCCTGGATTGCAGGACCTCGAGAAAGAACTGACTTGCTCGGTATGTACTCTGCATAATCATGCTGCTTCTTGCGTCATTTGATCGGGATCTTATCGACGGGTGGGATGGGATACCCACGAGGACCACAACATCAAACCCCTCTCCTTCGATCGTCGGCCTCGTGTTGGCGGTGGATAATCTGATAGTATTTGACAGATCAATATGGGCGATCTCGAAATTGCTTACTTGACCTCTCACTGACTGACCCCGAACAATCTATAGATCTGTACAGAACTGCTCTACCAGCCCCTCACCCTCCTAAACTGCCTACACACGTTCTGCGGTTCGTGCTTGAAAGAATGGTTTGCTGCGCAGGCATCCCGTCGTCGGCCGTCTTCATCCACCCCGCAATTCACCTGCCCTGCCTGTCGGGCCGTAGTGCGCGATACACGACCCAATGCCACTGTCACGACGCTGTTGGACATGGTCCTGGCAGCCAACCCTGAGCGCGTCAAGTCAGCCGAGGAGAAGGAGGAGATTGCTCAGAAATACAAGCATGGCGAGTCGGTGTTTCCTGTGCTTTCGTCTCCGGAACATGGTATGGTGTCGGACAACGAAGATCGACGGTTGCTGGAGGAGGTTCGTGAATTGAGTTTGCGAGAGAGCAGGATGGGGACAGGACAATCTTCAAGAAGCAGGCAAGCCGAGGGCGTTGACGCTGATGGACGGAGAGCGGACGGTCGCTCAAGACGACGGCGTGAGGAGGAGCGTGTACTGCGCCGACAGCCTGGGGCCCCTACGGAAGATAACTCGGAGAGAACGAGGCGGATCGAGCATCAGTCCAGTCTGCGATCACTGCTTAGCTTGTCTGATACCGAAACGATGGAAGAGGAGATCCTGCGACAGATCATCGAAGACGGACTGCTGAATGGTATTGACCTGGACAATCTTGGGCCGGCGCAGGAAGAGGAGTTGACTGAGCGCATCGCCGATGCTTATCGCCGAAGACACATGCGACGGCCGCGCTCACGGCAGAGACAACAGGCGGATGAGGCATCACAAGCGTCGCCGCGACCGCGTGCGAGATCACAATCTGTGCAGAGACCACCGACGTCGTCCGCTCCACAACCATCCTCGAGGAATCCACCCGTGTCAAGGCCGTATCTGCTGGAGCCACTTGTCTCGCGCTCGGAGGGTTCTAATCATCAGCGGCGTCTTTCGGATCAGGGGACGAGGAGGAGGAGGACGTCACCGGCTCCTGTCAATGCGGCGTCCACATCGGAAGACACGTTGCGACCTGCTGCGAGGTCGTCCAGCGATATAGCTTCGGATCGTCCTCGTCCTTCTCAGTCCTCCCGAGCTCGCGCGGCCGAATTGTCAACTGCTCCGAGGCCCCGACGGGCAACAGCGTCGGAGCAGAATGTCCCGAATATATTCACCCCAGAAGCTAGGAACCGCGATCATCGGCAACATGTCTCGGGCAGACCACTCAATATCTCGCCTGCGTCGGTAGCTTCACCGAGCACACCGAATAATTCTTTTTCTGCGCGCTTAGAACAGACCACAGCCGGATCACCGGTCTGTAGTTCTCTAGCACCGGCCGTAAGCAGTCCTGCCAACCAACGCTCTCGACCTTCCTCTTCTCGATCCCACGCCACTCAACGTCCTTCAGCAACTTTCACCGAACCTTCCATCTCTTGCGACCGGTGTGGCAAGCAGAATGTCCAATATGAGCTTCACAAAAGATGTCTACAATGCAAAGATGGAAACTTCCATTTATGCTTGCGGTGCTATCGTCTCGGCCGCGGCTGTTTGCAATGGGCGGGTTTCGGTCCGTCTGCAGAAGTGAATTTTGACAGAATGCTTGCCTCCTCGACCGGTCGGCCTATGCCATCGCGCGAGATAGCGCATGTCTTGCAATTTTCCAGATATCCACGGCCCGCTGAGAACGTCCATCGCACAAGTGGCGGAACAGAGATGACTAGCGACGATCCAGCCCAGAGGTTACAAACAGGACTATTCTGCGACATCTGCCACGCTGTGGCAAACAAATGCTACTGGAAATGCAACGAATGCAACCAGGGGGACTGGGGCTTCTGCAATAAATGCGTTAACCAAGGACGATGCTGCACGCACGCGCTTCTACCTGTCTGTCGACTTGCGCTTGGGGATCGCTCGAGCGTACCAGTACCGGCTGGTAGTGACTCGACTGATGGACCTAACCATCCATCCGCTCCTTCTACTACCGCCGATACTGGGAACGAGATATACAGGATCCTCTCTTTCTCAACCAAGTGTGACATCTGTACATACCCCATCCCAGCGTCAGCCACGAGGTTCCACTGTCTCGAATGCAATGAGGGCGACTACGACGTCTGCGCAAACTGCTACCTCAAACTCGTCGCCACAGGCAAAATCAGCAAGGAAAACGGTCACAATGGTTGGCGCCGTTGTGTCAGAGGCCACCGCATGGTTGTTGTCGGCTTCGAAGACCGCAACGAAGGCCAAAGAAGGGTCGTCGTGCGCGACCTCGTCGGCGGCCGCGCCCTTAAAGACGAACACGCAGCCGCCGTCCCATCCCCTGAAGTCGGAACCGGCGACTGGAGCTGGAAGGAAGGGTCTGAGCGGCGAAAGAAAGCCTCTCGCGTGCGAACCCCCTGGACAACCACCAACAATGACCGCAGCAACTCATTCCCAATCAGTGCCGCTGGTGGCAGCGGATCAGGCTCGGGCTCGGGCCCCAACTCCGAAACAGCCACGCCTACCAATTCCCATTCACCAGCGTTCCTGCGCCGCTTCCCGCCCGACGGTGGAATCGGCCTCATCGTCCATGCCCTCTGGTCGTGGTATCCCGAGGACGATGTCCAGGATGAACTGATGTTTCCGCGCGGGGCGGAGATCACGGAGGTTGAGAACATCAACGACGATTGGTTTTGGGGCTGCTATGCTGGTCAGACGGGACTGTTTCCCGGATCGCATGTTATTGTCGTTGGGGAGATTGTCTAGTTTGTATGTTTTGTCATGGAAATGGCGTGTATGATCTGCTTATTCGAGTATTGCATGGGAAACGACTTATGATTGATGTGTGATGTGTAATGTGAACATAATGCGACGGAAACATGGAATTTATGCGAGCTTTGCATTTCATCGAGCTGTATTGCATGGTTTTCTCTAGCTAGGACTATCTCCATTTGAGCAACGATCCGGTTGCTCAATCATATCGTATCTCAATCATGACGGGCCTGTAACCGCCGAAACACATCAAGCCATAAAACGTATCATCGTGGTATCACAAGAAGTAGCAAACCAGCATGACAACAAATCAAAAACCCACCCAGTAATAAACATTAGAACGACAGTAAAAGAATCGACGAAGAATCTTGATCACTCAAGCAACGCAACCATTAATTTCTGATAATCCCCGCTAGTCTCTCCGCGGACTCTGGCGATGAGATCTTTCTTGTACCGATGGTGGTACGCGCGCTTGACTTGGTCCAGATGCTGTCTGTTCCAATGCACGCGCACAACCCGCACAACCAGCTTCTCATCCTTGGTTCCCATTCCCTTCATGCAGTCCTCGAGGAGGTCAGCGTCCCGCATGGCCGGATCCAGCGCGGTGCGGAGCATATGCAGCAGGGCGTCTTTCATATGCCCGGAGAATTCCTTCTCGATGTGGCTCTCCAGCGACGAGTTGTACCGAGCGCTGAAAGCCTGGCTGATAGCGCGGAGCTCCGGGTCCGACGCGCGGGCGAAGATACCGCAGACTTCGTCGACGTTGTTGACGACGCGGCCGCTGGTTGCGGCGTGGATGGCGCGGGCTTCCTGCTCGATGACCTGGGGGTTGATCGGGTAGGAGGGTTCGTGGCGGTCTGCGCGGAGGACGAGGGAGAAGAGGGAGCGGGTTTTGAAGGAGAGGTCGGCTTCGACGTCCTTTTGGAGGGAGCGGTGGAAGGTGTGCTCGTAGGCGGCCTTGATGGCGTTGAGGTCGGCGTTTGAGCGGCCCAGGACGACATCGTTCAAGAGCCATTCCTTTGTGCCGAGGCCTTGGACTGCTTCGCGGGCGGACTGCACGTCGTGCAGGAGCGGCCCGTCGATGATGGCGAGCAGGGCCTGGCGGAAGTAGCTGCTTGTTTCGGACTTGACGTCCTTGTAGAGGTCCCGGCGGTGATGGTTGGTGTAGGTGGACCGGACGGCGGCCATTTGCAGGGGGTCGAGTTTAGACAGTACTTGGATGAGCGTCTTCTCGTCAGTACCGAACCCTTTCATCGCTTTGCGGAGGAGGTCTGCTTCGCGGCGGAAGTCGCCCGGTGCCATCTGACCAGGAACGTAACCCAGAGAAGGCATGGCGGGTGGGCCTTGGAACTGTTGCGGTGGTGGTGCGGGATAGCTGCTCCCTCCTACCGGCGGGGCGCCATAGGGTCCGGGTTGGGGATACCCGCCCGCAGGCGGAGGGTATCCAGGAACGCCTTGTGGAGGGTACGGAGGTTGCGAAGGAGCGCCATATGGAGGCTGAGGCGGCGGCGAATGGGGATATCCTGGTCCGGGAGCCGGAGGATATCCGCCTGGCGACGGGGCAGGCGGAGGTGGTCGATTATAATGGCCCTGAGGAGGGGGCGGACCGCCGTAACCCGGTTGTTGGGGGTAGGGCGGTTGTGAAAATCCTTGAGGAGCCCCGTACTGAGGGTAGGGGGGTTCTGCAGAGGGGTCAGTCAGTCTATCCAGCTATAATAGGCAGCAGAATTCTGGTAGGGATGCGGGGGCATACGATTTGGTGGGGGGTATTGGTTGTATGACATAGTCGGATTTCTTTCGGTTTGTGGACTGTATGTCAAGAATTCTGAAGATTTGACAAAGGAAAGGGAGTAATCGAAAGTAAAGCGAATGAGGGACAATGGTCAACTTATATGATGAAGTTAGTTCCTCTCTACGGGGTACATCTTCGTCATATGTCGGCTGTGCTCTTGGAATTTGCCTGAGATCCATGGCACCAAGGCAGTAAGTAATGTGGCGCAAGCAAGGCTGAGGCGCTTAGTCAGGTGGGCCGCTCCACAAATCGGCCATATAGGGCTGAATCTGTACGGGTTGAGGGCGTAGATTTCCTTGGCTGTTCGATTACCTCTCTAGAGGGGCAATAGATATTTAATTAGATGAACACGAAGTCAATCTGTTTGGCCGATGATCAACTCAGCAATCCCCTGATACATGAGACGCGGATGGAGTTGTTCCTTCCAGGCTCCAGCCATCGACCAGGGCCAATTCGCTCCGCACCCGGAGCGATCTTAGAGTCCGCCTTGTATTGTCGTTTGACAATAACTCCGTACCATGCTCAGGTACGCGCCTAGCGAGCTCTTTGCGGATCGCAGGTTGCGACTGGGACAAACAACTTACATAAAGCCCGCCATATATAGATAGTATCGACGTATACTCAACATCGAACGTCTCATAAAGAACTAGGGGTGAGTCTCCATTGCGACCCTAAACCATGGATGAGAAACTATATCTGGATATATGCAATCAAACAGGCATCAAAATTCTGTCCTTCGTCTCATTGCTGCTCATGTACTCCGTATTCTGTGCATTTGTCCAAGACCAAAGCAGTCGTTTACCTGGTCTTCCGGCCCTCATCAGCCTTCTCTGCCGTCACAAAAGCCGCTCGCAGCTCTTTGCCAGCCTCCCAAAGCACCCAGAGCGGAATCCACACCCACAAGGTGTTAAAGAAGAAGAGGTAAAACCAGAGGTACACAGGATTACTGGTATCCAACTGGGAACTTCCCGTCAACCATTCCGGCGCAAATGTCATAAAACCCCCGTACAGCTCAGCCGTCGCCAGCGCAGGCGCAACCAGCCACAATCTCGCCTTAGCCGCGCCCTTTGCCGACGCAGTCGACCGGCTGCTCGATGCTTTCCAAAGCAAGTAGCACACATACACGGCCGCGGGGCCGCCAAGAAATACAGTCAAGAGCTCAATAGAGATGGTGGGAGCGTCTGCGACGGCCCAGCGACGGTCTGCTTTTGCGTATTCCTGCCATAGTCGAGCACTTGGGCCTGTTCCGTAGGCTGCGCCGTATACGCGGTCCTTGTGGCCTAGGAAGTATGGCTCTTTGCTAACGCCGGCGGGGAGCGTGGCGTAGCTGTAGAAGCACTCGTATAGGAACGATCCTTCGATGAAGATGTGGGTTAAGGCATCGTAGGCGTGCCAGTAGAAGAGTATCCGGTTGCGCGTTTGAGAAGATGGTATCAGTGCCCTGCCGAGCAGGTAGGCGATAGGCATGAATGATAGGGTAAAGCCGATACAGAGTAACGTCGGGACGTCGAGGGTGAAAGGAATGGTGGAAGACATGGCTATCGTCTATCACTGTAGGTCTCTTTGAGGTAGAGTAGGTTGCAGAACGAAATGAAGTGCAGTCTGTAGATTAACGGACGGTATTTCAAGTGAGCAGAGCTTTTATTGAAGGATCACATTGAGATTGTCCAGTCTGTGATAGATGGATTGAAGAGTGAGTCTAGTGAGAACAAATCAACAACCCCTGATTTTGAAACACTAGTCGCAACGGGACTATGACGTGGATGCCTTAGGCATACTTACTACGGAAATTATCTCCACGCCCTTCGTCGACCTTGAACAATTCGCACCATGATGGTATGTATGTATTTATATTATTTGAAAGTGATGGCATGGATGGAATCTTTCCATTAGTGATTTGATCTGGACTTCATTTCCATTCAGAGATTCTTACAGCCATCAAGCTTTCAAGGACCGGCTCCACCTTCCAGCGCCATGTTTATACCAGATCATTCTTCAGGAACGTCCATGAACTGATGATGCTTTAGCCCAAGGGGATTATACCTTCAATTTAGCAGTCCTAGCACAATTAATCCCCAGTGCTTGATCGCAAATTGCAAAAACAAAAAAAGTAGTCACGCCCGGGATCGAACCGGGAACCTTCTCGGTATCCTTGAAGAAGCTCACTTTGATTGTGAACGAGAAATCATAACCATTAGACCACGTGACTGGTTCTGGTTCTTGTTGGAAGCTTATTGATATTACCCTTCATAAGCGAACTTGCTATAGATGAACCATGATTGCTTCTAATCAAGAAATTCCTTGTTTTGATATTGGAAACCACACATGTGACGAGATGCCACGACTCTTCTCCCGTCCATCATCCGCTGACTGTACTACCCTTGCGGTCGCAAGTCCAAATGATCTAGGACACATCCAGCAAGCTGGCCTATCAACTATTGATATAGGTCCGGGGAATCGGTCACAGCTTCTCATGATGTCACCGAATCTGAAGCTGCATCTGTCCTGAATATCGTCTGCAGTCGGACAGTCGCCTGCCACTCAGACGTTGCTCAGTACGCCACAGATGATCGTCTGTTACCCAGATCCGGGCCCCTGCTGCCTACCCGTTCCGTGACTCAATTCGGGGCCCCTCTGCGCCCTGTGATCACGAATGGAGATTTACCCTGACAGTATGAACAGCCATAGAGCTTGCCCAGGCTAGAGTAGACTGGTTTTGTGTTCACTATAAATTAGTCACCGGGCGACTCCCTGCTCACGCCTTCTGACGCGTGCGCCCTTCCCGTGGTGGCCTCATGATCATTTCCAGAGGGCGGAGCTCTATAAAGTCAGATATAAGGCAGGCTGAAGCCTGAATTAGAAATCTGGCCATTTGGCTTCTGTGATATTATTGGGAGGATCCGGATGGCTATCTTTTGTCTCTCGTTAAGGAGGAAGTAGAGAGATACTTGGTCCATTCCACATTTCTCTGATACATTTTCTGCATAGGGAGCATAGCATTTATCGTTCTACAAAGAAAGAAAGTCTTTGTTTACTCTGGTTTTTTTAACATGCCACACCTGCGTCACCATCGAAGACGCCACTCCTGGCCCTTTGGCAGTCCAGCCGCGCAGCTGCGCGAAAGAAGAATCGCCCGGAATTCCAGCGCACTAGATCCGTCAACGCTCGCGGAGCTCGAAGAACACTACCTGGCACCCATCGTCTCCGAAGATGTACCGGAAGATGATGCTGCATCTGCCGGCATTGTGCGGACGAAGACGATGCGGTCCCACCGGTGGTTTGCTTCGAAGCACGCCGTCCGACATCATACATCCTCGCAGAGGAGTGCTACGACGAGCAGCGGCACAGGCTCGCTACGACGGATGATTCGTCCGCCTCTGGATAAGGCTCGATCGCTGTTCGTTTTGCCTACAACTACTTCGGCTGGGAAACAGGTGGTGGTCTCAGTTTGGGTGCCTCAAGCGGCTGAGACACAACCAGCTGATATGTTTGCTGATCGGGGGAGAAAAACAACAGCCGTTGACGATTCTGATTACTTGGCGGCTGAGAGGAATCATCGGAGGTGTCATTCGGAGCAGCCGCGGTCATGGAGGGCGCCAAGCGCGAGTCTGTGGACACTTTTGGAGGAGTGATTGCTGAGATTTCGGGTGCTCCTGGCGTTTGGTGTAGTTGCTTCTTTAGTCTTCATGGTTTTGAATACTAGTGAATTGACCCTCACTCTCACTCCAAAATATAGCTATTTCTGGAACATGGCAGGCCGAGGATTGCTCTACACTGTTATAGAGCAAATATGCATAGTCTTAATTGATGTGAGTTGTTGCATTGTTTATCTTAAGGGGGCATGGGGAGTATGTGTCCGCCGTGCTAGGATAGTATATGCAGAGTATTGTATGCGTAAGCACTGATATTGCCTCTGTTGGCTCCAAGTCCTTCAATCACACCTTGAATATCGTCCCACAAAACCCAACCATATTCAAAGGCACTACCAGCACCAATCTCGATCCATTAGTGAAACATCAAGCGCCAGGATTAGAATTTAGATGTGTGTGGTCAATCTCTGGCGGGGGATTGAATGAACCTTATTCACGAAATCTAACCCAGGTGATCTCAGGCCATAGTTCCTATTAGCTATTAGCGCATTGGTATCTTTTTTTCCTGGGGCAATGATCGGAACAAATGTGCCGAGGAGAAGCACTCTGACTGTTTAACTTGGCAGGCAATCAGGTGATGTCATATGAGTGCAAATTACCAAGTAGCTAGAGAATTAGAGCCTCAAGTGTGGAGACGTTCATTTCTTTTTGCACTTCTGTTCTTGGCAGCTGCTCACTCGGCAGTAGACACAGACTAGTAGCAGCAGTAATCGTGTGTCCTGGCTTCAAAATTTGGTGCATGCCGCTAATCACTGTCCTTCAGTTGGTTGCTCGAGCCTTGAGGAGGTCTGCATAGTCAACCGAGTCAGACTCTGAAACGTGTCAGACAGCCGGGCTACTCCCTTCAGTCGAGAAATGTTTCTACCTTGAAGTCACCGAGTCATCCTGGGCTAATCCTACACTAACGCATAGCCCGCATAGAATAATGGGTAGGCTCCTCCTCCCATTCGGCCAGTTGCAATGCAAGAATTACCCTCTCGTGGGGGCCAGATGATGTGATTGGACCATTGAGTTGCCCGATATCCTTCTCGAAGCACGCTAGAACGGCCCTACCACCCTGGGCAGGTCTCAGCTGCTTAGGCCTTCTCAGAGGGTTTGTTTGACATGTGGGGAAGTGAAAGGGAAACGATGACTGAGGGATGTTCATTCTAAAAGAGGATTTGAGCGGAACTCAATCATTGACAGCGGAGGTGAAGTGATACGTGTCGTATCCAAGGTTTGGCACTCTTTATCATCATCCATTCACGAAGGTCGAATAATTACCAAGTGACACTGCTGTCGATGATTCAGGTCACCAGGCAGAAGCGGTGAATTTGGCCCTTCTGGGGAATCAATCTGCAGGTGTCGAAATGGTGATTGGCTCTTCGTCAACCTTGTAGGGCAGAGTGAGTGGGGCCAGCCGAGAATCTCACCGACTCTGGAAAGTCAGAATCGTTGGCAGCTCTTGATTCGTCAATGGGAGCAGGGACCCGGTGCCCCAGGAAATGTCAGTCCCGTCCTCATGGCTCGATGATTGGACGACGGGGAGGGAGAAGATAGGTAATGGAAGTTGAGTGTCCGGAGTACACCGTAAGAGGATGTCGATGCTGGAGCTGAAAGACATAAATATGACTATCTGTCCGCCGCTTCGGTTAGTCTTTGTTCTCAACTCTTGATTCTCTTCTTCCAAGTTCAAAGTCCCAATCCGGGTAAAGACCTTACATACCTTTTGAAATTTTCCTGAATATGAAAGATCAGCACCGTGCTGGTCCCGCAGTAATCGAGCAGAACAATATCCATCGTCCGCTTTCTCACACAACCACTGTCTCCTCATCCGACTCCTCCCAAAGCGGCAACGCCACTGACAGTCCCCGCCAATCCTCCCACAGACTCTCCTTCCCATCTGGCGCAAGACTATTTCGCCCTCGTTCAAAGTCGCCCGCAGCAATTGGCACAGAGTTGCCGGTAAATCGTACTCGTCGCTCCACATCCGACAACTACGGCGAAACCATTCCTAGAAAGGTTCCTACTTCTAGTGACAATATCCCTCGACGTTCAACAAGCCCCACCGCAATGTCTCCCATCGAGCCCACCAGTCCAACTTCTGCTGATCTGCAGAAGCGCGACTCGGGATCATACAGCTCCCAGTCCAGAAAGAGCGGCGACGATTATCGTCGCTACAGCGGGACTGTGAACCACTACGGCCGTCATTCTAACGATTGGTTGTTCGGTGGGTTCAGTTTGCGGGACACCGTCCGAGAGGGCGTTGATCGCTTGCGTCATGGAAAAGAGAGCTGAGCGTCGCGTTCTTGGTATCATTTCTGCCTCTCCTTTGGTCCTCGACTTGAGACTGGGCCCCAATCAGTGTCACTGTTCAACAGCATCGTAGACATGACACGCACCGACGGACACTTGAACATACCAGCAGTGAACGGTATCCTCTTCGATAAGTCATCACTTTCTCGGAACAGTCCGAGCATCGAGGTCAAACACCGCAAGAAGCTCCATCAAACCGAGGATCTACTCCAGGCAATGCACGGCACCAGAGATTGGACATCCGAAAAAGAAACGCCACGCATTCGCTGTATCCATCTCGGCGTTCCGCCACTCAGTCGACGCGCACCTATGACTGGTCTTGGTTTGTCTTTATGATTGTGCATACTACTTTCAATTTCATTCAGTCAGCGACCTGGATCTGAAGAAAGTTTGAAACATAGTTAAATTGATTGTTAGAGCCCAGTGCATGGACCACATACCTTGCTCAGTAAGCCCGACCATCATCTATCACCACTGTAGAAACCAAGATAAAAGTCATCAACAACATCAACCATCCCACCAGCTGGAACCCATCTTTGAGATCCTGAAGCAGATTTCGGAATAATGTTCCATGAAACAGTAGTCAGGGTCACCACATCCACTTAGGGTTTTGACCTAGCCTGCAACCCTGGCGCCTTTCGTCCCGGTCTACTCCGTAGTTGCCAGTCATACGCAGATTGAGTTAAGGTAGCAAGTCAACAACCTGTTTTACAAACGTACAAAAATTTCAAAAACAGAAGGAGAGCACATTGAAGGCAAAATGGGTCAGGTAGTCGACCTTACTCTGCCTTGCATGAATTAGTTACCAGTAAGTGCTCCGTAAGCAAGTCAACTCTCAGCTCTCAGCTCCCCACCAGATCGACCACTAGGCGTGCCCGATCGTCTAGAAATCGCAGGTGACGCTCTTCAGGCCGATACTTCGATAATTTGCCAAGAACTCGACCCGCATATTTTATCTTCTTTTTTTCGATTTTCTAATCGTGATTGCTGGGTTCTTGTGCCGTAGCCTCTTCTACTGCAAGCACACGTGGGATGGGACCCGTCAATAGTCGGCAGCTCCCAAGCCCGAGTCCACACTCCGCAGGCGCAGCTTAGGGATTTGAAGCCTTAAGCATTCATTCACCGAGACAATTTACCGGTGTTCATTACGAGGGTACCGGCGGGAACGAGGGGGGGGAGTTTGATGAATTTAGTGGCTAATACCGTGTGTTATGGCCAATCTATGAATAAGAACTATCATTAAACAGTAGAATAAATATTGGTCCGGCAGGACGTCTCAGGGGTGATAACAAAAAAAGGGGGAATCATGGGATACTAGTCGACCCAAAAGGGAAACTTTGCAAATAAAATAGAATAAAACAAATAAATTTTGAAAACGCAGCAGAACGCCAGAGCCGAATAATCACGAAATTGCAGTTCTCCAGCTGTACTCCTTGTCCCATAAACAATAATGTGGCCCGCCCACTCCCCGCCCCCGTCAGGTTCGTGACTTGGAAGCGTCCGGCCGTGTAATCATGATAACCGTTGGATCTATGAAGGGTGATGTGGGAACAAGTCCCTCTATTGAGTGAGAGCCGAGAGATGCTCATGCCGCTCTCTGCCACGCGGCAATGTCAGCCGGTGTTATATCGATATTTTCCGCCGTCAAGGCCTGGAGCTTAGATATCTGCAAATGCGCTGGAACCGGTCAGTCGGTGGTCAAGATGAATATGCAGCGTTGTGCAAGGCCTCTGACGCAAATCCAAGGACAATACATACTTGGGCGTTGCACGGCTTCTGCTCCTGCATGGACATGAATGACCCCCGAGTCGACATACTCCTTTGTGGTGACTCCGCTGTGTGAGGCAGCACCGAGGATCACTCGAATTCGGTACCGACCTGGCTGCGCAATGCTCAGCGGGCTGAACTTGGCAAATCCGCTTGTCGTGTTCCCATTTCGACTGCGCACACTGGACGTTAGCGTCCCCGCCAGTCCGGTGGCCGCAGCCGTTCCCGTCTCGCTCCTGAGCGATGCGTGCGCAACCATGTGCTGAACTGCTGGGTTCACTAGGTTGCCCACGGGCCTGACTGCCACAATTACTGGCAGGGTAAATGGCGTCCCAGGACGAACAGCAGCCGGGGGCTCAATCTCAAATGTGATGCCGAACTCCCGACTGGAGCTTCCCCGGGAACTTCCTCCTTTGCTCTGAACCATTTTTGCAGGCCTCCCTTGTTAGAGATCGATGTGGTCTTTGTTATCGTACCGGACAGAGCAATTCGATGGAGTCAGCTCGGGCCCAACTTCAACAATGCAAGTAGCCTATATCTTTAGCCTGAAATGGGATATCAACGGTAGAAGGAATTTAACATAGCACAAGCAAGAGGATTGACCAGACAATTAATAGAGACAATGGCTCTTGAATTAGAAGCAAAAGGTAGGATAATAATGGGCTCCCGAGGGTGGTTCATATATGTTGAGTGCCGGCCTCATATAGATTGAACCCTACCGAAAAGGGCATCATAACATATTTCCAATTTGGAGGACAGTGCTGAATACTGTCTTAGCAGGTTTGCCACCGCAGACAAGGGAAAAAAAGCTAATCTCAATAGCTCCCTTGAAATGCAAGATTAGCGAGAATGTGGATCTGCGTGGTATTACAGTTATGTGCTGACGCTAGATAAGGGCCCGCAAGCTTGTCCCAGTGTTTACTGGATTTGGGTTCGCATGAATCGAACCCATAAGCATGAAATGAAAAATTCATCCTTCCTGCAATATGGGCATTTTGGGAAAGTGGAACCCACATCTGGGCCTCTCCTCTCCTGTTCTTCTAATCGTCTTCTCATTCGTTATATTATTCTCTGAACAGGTGGTGTTGTGCCTCTCTCCATATTTGTTTTTCTTGGCCTTGTGCTGGCACCATCTCCTCAAGCGAACGCCACTCTAACACCGCATTGAATTAACACGGATATAGTTTCCACAGCGCTAAAGCAACTGAGAATTCCCGGGAATCAAGCAGAGAGATGGATGGTAAGGTCGAGATGTCAGATCCGCTTCGGGGGGAGCCAATCGAATTGTGAAGCACAAGATGCAAATCCTAGCGCATCATGCGAGATCTATAACGCATTCCACGGGTATCTCGGACGCTAGCCTTTACATCCGTATTCGCAAACAGTAGACCATTGTATCAGTGGACCTCTGGGGAAGAGGTGGCTCATGCTTCACCCTTTGGACTTGAAGATGGATGGTCCATGAAGTTCCCTTTGCTTTTTTGTGGGCCCAGAGAGATACTCAATGCTGGAAAGGGACGAATGACGATACAAAGCTTGCATCCATCACGCGTTCTCGGAAGGATCATGCTTGTTCACTGTAGTGTGCGAGTCAACATGTTGTGGCAATCGCAGTGTTTCTACGAAACCAAGACGTTGGACATTCCGTCAAACAATGTACAGCGTGACGAAGAAATTTTCGATAGATAGACTTTCTTCGCTATCCAATGGAGTTCAGAACCTGGAGGAACGGACAACCGGGCTGGAACAAAGCACGTCCTAGTTTCCGCAGTGGTACACAAAGCTTTCCGTTCTTGTATCGGAGAACGGTCAGAAGGGATAGTCAACCAAGATAGTTGTTTACCAAAATCAGACGATTGCGCCAATTGAACTCAATCCCTGTAGCCTGGATGGGGAAGCAATCTCCATAATCAGATGGATCACAGTGCTTTGGGTAACAGGGACAATTTTGGACAGTGTTGGGCCAGTAACTTCGCCACACCTCCTTCCGGTTTAGTCCTTGCCACAAGCCACAGTTCCCCACTACAGCCTCACCCAGACTTCTAATAGCGGGGTTTTCTCTGCTTTTGTTTTTGTTGCATGTCTGTCTTCCATGGTCATCACCTTGCTGAATCGCGCTATTGGATGCAGTTGTCTCTTCCAAGCTCCCACATACTAAACCACTGCCTGTTTCCAACGTCGATCATTCCATACTTGCTTCTTTTGAACCTAAACTGTCATGAACTGCACTCCTCTCTACACGATTCCATCCCAGGATCCCCTGACCTTCCACGAGGTCACCAGTTGTTCCGACCAATCATTGACTACTGACCATCATATTAACAATATGGTCTAGATTGGCCATTATTTGCTTGATAAACTGCTATCATGATAGTGGTCCCCCGCAGCCCGCAACGGACTAGTGGAGTAAAACCCAGGGTTCAGGCTTCTCCTGCTGCGCGGTGTACAGGGACACAATATTCAGGTATTGCTCGTGAACAGTTGAGTCAAATCTCCATGACAGGAAACAGGACAAAGGAAGGCTCCTTGATCGACAGCCAACACAGTATGAAAAAGTTCGTTGGATCTGCATTGTCCCTCTGACAAGTTGTGGGGCATCCTCGTATTTGCTTTTCCTCTCATGCACGGTGCAATGCTCGATGCCGTGGAGCACTCCTTGACGACTTGAGACGAGATCTACCATCCATTCCGCATACAACCAATAGTTCTTTGTGGATCGCCGATTCAGCATGATAACACACAAGCCACCTGTGGCTGAAGTGGATCATGAACGGTCAAGTTGTGGCGGTGAAACCGAGGAATCCAGGATTCCTACAGGACTTTTCCCAGGAGGAAACATTGGTTCGGTCTCGCCTGGAGCTCTGGGCCTCATTCTACTGCTTTGTCCAGATCTGTAGTCTAATAGCGTGGTTGCTAGGCCAGCATAATGCCTCGTTGATGTCGTGTGATTACGCTTTGACTCTCATACTGGGCATCCAACAGGATGAACTCGCAAACGTCATCTGTCTCATGGATACAGTTTCCTAAACTTAGCCTTTCCGTGCCTTTGCGTCCTATTCCTCGTCTGCATTGCTGAGTTCGCAAGATCCGTCGGACTGGGACTATCCGCCCATGAGTTCTTGGGTCTCGAGACTCGCTTCAGCCTGTTCACCGCTTTATTCATTGACTTTAGCGTATGGAGAATCTATTTGGGATGATACAATGGTATCCGGCACGCGCTATCGCAATGCTCGAATGATTGTGGAGAATGTACTTGAGGATCTCCTACCAAAAGCGCAACTCGATCCTCGGAGCCTGAGACCGCATGGTTCCGGTTCTTCTAAATGAGGTTACACATCGACAAATGATCTTCTTGTTTTAGCAAATGTATCAATCTAACACAGTTGGCAAGTCTCGTAAATCGCAATATTGTCCGGTGGACTGCAAGGCATACCACAGCCCCAACTGGAACGCGCATCTCTTTGCGTAACCGAGTGAATTACATGTGCTTCGCCAGACCAGATCTGGCCCCAGAAAGACAGTGTTAAACTGCGGCTTTGCAGTCAGTCACAGAAGAAGTTTCTATCAGCCAAAAAGTACCACTACTGAGGTATGTACGTTGCAGGGGTGGCAGCACTTACTCCCGGCCGCAGTGATCCATTGCCCCGCCGAATGAGATGGTCCAGGAGGGCACGAGATCGTCGCCCGGTTGAACCGTGCGCTATAACAGACTCGCACTTGTGTCATGACTCGTAAGACCAACCTCAAAACAACAAAGTACCTTAATCCATCTCATCCTGTAAGAGGGACTCCAGCATTGGACAGGGCTGCTCATGCACCCCGTCCCAAATAGGGACAAAGTTTACAGACCACTAAAAGGAGGCGACTTATTTTCAGAGGACTGCGCTTAATTAGTGAGGCGGATCAGCAGCTAGTAAGTGTATCAACGTTACACAAAAAGCAAGGAACCTATGTCCTTGGCACAAGCCCTATGTTATCCCGAATGAGAGTATTGCCATACCCTACCGGAACCAAACCGCACAAAGCAGATGGGCAACGCTTGAGCTCCCGCATGTGCAAATGCTCACCTGACGGCCTTCAGTTCCACCATCAAAGAAGGCTTCTGCCAGATGATATACGATGTCTGATCATCCCAGTCGCGGTAGTCTTCATGGAGGGTCATGTCAAAGTTCCAGAGCAGCTTTGCAACGATGAGGCGCATTTCAGCATAAGCGAGACTGTATCGAGGGAACAAAAGCCCTTGTCAGTAATGAGTCGAGGCAGGAGAAAGTGCAGCAACATACTTCTTGCCTAGGCAGTTTCGAGGACCAAAGGAGAAGGGTTGCGAAGCCTCTCTGTTATCCGTTTCAAACCTACGATCCCTGTTTTCCAGCCAACGCTCAGGAATAAAAGATTCGGGCTCGGCGAAATTGGATTTCGCCCGAGAAGCCGAGAATGGTACTACAGATACAGAGACCTATCGAAGCGGTTAGCGGAAGGGATGTGTCAAATGATCTTCAAGACTTTGCGTACACCTCCGGGGACATATTGTCCATCAATGGAAGCTCCCCCCATCGGGACCTTTCTTGGAAGATATCCTGGCACAGGAGGATATAATCGTAAGCTTTCTTCGAGAACAGCGTGCAAGTACGGGAGTCTTGCCACTGAAAGGAAGGTGATATCGTCTTGCTTCTGAAAAGCTCCTCTGATTTCCTGGACGAGCTTATTGTACTTTTCAGGGTGTTTCAGGAGATAAAAAGTGCAGCCGGACAGCAAGGTAGCGGTTGTCTCACTCCCAGCAAGAATCAAAACACCTGCATTCGCTTCTATCTCCTGCCGCGTCATGCCTCGTTCGTCATTGTGTCTCAGAATGCAGGACATGAAGTCCGGTCTGCTAGTCTGCAGGTCAAGCCGACGACTGACTTTGTCCTTACTCATGCGCCAGTGCTCATTTCTCATTTTCGCAGCCTTCTTTGGGAGTAACCTTTTAACCAGCGATTCTAGCAACGGATAAAGATGAATGAGTCTCAGGTAGACGCTCATTTTCACACTTTGGAAAACCATCTTCACCCAGGGGTGGTAGCGATTGTCCCGGAGGCAATCGAACGGCTCCCCGAAGGCCAAATCGCCAATAATATCAAAGGTGGTGTAATTGTACCACTTCATCATATCGACCGTGCTTCGCGAAGCAGCGCATTCAGCACGTAGTTTCTCGACGAGAAGATCCACATAATGCTGTACGAGCGACTCCTGTTCTCTCATCGCTTTCTCGGAGAATGCATGCGACAATAGGCGCCGCTGTCTGGCGTGATCGGCGTCACCAGCTGTAAGTATATGCCCGCCGTTCGGGCTGGGGATATAGTACTCGGGATCCTTGATGAACGAACTGGCACCGTGTTTCCGGTGACCGTAGATGTCTTTCCAAGCGCTGGCGCTTCGGTACACCAGGGTGGAGGGCGAAATGCGCACAACATCGCCATACTGGTCATGCAGTTCCTTTAGCTTGGCATGTATTTCCCCTGAGATTGTCCACCAGATGTAGCATATATTCGAGCATGCCGCGAGCTTGGGACCAGGAAATTTCCGAAGCGGGTGTAGATAAATATTGTAGATAGCCTGCCCAAGCAGAACTGCTACCAGCTATTATACTCAAGGTCAGCTCAGCAGGACGCTTTCCAGTCAGGCAGTCTGTGGGTTAAGTGCACTCACTATGGATAGCACGATAGATATTGGACTCATCCTTTTCTATCCTATTTTAGGTCTGTCAGGAGTTTGCATCGTCCGGATCCTGATCCAGGATGGACACTGGCTTAAATAACTGGCCACGTACGAGTGCGCCGAGGTAGCATCACCGGGGCCCAGCTGTAGCAGTAGTGCTTCAGCTTATTCGCTTGTTGCTTCGAACCCTTGTGTGTGACATTGCTAGAGCTAAAGCCAGAGCTAGACTAGGTGCTTGATGGCTTGATAGACCGACCATGATGTCCGATGGGATGTCAAAGTGGGGTACCATTATGGCATAACTGTCTAGTGTCACAAGATATCCTCTCCACTTATGCACGATGTCATGACTCGTGAGGTTAGGTCGATTTCATAGCACGGCTGTAGCGGCCGGCTACAGGCAGTGGAGGCGAAATGGCGCATATTTTTATGCTTACGGCCAAAGACGTGGTGTTATCGCCGGACAAATCCGACGGAGATCAACGGATGGACATCCATACACTAGACTAAGATTTAGCGACGTTCTGAAAACGCATGGAAAAGAATTGTTGCATAAATATCGAATAGATACTTTCTATATGAATTAGGTCAACACAAAAGAGCTATCTATAGAGTTCAACCCCGCTTCATCCCTATATATATATATTTTGAAAGGTGATCTCAAGGTATATTAGAGGTAACTACTACTTCACGCGCAAGTATGAACCTGGCCTCGGCTAGAAGACTCTAGCGATGACCTACTTTCCATTCAATACAATCGCTTCAAGCTGATTCCCGCCGATCCTAGACCAGCGATGGCACGACCGATGGTCATGGCATTATTTTCACGAGCACATCGATCTGTTTCCTAAGCGCCATTGCATTGGCATGAACCTGGAGTATGCAGAAACGAAACTCATTCTCGCTTGACTGATGGTCTGGTTCACTCTGGAATCGCGGACGATGCATTTAATATCACCAAGCAGTGAGTCTAAATCATGTAGGAGAAACCACCCTGATATCTCACTTGAGCCGGGACCTAGAAGAGTAGACCTGCTGCAGTCCTCGAAGTAGAAAGGGAGACGGAAAGACACCTTCCTTCCATTTTGGGCTCCAACTGCTCTCTGCGCCCTCGCTCACGTGTCGTGACGTTGACTTTGACACCTGAGCTATCTCATGCAATATGGATGACTTCGCATCTAAGAACAGTATTGTTATCACGATGAACATCTGGCCGACGCTCGGTTATCTCTCAGATGGCGCCTGTCCTTCACACACGATACTATCAATCCTTTTCTGTTTCTCACTCTTTTAATAGCGCTCACGCACAACCAATACGGGTTACAAGGTACATTAGTTTGAGGGTACTGATCCAACTGTTTGTGGGAACTATCTGCATTTTCGTGCTCGCGGTTTTATTCTGGAAAATTGGGCAGTTCATTCGATTCCTCACGCGGGACCGAGTCATCAGGCAAGGAAAGACGGTTAACACTCGCTACGCGAGGACCTGGTATGGCTGGGTACCATTGCAACGACATGAGTTCCACAAGAGGCTTTTCCAAAAATGTTTCCAAAGATTGCATGACTGGATGGCGTGGAGATCATCCAAGGCCGACTTTCGCTGGGTCTGGTGGGATCCTGGCCAAAAGGAGCTGAAAAAGTACAAGGAAAGGCGACGATTCCTCAGGTGGGTGCCAAAATGCTTCAGAAGCTACGAATTCACGACGGCGGATGCCATCTGGAACCCTGGCCCTTCAGTTGGGCGTTGTCTGGCGCCTGGTGAAAATACAGCAGGACGTTCCTGCACAGAAAGGCGCAGTCTTTCAACTCAGAACCTGTGTATGGCTGTGCTCAAGTCATCAGAAAGACGGGATTTTCATAATGTATCATCGAGCCAGATGTCAATGTCCGATCGTTCTCAACTATCGCTGATTGCATCAAGACAACTGGATAGAAGACTCGAGGGAAACTCCACGACTGACACAATCCAACTCCGAGATCTCCGCATACTCTATAACCATGCTGGAATGCCCTTGCCATTGAATCATTCAATATACGTACGCAAAGGCAACCGTATGGTCCTGCTTTTCCCGAAGCGCAATATAGCGATGCGACAAAATCTTTCCATGCCATGTCTTTTGAGTACAGAACCCGGTCGTTCAAGGCTCGTCGATTGCTCAGAAGGATTTTATACTGGCCAGAATTTTGGACATGGGGAAGTTGGCTCTCGCTCGATTCAGAAGAGACCTCGTGCTCTTGCGTACCAGATGTGGTCGGCTCGCATGGAACTTCAAACGTCAAAATGCATTCGTTACAACCAGAGCCCGCTTCTCGGTCCTCCAGGGAGCCCCGAATCTGGACTTATTGGCAGTTTCTCCTCCGAACACGCTGCGTCTTTGGACTTGGTCCCAAGGACCTTTGGAAGAAGTATCGCCAATCCCTCCTCCGACGCAACCAGTCACGCCGTATCCATGAAACAACACGTTGATCATGACAGAGGCGACATGTCGGATGAAAGCGCACAAGATTCTGAAGCTGAACACCGACGTTGTAAGCCACAACTTCGCATCGATAATAGTTCACATCGAAGCGCAGAAGCCAGAGATTCGGGGCTCCAGGCTGCGTCTCCTGGCGCCGTTCAGAACTCTCCACGCTCAGATCGTGCAAAAAGACCGCGGAGCTTGGACGAAACTAACAAGAGCAAGAAGCTGCGGAAGAAACATCAAACAAAAGCTAGGCACCTGGCACATGGAAAGGAACCTTTACGAAGTCTAAGCACCTGGGAGGCGAGGCTAGCGCACGACCTGAATCGAAAATTGGAATGGCTCTTCGAACAGCTTAGTCCTGGTCGTAGGCCTTTTCACTTTGCCTTGCTTGCCAATCACTGGCTAAATAGAGAGACTTGGGTTGTACTCGATCCTATTTCACGGGTCCCCATTCAAGCAAGACGTCTTTGGGGAGATCCACGATCTAATTCTCCATATCCAATACCTTGCTGGGGGCCGAGACCCAAATATCCCGGGAGCCCTTGCAAAACAGCCAACAGACCTCATTTGGATTCCTGGAGGGTTGCTGTCAATCGCAATCGACGGGCGTCAGGACTTCAAGACGTCGTCAAGGGCCTCGCGTTACTTGCAGATTCCGCAGATGAACCACGGGATGGGAAAGTCGATCCAGCAAGCTGGATTCTTCGAAGGCCCCCGCAAGGCTTTGCAATGTCAACCACGCAGCAAGACGAGTACTACGAAGGAGGAGCAGGTTGGCAAGAGACCCTCGGTGACTGGCAAAGGGTGCGCCGTGGTTATCGAATCCGTAAAGCAATCTATGAAGGA
The DNA here is from genome assembly GCF_000149645.3 of Aspergillus fischeri NRRL 181. NCBI lineage: Eukaryota > Fungi > Ascomycota > Eurotiomycetes > Eurotiales > Aspergillaceae > Aspergillus > Aspergillus fischeri. The sequence goes on from NW_001509762.1 coordinate 5,026,320, forward strand.
AGGGCTAATCGAACTAGGATGAAGGAGATAGCGGTTGGACTTACCCGGTACTTCCAGGCCATAACAAATGAACCTTTGAACACTCCCAAAACAGCCGCCGCGTAAGAGGTACCAGCCGCCGGGCATTTCTTCAAGGCTTGCATCAGATACGGCGAAATTCGGAGAGGTTGACGAAGCGGTCTGTCGTCCATAGGCCAGATAGGTATCATATTGACTCTACCGGGAGAATTTCCACTCTCTTCACAGAGTGTTCTAGGTCCCAATTTATCATTTATTGTTCTACGCTTATGACAAAGATATCGTCTTGGTAAGAAACAAGATCTGTGTGTGTGTGAAATGTGCTCTCAAATTTGTATGAATGCATAGTAAGCCGAATTGAAAACCCATCGCAGTCATTGTGTAATTTCCCAATAGCCGAGAACTCCGATTTGCTTCCCTGTATCCTTTCTAGCTGAACCTCGACCTCCATCAGAGGATCTAGCCGATAAGGGCTGTGGTGTATTGTACAAACATTTTCAGCGGATTGTATGGACGGTTTTGAAGAGTATTGTGCGTCGAACTAGAGAACTTAGAAACCGGGAGGGTTCAAGCGCTGGCTGACTCTTGTCCACTTGGGCAGTTCTAAAAGCGAATTGTCAGCATCCTCATATATCGGCCTTGAGAACAGGTTAGTGACAGTGTCGAGACAAACGTACTGTGAATACCCTTCCGATAGGTCTTTTCCTTCTTATCGAACAGCGTGTACTTGTCCTTGGGCAACATCTCTTCCTCCCGAGGCATTTCCGCATACCACCGATCAACGGCTTTTGTGCTCTGGCCGTTTCGTCGCAAGGCGGCGCTCAGGGTGTCGACTACCCGGTCAACGGCGCGTAGACGCTTCCGTTGCCGTGCTTTTTGGGGCTGTGAAATACGCCATGGGATCTTCCTGTTCGTTCGCTCCCATTAGTCGTGTGCTTTATGGTAGTGAAAAAGGACAGAGGGGAAGAGCCACTGCAGAGGCTCCGTCAGGGGCATGGGGCGTACCAGAGAAGACCCGAGAAGAGCGGTGACGAGGCCTTGAACATCTTGACGGTATCCTGTCAAGTTGTTCGCTGAAAGTGCTGCAAGAATTGCACTGTCGCTGTCGGTGATGGGCAGACTCGGGGTGAAAATACTTGTATTCTGGAGGTTCGGAGGTGCTGGGTGGTCCGTGCTCGCCTCCGACCTCCGCGGCCGCAAAGCCAAAACCAAAGCCAATGAAGGCGTCTCTTGCTTTCACGCCGCTCGTCTCTGTCTGGGGGATTTATGTAGGTCTTCCTCCCCTCATTGCTCTTCAATCTTTCTTTGGCCCTTGTTGGCATTATCAAGTGCAGCAGTCTTTTGTTCTCGCTGCATCTGTTGTTTATCTACCTTTGTCCATGGATTCTTCTCGGTAGAGCTGTATACCATGTCCCGTTCTACGGATCGCAGCGCGACGGGCGATTGCCCTTCTCTTCCTTGGAGAGCGCTTTCGGCTACGACGATTTTCGGAGTCGCTGCATTATGCCGTTCGTTCTTGTACATGTGTAGTCGTCCGGAAATCAATGGCTTGGAGCCCTTTCTGGAATTACTTGAATCTCGACAGGATACGTCGCGAAGGACGAGGGGTTTGCTGACAGGTATCGATCCTCTTTACTCTACAAATTTTCTCTGCTTCTGTCTGATCGCTGCGCGGAGGTCAACTGCTGACATGGGATTGATTCGACAGTATCGAACCATATTAGCGTGTACGTACGTTACGATGCGCCTTGAAGCTTGAGGCGACACCCATCTGCGACTTCAACGAAGCTTACCGTTGTCGCTGACTCGAGCAGTATGGATGATCCGATCATGTGGGGAGCGATCCCGTTACGGTGGAATTTTGGACTTTCCTCGTCCAACAAGAGATGGGGCTTTGGCAGCCATGATATCTGTTATCAAAGCCGGTATGATGAAACAACACACTATCTGGTCATGGTGTTGCGGCTAACCAGCCGGACCTGAGTAGACCTCTAGCTCTCTTCTTCACGATGGGCCAAGTCCTACCCACACATCGACTAGCACATTCGCCCCATGGCGGGTTGGCGCAGCCAGCCGTGACCCAGGCTATCCGGTTGTTGTCGAAGGGGCCGTTCCCTCCAGATCCACATCTCCCGCCTCCTGAAAGACAGCACTGGAGCCTAGAGAACATCTGCGTCGATCCATTCTCGGATCTCCCTACGGCGTACACCACTACTGGAATGGACTCACATCTGGCACCGTCTGCCTACGCCTGCAACTCATACTCCTGGGTCCACATCTTTCCCGAGGGGAAAATACACCAGGCTCCGAACAAAACGATGCGTTATTTCAAGTGGGGCGTCGCTCGATTGATATTGGAAGCAAACGAGTGTCCTGACGTTGTCCCAATCTGGCTGGAGGGATTTGACCAGGTCATGCACGAAAGCCGTGGCTTTCCTCGATTTCTGCCCCGAGTAGGGAAGAACATTAGCATCACATTTGGAAAGAAGGTAGATTCCGAGGCTGTCTTTGGCGACATGAGAAGAAGATGGCGTGAGATTAAGGCAAAGGCCGAGATGGCGTCACCGGAGTCTCGCAACCTTCCCCTCGGGGTGCTTAGCGACGAACTGCTGCACGACGAAGAGGCGGTCGAGCTGCGAAAGGAGGTTACCAAGAAGGTCCGGGATCTTGTCTTGGAGGTAAGACGGACTAGAGGCCTCTCCGATGAAGACCCCAAACATGGTCTCGCGGAGACATGGATTGAAGAAGGTCCGCAACGAGAAGGCAAAATGAAAGATGAGTCGTGGGTAAGGGACATATGAGTCAGGCTCGCCTACTCTTTGTTCATTAGGTACATATGTAAGATTACGAATGGTCCGTGTACATAAAATTGAGGATATAGAACGTTGTTTAGCTGTTCCGGAGTCGAGTCCAGCCCTGTTCTCTTCTCCAGCTGAGGGGGACGAAATCATCCGCGGGTAGAAACTAAACCCCCCCCCCCCCCCCCCACCAGCTTCTCCAACGCCGCTCCGTCAACACCCCGCCTGCTTCTCGTTCCTCTCTGTTATCATATTCTCTATGCCCAAAAAGCATCACAAACACTCCTTCGCGAAGCCTGTCAGTCCCGCTCATCATACTTTACTCTCGTCCGGCCCTCGTAACCAAAATGAGCAGTTTCACGCTTCGCAGCCGTCGTCCTCAAGCACATCGACACCATCTGTCAACGACCTGATCAACCATCTCCGTCGCACGCAGGTTTCCCGCTCGCCTGAAGATGGCGCCGGCAGCCCAACCCGGGTTGTCGCTCCTCGATCGGTCCATCCGTCACTACGGAACTTGCTAGAGCTCCCTGAAACCCTGCCACCTCGTCCCCGCCCGGAAGTACGCCGCGTCGGAGTTACTGGACGACGGCTGAGGAGGACTCCCGGACCGCCGCCTCCCCAGAGCTGGCTCTTGGGGAGTCATGATAAGGATACATCGGGTGAAGATTTGAATGCTACAAATGCTGCGCGAGTAGAGAGGATTATATACCGGTTGGATCGGCTGCCGGGGACGACGTTCCCGCGCAAGTCGGACTTGTTGCACATGGTTCTGAAGACCATGGCGTCGCAATGGGCATGGCATATCGAATACGATGGGCAATTCCTGGCTGTGCTGCCCAGTCACGTTAAGATTTTGCTGCTGAGCTATATTGCTATCTATGCGGGAGACCAACCTCTGAAAGGGCTGATGCATGGGCTGGAGCCTCTGTTTGAGAAATTCAGTACCGATGGCCATGAGAGTGGTGATGCTGGGGATATAACCGAAGATGGCGACTCAGAGATCTTGCGTCTGGATTTGAGCAGTGCATTAGGGCGCTGGATGACTATAAAGCAGCTCTCACATGAACTTTTACTCTCGAACAAGTCAGGAGCAAGTCTTGTGCAAGGCAAGGCTAAAGAGCCCGTTCCGTCATCATGGGAAGAGGTCGATGACGAAGAAGATGAATTGACGGATGAAAGTCCTAATATGCCCATCCCCAAGGCATTAAGCCAGGGCCTTCGCTTCCAAAATCTTCGTTTCCTCTCCTTAGCGCACCCCAAACCCGCGGCTGCGAACTGGAACGCCCTTGTCGACCTTCTATCGCGTCTATCAACAATTACTCATCTCTCTTTGGCGCACTGGCCTTTACCAACAGTTACCCCGAACGCTATGGACGCGCGCATCAGGCATCCCACCCAACGATCCCTCACCTTCGCTTACGGCGGTACAGACTCTTACTCTGGAATGGAGAACAACTGGGCCGAAGCAGCTGCCATTCTGCGCAGACTCTCGCGCGTGACATATTGTCTGAAGTGGTTGGATCTCGAAGGCTGCGGCGATTGGATCCCTGCGTTGACTTGGGAAGGCGTCAGCCCGGACGGCGAGGCACTACCCTCGGGTCCCGAATGGAACGGATCTTGGAGGGATATCGAATATATTCGCCTAGGACCTGGGTGGCTCCCTCATGTTGACGACAGTGAGTTTGCCGTACCGCAAAGCGGCGCAGCTGAGCGACTGCCATCATCTCCATCGCGATCTCTTGCTTCGTCCATCCATGCGCCATCTCCCGCTCCGTCCGATACTCCGGACCTTCCGTGGGACGTTGAAGTCGAACGCATCAAGTACAGGCGAGAGAAGGAGTTGGAGTACTACCGAGAGACTCTACGTTCTGCGAAAGCGGTGCAGAGAAATATTCTGCAGCTTCGGCAGAGCGGACGAGGAAAGTGGGTGCATTTTTCTTTTGGCTTGGAGGGATTGGATGTCGGCATCCTTAAGAAATTTCTTGGGGCAGATTATCGAAGTTTTGTCTCATGATCTGCACCCGTTGCAGTGATATCGATTACAGCACATATACAGGAGCATTCCATAAGGATCAAATAATACATTAGACTGACGACTTTTTGAGAAGCCTGGCGGCGCCTTGCATGACACTTACGTCAATAGAAAATAACACTTGGTATCTATAGATTTAGAATCGCCCGTATGTACATGATTATGCAGCCATTTCAAACTTTTGTATTCCCTTCCAGATCTATCCTGAAAGACACATCCATCAACATACCCTATCACTTGCGACCCCGGTTGAAGGTCTTGAGCGGGTCCACCTTCCTCACGCCGGAGGGTTTCCGCCCCTTACCCTTACCCCGATTCTTCTCTCTAGCTTTGCGAATCCGATTGTCTCCAGATTTCCTGAAACCAACAAACCCAACGTCCTCGCTGGAGATGCCCTTCCTTCCCTTGCTCGGCATCAGATAATCCGGAATGTGTTTCAGATGTGGTTGAATCCGCGCTGCGCGAAGCTCGCCGTCATGGCGCAGTTGCTTGAGTTCTTCGGGGTTCTCTTCAAAGTGCCGCTTGAGCTTCTCGCTCTTGACCAGTTCCTGGCGGATTTCGCGCGCACGTGCTTCCTGGATGGCCAACCGTGTGACTGCGCGAAGGGCATCTGTCATACGATACCGGAAGGCATCGACCTGCTTCATCTCGAAATGGTAGGGTTTCACCTCGTGGCCGAGCTTGGCTTGTTTCTTGACGATCTTCGCCAATACGGACTCGTCGTGCTTGGCGGTTGGGAAACTGGTGGGCTTGTGTTTGCCGAATTCGTCCGCTGGGACGACGAATGACAGGGCCATGCCGGCTTTGCCGGCTCTTCCTGTACGGCCGATGCGGTGGGTGTAGGACTTGGAAGTGGTAGGGAGGTCGAAGTTTAGAACGCAGGCGACGTTCTGGAAGTCGATGCCGCGTGATATTCCGTAATCCTTGGCTTTTCCTGATGTCTTACGACGTTTCTCTGGGCGGGCAGATTTGCCGCTCTGTTCTGGTTCGTTATCCTCGTCTTCACTGGAGCCCATCTTGTCCTTGGCCTCATCGTCTCCGTCAGTGGCCTCCTTGGATTTCTTGGAAGATGTCCGCGATCCCATCACTTCTTGCTCATCAGCTGCAATGATGATATCGTAAACACCCTTGTTGAACTCCTGCACAACGTGAATCCGAGAATTGATTGGCAGCTCGGAATTGAGGACACAGCTTTTGATTCCAAATTGCTCGAGGAAGAGCTTGAGGCGATAACAACGGTCAATATCGCCAACAAAGATAATGACTTTGCCTTTAATCAACTGCAGTTTGAAAATGACGTAGGTCAGGAGGAACTTCTCATCTTCCGCGCACCTGCCACAATCGTTAGCCAGACGCCAAGCATTCTCAGTTAGAACAATCGATCATACCTAACGACAAACTGACTGATACCAGCACCCTCATCCTCCTTGTCTTCCAACTTCAGAATCACAGGACTCCGACAGAACAAGCCCTTCAGGGTATCAACTTCCGACGTGAGGGTTGCACTCATCAGGAATGTCTGCACACCGCGGGGAATCGCCTTCGCCAATGCATTGATATCCTCATCATAACCATACGAAAGAACCAGATCCGCTTCATCGATTACAAGGTGCGTCAAATGTTCCAATGACAAAGCCGAAGTACCCAGGTTGGCAATCACACGAGCGGGAGTGGATACAATCAGGTCCGGGTAATCGGCGAGCATTGTGCGCTGTACAGCATCGGAAACTTTCTGCGTAAGGTTCACGGAGCGAACATCTTTGCCGCAGAATGCAGAAAATTTGATGATAACACTCTGAACTTGTTCCGCAAGCTCTCGGGTGGGAACGAGGACGAGGCCAGTGGTAGCCTTTAACGAGGGATCGGCCTAGACAATCATGCGTTTTAGAACATTCGTCTTCTGGAATATGAGCCTAGGATAACGTACAGCTTTCTTCTGAAGGATCGTCTGTAAAATTGGGAGGACATAGGCCGCAGTCTTTCCAGACCCTGTCTTCGCACGGGCTGATTTCATTAGCGGCGTCAAACCATAGCACATACCGAAGCCTCTGTGCTTACCTAGAATATCCTTGCCCTCAAGCGCGAGCGGAATGGCCTTGGATTGAACGGGAGTAGGCTTCGTGAATTGTTCTCTGATCAAAGCTTGGCGCAGTCGGGGATCGAGATTGAGGCTTTCGAAATCGGTGTTGTCCGCATCTTTTGTCTCCTTTTCCTCTGCAACCTCGGTTGAAGGGACATCATTGGCATCAAGCTTGCGTTTCATTTTGACGACACAGAGTTCCAAAAGCCGTTGAGAAAGACCCTTGAAGCTGGCTTGATTGTAGGATATTGCAGACTGGAAAGTTTTCCTCGTTCGGGCGGTTTCAGAAATTCTGTCGGGCGGTGAGATTCCCGCGGCAGTATTTTCTCCACTATTTGCTCCTTTGATGGTGCCACTTCCGGCTAGCCTCATCCAACAATGATGTTGACATTTTTTTCGATGTTGTATTATTTACTTCTTCCTATCCCCTTCTTGATTGCTTAACAAAAGATAATTCAAAACAATTTGATTATGTCATATACTCATCTCAGACAGTTCAACAGGCGAAGATGCTTATGAAACACTGAAGTGATAGCAACATGAATCATGAAAATGGCCCGAAAAGGCAATCGCACATACAAATCTGCACTGGTGTGCTTCAAGCCGTATTCATAGACACTAAATGGCGTTGAGAACAAATTATTTTTACCTAGATCAAACTCTGTCGTTAATCTGGTATGCTGCAAATACGTATTCGGTGACAGTCACCCTTCCAGCCCAAAAAGAACTTGAAAAAGCGCGAACAAAAGAGCGAAGAATCAGGAAAAGAACCAGCAATAGAAAATCAGCTGCACTGGTTATCAGCTCGTGTACCGTATTTGTTGGGCTGGTGCTCCTAGAGCGGCAGAAGGCTGAGCAACGAGTAAACTTGATGAAATCGTATAGTGGATAGCACCGAAGTCTCGTTAGAGATCGTATTCGGGAATTACGCTCAGAAAGGAGCTGAAAGTTGGACACAGGGACAGTGTCCACCCCGAGCACCAAAAGCAAACAATCTTGACCGTATGGAAATCTTGCACTTGAAACATGTTGAAGCTGCATTAAATATCGAGTCTGAATTCATTACTCGCGTAGCCTCTGAATTTGACCATTGAGGTCCAGGATATCATCCCAACATGGCGCACTTTGACATTATGTTCGACGGTGTAGACCTTGCCGAAATTCAGACGAGACATCTCATCGAGTCTCTCCTCAGGCCTCGCTGGTTCGATTTCCAAGGGTTCCTTGGTCATTCGTGGCTCATCAGCTTTGCAAGTCGGCACAGATCCCCGCATATACACAATGGCATGTTTTGCTGGGTCGACGCCGGGTTTGGCTACTCCTTTTCCGCCATAAGTGGTGATGGGTCTGAACAGTATAATCAGCGTTGGTTGGTAGGATAGCTCCTCAATGGGCTTGACTTACACACACCAGGCGCATTGGCTCATCGCTTTGACAACCACCATGCGCCGGATACCGCTGAAGATCTCCTCTCCAAACCTGCCTCGGGTGAACTGGTTTTGGGTGGATCTGCCTTGGCTGTGTAAGTCCGAGATCACGGTTCCTTGTGAAATTACGGTTCCTTGTTGTCCTCTGCCTTCATGCCAGAGGATTGCAAAGACCTGTACAAGTTGTCAGAAGGTGCAGATAGTACGGAAAGGGTCTGCAGAAGAGAGGTGATCTGGGGGCTCCTCATATAGTTCTTACCCTTCCCACGATAAAGAACTCGCTAGGAGACCTCTGCACTTGGTAGCCTAGAGATTATTAGATGGTTGAAGGTGGGCGATGGGCAATATATGTTACATACGCCAATCGAGAGGGGTTTCATACACCCCGCCTGATTCACCGCGGATGCTGTAAGCCTTTCGGTTTCGCAGAGTCTATATTGCCATTAGAGACGTGTCGTATCTGGACTGCAGATGCTCACTCACTCCAAGCGGAGGACTGCTCTGTTCGGATGTGACGTGTGTTTCTGTATGATCTGAACCTATTCCAGGCATAGGACTGTACATCATGCGACCACTGGCAATTTGATGCACTCCAGGATTGCGCGAGAGAGTCAAGACTGGTGGACTGTATCCAGACGCTGGAAAATGATTATGCTGGTGTTGCTTGCGAGGACTTGCCGGCTGATAATCACGACTCGCCAAAATATCGTTGTCTAGGTCGCTGGGTCCCTGGGTTGGGAAGCGTGTTCCCATATGTGCAAAATCAGTAGTCAGAGTGTCCATGGCCGTAGAATTGTAGTCCCCAGCAGATGCACGATAATTACTCCGGGTGTTGTATGCACGTTCAGTGGCCACGTCTCCATCATAGACATCAGAAGGATAATTGATGGGTGAGGTCGAGCTATGGACTGAATGGCGCAGGGAGCTCTGTTGTATATTCTGAACACTATTCAAGTTTCCTCCCGTCAGTACCTTTCATATCATGGACCATACCTCCCAGGTAAGTTATATGCTTTCAACATACGCTGGAAAATTGTTCGGCTGTCCACCACGTCGAGACGACAGGCCATATGAAGGGGATGCGAGAGTCACATCGCTTGTAGGATTACCACTTTCATCTCGGTAGAGAAGAGCTGACGACGAGCGTGGAACATCACTTAAGCAAGTCACATCAGCATTGACCGTGAGCAGCCATGGAATTTTCTTTCTACCGTCTTAAGTTCGACTCCTCGTGTCTGGCTGATCGATCGCGTTGTCCTCCGTCGTCACGATGAGTAGCTAAATGCATGAATGAGCTTTCTGCGACGAATCCGAGGTAATGTTTGTGCAGGCCTCCTACCACTAGGACGCTGATGTCGGTGCCTTCTTCCAGAATTGGCCATACTTCATTTCCCGAAAGTTGAAGACAAGTCACAATTGAATAAGTCACTGCTTGGATTGATCGAAATACTTTGATCGAGAAGATCTGGAGGTGCGAGAGTCGAAGCTCTCAAACAGTTGGACTATTGGACTGCATGGCTGCTTAAAGGCAACCAGACGGTAGTGGCAACCCATACTGACATAGCTGGGCTGAAGGAGCCGAATTGAGGCTCTTCTGCTGTCACTCACTTCCCTCCATATTGATAAAATGATCAGATTGACCGAACAGCTTCGATGCACGATGAGCGCCAGGTATGTGTGGCTACTTTGTTGTTCGAATCCTACTCGTAGATGAAATGTCGCACATGACAATCGACCCAGGAAAGTCGCATCTGGCTTTACGAGGTCCGGGATAAGCACCCTCTTTTTCTTGATTGGCCTCGAAGGGGGGGTTGGCGTATGGACGCTTTGCTAACCATCCATGCTTAGTTCATGGTCTCTCCACGAAATTGGGGAGGGGTCTGACAGGAACTACTACTGCACCTCGAACGGAGACTACACGGCTTGGTCCGTCTGACCAGTAGAAGACGCTCAGTAGCGCATCATCAGCTTCACAAGATAAGTAGCACCAATAAGACGGCACGGGAAGGCCGAACGCTCCCGTGTGGTTGGAAAGCCACGACTCACGAAACACTCTCGCAAGGCTGTCATCAATATATTTTGTCCTTTCAAGCATCTGAATCTTTTATTATTGGAAGTCATGGGGAGAACTGCGAGTTAACAGGAAATGATGCCTGTCGACATTCCGGCCTGGTGATTGGGAGGTCGCACAGAGTGATGCTGGCGTCCGCCTATGAGACTCATCAACGTGACGCATCCAGGCAAGGAAAATAGGGAATATATGGGCAATATCCCTTTCATCCGGCTTATTAGAAAATGACCCAAAGACCAAGGAACAAAACCATGAAAGAATAAGACTACCGGGGAAAAGCAAACAATAACAAAGCAGACCAGGTCAGTATTATATTGGTGCTGGACAAATCTCGGGAGAAATGTGAAGCAACAAGGCACACAGTAAACAGAAAAAAGCATTCCGGCCTAACCCCCCCTTTCTGTGGCAGAACAACACAGTAGTCCAACAATCGGGACACACGTGGGCTAGGAGAGAAATTTTGATACACGGTTAATCTCCTTTCTTCACTCTTTTGCCCGGTCTCCTGGACCCAGAAGATGTAAGCATAAAGGAAGCTTCCACTACCTGATCTGTTGTAGTTGCGAGATGGGGTCTTGGCCGGGTCGGATGAAGGATCCAAATCCAACCTACAAAGGGGTGAGTCGCTTATGTTCAGTTGTTACCCTTGTCTTTCAGAGCTCTCCCAAGTGACTTAAAAAATTTCGCATGATGCGCAGAGGAGGAAAGGGGACATTCGGCCCTCTAACACTGTGGAGCTGGATCTTCATGCCGATCCACTGGGTCCAGGTCCAGGCACCACGTCGTTCTTAAGCTTTCCCCACAGGAGGTTATCTCAACCTGGTACCTCGGGAGGTCACGATGATCATGCAGAGCACAACAGTATGGTGTGCAGACTCTTGCACGGACTGGCCGGGTCTCATAGCGATTCCTTTAGGGACACGGATGCTGATGTTTTGCCATCTCCAACAAACCCAACAGAGCATTCAGATGATCTACAGGAGGACCATGGACAGGATTGGAAGTCGCAAGGTTCCCACCAGCCCAGCGAAGCTCGTGGCCATGTGCCGTCACTTGGACCCAGGGCCGCAAGTGGGCGGCTGATCGAACAATTAGAGGCTGTCTCTGCTAGAAGGCTTCGGGCGCGAGAAATGCGCGTTGCTCTACGCTACAAGCGAGAAGATGAGGGAAAGCATAGAGCCGCGCTGATGAAGAGACTCAACTCGCTTCTCGCGCGAGATCACCAGCTCGCCGACCTGATTGAAGGGCTTGAGTCGGCCACGGAATCTTACTTGGACCTGGAGCAAGCATATCATCGGATGGAAGACGAGCTGGATCAAGATGAGTATGTGCTCATCCAGTCTATGCAGCGGTTCGCGAAATCATTGGGTGAGTCGCCACCAGGACTATCGAAGGGAACCCTTCAGGCTGATAGCAGCGCCTCCGATGATGGCGCACGCTCGTTCCATGACGAGCCTCTGGAATACCCACCTGCCGTGTTTGATTACCTCTCACGAGTGGGAGATGCGCGGATACTACAAGAGCGCTTGGCGGAGCTGGATTCACAGTGGTACACCATTGTTGACAAACAGAGGCTGCGAAGCTCGCTCAATATCGCTCTGGATGAGGAGTCTCTACAATTCTTGCGGTCATACGACGGGTCAAGGACGCAAATCCGGAAGGAACTCCATGAGACAATGCTGGACATTGTCCGTCTCCGGGCTATCTGCGACGAACAAGGACTCCGGACCGAAGAGTACACTGGAGACATGGATTTTCTATATGGAATGGGTCTTGATGAAGTCGCATCCCAACCCGAAGATCCTCTGAAGACATCGGCGATTGACGACTCTTCCCCCTTCTACGAGCCAGGGTCTGCCAGAGTCAGCAGTGCCATGTTCATCAACAAGTGGCTTCTGCACCAGCTCCGGCACTCGTCAGTAGAGATCTCGCGCCTCAAAGCCGCCCCAGAATTCCAGCAGTTGTCGGATGAAGGGTGGGACGATGCGAATATCAGTCGCTTAGCCCTGACCGTGTGGTTCTCGGACGATACAGTCCGAAACTCGCCGCAGACTTTATCCCAAGCCGATGATTATGATTACACGGGCGCTACCGAGAGAAGCAAGGCCACCAGACCTCGGCTACAGAAAAGCAACTCTGAGCCCGGCATTACTCCAAAAAAAGAAGGCTCCTGCATTTCACCTCTACGCACTCTATCTTTATAGACTTTCCTCTTCCGTTGTCTACCCCTTTCTCTTATTCCTCCGCAAGTCGCTTATCTCACGTTTTGCATTTGTTTCGAGTTTACTTTGCATATGGCATGTATAGACCTGGATTGGGCCCGGCGCATCGATAGGTAGCATCCATCAATATTTCTCATCTTGTGTCATTCAACTCCTTCCCCCACCTCCTTTTCAAGATTGTCCTCACCGGCATCTCGTCTATTTCGGCTTCATTCCAGCAAATCAGAACACGTTTATTGGCAGACGCATCTTATCAAACTCTCAGCAATACTACAATACCTAATTTCAATATGGCTGATATTAACCAAGCATAGCTTTATTCCCGAATGATGAATGGATTCTGCGACGTCTGAAACGTCTCCCGTAGCTGACCCTGTCCCCTTTTCCGCGGATCGAGCTTTCAGCTCGTAGTAATGCATGGGTGTCCTTGTAAGGATGGGTTGTGGCTTGGGGTCCCTCGTATCGTTGGTGCTTTGAGCTGGGTATCTCGTGGATAGTCTTGCATCAGCTACGCACTCTGGTATTGGACGGATGGAGTGTCCTTCCTCAGATATTTTTCAGCTGAGGTCATCCCTTAGGAGCAGTGGTTGGCGTTGAGCAAATAAAATTGGCTATCCGTTCATTCATGTTAGTTACAGGAGTGTTTAGCTGATTTCAGGGAATAAACTCAAAGTAAAAGTCATAAGATGATATGTTTCATGACACGATCAGACTCCGTTGCCCGTACATCCCTGCCAAAGTAAAAACTTCCATTGTCGTATTGTTTCATCCTGATCCATCCCATCCCATTCGTCATACCCGTAGCAATCGTTGAACATAAAACGCAAAATGAAACTTCATGTAAGCGGCGTATTATTTACACTCTGTAGCTGGAAATGAGACGAAAAAAGACGAAGGCAAAAAAAAAGGCGCGCATTTCCATAAGTCGTTGCTAAATTCGAGTCTCTCACGAGTACCGCGTTTCGTCGCCGTCGCTGTCGCTCAGACTGTCCCGCCGTCTGCTCCGTCCGCCTTCGCGGCGGTATCCCTTGCTAAGTCCTGGGATGGGATGATGGTAGTGCTTGATCCTCGATCCGTCATCCGTTTCCACATTGGAGTATTGATACTCGGATCTGGAGCCCGCTGACGAGAAATCCAGAGGCTCGGTGTAATGACCGGGCACGGACTGACGGTCTCTTTTGCGCGGGCTGCCCTGGCGCGATGAGGTGGTCGGGGGAGCACGACGTCTCTCTCGGCGACGATTGTGTCGTCTCGCTGATGGCTCGCGGAGGTGTTGGCGCTCCTCCGTCGTCTGACTCAGGACCTCCTCGCTTCCGGGCGTGAAGGAGAAATTGCGGCTCTGACGCGGGGGCTCGTACGCGTAGTCGCGTACCTCGCTCATCTCGCTAGCGTTGTAGGAGGTGGGTGGGTTGGAGGTGTCGTAGTCACTACCGTGGTAGGTTCCGTCCCCCTCGCAATTGATGCCGCCGATCCGGGCCGGTTTCTCCTTGCGGTAGGCACGAACGTCTTCGTCGGCTTCGCCCTCCCAGTTCTCGTCCTTGCGTTTGCGCAGGAGTTTCTGTTTAGCCGTCTCCCGGAATCTGCGCTTGCGCTTGTGGTCTCCTTCCTCCTTTTCGGTGATCGTCGTTGCGGTGTCTGTGTATCCGTCGGCGACCGTGTACCCATCATCACTATACCCTTTGCCAACGATACTGCCGCCGCCCAGTCTCGTACTCTTCGTGGCATTACTGAGGGTTCGTCCGTCGGGGCCTTTGCGTCGCAGAACGGTAGATTTGTATTCATCCCAGTCTCCTTTTCTCCAGACGAATCCGCCATTCTTTGCCCAGAAGAAGAACCAGATGGCGCCAAGAACAAATGCTGCCCCAATCAACCCAAATAATGCTAATAGCCCCTGCATGTTGATGTTCTTGGGGTCGACTGTTCCTTGACCGGGGACATATGTCTTCGCCGCGTCTGCTCTGCGGGTCAGGGTTTTGACAACCTCTGCTGGAGATGGAAGAACGGAGCCGTCGCTAGTATCAAGGTCATGACTGCCGACCTGGTTCTCTCTGCCGACAATATACTCAAGAGAAATACCGGGGAAGTCGCCCACTAGTTGGACAGGAGGCATAGTGGGCAGAAACAGAGCTGTCAAGAGCACGCAGCTCAAGACGGAACTCTGATGAGATCAGTTTAGCGCACTTTGACGGTCCTCGTGGAATGAGGGGCTTTACACTCTAAGGTTGATCCCCGGATTTTGTATCTCTAAAGAATGTTGCTCTCAGCTCCACTTGGTATGGGTATGACTGTGGTTCCGATGAGGAATGGATGTTAGCAAATCTGTCGACAGTTGGCAGTTCACAAATTCGTTTTACACGAAATAAAGAGAAGAAACGCAGAATATACCGAGAGACGTAGACCTGAGTCAAGCAACGTAGAACCCTTGAAATTGCGGTGGTTGGATATAATCAGGGAGGCTGGGAATGACGCTTTTGTTTGGGCGATCGGCGTTGTACAGGCAACTTGCTGAGTCATTGTGTTATCGATAACTAACTAACTAAGTTAACTAACCAATTTGGCGATATCGATAAGCGACAGTACTAAGATGGATGATACGCCTACAAACAAAAGTCGAATTAACAAGATCAAAAGAAAGACACACAGTATTTTAGATGTGTGTTTTATTGTCAAGTCTTTCAATATGCTACACTCTTAAAGATATCCCTTAGGGGCCTATAACCACTCTCGTCTGAGCTTTAAGTACAGGTGCCGACGGCCTGGTGCTCAGTTTTGTATCTGAAAATGATTTCTTCAATGATATTGTATGAGATCGACTTGATGACGACTCAATAATAGCAGACTAGTGCACGGAAATCATAGAATAAGTCCTTGCAGGGATCAACAGTCCAACTCAGCATTTCTCGTGAATGCATCCAGGATCTTAGATCTCTGGGCTAACACGGAAGCTTAATGCAGGTTCATGAGACCAAAGGGCAGCCTTGCACTAAACTTACAGTAAACAGATGGGCTTGAACATAAGACCAAATCTAACTAGTTTGCTGAAAAAAGCAATGGGAAGTGGAAATTACATCCAGTGATTCTTAACTTCCGTCGATCAAAGGATCTACCACCAGCATCCACCACATAGTGCAGTCAACTGAAGAAGTACGGAGTAGACTGGATCATACCACCCGTAGCTGAAAATGATACTGATCCGGAAGGCGTCCATAAAAAGAGACCTTGTTAGGCTCTTGGGTAAGCTGTACATGGCTTAGCTACAAGCACTGCGGAAATACGTACCTGATGGATGGGTCATTCAGGAGTCGATACGCAGGTTGATTGATCTATGTAAGAACCAACATACTTCTCATAGAAACCTGATATCTAGATATGACTCAGAGATTCAAAGAAAAGTTTGGCGGATATGGTTGTGGACGAAATGTGAGAGACAGAATAGCATTTGTGCCCGAGTGGATATCGAAGGAGTCTGCAGTCAACCAAAATATGACCTTGAGGTTTCAGGATTCTAAATTTACCTGGCTACATAGATAGAAATTTATGATCCTGCAGCAGACCTTTGTTCTGAATATGTGTCATCAGCATGATGGCCATTGATAGTTGCATAACCCTAGCATTGTTGATATAGACCAGGATGCCCGACGCATGGGTTTCAACTGACAGATGTTTTCTAGCGTGCTTCTAGAGGGAGTTCGATGCCGGTGTAATAATAATGTTATTTGCTCACCCCACCATCTGAAGGTCCCTGAATCAGTTAGTTCAGTCTAATATTCTGACTGTATCCAGGGATGAAATAAGATCATTAGATGTGTATTAAATCTTATCAGAACTAGACAAAGATGGCAAGCGGGGTAATCATATTTCCATTCACAAGCAACAATTCTTTCCTTTTTCAGATCTTTGGAATGAACAGATCTTGAGGCTGAGCACTTAGAAGTTAGAACTGAGCCGGTATCCGGTCGTCGCTATGTTGATACAAGGAATGTGCTGCCTGATGGTAATGTCTAAAAAAGAGGATGGCCATGAAAAGACTGACGGAAAATCATGTAGACAGAGGGGCATCATCTTATTCAAGAAATTAAGACTGAAAACTGCCCCTCATTGAGATCAAAATTTTTTAAGATGGAGACATGAGCAAGGAAGATGCGGCAGTGGAGGCCAATGCCAGAACTATTGGGCCGCAATGGTTTTCGGGCAGCGATTGGGATAGGAGAATCTCGGATCAGAAATTGCTGATATCCTGCCGGACTGAATTCATGAATTGAAAGGGAAAAAAGGAGGGTTAAATTCTTCTACAATTATCAAAATCAAATGATCCATCTGGTCACAGGATCCAAGACAGAGGGCATTATTGTTATCATTTTTGGAGGACAGACAGTTGAGTAAAGGTAAGGGTAAGGTAGAGTAGTGGAGATGGTTGTGTTGTGTCACTTGTGTCTGTTCCATGGTTGGTTCCGTTCGGAGCCAGGGATCTCATTGTTTTGCCTTATCCAATTTTGATACAACGTCGGGTACTACGATTACTAGCAGTATTTGGTCTTGCTCAATGTAGACTTCTTATCATCACTTCCTAATAAATATGTGGTAGGATGACTGTATGACTCTATCGTTTTGTACTCCGTAGTTAGTTGAGATCCGAACCTCATTGATCCTGGGTCTTCCATGGTCATTCTGTGGCCCATCGGAATGTGTTTTGGGCCACGGTCCAATGGGACAATCACCTGTGCACAATAGGCTTCTGGTGAGTTCTGCCTGCTGGAGAGTATGACTGTCGACTGACTCAACTGTAGATGCTTCAGTAACCTTGCCAAAAGTAGGGATAAGTATTCGCAGGTTGTAGTGACGTAGATTCAGATGGCATCGAGCATTCTTATATTACTACTAGTAGCAAACTATTCTAGGCTATCGAATTCCGATAGACACAGTTTCATCGGTTCAAATTCTTTTCTCTGTCCTCAATCTCTCTAGACATATTAAAGCATTCTAATCTAAGATAGGTACCTGGTTAGTGGCAGATCAGGCATCGTTCGGTTGCCACTCTCTCTTCCAACGCCTCCCCACCTCGCTGACAATTCGAGGGATTACAGCAACTCTGTACTCCGTACTTCCACACAGTTGCTGTTGAAAACAATTAGATCTAAGGTATTGTTGAGAATCATTTCCTTCATTCTCAGCCATCACTGGTCAAGAAGAACAGAAAGAGAAAAAAAGGTGAGGAAAATCCCCTCGTCCATTCGGGTATACTTCTTGCTGTCTTTTGATTGCCGTTTCTTCACGATCAGCTTTTTGCTTTGCTTATTGCCCATTATTATTATTTTCCTTCCGTTGGGTAACAAACGACTTAAAAAGACTTTGCGTCCATCTGCGCGTATCTTTGTCCTTGCAGCCTCTTTTTCCTCTCCTCCTTCACTTTCCCCCTCTCTGTCAAGTCTTCATATTGTCTTTTACAGATCGTCCTCCTTGGTTACTCTACCTATCATTCTGCCCAATTATATACGTATCGTCACCCTGACTGGATCTGTTCCATCGCGTTGTCAATCTGTCTTCCTCTTTCTGTCCATCTACCTATCTAAACTCTCCTCCTCCATTCTCCACAGTTACTAGTTCACCACATTTTCTTCTTTGCGTCCCAACCCCACCTTCAAGCCTACTGCGGTCTTCGGAGTACGGGCCTCATCTACTCGTCAACTCGTCAAGGCCAAATCACCTGGAAAGAAACGAACACCCAACCGGTACACTACTAGGACAGACTACTGGTTACACGCTTGGTCTGCGTCTACACTCTGCAGCCAGGCGACTTTTCCTTTCGCCATTCCTCCATTCACCGTTCGCCAGATCTTTCACTGCACGCTTCTCCTCTTTTCTTTTCTCCCGTCAGTCTCCGTTTCTGCTCCGTATCTGCCACTTCCTTCTGCTTGTCGACCCACCGCCTCTTCCGTCCACCACAGCTGGAGAGTTTTCGTGCGTCGGACCAACCAACGCCGGCTTCACTCGCTGTCTGCTCCATTTTCATTAGTATCTCCTTGAAGGAAAAGGAAAGGAAAAAAAGAAAAAATTTATTCGATGGAGACATTGCAGGCTTTGAAGGACGACTACCAGTTTGCATCCACTGCCCGGCGCTGACAGACTGCGATCTAGACGCGCGCCGTCACTCTACTACTGCTTGCCTGACCTGCAGGTCGTTCTACATTTTCGGACCATCGCAGAAAGTGGATTGAAGGAACAAACCACGAAGCGGAGAATTTTACCATATTACCCATATTGGGTAAGGCGAAAGGGTAAAATAAAGGAGGAAATTCAAAACAAAAGGGGAAGGGGAAAAGAAAAAAAAAAAAAAAAAAAAAAAAAACAAAAACTGAGTCAACCTGAAGGAGCAGCAGTGGTGGCTCCTGTTAATCGACTAAGCAATCCGAAGCCTGCTGGATCACCACGTTTCACGTCATCCACTGTGTCCTTCCCTACCAGCCCCCTCCCCTTTAGTTAGGGACCCAACCTGGGCCTTGGCCGTTGCCTTGAAGTCATGACTGGCAAAGTGCCTCATGCTGCCTTCGTTGAGGAGTACGACGAAGACGCAAACGTCATTCTCCCCGAAACCCGTCAAGTTGCTCACATCGCTGCAAAACGCTCCAAGGCTAACCTGAGATCTGGACTTGAGCCCTTGGTTGATGGTGCCAGTGATTCAGGATACTCCAGTCGCACAGCCGCCACCGTCAATAGCGCCCAATCTGGCCCATCGGGCCGGAAAAGTCCTGTCCCTCTTAAACTCGACTCCACGCTCAAGCGAGCCGACCTTGAAAAAATTCGCTCCTCTCGCAAAGATCGTGCAAAAGAAAAGCCTGCACGCCCTGTGCGTGACGACAAGATGCAGGTGGGAACCTATCCCAGTTCCAGCCATTACGCTGCTGCTCCAGTTCAGCGGTCCCCTTCCAGGCCCCCACGACGAGACAGTGTTTATGTGCGTCACGTCCCAGGTACCTGCCGGGATTGCGATCAAGGATTGTATCATGCCTCAACGCCAATAGAACCGAGACGGATGGAACATCCCTACTATGTTTCGCAACCGCCGCCCTCAGTTTACGACTATCCTCCGCCGCCACCATCACCACAGAGCCGATACCCCCCGTCCGTCATCCAGGACGTTCATGTCTCTCACAGCAGCCGTCCCTCCGCCCGTTCCGGTCGCTCCAACTCGTATCACTCGAATGCTCGTCCGTCGAGCTTTCATGGGATGATGCCAGGTATGGGGCCCATGGTGTATACCCCGTCCCCTATGAGTCGCTACGAAGCCGGGCCTCCGCTGGCTTCACCCGTTTATGCCAATAGCCCGTCCTATGCAGCCTCGCATTATGCCCAACAGTCCCCGTATTATGGAGCACAAGAGTTTCCGGCTCTTCCTCCAACCGACCACCACCAGGAACGAGCGGTCTCCAAGACTAGAGAGAAGCAGCCACGTGCGCGGCGCCCTTCTCTTTATGGACCGCCTGTCGTGGATCATGTGCCTCCCACCCCGCCTTACGACGAGAGCGAGGATGACGACGATGAAGAAGACGACGATGACAGTGAAGACGAGCAACTACTCGAACCGCCACCTCCTCCTCCCGTCCGGACCCGACCACGCCTTCCTTCTCAGTCATCTCATAATCGCGATGAAGATTATTATCGCATGCCGCCTCCGCCGATTAAAAATAACACCCGGCCGCACGTCATTCAGAAACGCCCCGATCCACCACGAAAGTCAGCAACAACCACGTCTCTCACCTCGGAGCGCCGCTCATCCAGAAGCTTTGATCTATCGGAGATGGAAGACGCGCTTCCGAGCTACGGATACCGGCGGTCTTCACGCGAGACCGTGGTTCCCGAGCGAAGCCAGAGTCTGAGGGGTAGCAGACGCTCTACGTCCTATCATGACTCCGTGCGCCCGGCTCGGATTGCCATCGAAGGTGCTCGTCGCCAACGGACAACTGTCTATGACTACAATTCAGGCGGCGATATCGAGGATAAGCAGCGAGAGGCGGAAGAGTATCAGGCGTCGAGGTCAGGCAAAGCCGTAGCGGTGCCACTTACCGCGGATGCCCTGCGCAAAGCCAAAACATCGCAGCGTGCGGAAAGTGACAGCGGAAGTCAGAAGAGCCGTAGCAGCCGAGGTAGTGATGCTCGCACTCAAAATGGTAGCAGCGGCGAGGCCAAGCCGGAGGAAGACGATAACATTGTCATGACCATGAATGGTGTGACTATGAGTTTCACTCAAAAGTCTGTCGGGGGAAAGAGGATCAGCGTCCGGACTGGCGACACGGGAGCGGTTGAGCTGAACATCGAGGGCAAGCGACCGAAGAAGTATCTCACCGGCGGCTCCGATTATACTGGCAGCGTTTCCCGAAGGGAACTGGAAGACGCGCGGCGTCCCCGAGGTGACCGGCGGTCCGACAAGGCCAGTCACCGATCCAGTCGATCGACTTACAGCGGGCGATACTAGGCCACCTCGCCTTGACGCCCGCTGTCCTCCTTTGATGCTTTGTCTTGTCATCTCTCTTGGTTGAGCTCACTTATAGACGTTTCTTTCTTGCTCGAATTGCCTACCTCCTCAAGGTCTATGCTTTGTGCAGAAGCAACTCTGCCAGGAACAGGTGGTGAAGCAGTTTACCAAAAGTTTCTCTGCTTTCTTTTAGGTTCGGGTTTTGTTTACGGGAAGAAAAAATGGGTTCGGAAATCACCGAGATCGCCGACCACCTTATGATCCATCCGTGCTTGTCATTTTGATCGAAAAAGTGGGGAGGCTCGCTGATGATTCGAAAAGATCTCATTGCATTTCCGTGGTTTTTTTTGGTTAAGGGGCGGCTCTTTGTTTCTATTGTTTGATTTTACGCGCAGAGGATGGATGGTGTCAAATGACTCCGACCGATCACGCCCATCACGGCGAAACGATTGTACGATTCTGATGACCTGCAATGATTCATGTTGATGCGTTTATGTTTATGCTCCGTCATGCCCCTCTGCGAGTGTCGTTGGTTTGTATAATCGCCTTGGATGGCCCTCATGTGTTTCCTTATGCATGTCTGTCTGTTTGCGTTGTCTTTCGTGGTTATCAGCATTTGAAGACAAAGTTAGAATCGACGGAGAAGGTATACCCCGAGTTGTTTGTTCGTCGCCAATGACTATTTAATTTCGAGTTTTCATGTCCCATTAGCGATACCTGTACCTTTCTTCTCCTACTTGTGCTTTACCTGAGGGTCCCGACTTTACTCGTAGTCGGTGGATGGTCAGTTTTCTCACCTCGAAGTCGTGATGTACTTTTCCTTCTATTTCATCCCCTTCCAAGGCCATCCCTTTCGAATACTCTTCGCCATTTAACACAAGCCCGGACGACCGGTCTTTTGATACAATTATACCGCCGATAGGTTTGTAGAAACCAGTCGGTGCATTCCATATTCAATACGATTAATTCAATGGATCACATCGATAAACCTCACCTGAATATAAAAGGTCCTAGTCTCTAATCACACCAACCGAGATAACTCTATATATAGACAATAAACGAAATCGCAGCAAGGAAACAAGCCAAGAAACCACTGAACCCCAAGTACAATCGCAACAGCTCAACTCCGTCTCAGAACCAGGGCAATCCAGCCGAACAGTCTATACACGGCAATAATCCCGATCAATATTCCCACCCACTTCCCAGTCCGCCCAGTCGCATACCCATACGACTCAAGCACACCGGTTCCTCGGATACGGCACTGCGATGCAAGATCGGTCTGGTACATACAGTGGCACCCGTCGCCACAGGAGTACGTCCTGCGCGAGAACTCGTTGACCATCATGCCCTGGAAGACGTATGCCTAGCGGTAGTCAGCAACATGCCTTCCACAATCTGCAGCTTGGAAAAGGATGGGTGGGGGTACCTGATAATCAATATAATGAAAAACATATTTCCAGAACGGGTTAAGAATAGTCGGGGAGACTAGAAACCCGCCGACGCTCATCCAGAGGCCGTTAGCGAAGGCGACGAGGGCAAGCGCGATGACGAAGTTGGGGAAGATGGAGGTGACGAAGACGACGAGGGATTCGGCGGCTAGGAGGTCGAGGAAGAGCCACATGACCCATGTGAAGAAGGCGACTGCGTCGGAGCGGAAGTTGGAGAGCCAGTAGGCGACGAGGGAGAAGAGGATTGAGATTAGGACTGTGCAGTGGCAATTAGATTGAAGGGAGGGGAAGGTGTGTGGGGGAAGAGGAGGGGACGTACAGAGGAAGGGAAGGCCGATGATGAAGTTGGAGATTATGAATGGGAGGGCGCCGTAGAGGCCGTTTGCTCGCTCTTTGATGAAGGTTGCGCGGTCCTCGAGGAAGGCGGGCACGTAGGCTACGGCCATGAAGCTCATGAACGCGGATCCGAAGAACTGGACATCGAAGTGTGAGCGTCATTCGGAAGAGGAGCAAGAATTACTTACGATTGCGTTGATGAAGGGCTGGATGTACTCTTGTGATTCATGTAGGCGTAGCCAGACAGTGCCCATCATGATGGCCAGCCCTAGCTTGAGTTAGCTTGCTCCTGAGCATGGTTCCCGGGACAGTTACTTACCCAGATACATGACGATGCGGATGCCATACGCCACAACGTCGCGGTAGCTCTTGATGAAAGAGCGGTGCAAAAGTGACCAGGTGATACTCGTAGTGTTTGGCCGAGAGAGCTCCCCCATTGTGATCTTCTTCCCGTCCTGCTCGGGGTGCTTGATCAACTGCGAGATGTGGTTGTCCACGGCCCTCCGCTCGGCGGACTGCAACCAGGATTCCTGGATATGCTGCACTCGCTCCGCGGCATTGCCTTCTTTTGTATCGGAGAAGTCGGAGCTGACAATGTCGAGAATGAACTCTGCGGGATTCGTGTTCAACGGGATGGGATGCCCGATACTGCCGAAATAGGTCGATATCTGAGGAACGGGGCCAAAGTAGCAGGTCTTGCCTTTGGACAGAAGAAGCAATTTGTCGAAGAGCTGGAATGTGGTTGTCGACGGCTGATGGATACTTGCGATGACGATGAGCTGCGAGACCTGCGTCAGTCCAGTCTCCCACCAGTAACGGCATTCGTCTTACATTGTTGGCTACCGCCAATTCCTTGACGTATGAAATCACCTCGTAACTCGCCGTCGAATCCAGACCGCTAGTCGGCTCATCCAGAAAACAAATCTTCGGACAGGTGATCAGTTGGCTTGCGACGCTTACTCGCCGTTTCTGACCTCCGCTGATACCCTTTCGGATTGGAGTTCCAACCAGCGTCGCAGCTTGATTTAGAATACCAAAGGACTCCAATAGAGTCTGAATACGGTCACGTCGCTGCGCTTTTGAAACAGAGCTGCAGGCCCCTGTCCGTAAGCCTTGTAGCACAGAGAACGATGATTGGAAGCATACCTTGGCAGCGAGAGATCCGCAGCAAACTTCAACGTCTCCTGCACCGTCAACGAGCCGATCAGAGCGTCCTCCTGCTCCACGTACGAAGTGATCCGACCAAAGGTGGCATTGTCGAGCGCCCCTCCATTGACGTAGCATTCCCCTGTGGTCTTCGCGCCCGATGTAGCTGCCCGGCGTGCGAGCACATTTAGCAAAGTCGTCTTGCCGCATCCCGAGGGGCCCATCAAAGCAACCAGTTCACCTTTGGCAAATGTCAGCCCCGCCAGTTTCAATAGCAGCAATAATAGTATGGAAATAGCAGCAATAATAGTATGGAAATAGCATACCCTGCTGAATACTCCCACTGATACCCTCAATCAGGTTGAGCGGCTTCTTCGTCCGGCGGTCCTTGACGGTGACCGTCAAGTCATTCCAGGCGAAGTTGTGGACTGTACGATTGACCAGAAACTGGTCTCTATCGTTTCTCTCCAGGTCAGGACCGATCATATCTGTACCCATGGTGAACAACAACTGAGTCAGGTGACTTTGCGGTTGGAAGTATAAACGGAGAGAAGAGCGGGACTAAAGAAGACAGCGGAGGGAGATATGACATTTTTTTAATGATTCTTAAAGTTAAGTAAAACAAGGGTCGATGTGTGATGAGATCAATGGTTCGCAGCCACAGTCGACTAGATTTCATGCAGCTCATTCCGTAGATTGATACTACCCACAGCCCATCAAGGTAGAAGAACATCCACCCCGAAGACCCCGAGACGCCGACGGAGCCTCAGGTATCCCATTCCAGGCCCAGTCGCCGTCTACCACCTCGTTATCCATGGGATCTATCGGTCTATAATTCATTCTTTCCAAATCTGATAACCCCGTCTCGGACTGAGGAATTTGTCCGCTGATCTCGTCCGATACCCCTTACCATGCTAATCTTCGAGGTGATCGTGGTACAGCATGTATGTGCCTTGCGCGCTGACACACAAAGTACACTTGAGGACTGCCACGACGTGGAAAAATATGCAGCTACTTAGCAGCTGAGCGACCAACGGGGCGGCTAATCATGACCCTTGCTGGAGATGATAATACAGTAGTCTCGGTCTTAGCCGTAGTGCTAGCAAGCTATGCAGATGGTAACGAGTAATGACCGTTAGCCACTTACTGCGCCCGCTGTGGGCATTGTGCAGTAAGCGGCATGTAACGCTACAGTCTGTTGGTCACAGTTCTAGAACAGAGTGAATTTGAAGCCCGAACTGACCCTGGCTTTTGCTATTCCTCCAGTGACTAGCGGAGAATGGCTGCGTTATGTATGGTTGCTTTTGGTAGTCTTGCCCGTTGTTTGTGCTAACCCTCCTTCATCTAGATTATTGAATTGTTGCTCCAAGCGTTGGAATGTCTCGATCACTCAATCTACTGTGTTGAACTGAAGCCTCTGTTCGAAGTTTCTTCGAACCGCGTTGGTATATCTGGTTTGCAGGCTTACGTGAGATTGATGCCTGACATGTACATAAGCAAGAGCGATAACATATTTGGTATTCAGTAATAAGAAGTCTTCATTTTAGTATTCATATTCTCTTTCATTGGGCCATTTACATGCTGGAAAAAAGGGTAAAATGTTAGTCCAAGTCGTCTTCCTAGATTCAAGGCGATCACGTACCGTTCAACAGGGCTGAGACCCAGAACCCTCATGCCGTTGTGCAATACTTGCCTGGCCGCCTCGTACAGCGCCATACGGGCCTTCTTAAGTTCGGGCTCGCTTCCCACGACCTTGAGCACGTCGTAGCTGGAGCTGAGAATGTGTGTCATACGGAACAGGTAGGTGAGGATGGTGGTTGGCTCAAGCGTCTTGGTAGTGTTCAGCAGCACATCCGGCCAGGTCGCCAGCAGACGGACGAGGTCGACGGCGTGTGGCTCCGTCAGAAGGTCAAGGTTGGCAGAGTCCAGCTCTTCAACATTCAGGCCCGACTTGCGGACAATGGAGCAGAGACGGGCATGCGCGTACTGCAGGTAAGGACCGGTGTCACCCTCGAATGAGGTCATCGCATCAAGGTTGAAATCATAACCGTTGATACTGCAGTCTGTTAGTGTCGTCGGCTAACCAAGGTGAGGAGCGAAATATACACACCGTTTTCCGGTCATGTCCTGTACCATGACCGAGGTCAAACCCAGAATATCCGCCGTCTCTTCGGGGTTCTCGACCTGCGCGTACTTCTCGGCATTGCCCTTCATGACTTCGTGCATCTTGTCCGCAACATCCCTCAGGATGTCATCCAAGAACTTGACAGTACCCTTACGGGTGCTCATACCACGGACCATACCGAAGTTGATGTGCTGGCAGCGGCTGGCCACATCCTTGCGGCCCATCAGCTCTGTGATCTTGAAGAGTTGAGCCAAGTGGAGATCCTGCTGCGCGGCGACCACGTAGATCATCTTATCGAAGTGGTAGGCCTCATCACGCTCCATGATAGCTCCAATATCACGGGTCAGGTACAGAGGAGTGCCGTCCTTGCGGACAATGATGGCCTTTCCGAGCTTCTTAGCGCCGTGCTTGGTGAAGTCGACGATGACAGCACCCTCGGACTTCTCGGAAACTCCAGCCTTCTCCATAGCCTCGTAGGCGGCGGTCATGCTCTCGTTTTTGATCTGAGACTCTCCAGAGTAGACATCAAAGTCAATGTTGAGACGAGCATAGGTCTGCTTGTACTTCTCGATACTGAGGTCACGGAATCGTCGCCAGAGGGCGAGAGCTTCCTGGTCCCCATCCTCCATGCTCTTGAAGTAACGACGAGCCTTTTCGTCCTCGCTAACATCAACGAGCTTGGCAAGCTCAGCTTCGAGCACAGACACATCCTCATTCTTCTCCTTCTTGGCCTTGATCTGCTCCTTCAACTCCTTGATAGGACCCTCCTGCTGGGCAACAATCTGGTTGATCTTGACGTAGACATCGAACAAGTGGTTGATAGGGTTCTTGAGCAGCTCCTCCTCATTACCAAAGCGCTTAAAACCGTTGGCAAGGAGACCATATTGCTTTCCCCAATCACCAAGGTAGTTCATCTTGATGACGTCCCAACCCATAACGGTGTAGAGATTCGCCAGGAAACCTCCGATGATGGTACTCCGAAGGTGACCAGCATGGAAGGGCTTGGCGATGTTAGGTGACGAGAACTCGACAATGATTCTCTTCTTTCCCTTGGAAGGATCCGCGGGGTCTCGCAGACCCTGGTTACCATTGGTACCGAATGTAGCCTTCTCCTTCAGAATACGGGAAATGACGGTCTTGGTGAGAGGTTCGGGTTTGAAAAAGAACTGCAGATGAACGCCAAAGGGTACAGGAGGCGCAACTAGATCGGACTCGGGGAACTTCTCTGCAAGCTCCTTGCACAGTTCTTGGGGGTTCTTCTTGATTTGCAAAGATGGAACCTAGGGCATTGACCTATGTTAACCTTCGCTCGTCCCTTGTCTCTAGCTTGGTGGATCACGCATAGTCCGTACCGGCAGAACCAAGTCACCCTTGTCCAGTGTATTGGTCCATTGCAGCTTGGGGTAAAGCTTCTCGGGCTCGATGCCAGCTGCGGCACCCAGCTTCTCCGCAATGTGCACTCTGTAGGCGTCGACAGGATTTAACGAGGGGTAGCAGTTGGGGAATTTGGAGGTCTCAGCGGTAGACTGGAGAGTCAGGCCCTCAACGGCGACAGGAAGGTCAGCGGCAGATGCCATAGCTGCGACTAATTTCGAGGGCTTCCCGGAGAGCGCGTACAGCGAAGCGGAGGTACCGAAGGCTCGAGGGTAGAGGGACGGACGTGGGGTATTAAATTGAAGATCAGTAGAGGTACGAAAGTAGGAAGGAAAGCGACTTTGCAGTGGACTGTAGGATCGAACAGTCAGAAAAATGTCGCTTGAAAATCGCCGGGCCCCGCTAAGCAGATAACGACCCATAGACGGAGGGGAATCTTTAAACCTCGCGAGGGGAACAACTTTTTCCTTCGTTGACTCAAAGCGGCAATTCAGCTTCTGCCCAAGGCGGTGACTCAACCAGTCTCCTCTCCAGTATCACGTGCGCAATCTGAGCCCTACTCGCAGGCTGGGCATCGCTGCTGACGTCACCAGACTTCAACAACCTGTTCCCGATATTGTACCAGAGGTACAAGAGCAATCTTCGCGACGCTTCAAATATGTCACTCACAATGCCGCCCTGGCTGATTATGCGACTAAGCAAACAGCATTTTAACCATGACAGGAAGTCGCCGTCACTCAGCTTTGGCCAAGTCCATCCAGCTTGCGCTGTTTCGTGACCCGAAAGCGTTTCGCAAGTCACTGCTTGGACGTATCCTAGCATTCTTCAGTATCTTCTATATCAGACTCATCAGGTACCGCGACGAACTGTTCCGCAAGCTTCGCAATGATGTCTGGGAGATCGACGAGGTGGAGTACAAAGCGTGTTTCCTCAGCGAGAAAAAGACCCTACCATTGAAGCCGATGGGGGATTTGGGGTTGTCCGGATCAGTATGTTGACTAGGAAACAACATACGGGTGAGCGGTGCTCGAGTCTAACATAGTGTAGACATTCTTTTCCACATCCAACAACAAGTTTCTCGTCAAGAGTCTCCCGCGACATTTCGAACACTCCTTCTTCCGAGAAGACCTCCTCGAACCGTACTACGAGTACATGAGCACTCATGCAGACTCAATCCTGGTCTGGATAACAGATTATGTGTATGCACCATACAGAACCATCGGAAGCATCTTGAAGACCACGCCGGCCCATCATATCATCATGGAGAATATGCTAGTCGGGAAGGACGAGGACTCTGCCAAGGACGACTGGGAGACGTATGATTTGAAACCAATCGATTACTTCTACCCGGAGCGGGACTTACTACCGGATCCGTTGGTCAGCGAAGAGACCCTGAATAGGCTAGCTGATAAGTTTGAGGATAAGATACACATGCGGCAGTCGGATTATGAAAGGTTTCGAAAAGTACTCGAAGCCGACACTCGCTTCCTTCAGTCAGCAAATGCTGTTGACTACTCACTCTTTCTGATCCGTTACCCTGCGTCCTCCAATCCCGGCGTGGTGGGAAAGAAAAATCCTTGGCGCGTAGGATTCCAGTCTCTTGATGGGAAGTGGAAGTACCGCGCGGTAATCTTGGATTTCTTCTGGGCGAAACACAAGCTGCATGCGCAGGCTATGACTACAGTGGTGCAAACCTTTAATGTTATCGGGCGCCAGGGGCCCATGACGATCACAACGACGGCAGACGAATACCGACAGAAATTCTTGGACATGGTCGATGAGCTGCTGGAGGTGCATTGATCTTGAGAATGAGAATGATCCTAGCCGTGCGGCAAATGATACAACAGATATTAGTACCTAGATACACCTCATAATCGTAGTTCATGCTAATACAACAGCGCCGCGGCTCTCACTATGGGCCGTACAATGCTTTTGATCTAATCACTGACTCATGAAGCTGTTTCCCTGCCCAGCCAGACAGCTCTATCGAAGAGTTTCACAGACATATACTATAGGAGGAGCGGACGCCTGACCAAGACATCTGCTCTCGGAATGCAAAACGTGCAAACGAAACCAGGCTCAAAAGACAAGCATGGATATCAAGATTCGCATCGCTTTTCGTAACCTAAAAGCAGAAGACCTGGTCCTCAAGCTTGCTGACGGGGCGAGCCTTGGTGTAACCGAGCGACTCGGTAGCCTTCTTCATCGCGCTGATCATAGGAGGAGGACCGCAGAGCAGAATCTTAACGTCGCTGGCAGGCGCAGGGAGGTGTTCCTGTGGAAGATATGAGTATCAGCAAGAGAACCAATCTAGTCAACATGCGGAGGAATGATGCGAACCTTAATCATCTCGGGAGTAACAAATCCAACGCCACCGGTCCAGCCTTGAGGAGGGTTGTTCAGAACATAGTAGATGTTGAAGTCCGGATCCTCGGCAGCCAGCTTATCCAGCTCCTCCTTAAGGAGGATGTCATCTGGGTTGACATTGGCGAAGATCAGGTCCAACTTGGTGGTGTCGTTGCCGCCATTGCGGGGGCGGTTGCGAATAACGGCCTTGATGATCTGCAACATGGGGGTGATACCA
The DNA here is from genome assembly GCF_000149645.3 of Aspergillus fischeri NRRL 181. Taxonomy (NCBI): domain Eukaryota; kingdom Fungi; phylum Ascomycota; class Eurotiomycetes; order Eurotiales; family Aspergillaceae; genus Aspergillus; species Aspergillus fischeri. The sequence goes on from NW_001509762.1 coordinate 5,056,454, forward strand.
GTACCACCAGCAATCATACCAATGTGACGGCACATGTTTGGAGTGTAGACCATGGCACCCTTGGGACCGCGCACTTTCATGGTATCGCCAATCTTCAAGGTGGTCAAGTACTTGGAAATGTTACCCTGGGGATAGGCCTTCACGAGCAAATCAAAGTAACCGGCCTCATTGTCCGAAGAAATGGGAGTGTAGGAGCGGACAACCTCTTTCGGCTGGCCCTCGATAGTGGCAGCGAGGGAGATGTGTTGACCAATGGGCAAACCCAGGATATCGGCGGGACGGGGGAGGGCAAAGCGATAGATGCAAACATTGTGCGAGATGTCGGTTTTCTCCTTGAGAACGAATTCCTGGAACTCGGTAGGGTTGAGAACTTTTCTGGGCTCTGCCGAGGCGAGATTGTTTGTCAGTACGTTGAAATTAGTTGTGGTCCGAAACAGATGCACGTACTGCTGCCGCCTGTGAACAGCTTCAATCCAGCCAGGATAGCGGTCAGAGCCACTGCATATGGGACAAACTCCTTCTTCACAATAAAAGTGCCGAAGATGAGGAGGGCCGAGGGGATGTAGACCCCATTGATATTCTCAGATGACAATGCACTGCGACATGTGATGAGGAATATTAGCTAGATCTAGATGCCCACAAAATTGGAATTGACGAGGACAGAAGATGAAGAAAGTATATACCTCATCTCGGACAATCCTCCGGTTGGTAAAAATGGTTGAAGATAAAGAAGGAGAGGAGGAAGGAGAACTGGAGAGGTGCGGTTGGGGGCAAGGGAAGGGAAAAAGAGAGATCCACGACGGAGATGGCTCGGCAGCCGGGGTTCTGTTTTATTTTATCTTTGCTGGGGTGGAGCTGGCGGTAACTGACATCCCCTCAACGTCCCATTGTTGACCCCATATCCTTTTTAAGATTTAAGTTGGATGTAGATATCATGTGTACGCAGGAATACAGGGTCCAAACCATAATTTATTGTATAACTGAGCTCAGATCTCACGATAAACAACAGCTCAGCTCAAGGATTCCCCTGCAATTCCGCTGTAGCACCAGGCGCGGAATCCGAGGCGCGTTGGGGTTTGCTTTCCTTTCCTGGGGTAAGCCGTCGGATTCCTCGTGCGAGTGATCCTGAGCCATATCTAGACTAATAATTGCCCGTCTTGAACAATATTTCCGGCATCACATCAAGTCTTGCTTACCTCAAGAAACGATATCTCTCAAAGCGATAATGGATACAACGTCTGAACCTCCTGCCTTTAACCTCACCGACACCGACCGGGAGGTCTTGGCCATGACAGACGACCAATTCGTCCCCCACGACTGGGACAACCTCAAAGATATCATCGGTATGAGATCCAGACCCTACCTAGTACTTGATAGATCGATCAACAAGTGATGGCAACCACCCCCCCAACCACCCCCCCATCGAGTTCCCCTCCCCCTCATTCCTCCTCTCCACTTCCTCGACCACTCACTTCCGGTTCCGCATCACAAACACATAACGGGAGTACCTATTGATAGCTCGCCTTTTCCCCGCACACAGCAAGAAATGATCTCGGCGCTCTGAAGCGGAAACCATCCGATCTAGTCCGATACCTCTCCTGGTCCAGAGACACCAAGGCCCAATACGGCTCCATCACAAATTTCATCTGCAAGCGTCGTCTGGGCTGGCATTTACCGGAACCCGCTGGCACCAGTGACTCCAGCGGCACCGCCGTGGCAGACAGCGAGCCGGTCCTCCCTTACAACAACCCGATCCCTTTTGCCGATCCCTCGGATTACAAGATCCTCCGCAACGACTGGCCATACGGTTTTGCCCCGGGTATTGCGCACTTGTGCGTGTGGCTGCGCACCCCTGTGCCTGTCCAGGAACACGGTGGAGACTTGACGGATGAGAGTCGCGCGCTGATCGAGGAGTTTGTGCAAAGGACGTTTGTGGAGCGGCTGGCGAGGGAGGGGTATAACAACCCTAAGGATCATGTGCTGTGGTTCAAGAATTGGACGGCACTGCAGAGTGTGAGGAGTCTGGAACATATCCATGTTCTTGTCAGGGATGTGCCGGAGAGCATCCTCTTCGAGTGGACGCAGGAACCGCCTCGCGACGGGCTTCCCAATTAGGACTCTATATGGAGTTCTATGCATAGACAGACCGAGGCTATATCTCCTATTTAGATGTCATGATGCTAATGAATAGATCTTCGACTTGATGAAATGCCAGGGCTGAAAGTAGAGGAAGAAGACTAGGTTAAGTTTAAAGTACATATAGACAGATGCCCGACAAACAAAGCAGCCCGATACCGCAAACGAAAATAGGGATATAATCTGATCTCCATAGCAGAAATGTTATTAATAGTGCGCCTGCTATCCTCCAATCCAGCAAGTGAGTAGAAGAAACTCGGATAATTAAGTTCAGTCATTGGTCACCGTCCAGGTGCGCTATTCTTAAGTCTTCTGCTCCTCAACGAACTTGAGCGCCTCTTCTCTAGACACAACGTCAATCGTACTAGCCTTCTGCCGGAAGCTGACACCGTAGCATTTCTCTGCCACATGCAACATTTCAGGACGGAAGGTGGTGCAAATAAACTGTCCATTGGTAGATTCCGAGATGGACTGGAGCATCTGAGCAACGGCGGTTCGGTATTGAGCGTCAAGGTTGGCATCGATCTCGTCAAACAGGTAAAACGGCGCCGGGTCGCAGGCTTGGATTGCGAAGACCAGTGCAAGTGCGCAAAGACCTGTTCAAAGTCATCAGTAAGTCAAACGGAGTGCCCGGGAAAGGAAGCTCTTACTCTTTTGACCACCACTAAGTTGCTGAATTCGCTGTTGTTCGTCATGCTTACTGTTGAAGCTCACACTAATGCCCACTCCGACGTAATTTTCGACACTCTGCTGAGCCCGTTCGTCGTCGGAATCCATGTCATCCTCTTGTCGGAGAGCACGGTCGGTCTTCCGCTGAATGATCAAGCGCCCACGGCCAGCGGGGACGAGCTTCTCAAAGATGCTGGCAAACTCACGAGAGACTTGCTTGAACGTACGTTCAATGGCCTCGTCCTTGCGCTGGTCAAGTACTGAGATGAGTTCCTCAATTGACTTCTGCGATGCTTCGAGTTCCTCTCTCCGGTTGGTTAGGGTTTCGCGCTGCTTGGTGAAACTGTTGTACTGCTCAAACGCTTTCTTGTTGACATGCGAATACTTCTTGAGTGCCTCATTGACCTTGTGCAACTTCTTAACAACGGTGTTCGAATCGGTGTGCTTGTACTTGGTAAACGCTTCATCTGGAAGCACGCCCAGGTCACGGATATTTGCCGCACATTCTGCTGCTTGCTTGGTCAAGGCAGCCTTTTTCTGCATATTCTTTTCCATGCGACGTTGGTGCTTTTCAATGGATCTCGCCAGCTCTTCTAGTTCAAGACGGATCTCGGCCTTCTGTTTCTCGAGCTCATTTGCTTGAGCGTTTGCCTTCTCAATAGACTCGTCCACCTTCTGGAGGCGTTGGCTGAGATTTTCCAACGATTTGCGCAGTCGCTTCATCTCCCGCTCGGTCTCCTTCAGATTGCCCTGGCCATCATCATCTCCTATATCAGTATCGCGGCTGACAAGCTGGTCGAGACGGGGGTTCAAGTTCTCCCGAAGTTCGACTTCAAGGATCGACTTTCGAGCCTCCAACTCGCTTCGCTGAGCAGAGAGTTCCTGATATTGCCGCCGAAGATCCTGAGCAACGACACTGAGTGACTCGAGCTGCGCCTCTTCCTCATTGCTCAGCGCCTTCTGGAATGGTGTTTTCAGCTCCGCCTCAAATGCATTCACCTGGTCGTTCACCGCGGCCAAATTGGTCTCGATATTGCGGAGAGCCTTGCGCTTGGCGTCAAGACTGTCGTTTTTCTTCTGGAGAAGATCCCGTTTGCTTCTGAGCTCTTGCCGGAGCGGTCCACTACTATGCTGTACCTGATGTCTCTGTTGCTCCAGCTTCTGTAATTCACCGACAGACTTCGTAATGACCTGGTCCAACTTCTCCAGCTCTTTCCGAATCTCTGCCCCTCGGTTCTTCTTGTTCTCATATCCATCCCGCCATTTCGTGAGGTTTTTCACCGCGTCAAGTCGAGATTGCCGAGAGTCGTGGAAACCACCGGTAAGCGCACCTCGCTTATCAGACCGATCGCCCTCGGGCGTAATCGCATTTACACCATGGCTTCGAGCATATTGTGAGGCAACCTGAAGATTTGGGCAAATAATCGTCTTGCCAAACACATGGTTGAAAGCCTTTTCGTAGGCAGAATCGTATTGTAGCTTGTCGATCATTGGAATCGTATCGCTCGCTCGAGGCAGATTGGCAGGCTTGGATCTGAGTCGGTTTAGGGGCATAAAAGTCACTCGTCCAGCCTTCTCCTGCTGCAGTATTTCAAGCACCTTGGTCGCAGTCTCGTCCGTGTCCACGACATAATGGAACAGACTCTGGCCAGCTGTGACTTCAACCGCAGTCCGATATCTGTCATTCACCTCGAAGAGTTCCGCCAATGTTCCATAAACTCCTTCAAGGTTGTGTTGACGCTTGATCCTTCGCACGGCCGCAATTCCACGACTGGTATTGTGGTCCATCATCTGAGAAAGCGTGCGTTCTGCCCGGTCCACTTCGTTTGAAGCGTTGGCAAGAATCGAGTCGAGCTTCGCTTCTTCTCGCCACAGTTCTCTTGAAAACAGTTAGAGACATCGAGCTCGTTCATTCAGGGTCAAATGGAATTAAGGCAGGAGGAGGGAGAGATGAAAAATTGAACTTACTTCCTCTGGTCCATCAACCTATCCCTTTCGTCCTTCGCAGCTTGAACCTGTTGTTCTACAGAATGGACAGTGTCTCCCCTGCCATCAATTTGTTGGCGCAAGCGTTCCGTTTCCGGTTCCAGGAGCGCAATGTCGTTCTCAAGCTCTTTGATGTCCTCCTGAGTCTGCGCCATCACGGTCTGTACTGTGGAAATAGAGGTGTGGTTTTCCTTGATCTCGGCCTGTAGCCATTTATCGCGCTCCGACTTATTCCTGAAGCGCGAGTTGCGACCCTGCTTGGCATACAGACGTTGGCGGGTTGTCTCGGCTTCATTGAGCTGCGCTTTGATGTTGTCTTCCTGGTCTCTAACTGCATTGAAGCGAGGAATGAGTTCCTCGAGTTCAGCCTCGCGCTCCTTGATCGCGCGTTCGACGGTCTTGAGATCTTCATCATGGCGTGCTTTGAGCACTTGAGCTGTAGCCTGGTTCTCGGAAAGCGATTTGGCGCGCAATTCCACCTGTGCAAGGGCCTTCGAGGCCTCGCGGCGCTCGTCTTCAAGCTGGGCCTTATCGACTTTCAGGAATTCAATTTGTTGCTTGCACTCAGCAATCTCCGCGTCGATTTGCGCCATCCCCTTCTCTCCTTCGATGAATCTGTCTCGATTAAGATCTGTGTCCTCCACGCCGGTCTGTCTTTGTTCCTCTAGATTGTCAAGGATGCCAGAAATTTCTTGTTGTTCACGAGAGTAGATGGTGTATTCCAAGCACCGGCGTTCTTTATCCTTTTCTTGGAAATTGCGCAGCTCATCCTTCTCCTCCTCAAGTTCAGCGAGCCGCTCGTTGATAAAGTCTAAGAGTTCATCAATCTTAGCCTTCTTATTGTTCGTCTCGTGCATAATTTTCAACGACTCCGCGCGGCGCGCTTCGTAGACCTGAGTACCAGCAACTTCCTTTAGCAAGTTTAAACGTTCAGAATCCTTCATGTTTGTCAACGCAGTGACACGACCTTGCGGCACAATATAGTAAGGATTCGAGCGGGAGAAACCGGCCGATTCGAGGAGGTTCATGACATCGGATTTGGTAGCATTTTTGCGATCAAGAGTGTATTCGTCCTTCTTGAGACCAATAGTTCGGCGGAGAACCACTTCCGGCTTTCCAGTAGGGAATCTGTCGTCGGAGTTGTCGAAAATGATCTCAACATAGGCGGACATCACCGCAGACCCGGAACCTTCCTAGTGAACGTGAGCCAGCGAAACAATCGAAGGAGACAGAGCGCCACATACATGAAGCAGGGCCTGTCGCTCCTCCCTGCCAAGATGGGTATAGGCATCGCTCAGGACAAAGCGGATTGCAGCAAAGAAGTTACTCTTGCCGGAACCATTGCGGCCGACAATTACATTGTGTTTTGGGGAGAAGGGCTCGATGACCGTCTGGTCCTTGTAGCTAGAGGCATAAAAGAATCAGTCGCAACTCTCAATTTTTTCTAGAGCTTGTTCAGATAAGAGCGACATACCTTTTGAAGCCCTGAATGATTATTTGCTTGACATACATCTTCGAGGCGCGCGACGCGAGAATTTAGATGACAGCTATTGCAACCAAAACATCACGCAGCCAGCGTTTCAAAGAAGGCGCTCTGAACCTCTGCCTTTGGCCGTCAGGATTACCTTCGATGGAAGACAAGCAATAGTCTGTGAAGGTGATCTTCCGCATGCGACGGTAAAGAACCATCGAAACACGCGAGGCCGATCAACCATCCACTGAAGCTACGCGTTTTCGCCCGCGGGGCTTCTGCCGGGCGGTGAAGTCAACACATGGTTCGCACCGAGTTATGGTAAAAAAAAAAGTGTCGGCGGCAAGAGTTGCACCACGGTTCCCAACTCGATTGCTTGAATATCCTCAGTACAAACGAGTAGGACATTCTAATAGTCATGTCTACTCAAGGCCCGAGCACACAGGCAATAAGCCTTGCAGATGGGCTGTCTCCTTCCCACACATATGTCCCCAACAGAGGATATGTGAACGCTGAAGGCACAGTCCCCGCCATGGCGGGGCAAGACCCCGAGGCGCAAGAAATCGAGGAGGACGAGGACGAATACTACGATGATATCTTCGAGGAAGAGCTGGACGAGGAGGACTTTACATCATCGAATACTGCAGATCTCACCAAAGCTTACAACCGTCAACGAAAAGTGAACGAGCTAGCTGCCGACCCCAATGCGCCCAAATGGACCTACCCGAAGACGAACACCCAGAAACCCACCGTCAACACATATGCCTCCGTCGATGATCAGGTGAAATCATTGACTCGGCATGCGGCTAAGATCAAGCTCGACCATATGCAGTCTGGATTGGCGGTTCGTGGTGAGCGTGGTGGCGACAGGGCCGACCGGGCAACATCCGAGCAAGTGCTTGATCCTCGTACGCGAATGATTCTGTTGCAGATGATCAATCGGAATATCGTTGCAGAGATTCACGGCTGTTTGTCGACGGGTAAAGAAGCCAATGTTTACCACGCCATCTGGTTTCCCGACGAGGAGGAGACTCAACATCACCGTGCCATTAAAGTCTACAAGACTAGTATTCTGGTGTTCAAGGACAGAGACAAGTACGTTACCGGTGAATTCCGATTCAGACAAGGATACAACAAAAGCAACAACCGAGCAATGGTTAAGTTGTGGGCGGAGAAGGAGATGCGGAACCTTCGAAGAATCTACGCGGCCGGCATCCCCTGCCCGGAACCAATTCACCTGCGGCTGCACGTCCTTGTCATGGGATTTGTCGGTAACTCCAAAGGTCTACCAGCTCCTCGTCTGAAGGATGTCGAGTTCGACACTCCAGAGCCTGAGACAAGATGGCGTGAGCTATACATCGAGCTCCTCGGATATATGCGTGTGATGTACCAGACATGTCACTTGGTGCACGCTGATTTGAGCGAGTACAACATACTTTACCACAAGAATAAGCTGTACATTATCGATGTCAGCCAGAGCGTGGAGCACGATCACCCTCGCAGTTTGGAGTTCTTGCGCATGGATATCAAGAACGTGAGCGACTTCTTCAGCCGAAAGGGCGTGGAGACGCTCTCCGAACGTACCGTTTTCGAGTTCATCGTTACCGCAGACGGACCTGCCACCGTTGAAGCGAGCGAGGAGATGCATGGCGCGATTGAAAAGCTCTACACACTGAAGCCCGATCAAGCCGAAACCGAGCAAGATACCGCCGTTTTCCGTCAGCAGTTCATCCCTCAGACATTAGAGCAGGTCTACGACTTTGAGCGTGACGCTGAAAAGGTTCAGGCGGGTGAAGGCTCGGACCTTGTCTACCGTGATCTCCTTGCTGGTGGTAAATCAGCCTCAAAGAACATCCCGGATGGGGAGGATGATCAAGGATCAGATGCCAGCGGCGGTGTTTCAGTCGCAGACTCTGCATCCGATTCGGAGGAGGGGCCCGACGGAGAAGACCCGTTTGCGAAAAAACAACCGCGTGGTAAGCGGTTCGAGGATAAGGACTCTAAACGTGAGCATAAGCAAAAGGTCAAGGAGGAAAGGCGTCAGCAACGCGCAAACAAGATGCCGAAGCATCTCAAAAAACGGCTCGTCTCTACTTCGTCCAGGAAGAAGAAATGAGCGAGTCGTGTCATCCTTTGCATTTAGAAAAGATTTGTGGATCCTCCACGGTTTCTCAGGGAAATTTATTGTTTATGGTCTTTATGACGGAATACTCTCATGAAGTAACGGTTGGATGCATGCATATATATATATATATATGGGTTTTCGAGTACACAAGTCGATATAGAAAGAGCGGATAGGCGAATATGGTTTACCTCAATAGAATTCACTTTCTTTGGTGATATTTGATCAAATAGGCATAAAAAGAGTTTGGCTGACCCATCAGAGCTCTCTTTGATCCTCATGTTGGTTCATTCCTATACTAGACTGCCCACAACGCGCCTACGTCCAGTTTCTCGGAAAGTATATGGAGTATGCGTCATCAATGGGGTTGTCTTACAAGTAAAGGGCTCGAACCAATCCTCGGGTGAGGTTTAACCTCTTCTGAGTTCATCATGTAGGCAACCTTATTACTCAATGGCAAGGTCCAGGTTTGTATGAACATCACGGTAAAATCTGTCCTACCAACCAATATGCTCGTGATCAGACATAGGTCATATTGAAGCTGAGATAGAAATCTAGGAAGTTGTCAAGTGTGAAGTTGGCTCTGTCAGTTCTATCACTCAAGGGGGTGAGTCGCATCATGTTGCGCCTTTGACCCTAGCCTTGAGCCGAGCGAAAGCCTGCTCCACGAGGTCTCTCGGCAGATCAGGAATAATCTCGTCTCCATCACTGCTTTCCACTGGCGCAAGGCGATTTGCTGCCTCTTGTTCACCTGTGATAGCTTCTTGTTCATGCGGCCTCTGTAGATTGACGGCCTGGACGTTGGCACCCGATATCCGTCGAAATTCGATCCGCATGGGCTCCCGGCCTATTTCGGGCCATATGTCGGATGGCAGATAGTCCCCTTTTTCAACCCGGAATGTCTCGCGGGCAGTGACATCTTCCTCATAGAGTTGATCCAGCTTGTGCCTGGCATCACGGAGGACTTTCTCGACGCGTTGCCGCACATGCTTTCGACGCGCTACCTCGACAATCAGACCGTCATAAGCATCAAGGAAGCCATCGTAAAGTGAGTTCAAATCAGAAAGATCTGCTAAGCCACCACTTATACGATCATTCTCTTCGTGCCACACTTGCGTGAAATTGTGTGCCTGAGCGATATAGCCCGGCAAGCGTGTTGACCCAAGAGAAGAAAGATGCTGGTAAATATCTGTTGTGGCATTGTAGATGGACCGAAGAGCGTCTCGTTGAGCCAATACGTTCTCCAGAACAGATTCCATCTCGCTTATTCGATCTTGGATCTCCATCACAACATCTTCCGCTTCAGCTGCATCTTTGAACAGGACATTCACCATTTCTTGGTACTCGGAATTGCTTAGTGGGTCCAGTGGTGCATTCAGATTGTCGTTTATATCTTCAATGTTTGAGCCCATACGGCCGCTGACAGGTACACCAACGGGCATATCACCTGTGATAGATTTCGCTGCAGCCCCGCCCCCTTCGGTGTGTTTGACAGCTGTTACGCAGAGATCAAAATGCCGGACCAACGATTCCAGTAGGTTGGCCATTTCCTGTGCATGCATTTCCAGCGAATGCAACATAGATGGCATAGTTGACATGGAGGGCAGGCTGGAATTGGATGCCGACGAGGAAGATGCAGACGAGGAGGAACGCGACGAGGCCAATTTCGCAGCGGTCCTATAGGTTCCCAGAGCCTCCTTAATAGACAGGAGCTCGTCATCAAAGGCATGGTTGGAGGAGTCCAGTTGCGCTTGTGCCGCAGTGGTGCGATCTATTGAGCTCTTCAAAGCTGCATGAAGTTCCTCTACACCTCGCTCGTCGACAAAGTCATGCAGACTCTTTGGATCTTCTCCTTCAGGACGAAAGGCAGGGTGGACAATTGTTTCCCGAAGAAGCTCTAAGGTGCGTCTCAGTCGCGTATCCGCGTCGTCGAGGTCCTTCAAGACAGCCGCAAATTCCGAGCGTCCACGAAGGGATATCTCCTCCACTTCAGTCCGGACACTATACAAGAGCCGCAGTTGATTGTTAAGCCCGCGACGGAGAAAGCCCGTCCTCGCGGACACGACCACACATTCTTCTAATGCAGCACGAGCGGCAGTGACAATTTCATTGGCTCGCCACACATGATTAATGGATGATAAGGATCGTTTGGCCGCAACAAGATGTGAGATAAGAGTATCGAGTCGAGGCATCGCCTGCTCCTCGCTCGGCGGCTGCCCTGCATCGGGACGTCCACCTCCGGACGCTGACGAGGATTCAGAGGATGACATGCTTTCAATGACTCCAAGCACTCAATAACAACGCACGGAAGGGCTGATCTTCAGCCACGCTATTCCGCAAGTCCAGTTCTGCGCTGCTCAGTACGACGAGGGAACAATCCCTGAGAAGGCGTGATTTTAGTTCACAGTCACCTCATTAGAAAAATGAGGTGATGTTCTGTCGCCTTCTGTCCGCCTCTATACCTGTCGAGACTCAAGTGGCGTTTTAGGTTGACTATGACTCGCTTGTTGGACAGGCGATAACTTTCTTCTTTCCAACTATCAAAAAATAACGGAAATTCAGATAGATAGACTGAGCCAGAAGCAGAAGTACCAGAACGCCGCTTAGCGATTTAGGAGTAGAAAAGGAGCTGCTGCACCTGATGCGAAGATTTGGGGGGACGGCGACAGAAATCGATCTTCCGAGACCGCTCCAGCCTTTCCCATAAAGAATATCTACCTGTTGTAGTCAATAGTAACAAGCAATGCTCATAGCATACATGCCATGTTCAGGATACCAACTGAGTGACCGGAGAACGGGAATGTTTGGTCTTGGTCTGAGGCCTGGGAACTAGATCAACAGGTCAACAGGCGGTGTGGATACAGGGATAGTACATATGGTTGGTGACGATCTATCGATAAACTAGAAGTCAAAAGTGGTTTAGATGACACAAGATGTTTCACAAGGATGTACTGTCGACATCCCCGTCTCCAGGTTTGGATTATGGCATCATGTGATAATGGTCACATGATCTCATCATATCTCTAGCCTTCAGCTCACCCTGGACCTCTGGACCTCGACGTTACCTTAGACGCCTATGATTCCTACTAATGATCATCCCGATATCCAGTTGACAACGCGTTAGAAGGTCACAAGTCTAATGCATGAAGCGCAAGGATATAGACCAGATGTAAGATAATCAGCTAGAGTATTGAAGGAAGAACTATTTAAATGGAATGGCTAGCGGTTTGAAGATCGCATAGTACTTTCACATCCTACCTCAATTGGCGTTCTGATTGACCCGTTCGGGCCTTCACTTCCGAATCGACAGCGGACAGGACTGGAACGGGGTTGCATCTGCGTCTTTCCGAGGATGGCTGCAACTATGAAGCGGGTGAGAACCGGCCACTGAGCCGTGGCTTGGAGTTATCATTGTGAGACTGCTACTGCTCCCACCGCGTTTTACAACGGTCTCTCCTGATCTTGGCCAGCAGTGGTTGCCAAAGCGGACCAGACGAGGGTATGGAGCTGCTCCTGGCTGCTCTGCCTGGAAACCGAAGCACGTATTCAAAAAAGCGCTCAGTAGAGTCACCATAGGCTGAACGAAATCGACGCTGTGTATCCTGAGATTTCCCATCTTGCAAAGGGGGCGTTAGATCTGATGTCGAGGTCAGATTGCTTAGTAGCTGAGGTAAGACCCTGTACCGGAGTGTGTTCTGCAGCAAAGAGCAACATTGAGAACAGTCTCTATCTCCTTCATACTCCGTACTCCATATTGGTATGTCTTATGTACCCCGAAGGCCCAGACCCGCAGACCGTCCAGGATCAGTAGTAGAAGTCAAAACTTAGAAGACTCCTAGAGTCCGCATTTCGAACTAACTTGGAAGATCCGCAATCCGTCCTACAAATGGCGATTTTTGATGCCATTGGGCTCAATGATTGGACAATGCTCCAAGCTAGGTAAGCGCCTAAGGTACCTAGTCAAAGTGGACCACTGCAAGATTTAATATTGTGGTTATGATCACAGTTCACGCCATCAGAATGGAATGCGGGACGAAGAACACTGATGAGATCTGATGCGACGGTAGGCGGCGATGGCGCCATCGATCTCGAATCACGTGCTCCCCACCCGCAAAATGGTGGCCGCAGCACGAGACTTGCAGCTGCTGTTGCGTGATTCAGGCACTTCGATAATAATAATAATGTCTCTGGGATGAATCACTCTGGTCAGTACAGGCAAGAGATATCAGCGGCTCTGCAAATTCTAGCTCTTACTACGCTCTCCAATTTATAAAGCAAGCTCTCGCTTTTTCGAAGTAATCTTGATACTTCTGTACTCCTTATCTACTCATCGGTTACCACCGCCTTCCCGGGTACTCATCTCAAACATCACATCATCCCCGACGGTCGCCACATTGATCGTATACCCTACCTCCTCGTCTTTCTCACTTCAATTGACCTTACGAGTGATCCCGGCTGCTGCAATCTTCGATCTTTCAAATCTCTACGACGTTCGCAAAAGACCGTTGACGCGACTCGAAATATACCTAATGAGTGGTTGAGTGCCGCTATGGATGCCCATGAACTGTCGTTTCGCGATGGTCACGGATCCTCCACCTCGACTATGAAAGACGAGTGTGCCTCGGAGGAGAAGGCGCTTTACCTCCCAGGAGATTCTTCCTTTGCATCTGTATTTGGCCCATCTGAGACCGTCGAAGATGTTGAAACGGGGCCCGAATCTACACAGGACAAGCCCCACAGTTTCAACACCCAAAAACCAATACGTGAAAAGCTGGCTGGCAAGAACGTCGCACCCTTTCTGGCCAGGCATATCCCCGAACAGTACGCTCCTCTTGGTTCGCAAACTGGACAGCCGGTAGAAATCAGCAGTGCGAATTCCAAATACTGTTATCGTCACCGACCAGATTTAAAGTGCAGGCGACAGGCTGATGAACCAACAATGGACAAGTTACAACGGGTAAGCTCTTCTTCCAGCATCCAAAATGCACCATACTTGTCAAGTGTCTTCGTTCTAGCGCTGACAGATGGCAAAGGAATTAGAAACACTACCACAGAGTGATCAGCAAGGCATCGCGCATGCTTGGTCGATTTTTTCTGCCGCCCCGGCGAAGCACCGAAAACTTATCCTGCAGGGAATAATGGCACAGTGTTGCTTTCCGCAACTGTCTTTCATCTCGGCAACAGTCCGCGATTTGATTCGTATCGACTTCCTCACGGCTCTCCCTCCAGAAATCTCCTTCAAAATTTTATGTTACTTGGACACGACCTCTCTCTGCAAAGCCGCGCAGGTCTCGAGACGTTGGAGAGCGTTGGCCGACGATGATGTAGTTTGGCACCGAATGTGTGAGCAGCATATTCATCGCAAGTGCAAGAAATGTGGTTGGGGCCTTCCTCTTCTCGACCGTAAAAGGTTGCGTGAATCTAAGCGCGAAATCGAACGCCGTGCAGCTACATGGGATGTCAGCGAGCAGCCAGCGGAGACTGAAAGCAATTCGGCTACTATCGACACTGCAGCGTCAGGATCCAAGCGAAAACCTGAATCGGATAAAGAAGACACGGCCATGGTAAAACGTCAGTGCACGTCCATTGTTTCTCAATCAGAGCAAAATGAGGACTACTTTAAAACACGATACAGACCGTGGAAGGAAGTGTACAAGGATCGCTTCAAAGTGGGCACAAACTGGAAATATGGGCGCTGCTCGATCAGAGTGTTCAAGGGACACAGTAACGGCATTATGTGTTTGCAATTTGAGGACAATATCCTGGCTACTGGGTCCTATGATGCTACGATCAAAATCTGGGACACGGAAACAGGCGAGGAGCTTCGCACCCTGAAGGGACACCGGTCCGGCATTCGCTGTCTTCAATTCGACGATACGAAATTGATTAGTGGCAGCATGGATCATACTCTCAAGGTGTGGAATTGGCGGACAGGCGAATGCATATCTACCTACTCCGGCCACCGTGGAGGTGTAGTCGGCCTGCATTTCGATGCGACCATCCTTGCATCTGGGTCTGTAGACAAGACCGTGAAGATCTGGAATTTTGAGGATAAGTCGACTTGCCTTCTGCGTGGGCACACCGACTGGGTCAATGCGGTCCGAGTTGACTCGGCCTCCCGAACAGTATTTTCTGCCTCGGACGACTGCACGGTCAAACTCTGGGACTTGGATACCAAGTCCTGCATCAGAACATTTCACGGGCATGTTGGTCAGGTGCAGCAGGTTGTTCCGCTTCCCAGGGAATTTGAATTCGAAGATCATGATGTCGAATGCGAGAATGATAACGTTAGCGTCACCTCCGGCGACAGTCCAGCTGCTTCTCCGCAGGCTATACCTGGATTTGATGCTCAGACCTCAGACACTCCCTCTTCTGCTTTTGGCCCGGCTTTCGACGACGGACGTCCTTCACCACCACGTTACATAGTAACCAGCGCTCTTGACTCGACCATTCGGCTGTGGGAGACCTCGTCCGGAAGGTGCTTGCGTACATTCTTTGGTCATCTGGAAGGAGTGTGGGCTTTAGCGGCCGACACTCTCCGTATCGTTTCGGGAGCTGAGGATCGCATGGTCAAGATCTGGGATCCCAGGACCGGCAAATGCGAGCGCACATTTACTGGACATTCAGGGCCAGTGACCTGCATCGGCCTTGGCGACAGCCGCTTCGCTACAGGCAGCGAAGATTGCGAAGTGCGCATGTACAGTTTCCAGACCTGAAAGCTCCTTTCAGTTTGCTTTTTCTTACTTGTTAATACCCCTGGGCTGGCGTTCTTTCTGTCGTTCCCCTACCTTTTAGGGCTGAAATTCTAGGGCTCAGAGCATATGGTGTTTGGTGTGATTCACGAGCAGGACTAGGGAATGTCCACCATGTATCTTAATGGTAGTAAATGAAACAGATTCTCACAAGTTATAGTTTTTGTCCCTGCTTGTCTACCAAGGAATGAAGTTAGGTTTCCCTGGGAGGGCGGTTCTAGATCGACCATATTTTCGAAACGACTACGATACAATCATATCTCACCTGCCCTTGACAACTCACAACTGTCCCTCTTGGACTTGACTTATTTCTGTTCATCCTTTCTCCGATAAAACATCCAGCCATCTTCATCATCGATACCCTTCTTCCTCCTAATACTCAACATGACCAACCAACCGCTGTCTTACCCCAGTTCTGAAGACGGCTTGCATGTCAGAGAGCCGTCGTACCGAGGGATATACGATCGCTCGAACCAACAGTCTTACGGCCATGTTTCCTCCTCTGACTGGAAGCCGGCCCAGCTCCTCTGCCTACAAGAAAGTGGACGCAACCGCTACAGGATGGCTTCGCGGCCCTCTTTCAGGCCCTAGCCAGGAAGGAGTGGAATATGACAGCCACGTTCAATGAGATGGCAGAGGCGTCGGTCGCTCTCTTAAGACTGGCTATAGTCGTTACGGTGATAGTGGGTGTGCTTATGCTGACACTATTTATAATTTCTGGTGGCATTTATGCGGCAAGGATATTGCTGTCAGGGTAAGGCTTGAGCTTAGTGTTGAGTTGAAAGGGATGATGTTCACGTCGCGTTTGCTTGCTGAGAGTCTGGCGTCTTGAGCTGGGCTGGTCTACTGGCTTTTCTGGATGTTTAGTGTTGAGTTGTTTAGGCCTGGCAGTGTAGGGTGTTTGGTGCCATTCAATGGGTGATTCCAAGGGGTAAGGCTTGCTGACTCTCTTTGAAGAGGTTGGATAATATAAGTGCATGCTGCATCTTCAACTTTTTTCTCCTATGCTACAAAACGACGACGATGATAAGTATAAGCCAATATATGTAGATCTCGTTTGGTCTTCCGTCCTGAATATCCCGAGATCGAACATGGACGAATTCCCGTTGTGCTATTGTTGGAGATTCTTGCGGGGATCAATTTAAAAACTATACTGTCATGGATATTTTATTGACGACAAGGTGCAATCCGACAGCTTCGGTGCTGATTGGCATTGCTGCAGTTCCATGGATTTGAGCACAGATAACTAAGGAAGGAGAGATATGTATGATGTTCCTCTCTTGTCAGCTCCCTTTTGGGATGTTCCAGTCCATAAGGTAGTTAACCGGACTTGTTCAAGGCTCCAAATAGATCTTTGTCGGCAGGTTCTGTGGTACATTTGACCCATTTCGCAGTTTTAGCTTTATATGTTTGAGTAGAGTATGCACCACCATAGCTATCTGCGCCTCCGAGGCCAACATGACCACCAGATATAGAATACTCCCCTTAGCCTTATTCAGCTGGATGGTTTTGGTGCATTTAGCTTCCACTGTTGTTATCAACAATCACTGTCAACATTAATCATTCATCTATTATGGTAACATAGAATCTCTTGATTGTTGCGGCTTCTGCTTTATAAAGAATGATTTCTGCAGAATATGTTTGGATCTCTTTCTAGCAATTCTATTTTTCTCATTCTTTGCCATGATTGCCATATTTTGTATTAATTTTGATGATGATTAAGGAAACCTGGCTCTGCATGGCTGTAGTCCTGATTGAATAGCTATGTTTGCTGTGCTTTACTACTAAGCACAACTACTTACTTTGGTTATTGCAGCTTTGAGTGAATAATACTCAGAGCCAGGAACCTGTAATAAAGAAACTGTTGAAAATAATAATACTATAATGATTTATGTAGCACTAGCAATTTCTATGGCCAATTAAAAATCAATAAAGGTCTGATTCTTCTAAATGAATGACTATCTAGCTCCTATTTATGCCTTTGATTTAATGCTGTAATTAGAGTGAATATTCACTGATTATTAAGTGAAGAAATGGCTTAGGGAAATAGCTTTAACAGCTTGATGAAATTACATCACTTCTAAATTAGGCAAGCAGTCATATAATTCAATATACCCCCCTAGCTGAGCTGATTAGGTGAAGCTATATATTCTATAGCTGTTAAAGCCATATCCATCTCCCTAAATATTTAATTATGTTAAATTAATGATGTTAGATAAGTTAAAGCTTAATCTTTGCCTTCTGATTAGCTGATAAGCCTAATTATTCTATAAAAGTCATCATACTTGATCTTTAGTAATATCTTTGTCAGGCTGTCTGCTAGTATATAATTAGTTTTAATCTAATTAACTGATATATAGCCTGATTAGACCTCTTACTAAAGCTAATATTAATATATATTAATATAGTGTAGCCTTATGTGAATTATAGGCTCTTTACTATATAGAAGCTCTACTATTTAATAATTATTATATAGAATGGATATCTCATACTCTAGATTAAATCTAATATCTAGGAATAGTTATTTCTACTAATAGATATTCTTCATAGCCTCTGAAATAGTAAGTAATTTAGTCTTAGTAGTAGAAGTAGTAATAGTTTATTATTTCCCTACTTACTAGTTAATAGTAGTACTAAATAGCTTTATAAGATATCTCTTACTACTACTATAATCTAAATAATCTCTATAGGTAGTATTACTAGTAATAATAAAGATATTCCTTATTAAATTACTTTTATATTCTAATATATAGTCCTTTATTAAAGTAAGATATAGAATAATTTAATTAGCTATATTAAAATAGGTAGGTCTAGGATTTAGTAGATATCTTAATAAATTAAATATTATCTTAGTAATATCTAAGTAAGTAATTACTGTGGTATAGAGAATTAATCTAATTTTAGATTAATAGTAGTATATCTTACTAGCTATAGCTTTTCTATTATAAGGATATAGCTAATCTATTATTATAGGTATTTATGCCTTCTAATTAATTAAATCTAAATAATATCTTATAATAATCTTCTTAATATATACCTATTAGCTAAGCTATAGCTTCTATTTTATTTAATCTCTACTAATCTTAATATTTAGGAAGCTCTCTTCCTTACCTAGATTATAGAATTTATATTATTCTTATAGTTTCTAAATTAGATTATCAGCATACTTCTTGCTTTTATAATAATAAAGAAATAGTATATTATCTATATAAAGGTATAAGTTAGTATTAATTCTTTATAAACCTATCTCTTTAAGTACTTTTAAAATATCTCTCTACTAGAGGCACAGTGCCCTATATAGGCTATAAAGAGCTTACTTTAATAGATAAATATAGCTATATTTAGAGAATCCTTTAGCTATTCTAATATAGACCTTCTTATTAAGCTCACTATTAATAAAGGTATTAATAGTATTAATTTATTATATATTAAGATTAAATACTACTATAATAGCTATTAATATTTAGAATATTTATATAATAAGAGTAGCAGCTATAGTATTATTATATATTATCTATTATATATCTTCTTATATACAGATTCATACCTTAGCCTTAATTAAGTAGCCTTCTTAATTAAATTTATATATGAAAACCTATTATAGTAGAATAATCTACTTATCTCTAGGTATTCTAACCTTCTTGTCACAGGCTAGAATATCTCAGTCCGAGGCTTTACTCTAGCCGTCCCAATAGGCCACGAAGGTATGGAGTGGAATTGCTAAAGAAGGAAGAAAACTAGGTACAGGCTGTCATCATGCTAAGATGACACGGCGACAGACTAACAGGGAACCACATGACCACAGCCACATACACAATGCGGTGCATGTCATGGGGGCAGCCCATGACACTTCTGAAAAGTTCCTTAAGCTAATAATATATTATATTCTAACTATATAGCTGCTTTAAAGAGTTCCTTTAATAGGTACTTCTATATCTCCTTCTAGCTATTAGATATGCAGTATTTTATCTTAATAAAGTTACTTCTTTAATACCTTATCTTTTAGGCCTATTCTAAATAATATAAATACTAAATAGAATTATTATAAGCTGTTTATCTAAGTAGCAGTGAAATTATAGGTCTTTAGAATTTAATATTCCTATTTTCCTTTAATAATGTTATCCAGTGAAAAATTAGTACTTATACTATGTTTTAGCCTCTATAGGATATCATCAGCATTATCTAGCTTATCTTAATTATTTAGCTTAATACTTAATTAATTAACTTCCTTAAATAGCTATTTTAAAGGTGAATCTTCTGGTTCTAATTATCCTATAGGCTTAGGTAATGGGGACTTAGGCAGTGTATCTATAAGCCTTATAGGTGTCTCTGGCTCTGGTAAATCATTAATTCTAGTTAGTGATCTCAGGGTCATCAAATCTAGTTAAATAGGCTCATCTCTCTGTGGGCTATTAATCTAGCCTCTAGGAATTCTATGCTAAGTGTTCACTGGGCATGACATAATATAAATATCTTGCTTAATTAATAGATGATTATTCTGGATAGGTGTAGCCTCAGGGGTTAGAGATATAAGTTAATATTCTAGGGTTTCTGCTATAGCCTTACCATCTATCTCTTTAGGCATAGCACCATTACTTATAGCCTTACATATAGCCTTACTTACTTTATTAATTACTTTATTCACTCCCTAAGCTTTAACCTTATCTAACTCATTATCTGTATCTCCTACTAAGCTAGGTAAATCATTAATATCTAGTAGCTTATTAATTTTAATAGATCTAATTACTTTAGTATAGAACAGCTGATCTGGATTAAATAAGATATCTTTATTAAATATTATATCTCTCTTATTAGTGATTATTCTAGTTAGTAGATTCTATATCTTCTATATATTAGATGCTATGTAGCTAATAAGATAGCCTACTTAGGTATATAGATCTAGCTTCTTTAATCTTAGAATCTTATAGTGTCTGATGTATGTTCTATAGCTATATATATATAGATTTACTAATAATAGCTTTTTACTATAAAGCTTCTTATAGGGTGTGATCTAGATCTATTTTATTTAATTATTCTCCTCCACTGCCTCTCTGCGTAGGTATTAATTCTATAAATAAATAATAGTATAGAATATATATAGCTATAGCTTCTCTAATAATTATGTACTAATTTATATACTATAGGCTATTTTAATAATTATCCTACTAGAGTATTTAATCAGCCCCTTCTACTTATTAATATATTAAGTTAAATAATAGATCTTAGTGCCCTTAGATTTTATAGTATATATATATTTATTTCTAAGTATTAGCTTATAGTCTAAGAACATCTTCTTTAGCTTAAGGCTAAATTATATTTTAACTTATTTAATAAATTACTTCTTATATTTATCTAGGATCTCTTTAACTATATATTTAGCTTTATTATCTATAAGCTTTAAGAGTAGCTAGTAATTATTATTTAACTAACTTAGGAATAGATTATCTATAGTAGGCTATAAGAGGCTAATATAGAATATATTATACATATCTAGTAGTATATCTAGTTAGTAAGTATATAACCTAATAACTTTTAGCACTATGAATTTTATATATTATATATTAAGCTTCTAGCTTAGGTAATCTATCTAGATATTCTATAGGTCTAGCTAGACTTTTAACTTAATAATATAGTATAGGGCTACTAAGTAAGAGTAGTTTAAATATTCTTCTTAATACTATTAGGTAGTAGTAAGTTCTAATTAGACTATATTAGTAACTTCTCTTATCTTTATTATAATTACTTTAGCTCTCTCTTTTAGTAAGTAGGCTATATTTATAGTAATAGCCTCCTAATCTAGTAGTTTAACTTCTAATAGTTTAATATTATATCTATAGTCTAGGAAGAATAAACTAACTCTTATACTTATAGTATCTTAATTATTAATAGTAAGCTAGGCTATTAGTAATAATAACTTCTAGTTAGTCTAGAAGTAGTTATAGAAGTTCCTTAGGTAGGCCTCTAGTATAGTATTTATTTATTTAATCTATCTATCTATCTATAGATAGAAGGCTGTTAAGAGTTATTACTTAATACCTAGTTACTGTTAGATATAAAGAACATGTATGTAGCAAACTGCAGGTGGTCATGTGAATAGCATGTGACCCATGAAGATATTATCTCTGCTGAGGTACAAGAGATACTTGTACCTCAGTAATTAGTTTAACTACAAAGGCATTGCTACTACCATGCTATCTACCGCTTAATAGAGAGCATCTTATAGGTGCTCTCACAGTTACTTATAAAAGTGCTCCTAGAACTAGCTAATAAACTATAGACTATAGTCTAATATAATTATACTAGGGATGCTATAGTAGCTAATAAATTAATTAATTAATAACTATACTACTATCTCTAAATCTATTTATTTATAGGGCACTAGGATCATGCTCTTATTAAGTCTATTACTAATTACCATAATATCTTTATAATTATCAGATGTGGGTAGCTTTATAATAAAGTTAATAATAATCTCTTACTATTTATAATCTAGGATTAGTAATAGCTTAAGTAGTCCCTGGTATTACTTATACTATATATAATTAGTGCTATACTTATTATAGTTCTGTATAAAATATTAGATATCTATAGAGAGCTCTAGCTAGTAAAAGTTTTAGGTAATTATTATATATAGTATATTTTTCTTAGGATAGCCTATAAGTACTAAGTTATAGGTCTCTTATAGTATTCTTATTTATAATAGTTCTAAATTAGGAACCTATTTACAGCTTTAATATAGTAGGTGGCTATCTAGTAATACTAAGTGTTTAGTAATTAATACTTATATATATAGCTTACTAGGAAAGCATATAGCTCCCTTCTCTAGAGCTTAATATATCTTACTTAGAGCTATATTATATAGTTAGGCCTTCTTCTAGTATTCTTCTAATAGTAGTAGTAGGTTGTCTGCAGGGGTTATATATAAGATTATATAATAGGTTTAATTATTATATTAATTAGTATAATTACTTAATAATCTTATGTCCCTACTAGACACTACTTTATAGGTGCAGAATACTTATATATATATCTAACTAGTAATAGCCTGTAGTAGTACTAAGTAGTAGTCTTATATCTTAAGCCTACCGTGGGAACCTGGCCAATGTAGTTGCCAAAAACGACCAGGCAAACGCAGAGTTTGGGAGTCGTGCTGATGTTGTATATATCTTGCCTGGGAATGACCTTTATCGCTTCTATACCAAGGAGTGAAGATGATTGAAGAAGTGGAAAGAGAGGTGGAGGCAGATGGAAAGGGAGCCAGCTGTAACTAGGATGATTAGTACCTTGGTGACTCGACTACTTTAACCGCAGCAAAAGATATTGAATTAGTCTCAAGATTGTGTCTTCCCACAATACAATGACAATATCAAGAGATACAGGCTTAACTCGTCAAGTTAGTCCAATCTCATGACTGTGCTTTCTTTCGTCGTCTTCTATAGTAGAAAACTATCAATACGAGTTGTGTTGACGGTCAAAACTCCGAGTCAGTCAATGGCTAACACAGTAGTATCATCACGATCATGAATCAATCTTCGTCTGTTTCTTCTATTGTTATTCCTCTTATTCTGCATCATCTGAAGAACACAATAGAGGAAGCCAGAGACTCAAGACGACCACGGTGAAATAATACCTCTCATCTGCAGCCATCTCCTGTTCTGCCTCTTTCTTTCCTCCCTGGTTTGCTCGCAAGACGAATCAACTTCACCACCCACTCACTCTCTTCTAACTCCATCAAAATCTCTACACAGAAGAAGATTCAGGACAACTTACCAATAAAATCGAGAGTGGATCAGATTCAACCCTATCCAGACTCCGCCTTTTAGCTTCAATCCCCACAGTGCCCTTTTTTTTCGCCTCAACCACTCAGCAAGTGACTGGCGACCGGGACGGACTGACTAAACGACGACTCCCGCCTGGACGGTCGTCGGATTTTCTTTTCGATTCATTCCTTTTCCTCCCCTCACTTGGCGGGTTTTCTTGCTCTTATTAATTTTTTTTATAGACTCGTTTTCATATGCTGGTTTATTTTTAAAACTCCAGTTAGGTCATTATCATCAAATCATCACCTACTGGCCTGCCTTTTTAATCGACCATTTATCGTGTTACCCAGAGCTGCCACGAGACGTGCGCAGCTCACCGTCACGACGTCTTCCACAAAGCGCCGTAAGGTTGCAGAGCCTCGCAGACCAGGAGGAGCCCTTCCGGGTTTGTCGTTTGCCTCGCAGGCTGGAAGACGTCACAGTCAGCACCCCCCTTCCGACTCGTCTTCCGTGCCACCAAATCCTCGCCCATCGTCTACGTCCGGGTCGAACCGAAGTCGAAGCCCTTCTGTGTCCCCGTCTCCTCGCTACATTCCCGCCCATTTGCAGGAAGAAGTGCTTGGCACCGCCGCCCGCTCCCCGACCCCGGAATCCGCCAGTAGTACCGCTGACTATCCTTCGATCGCCTGCGCAGGACTCACCCTACACAGCGACACTATGACGGATATGTCTGGTTCCGACAAAAGAGATGGCAGCGTTCCGTCTACTGGAGGTGACGTTCGGTCATCCTCCCCCGGTATCAAACGGTCGGCTCCTAACACCGACCAGGATGTGGAGATGGATCTAGGTTCGACGGAGAAGAGATCTGTATCTCTATCCCAGCACACAGACGCGATGGATATGACCACGGCGGAGGGAAACTCGAACGGCAACGGTGACAACTCTGGGTCAGACAACGTCTATCCCACACCATCCAGCATGTCGACCTTTACCGCCCCCACGGCGACCCGAAAGGAATCCAAGGCCCAAGCCTCCATCTCGTCCCATGATCTCCCTCCTATCGACGACCAAGTCGCTCAAGTGACCTGCACCATGGCCCAGCCGTTGAAGGAGAAACAGAAGGGATATCTGGTATCCATGTCTTGGCTGAAGCGGGTGCTCGCTCGCAGCTCGACCCACGCCGACAAGGCAGATAAGTCGGCAGCTGAAGGAGAAATTGGACCCGTGGATAACTCAGACCTCGTGCTGGTCACAGACCCAGCGATCACCGGCTTCCATGATGAGGCAGGAGAGCCCTTTGTGCCCCTGCGTCCAGGTCTGCAGATGGGAGAGGACTTTGAGATAGTGCCCCAGGAAGGCTGGGATTTGATCATGCGATGGTACGGCTTGGCTAGTCAATCGCCAGCCATTGTTCGCTATGCTCACAACACCGTGGAGGAAGGTGATGCTCAAAATATTCAATACGAGCTCCATCCACCAATCTTCACCGTTCTGAAGCTAGCAAACCCGGCCGCGGGGACCACTCCACAGAGTCTAAGAGAGAAGAATATGTCACCTGCAAAGGTCTTGTCCAGCCGACACACCAACTTCCAAAAGTGGCTGAAGCAAGTGAAGGGACTGGCCAATATTGACATGTCTACCAAAGTTCGTGTGTGGAGGATCCTTGGGGGACTGGGAAGTGCCACGGCATCGGCTGCAATCACACCCGCTGCGTCACGGAGCGCTTCTCCGGCACCTACGGCCTCCCTGGTTGCCAATGCCGGCAACAACCTTGTGCTTGACCTCAATACGTTCCTCTCATTATCGGACGGCGCTCAGCGAGAACTGGTCGATAACGTCAAGGATCAAACCAATAATCCCAATTTCAACGGTCGATCTACCTTGGATCGAGTTGGCTTGTCTACCAGTGATGTTGTGGTGCTTGAGGAGCGCGTTGGTGGAGAGTGGGCTTCAGAAGCATCCAAGAAGACGCTCGATCGACTAGGTGTTCCGAGTGGCAGTGTGAAGAATGGCGCTCCTGCCAAGCTCAAGAACAAGAGTCCTACCAACAGTGGTAGATCATCTCCCGCTCCAGAACCTATTAGGGGCCGGCGTAAAGACGGAAAGCCCAGGGGCTGCACGGGATTGAGCAACCTCGGAAATACCTGCTACATGAACTCTGCTCTACAGTGCGTGCGCAGTGTGGAGGAACTCACATACTACTTCCTGAGTACGGACTCTCACCTTTTCCCTTTGGCCCGTGGCTATTATCTCACTAACCAATTTCGGTAGACGATGTGTATAAGAGAGATCTCAACCCCAGTAATCCTCTCGCCCATAACGGCGATATAGCCAAGGCGTACGCAAACCTTCTTCGCATGCTCTACGACGAAGCGGGTCAGTCGTCGTTCGCTCCCCGCCAGTTTAAACACACCATTGGTCGTTATGGTCCAGCATTCTCGGGATACGGGCAACAGGATTCGCAGGAATTTCTGCTGTTCCTGCTTGATGGGCTGCAAGAAGATTTGAACAGAATCCAGAAGAAGCCATATATCGAGAAGCCAGACTCCACGGACGACATGGTCCATGACAAGGAGGCTCTCAAAGAGTTTGCCAATAAATGCTGGGACATTTACAAAGCCCGCAATGACTCGGTCATCACGGATCTCTTTGCCGGCATGTACAAGTCAACTCTTGTCTGTCCTGTCTGCGAGAAGGTCAGCATCATCTTTGATCCATTCAACAACCTGACGCTTCAGCTTCCGATCGAAAATCTTTGGAGCAAGGAGATCTTCTTTTTCCCTCTCCACCGCAAGCCTGTCATCGTTGACGTGGAAATTGATAAAAACGCCAGCATCAAGGCGCTCAAGGAGTTAGTAGCCAAGAAGATGGGCTCGGATCCTCAGCGTCTCGTCATGGCCGAAATCTACAAGTGCAAGTTCTACAAGATGTTCGACAACTCTGCGTCCATTGCTGATTGCCAGATCGGCCAAGGCGATGATATCGCAATCTTCGAGGTTGAGTCTGTTCCCACCAACTATAATCCCGACAAGCGCCAGAAGAGTTACTTTTCTTATGGTCGTTCAGACTATGAAGAAATTCCAAGCTTTGACTCACCCAAGGCAGACCGAATGCTAGTGCCCATCTTCAATCGGCATTGCCGGCCAAAGTCAAATAACAGCGGGAATATGCAGAGGTCACTCTTCGGCGCTCCTTTGTATGTAATCATCAGCAGAGAAGAGGCTCAAAACTACGATGCCATCCTCCGCAAAGTTCTTGAAGCTGTTGCCACGTTGACAACGCGAGACATTCTCAATGAGGCGAACATCAAGAAAGCTGACGAGCAAGGGGGAACTCAAGAAGATTCGGATACCGTTGTGATGAATGAAGACGACGCGCATTCTGCAGATTCTAAAATCAAGACCTCATCCGTGGACGGTGAGGATGGCTTGGTGGACGTTTCCATGCGCGACGCTTCGGACGAGGCGGATACTCCATCTCCTCAAGACATCAAGTGTGAAAATGCTGACTCGAGCCCTGGCAGCTCTATTGCACCTGGTCTTCGGAGCCTCTTCGACATGAAGATTATCAAATCGTCCCACGAGGTTGTGCCTCTCGGCTGGTCTTCAGTGGACGATATCAAAGACTATCCATTGATGTCGTCCAGGGTCAAGGCACAGTCGGCTAGCAAACAGAAGGTAAGCAGCCGCAAAATATATTTATCAAAGAAGACAGGCAGACTGACAGCGGTGTAAAATTCGCAGACAACATCCGGTACAGTGACCGACCGAAAAACCAGTGATGACTCGGATCAGGATGGAAGCGCCGGCAGTGCTTCTGACAGTGACTCTGACATGTTCTCCAACATCAGTCGCCCTAAGGCTGTCAAGACTCAAACCGACGAGCGTCCTCTGATCCGCCCGGGGGAAGGTATCGTGCTGGATTGGAACGATCAAGCCCACGATGCCCTATTTGGTGGGGATAAGAAGGACACTGACGGGCTACGTGGATCTCCTACATGGACCAACGTGGAGCGCATTCCTGATCCGGAACTCGCCAAACGCCGTGATCTTCGCCGGAGCCGGAAGAAGAGGGGCGTTACACTCTACGAATGTCTTGACGAGTTCAACAAAGAGGAGATTCTTTCCGAGAATGATGCATGGTACTGCCCCCGCTGCAAGGAGCATCGCAGAGCCAGCAAGAAATTCGAATTGTGGAAGACCCCCGACATCCTTGTCATGCACCTGAAGAGATTCAGCGCCAGCAGGGGTTTCAGGGACAAGCTGGATGTCCTGGTCGACTTCCCCGTTGAAGGGCTAGACATGAGCGGCCGTGTCGAATCGCCGGAAGAGGGAAAGAGCCTAATCTATGATCTTTTCGCGGTTGATAATCACTACGGTGGATTAGGAGGCGGTCACTATACGGCCTACGCGAAGAACTTTATGAGTGGCGAATGGAACGAGTACAATGGTAAGAGCTTTCTATGACCGCGTTCCTTCAAGGATAACCGTGTTTGCTGACGGGAACTGATAGATTCGTCTGTCTCACGACCAATTGATCCCCAGAGTGTGGTGACTCCCGCCGCGTATTTATTGTTTTACCGTCGACGTTCAGACCGCCCGCTGGGCGGAAAGATCTTGGAAGAAATCACCGAGTCGTCAACTTCAACTCGACCAGCCAGCGAGGACAACTCCCCGGCTGGGTCCCGTGGGCAGTCGCCTTCGGGGAACGGGCGGCGTCTCGGCGGCTCCTCCCGCAATGGGTCGTCGAGCGCCTTAGCCGGAGTCGGAGCAGCTCACCAAGCGGGAGATGGTGGTTTGCGAACTGGAATCCGGGCGAGGAATGAGGACAGTGATGACGATGATGAATCGCCCCCCGACTATTCGGACAGCCCAGCCGCTGGCGAGCAGAGCCTTGCGAAAGCAAACCGACTGGAAGGTATGAGCTTTGATGAAGACGAGTTCGGCGATGGAGCCTATGCCAACCCGCTCCCCTACTCAAGCCAACCCACGTGGTCCTTCGACCGAGTCACAGATGCTCATGGCCTTTCACAGATGACCACAGTACCTCCGGGATCGATCTCTGATGACGAGGATTTGTTCGACGACGATGCCAGCAACAAAGCGGTGGGCGGCGGAGATCTCAGCGACTCCGACTTGCGCCTCGCCGCATTGACCGGAAGCCCAATCGGTCAGGGAGTGTTCCCAGGCACGCCCATGGAGGAGGAAGCTCCGATTCAGGACATCCCTCCGCCACTAGACGGTGATGACGGTGAAGATTTACCCGTGGTGGAGCTACGGGTGAATGATGATGACCAGATCGTCTCGGACTGAGCAAAAGCCGGCTTGGTCAACTACAGAGGCGATCACCGCGAAAGAAATACGGCTGTTGCATGTGTGATGACTACTGCGATGAAGTTCGACAACCAGCATATTTTTCTCATGTCTGGTGAGGAGCGATATCTGCGTCGCTTTTTCTTCCGTCGGCCATCCGTGATGTTTATACATAATTATTGTTTGGAAGTGGGTGTTGAGGGCACTGTGTTAGATTTAATACTTCCTCGGGTGGCCCATACAAGCCATCCATGCATTTACATTGTGTCTACAAAGAGTCATGAAGGTGCATCGGGTGAGCACCGTGTTCAAAAGCATTGTTATTTTTGTCTCAGACGGTAGAGGATCTCTTCCTCCCGCTTTGCATCATAAAGGGCTTTCCTTTTTTTTTTTCTTATCATATTTTCATATTCTGGGAAACGGTAGAACATCTGGAATCAGCAGTACAGTACTTGTTCATAAGTAAGACCTGGGAAGTGACAATGTCTCGAGTGACTATCAGATGACCGAGCAGAGACCGATGAAGCTGTCACCTGCTCAGAGCCTCACCATCATCACCACTTGTCACAGTTCTAATCTAAGATTTATTTCCAACTCAAAGAAATCATAGAACGTCGTAGACTCTTTGTTTATCCACAAGGAGTGAGATTCTCATGGAAGACGTGATTTATCATCTGATCCTTCCCACTATATATATACTTCACCTGTTCCTTCCGCTACAACCCACTCCCCAGACAAACCAAAATGTCCTTCTTTCCTCCTGAAACAATAAGCACTACAACCGCATGGACGATCAAGAATTACCCATAGTTGTATGTTTTTTGTTCATTTGCACCCTCGCCGTCCTTCTACTAGTTAAGCCTCCCCCACACACCTGCGCTTCTTCCTCGCATCTTCTCCTCTTATAACGCCTCGACATCAATCAGTACCTCATCCACTACTTCCGAGTCCCTGCAAAATGGCCCGGGAACCAAGAGCAGCGGCATCACTCGACGAAGACTCAACACCTCTTCCTCATCCTCATCCTCAACCGACCATCCGCCTCCACACCACAAACACAAATACAAACGTCGCAGTGCCAGGCTACACCGAGAACAGGAACACCAACAACGCACTAGACGCCCACCAATACCCTTCTCGACGGAGGAGTCTCCTCCTCAGCGATAGCGAGATCAGCGTCCTGGATCTCGGCCCTAGTCTTGAGTTTGAGGTTGAGGGGGAGGAGGGCCCGCTGCGTCTGCGTGACGGGAAGCATGCGCAGTGGGATTGTCGGGGGGAAGAGGGGAAATGGGGACAGGGGGCGTCGTTGGCTGTTCCTGGGAGGCAGGGTTCGGTTGATGAGAGTGCTGCCGGCGGGGGTGGTGTGGCTGTGTCTGTGAGGGTTATTTCGTCGCCTTTGTTGTCGCCGTTGAGGACGACGAAGAAGGGGAATAGTGGGAAGGTGAGGGGGCGAGAGTCGAGTGCGGACAAGCGTGGTGAAGGGAACAGGGTGGAAGAGGGGTGAGTTTGAGCTAAGGTCGGAATAGACGGTGGTAGACAAGAGGGCGTTGATGTACTTTAGATGGGCATGTTGTGGGTGATAGATGCCGGCGTTCATTGGGTGATGTTTGCGCTTTGTGTCGGTAGAGATAGACTGGGCAACCAGGGTTGAGGGTGTATAGATGTGGTGTATATATCTTAGACTGGAGGCGTTTCTCTATTGGACTATCTTGAAGTCTTTGCTCTATTGTAGACTACGCATTATTTGTATCTGATCTAGGCCGTATCTATGTATATCCTCTAGTCTATCCTGATTTGATCATTGCATCTACTGGGGAACAGGCCAGCCGTCCACGTATTTCAATGGATTATATCCCAATCGAGCTTCCTGCGACTCATTAGTCATTGACTCTCCAGATTATGGAATGTTTATACCCAAAAGTCATAGCTTGTAGATTTGTTCACTGTAAGGTCAGCATCACCTCGGTCTCTGTACGGCGGGGTACCTACAGTAATGATAGTATAGGATGTCACCGCTCTTTTCCGTCAACACTGCCTGCCCCCCTGGTGCGTAGACGTCGCGATTGGAGGCATACACGATCTCTCCGCCGCCGTTAGCTAGGTCCCTGCCTTGCTTATCGACGAATGGCCCCCGGGGGCTCTTCGATCGACCAACTCGGATGCTATATCTGTTGCCAATGTCAGGAACAGCATTGCCAATTCAGCAGAGAGAACACTTACTCTCTTCCCGGAGGTGGTAGATTCTTCGTATCGAACTTGCAGCACTTCCCGTAACTGAACCAGAGATAATACCAGGGCTCATGGTATGAGAGAAAACTTCCCTCAATGGGACGGGCACCCGACGGCTCCCGGCACAGCGGGTTGGGATGTTTGCTCGCCGGCAGCGGCGCCTTCTCCATATACACCAGCTGTCGTGCCTCGGATCTCGTGTCGCCTGCCACCGAAAGCAGGGTTTCGTCTAGCGGTACCTGCCAGATGCCCGACCAGAAGCTCCCGAACATCAGGTATCCGTGACCGTCCTCTCCAACGAACACACTCGGGTCGATGGTATTGGAGCTAGCAAACGGGTGTTCATCCGAGCCCTTCCCTGTCCCGGACTGCACGAGCAGCCCGTGGTCCGTCCAGCCGCCAGGACCGGGGGACTTGGATGTGGCGACGCCAATGGCACTGTCACGGCATCCGGAGTTACTGACGGCGTAGAAGCAGTAGTACGTGTCGCCGTGGTGGACGGTCTGCGGCGCCCAGGGGGCTTTCCGGTCGCCCTTGGGGATCACGCTGTCCGCGTCGAGGACGGTACCGGTGCGTTTCCACGGCCCGTCGAGACTGGGGGCCTGGTGGATGCGAATATGCTTGCCCACACTGTACGAGTAGTACGTGCCATCGACGTGGATGATGCTCGGGTCATGGATTTTAAAGTCAGCCGCATGCGTGGGTGGGAAAGGGTCTTCAGGCCGAGGATGAGGGTGAGGTGTCTTTTCCGGTTGTTGCAGCTGTTGTGTCCCCTGCGTGGAATACTGCGGTATGCGAGTACATAGTGCCCATGTGACAAGGCAGAAGAGAGCTACCAGTACGGCCATTTTGATAACACGACGACGAGCGGCTGATGGCCAAATTGGGGCAAGCCATGACGGAGGATGGCCTCCGGGCCACGTATAAGACGGCAGAAGCCATGCTGAGAAACCGGATGCCCTGGCAATCATCTTGGACAGGAGTGTATGCCTCTGGAGTTCATCATTGCGGAGCATCTGATCAAGTTGCTACGGGGCAATGTAGTACATAACCATCTAGGGAGGCGGACAGATGTTCAGTCCTTGATATGTAGGGCTTGCGGATCAGGATCGCCAGGAAAGTCTCCTAGTCGGTGGTGAAAGATTTCACTCCTTCTTTTGGGCCGATTCAAGTGATGAGCACTGAGTGAGTGGTTCGGAGGGCGAAAGACGTCGCTGATGATGACAGCAAGCGATGAGTGGTGACAATAGCACCAATCAGCGACCCACCAACAGCAAGGGGCTATGCTCTCAAGCCAGGACCATTACGTTGGTAGTGGCAGCGGTACCTTGATGTCCCTGATCCATAGAAAGGGTCGATCCTGAATGATGTTGATGCAAGGACGGACCAGTGGCAGTAAAATGGGCGCAAAAGGGGAAAAAAAATTGTAACAGTGGATGTATGAGCCACAGTGGTCTCAGCTGCAGAAAGAGGGTAGGTCAAGTTCTCACGTAAACCATCTAAATAATTCCTGCTCGCGATGATGATAAATCAACTCGGACTTCTAACTAACAAGGACCCTTTCTAGGCTCCCTGGTCAAATCCTCGTGCTAGGAACTATGGTCACTGATAGGTTCTTGAGGTAGTCAATCAAGCATTCCGCTGGATTTTATCGCCCCACAGCACTGGGAACATAACAGTGATGACAACTAACATCTCGACTTGTACACTCTGCATCCTTCGTCCACGAAATAAATGACAGCATTGACAATGCTCAAAGACGGGATACTCCTTGCTTCTTACGACCTATTTGACTTACTCCGTATACCCTGTTTGTCCCCCTCCAACGCCCCAGAGGATATCCTGGGAAAAGGCAGACACACCAAAGGTTGATTGGTATTTATTGGACGAGAACGAAAATGGCCTATAGTCTCAGAAGTGTACTATAGTGGTATCACACTGTGCTGATTAAGGCTGCGATATATGAAGGCAATGTAGTTGAACACGACCACCAACGCCCCGGGTCACGACCCCGCGGCTTCTTGAATCAACGAAACAATACACCGGTATGTGCAGACTATCGAGCGACAATCTTGTCCACCTCATCCTTGGCCTCTGTCCAAGTCTCCAGGTTCTTTCGCGCCC
Source organism: Aspergillus fischeri NRRL 181 (assembly GCF_000149645.3). Taxonomy (NCBI): domain Eukaryota; kingdom Fungi; phylum Ascomycota; class Eurotiomycetes; order Eurotiales; family Aspergillaceae; genus Aspergillus; species Aspergillus fischeri. Next base: position 5,089,015 of record NW_001509762.1, read on the forward strand.
AGTCCAGATGACAGCGAGCATATGCGACCTATCAACAATCAGCATGGTCGCCTGTCGACGCGAATGGACAACCTACCATATATCGCCGTAAATCGGCCTCCTTATCCTTCTGAAACCGCTTCAAGTCTTGTAATACTCCGGCACTCGCGTCCTTAACATCCTTCTCGGAGACCTCGAGTGCTTGTTCCAGCTGTAGGGAAAGGGCATCAGTGCTGAGCAATGCAAGACGTCAATTGGCAACTAACCTGTATCAAGCTCTCCTTAGTCTTTCCAATCTGGTCTCGTCGCGTGCGTTCGGGATCCACGTCGGCAAAGCCATGTATCGCGTGACTGATGCGACCAAATATCTTGTTCGCTACAAACGTGCCACTTGACGTTTTGCGGTGAGCAGGAGGAGCGGATGGCCCCAATTCAGGCCTCCGAGGGGGAGAGGTGTGGTGTGACTGCGGCTGCGAGCTGATCGCCTCTCCATGGGTAGGTGGGAAATCGGAGTCCGCAGAAGCTGTGTCTTCTGAACCCGCAGAGCGCCCATCCCCCTCACGGCTGCCAGCGCCACTGGCTGCTGATGAGGCAGACAAGGAACGTTGAGGTCGGTTCGGCGCAGATTGAGGTGAGGTACGATTGAGATACTGCTCGATACGTTTCGCTTCGAGCTCGCTTCTCTCTAGAGAGTCCAGTAAGGTTTTCTTCTTGGCCAGCTCATCTCGTGTCATCTCTTCTTGCACACGTTTGAGAACTCGGTACCGTAACACGCTGCGGACGACACTGGCGAACTGGGCGCTCTCCCTCATGGGCTCTGCGAAACTTGCGCTTAGCGAGGACGACAACTCCTCGGTCGCAATGTAGGACGTATCAGCCGCTTGACCGATGCGCTCGATGGCCGCAGCGACGGTCGGAGACTGTTCAGATAAAGAGAAACCGTTGTACCGCGCGCCCAACTCCATGAGATCCGCAGACAGGGACGACAGATGCGCCAGCGTGCGACGGTTGACCTTTTCGATGTTACCTTGAAGAAGTAGCTCGAGTTCCCGCGTAGACGCTTCGAAATTGATGAAGTATGGATCCAGATCCTGTTCGCTCAGTTTCTTCGATTCAGGCGGGAATCGGCCCAGCACATCAGGTCCAGGTACGCTGGCCGCGGCTTCCGTAGTGCCAGAAGTAGCACCGCTCGGTGCCGATTTAAGCTTTGCGGAGCTCGAGGGAACCGGAAGCCAGGAGTGAGCAGCCGTAGGGTTAGCGGGGTCGAGGGGAGGGGCCTTCAGGTTATTCTTTGGCACGGACGATGCAGGGTGGGAATGAAGAACCTCACTCTAGAATGAAGTCAGTTTGAGCTTGCGCGGCTGCATGACCGAGATATTATCAACATACCCAGCTAACGTTCGGATCGAGGAATCTCCACCATACTCCATCTTCCCGAACCTCCTTCATCCGGCGACACCTATTCAAGAAGACGGCAAGCATCCGTTTGCGCAAATCGATAATGGCGGAGTCTTCCTTGGCTTTGGTAGGCTTGGCAGCATAATCGGCCATTGTATGCTTCTCCGGAATCGGGGGGATGACGAGCGTGGGATGAAGGTTGACCAGCGTCTGTCGCAAGGAAGCGAACTCGGAGTATCGTCGTCGGACTTCCAGATCCTAGATTTCGTGAGCATCTCAGCTCTATGCGCTCCAAGGGGCACATACTCCAGTCCGTATCGTATATACAATGAAACTACCGCCGCCCTCATGGTTCTTTCCGGCGTCCGTGATGAGGATCGGCATGTCCGGGTTCTCGTAGAGAATCTGTTCTATACGGCTATCGTAATGGCTCTTTCGCGGATAACCGTGACTCGTCTGCTGGGCGTCATAGCCTTCAGGTTCATCCTCATCGCTCAGATCCTGCGGTCGGGAAATGTAATCGGGCGGATCCTGGTTGGACGATCGGCTGGAGGGTGACGGACTGTGTTCGCGATCATAGAGAGCTGAAAGCGTCAGTTGCGTAATTAGACTATGCGGAAGGGAAGTATTACGAGGTGACAATGCTGCAGAGTGTAGCGATTCCGAAAGACCTGCCTCGCTATCGAATGCGCCGTACGGGTTGTTATCCTCGTCGTTCCACATGTTGGGGGCTGGGAATCGCAGGAACAGCCGAGCTCAACGCACTTGCAAAAAAACAAATCTAGAACATACAGCGGGTAGGATCAGTTCAGAGAAGACAGTAGCATCGGATAAATCAATAGAGAAGAGAAATCAAAGCTGATGGATCCAGAGTGAGAGCTAGATGCTGTATGTGGAGAGGAGTAAGATGCATTGGGAAAGTCACCGCCTGGAGATCCGCGGGGGAGTTCCTTTTACTACAACGTCACCGCCTCGGGAACAAACCGAACCACCAACCACGTCATTTATCTGGTCTTGATCTCTCCAATTGCCCTATGAATGAACTACTGTAAATAACGCTACTATCTACCAGGTAGCCTCTGGTTCGGCTGGCTTTGCTTCCTCGGTCGTCTTCGTAGTTGTACCGTCGCCAGCTTTCCCATCCCCTGACCACTGTCCCTGAGTGTCCTGTGCTGGAGCGAAAGCGTCACTGGCTTTCCATCCGCCCTCAGTTTGACCTTGAGAGTTCTGCGCTTGTGCTGCGTCACTCGCTGCCCATGGGTCATATTGTCCTTCTGCTCCTCCCCGGGTTTCCTGCGTAGTTGGCTGTGCATCGCTATTCTGCCATTCATCATCTGTCGCTGCTGCCACTGGAGAAGAGGGTTTAGGAGGAGAGGACGGCGGCGCTGCCGGTTGAGCAGGAGATGAAGGAGGAGCACCAGCAGGAGGAGGTGGGGGAGTTGATGGCCTTTGCTGTTGCTGTTGCTGATGCACAGTATTCTCTATCCTTGTCGTAGACCTCCTGACCTCGTTTCTCTGTACAGGTCGGCCAATGGGTGAGACTCGTCGCGATCTTCGTCTCGTTCTAGTTGGCATTGACGGTCTTGGAGCCGCTGATCTCGACCTTGCTCTTCTTCCTCGTTCTTGTCTTGCTGATAAGAGTTGCGCTGCGATGGCATGGGCATCTCTCTGTCGTATTTCTTCTCGTTGTAGGCGTAGGTTCCGTCTGACTTCTGCTCGCCATTTGAATGTGAGAGCCACGCCGATTGCGACTAATCCGAGCACTGCGAGGAGGACAGCAGCGATGGTCAGGCTTGAAATCATTATTGACCTGGTCAACCTGTAGAGCCTTGGTACTGTTAGTGTTGTCCAGAAGGGCGAGAAATCACAGAGTACTCACAGGCCTCTGGAGACTGACTGGCCTTAAACTGAGGAAAAGCGATCCCATGTGCAGTTCACTGACACAGGCATCTCACATTGGAATGCTTGAGGCACAGTCCTTCTGAGGTTCTCATAGTATGTGTTTAACTGACCGGAACTTGCAAGTGAGAAGTCTCACTCGGCGCAACTGAGGGAACTGATCAATTCACCATTCAACGGTGACCGGACACTTGACAACGCGCTCACTGTGGGACCGGACTGAGTTGTATAAACATATATTCATTATCTCATTTCTATCCTGACTTTTGTCTATACCTGAAAATATCAACTCAAACGCATTGCGATGCTTGCTGCGCTCTCGAGAGCCAGTCGTCATGAAGAGATATCACTCGTCCAGATTCAGAAAGAGATTCAAGAAGCTGCTTGAGCTGGGTTTGTTCCTCACCCAAGTATCCAGAAGCAGCAAAATGCCGAGATACCAGAACGCCCGCAACACTAATAACACGCACACCAAGAGTGAAGGTTTCGGGCTTTGAAGCCCAGCCTAAAAGGCCATCACTGCCCGATTCCTCAACAGCGAATTCACAGATATACGATAGTCCTGCCAACACCCATGTGGTAATCTCGCGAACAAGGTCAGAGTCGAATGATGGTTCTGCCATTCGGAGGAGCATTGGAGCCCAGATATCAACTTCACGCACTTCGTCGATGAACAGGTTCTGTTTCTCCTCTTCGAAGAGAATTGTGCTTTCTTTTCTGTGCTCGCAGAGCTGGTCTGGCACCGCCTTTAATCTAGGTTTGTCGACAGAACCACTGACCTTCGGTGCTTGGCCGGTAATGTACTGAATGATTCTCGTGCACAGGAGTGAAGATTGGGCATAACTATCGACGATGAATTTTGAAAGAAGGTCGCTGGCATACCGAGGAGCCAGAGTAACGGCTTTCGAAGGAGAAACGGTGGAATATGACAGGATCCAGGATGCTGTTGAGGCTGCAAGTTCACGCAACTCCTCGTCGTCATCATTTAACATGTCATAAAGAATGAGGTAAATCTCCAGGAAGACAGCGTCGACCTGAGGAGGGCTGCCAACAGGCCGCAAGATGCGCCCGAAAGTTGTGAGAGAAGTCACCGCAGCATGGCGTGTTGTAAATTCCTATATTCTGTCAGCTCCAGGCGTTCGGGGCTGAATAAATGATGGCTCACCGTCTCCTCCTGCATCGCGAAACGGAGTCGAGTCGCCCACCGGCGAATATCTCTCTCCATTCCTTTCCAATGATTCAGTGATGCTCTAATAGTCAAGAGACATCCTTGTAGACGCAGCTCAACGTTCGACATGTCTCGATTGGGTGTCTGCTCGCCAGGTTCCGAGTCTATTTGCTCGTGCAGAGCATCCCATGGGAGACCAATTTCCTTCAAACCACTTTCCCGGGACTCAAGAACGAAACGCAAAATAGTCTCAAGTGAAGAGACCGCCGCCATTTTGACTTCTGCTGTGTAGCTGCCCCGTATGACGGAAGAGTACAATGTGAGCACAGATTCCCTATAGCGTCCCCCCTCTCCCAGAACAGCTTGCATCTGCTCAATTATCCACCGACCGGCATTTGAATCGAAGCGGGATACATTCTGGAAGAATGATCCCAAATTCTCCACATTACCGGATATTAACATTCGCAGGACTGAGGTCCAAGCGAGTACTCTTCGAAGTAGAGACGCGGCACGAGTTGTATTTAGAGTTCTCCAGTGAGGATGGGATGAATCGAACTGGAAGTTTAATATATCTTCAAAAGCGAAAACGTCGGACGCATGATTGAGGATATGAATAGCTGAATCTGGTGGGTCTTAGTGACAATGCTTACAATCAGCCTTGGTTGAACTCACCTTCAGCGCCTGATTCAATGCTTTTCTCAACAGCATCATTGAGAATTTCTATCAATGTAGTGGCGACAAATGGGGAGTGGGCAGAGGGAAACAATGCTGCAAGGATATCTTGTATGACGGATCCTACCTCGCTCAAGTGATCTATGCCCTGTTAGCACATGATATACGAATGCAACAAGGCAGAGAGCATACTATTCCAGAACGGAAGAGAGATGGACGCAAATCTGCGCAGAGCGTACTTGGCACAGAGCGCTTTGCCATGAAGAAAGTCCTGAGTCTCCAGGCCTCGCTCGACTTCCAACAGAGCCCGAATCTCGGTCAAGATGTCGGCGCGCTTCAATAGAGAAGCGTATACTCGGGCTGAGTGCTCTCTGATTCCCCATACCGGGCTCTTGAACTGCTCGCGGACGAGATTGCGAAGCACAATATCGTCATCGTCAGTAACAGATGGAACCTTTTCAGCGATCAACTCCAGCGCCGGGAACACCCGTTCAGTGACGATATCATGATCATTAAATCGACTACCCTGTTTCTTGTCTTTTGGGGCAAGAAGATTTGACAGTAACTGAAGAAGACCTGGATATTTGTGGAACGAAATTCTGGCACCGGGCTCTGATCCGGAGCTACCGCCAAAGCCAAAATTGGCTCCTGTCAATAGGCGGCACATACGTGTCAAGAGAGCACGAAAAAGCATCAGTCCAGAGTTGCGAAGAGCCCATCTAGTCCGATTAGCTTTCTAAACAAACGTCCGAGGGAACCTTGTACTTACATAGGCGATCCTAGCTGTTCAGCTGATAGAGTAAGGGCCGGCATGATATAAGATTCTGTGAAAGGACCGAGTTTGGTATTCGTAAAAATGTCTTTCAAGCAATTCATAGCATGGACCTGTGGCAGTTCGACTTTTTGTTTGACACGATCTTGCTCAGCAGGGAGGTGAGATATTTCGTGGAGCTCATCCATGACCTGTCGAAAGAGCGGCCCTCCTGGCTTCGAAAGAAGGATGCCTGTGGCCAAGGCTGGTAAACCTGCCGAGCGCCTTGTGAGTTGAGAAGCTGCCTCAAATATAATCTTCCTCGCTTCCTATATAAGATTTGTTAGTCTCTGAATTTCCCCGCCGTACCTCTTCTCTTACCTGGTACCATCGCTGAGGCAGAGCAGAGATAGCAGGATCGTTCGACTGGCCGCATCGTTGACAACAAGTAGCAAAAGTTTGAGACACGGTCGAGAACGCTCCTCTGTGGCGAAGCTCGGCAAGCTGAGTGAAGCTGGACATCCCTATTTTCTCATAGTCTTCGGCAGTGAACCCGGACTTCCCTTGCGGCGCATATGTTGCATTGGCGAGGGTCGCATGAAGCAGAAGACTTTATCACGTTAGCGGCCGGATGACGTTGCCAGAGAAGCGAAAATACCTTGATTCGCGAAGAGCACGCCAGGAATAAGACAGGATATCCTTTGGCCCGATGTTGAACTCCTCTATCGGCTCGTCGCTGTGACCTTCTGGCGAGTCAATGCACAGAATAGGCTTGACTGCCTCCCAAATTCGGTCACAGATAGACACTATCCTTGTGTGAACAAGTCTCCAGTCATCGCCGGTTGCTCTCACATGATCTGCAATCAATTGATGATAATTTGACGTCGAAACAATGTATCTGAAAAGTTAGTCGTCCATCTATACCTGCAGGCGGAAAATTACGCACCGTAGAGCGGAAACATATCCGTGAAGAGGAGCGTCCCGCATCGAGGTTGTAAAAAGACCACCAGGATTAGAAACTTTGCCCTCGAGCTTTGCCAGAAGCAGATCAACCACTCCCTTCTTGGTTTCCCACCACTGTGAATCGCCTCCCGAATGAGTCTCAGCTGCGGCGCAGAAGATGATATGGTATAGTCGGGCGACGGTATCAGCATGGTCAGCTCTGCTGGTATTGCTGGCCAATTGCTCGGCTTTTGTCAGAGCATCGATCAGTCGCAATGGCATGGCCGATGATCGGTCTGCAGATTGTAGAAGGCCGCCCAAGAGCATGTCTCGGGGAACCAGGTTCAGGATGGTCAAAGATGTGGCTCGCACCTCCTCAAAGGGGTCCAGCAGAAGATCCACGAGCAATCGGATAAGACTCGGGTCGAATATATCGATGTTGAACTTCCAGCGAACTTTATCCTCTTCCATATTGGCACGCCTGGCCAAGTTAACACGGGAATCAAGACCAGACTGGAGGAAAAGATTTATTGTCTTGAGAGCCATGATATGGCGAGGATAAGAGGCGGTGGGCCGCATGTCTGTTTTGAGGAAACCAATGTAGGCTGTGAGACATGCTCGAGTCTCCGAATCGCTCCGGCCAGACTTTGCCTGCTGCTTTCTGTCTGTAGACAGCTCTTCCTGACCCGGACCATCCTGGATATCCAATATACCACCCTTCAAGCGTACGATCAATTTACGGAGCAAGCTGATGATCTCCCCTCGTGAATAAGAGTCAGACTCAGCGTGCATAGCGGGCAAACCCCTGAGTATTGCACGGATCGCGGCAGATGATAGAGGTTTTGTAGTGGCAGGTGCTGATATTAGGAGTGAGAGTGCTGCTATTCTGATGCTGAATTCTCGGTGGAATAAAAATTGTCCAATGACCTCACCCGGTAAGGAGAGTTTCATGCCAGTTCCCTGTTTAGAAGGGCCATCTAAGGGACAGTTAGTACGCAACAGTCGTATTGAAACCAAATATATTCGTTACTCACAGTCTTCGTCAACTAGGCCGGCCTTCTTGGCCACTTGTAAAGAGGCAAATAGGACAGTGAGCTCCGGCAATGCAGCGTCGGCCATATCACCAGCAAAAACATTCTTGAGAGGTAGGCTATCCAAGAAGGAATGAAATCCAGAGGGGTCATTGTGGAAGAGGGGTTGAAGAACATAATTCGACATAGGCTCCAGATTGTCCAGGTTCTGTAGAACCATATACCTGACGGGAGGGATCCAGACTGAAAGGAGAGCGCGGTCATCCTGTGCAAGACCAAGATCACTTTTGAGTTTTTGAAAAAATGCAGCTATAGTGTCACCAGCACTTGAGGCAAGCTCTGGGTTCTTCGCCTGATTCAGAAGCCCCAGGAGCAGGATCTGCACAGCAAGCCCTCTGGATTCTACTCTCTTAGTGTTGCAGAAATCTTCATTGGAGAGTAGGAGGACATCCATGGATAAGGCTTTGCAATCCTCTTGCAGGATGGGAATCCATTTCTCGCTGTTTTTCGACAGCCACACTTGGAGCATAGATATCAATTCGTGGGGCAAGATAGCGTTCTTGCGTGTGATAATCTCAAGCGAGACAAGGAAAGCCTTAAGCCGAGCACGCGGTTCACGGAGAATGATACTAGGGAGGATAGCATCTACCAGGCCAGCTTGTATTAAATGGCAGCTAGGTTCTTGCCGACTTTTGGCCAATAATTTGACCAAGGAGGTTAGAACCTGCTTCATCGACTTGGGTTTCGCATCTTCAAATCGAGTTATAAACATCTCGAATGCGGAGAGCCACGTATCTGGCGACTGAACAAGCTGCCTAGTGCTTTCGCACTTGGACACAGCAGCGGAATCAAGGAACGCACGTACAGCGTTACATGATGCTGTCATATGAGAACTAGGAATGGATGCTGTGGAAAATGTCTTCAACAAGCTCTGCCATACCCGGCTCACCTTCCTATGGCAGTGTCAGAAAATCTTGACTAGAGTGTCCAGAAGAGAGCCTAAAAGCATTATCTTACTCGACGCTATCACACTCCTGTGTAAATTTGACCAATGGTCCCTTGGAGATTTCGCTCAAAGTATCCTCCGATAGAAGTTGTATAGTCTGCGATATCTCCTCCATGTCTACGCGTCTTCCGTCAGCCGAGACGCTGGAGACAGCTGAAGCCTGCATGACCTCTACTGAATTTGCATGCCGCGGCTCATCAAAATCTCCGACAATGATCAATTGACTACTCGCACCCTCAAAATTTCCGTTCCCCACGTTTTGCCATACCCATTTGCCTCTTGTGGATTTTCGAGGCGGGTCTCCAAAAATGGCATAGCGCCGGCCAAGGATTTTTCCCGATGCCGGCCCGGCGGAAACGATGTGAGCGACGGACATCAGTGACTGCTGAAGTTTTTGTTCTCCAGTCTTCCATTAATTCGTCTGTCATCATCAACCCTGCCATCAAGGCCAGTTGCGCTGTCGGGGTAGTGTTCTTTACCTCTTTCGCTCTACTTCCTATTTACATTCTTATCCGTGTCTTAATCTAATTATTTTCCTACATCAAAATGGCGATTTGGGACTCAATCAGCGGCCGCAAGCAGGCCCAAGGATCCGAGGCTTTCGACCCTTCGACCGCGCAAGATGCCACATCCTTCCTCTCCGAAGCTCTCATACCTGATCCTACTCAGCTTCATCCTCTTGCTGGCTTGAACCAAGATACTCTTGACTACCTGACCCTCGAAGACTCCGCGCTTGACGAAATTCCGGGGTCGCGATCGGTATTGCCATCCCGTGGATGGTCGGACGACCTGTGTTACGGAACTGGAACTACCTACCTTACTGCGCTGACGATAGGAGGTGCTTGGGGTCTTGCTGAAGGTCTACAACGTACACCAGCTACAGCGCCTCCCAAGATTCGGCTGAACGGTGTTCTCAACTCGATTACCAGGAGAGGACCGTTCCTTGGAAACTCCGCGGGTGTGGTGGCCATGGTATACAACGGGTTTAACTCGGGACTGGGTTACGCACGGGGAAAGCACGACGCAGCCAACAGCATTGTTGCAGGTGCTTTGAGTGGAATGCTCTTCAAGAGTACTAGGGGTCTCAAGCCCATGATGATCTCTGGGGGTATTGTGGCTAGCATCGCTGGTACCTGGGCCGTACGTGCATTCTCATTTCTTTCTTCTAGTAGCATTGTTTGCTAACTATTGTATAGGTCATCCGACGCGCTTTTCTGTAAACACCAACCCAACTTTTGCTCGATTGCAATTTGTGCGCTTGAGCCATGTCGACTCGAAAATGAATCATCGCGAGGTCGCGGAACCCACAAACTCCATGCTTTATTTCAGCGAAACGGGCGGTTGCTGTTCATGCTATACTCCTTTATTCTCGCCTTATTTTCTTTTCCCAACTGTATTAGAACGGCTTTCTCGTCCCTCACAAATCTCTTCACTCCGGCGCTCAGAGTATCCATCTTTTTGCATTATCCGTGAGTTGGGACCGGCATGATAATGGGTTTTTCTTTTTCATATTTTACGGTTTCTGTACATATAGTCACCTCCAGCCTTTGCACAGGGCTCCGTCAGAGCATTGATCTGCTTATTGGATGATTTAGGAGCTCAAATGAAAAGACTCAACACAGAGGTGATTCATGTCGTAAGCATACTATTCCTAAGCACGCCTGAACTTGACATACAACTATACCGGGCACTCGGCAGGCGGCGTTTACATGTGATATGCTGCTAATCATCTTACATGAAAGACAGAATCATTATGCTTCTAACAGTCCATCTGTTACCCGAGTTCTCTCTGTCATTCTGTTCGCGTCAGAACCCTTTAGGCTATTCAAAGCATCGCACCGGTAACATGTTCAAAGAACAGGGCAGACGAAAATAGGATTATATGGACTGCTATCCAGGTGATTGTTCCTACAGAGCTTTTTACTTTAGCCACTGTGAAAAGTTCACATACAGCTCGGTTAGGCTTATGTTCGGCTTGCCGAAGAACGCCACCCACTTCAATGAACTCAACTTCCAAAGAGGCATTTTCTTGAGGGGATCCTTCACAAAGTGTTACGCAATTCGATCTTCATTCCAAGGCATAACATCTGAGAAGATTCGGTCCAGTCAATTTGTCGCTATGCTTCCATTCTACAGATAGACTCAGACGGGCTTTCAGATACGGGAGGCTTCGGCTAGCCGACATGTTGTGGTACCTATCATGTATGAACTATAGGTCTGTGGAGAGCCGAATACCGACTGTTCTGACTCACTTTTGGTCGTGAATCAAATGCATTGTTATTTATCATCTACTTGGATTCCATCCTACAAATTTGATATACTTCAAGGCGCCGTCGGAAGGCTGTTTTGTATGCTTCAAGCTAGATGAAGCTGTCAATGGAGCGATTGATAGTTATAGAAACACACAGGATCATTCATAGTAGCATATCCTCAGACATACTGGTCTACGCGCACACCATTGGTTTCAGTTTTAAGAAAATATAATGGTGAGGGCGGCTTATTCAACCGCAACTGAGCGTCCTCTGCGGCCAGATGCTCCAGTTACTCGACCAATAAAGCAATATGGTTATGAGTCTCCTCCAATGACATGATAGCTTATATTTTAATGAACTGCCTAGAGACAGCAAATATAAAAGAGCTGTCTTAACTTCATCATATACACTTCCCAACCTTCATAAAACTTGCTACATGTCCCAGCTTCTCACCTTCGGGAAAATGACTACTGCCATAAAATCTGATCAGAATATCATGGTCATTATCCATCGTTTGCAATTTCTTTCAATCTCTTCTTCTACACCGTATCAGATATCCTCGGAGATAGATGATCGATACCAGCAGGAGAGCATACTGGATATAAGGCCAATGAAGGAGACTGACGATTGATTGGACGTGCAGGCAGCAAGGTATGATGCAGCTCGAACCTCGACACCTGGAGAATGTGGCAGTCCTTCTTTGTAAGCTCTGAAAATCACCAGATGGCAATAAGAGTCCATTATTGCTGATGATTTGGCGAATCAGTAGTGTAGTCTTGGCGATCAACTTTACGAAGATCTAAGAATGCTGTAGTTTGCATTAGCTTAGCAGATGATATGCATATTTCGCCAGATCGATGTGGATAGAGTTGCAGTTAGTTCTACAGAACAAAGGAGACTGAGTTGAAAGACTCCTTGTTCTCTGGGAGACTGACCATCAGGGGACCCAATGACATACATTAGCAGAGATGCATACTTGGGTTAAGCATTGTATGTCTGACTACATCTGGGTTGTCTGTTATCAACCACGACAGAGTAGGTATCCGCCACTGCCTCATGGTAAGAGACTCATGCGATCTTCTTAGGCAACCATGTAACTTCCTTTTTGGGAGCGTACTGCCTGTAGCCTCAGACCACTTGGGGAAAGAATGCGGGACCCTTTGCTGTGGACTCTTCTCAAGGCTAGGAAAGGAATTGAAAGAATAAGTCTGCACAGACTGTAAGCCCTAGGACTCCCCTCATTCTTAATATGCAAGGCATAGTCCCTGTTAGCGCCTGCTTACTCGACAAAGATGTCCTCGCATCTCTGCAGCTAAGAACATTGGAATATAAATGAAGCTTTGTCAACATTGAGATTAAAGAGGGTTCGTACTCGTAGACAGCTCTGTATTCAGATTTTTTAATCCACGTTCTGTTTCCATTTTTTGACCCTTCAAAGAGTAGTTCCAGATACTTTGACTGCCTAGTTAAGACGACGCCTTCCTTTGTACCTGATAATGACTAACCGCTTCCAGCCCAAGCCTTACTGAATGCGGGGTACCTAGCTGCCCTTTTGGTCCAACAGGGCTAGTCTAGATCCAGCATGGGCCATCAGCTGACCCCGCGTGGATTTTCCTGCGGCGTCATCAATCAACAACCATTTGCAGTAGCTGCTCCTGCTAACGACCAGTATGTTCCTGTTAGATTATTATTAGATCATTAGTCTATTAGATGGACGCGTTAGTGTCTTACTGTCATCTATCTGCCTGGCTTCTGGACGACCTTCATCGTCTCTTTCTCTCCTTCAACCCTCCCGAGTTTCGAACGCTTTCATGGTCGGACTAAAGGCATAAAGGTTTCCTTGGGTTCCTTATCTTCGCCTGAAACCCCCAGGCCTTAGGGCCTTCTTTATCTGCTCCCGCCAAGCACGACTTGATTTGCTTAAAGCTTGATCCGAGAGTTCCCCGGGGCTGTCACATTCTCTAACCAAGCGCCCGGTCTCACCCGCAACAACTAAACACGAATCTTTCCTGTCTGCTTCGGACGCTCAACGGCGCGACGAAGGACAACCCACGGTGAAAATTAGTAACAAAGAAAACTCTCTTTGAGAAACCCAGAAAAAGAGTGGCACTTTTTACTCCTTCGATGAGTGACTCGGATTCAAGCCAGCGGACCGGCAGGTCACAACTTTTACCTTTGACCAAGTTCCCCCGGTTACACGAAACCGATGCGACGACGCTTTCAACTGACAATGCGACGAATATTATGCCATCCTTGAGCCATGGCGACGGGAGGAATCACTCGACGCTGGTATATAAGGACCATGATCCAGCGAATGCAACTCAGCACCACCACCACGGCCTACCATCACTTCATATTCGCACGGATATCGCAGGACCAGTATCAATGGACGCCGTCAAGGAGAGTGACCCCTTCTTAAATCAAAGCCTCTCGCCTGGAAGTATTCCCCGGCGGACACCAAGTCTTCGCGCGATGCTCGCTACCTCGGCCCCTAATGAGGGGCTTTCACCAGCGTCAGTATCATCTCCTCAATTAGTGGCAATGGGCGACATCACGCCTTTGCCCTCGCCGATTGGTGGTATGACTTCTTGGAGACATCGGCGCGGCTCTCAGTCCTTATCGCGCACCTCTTCAGCCATGTCACGGAATGGCTCCAGCCTCAGCTTGCGTCTGAGTGACTCTTCGCAGATGCTGGGGCCGACCGAGTCCCGATCGCGCAACAAACCATATCCCGGCTTGGGAAAAGCCACTGCTGAAATTTCTCCAGAAACACCCGACAAGGGTCCCCAAGAGACGACGCACAGGCATACGCGCAATCGAAGTCTCAGCGAGTATGTGCCCCCCGGTCGAAGTGTGCCCATCAAGCCACGTCCGATCGCGGTGTCGGGAGCCGGTTTACCCCAGGGTATGACTTCATCGGTGAGTACTGATTCGAAGTCAACCAACCTCCACCGCGAAGAATATCTGGCCATCCAGCGAGGAATTGCTTTACCAACCGTCCGGCCCCCTACTCCACCCCGAAGCAGGGGCAATGAAGCGGGCGACGCTGAATCCGTCATTCTTCAATCTCCGTCGCCTGATGCCTCGGAGGAGATTTATTCCGTGCGCTCTATCCGTACTGATCAGCCGCGAAAGTATCGCAAACTGCGTCAATTAGGCCAGGGCACTTTCAGTCAGGTCTCCTTGGCAGTGCGCATGGAGAACCGAGAAAGCAGCGAAGTCCACGACGGTCCTGTTATGGACGGCCTAGCGCCTACAACCCAGAAGTTGGTTGCTGTCAAGATTATTGAGTATGGACCGGCTGGCGGTGCAGATGAAGAGCGGCTGGAAGTTTCCCTCAAACGAGAAGTGGAGATCCTCAAGTCCGTCAATCATCCGTCTCTTGTGCAACTCAAGGCGTTTGGAAGCGACGAGAAGCGTGCGCTTCTGGTTCTAGATTACTGTCCTGGCGGCGACCTTTTTGATGTTGCTGCATCGGGTGTCAAGCCTATGAGCCCAGCACTCATCCGCCGGATCTTCGCAGAACTTGTGGACGCGGTGCGGTATCTGCATGGGAATTACATTGTGCACCGTGACATCAAACTCGAGAGTAAGTCGAGCAAGATCCTCTTGTTGTGATGAAACGGCTGACTGATTGCTTTACAGACGTACTTGTCACACTTCCTCCCACAGCGATGGAAAAGATCACTGACTGGCGCACGTATGACCGCGCTGTTGTCACGTTGAGCGATCTCGGTCTTTCCAGACGTATTCCCGAGCCTCCTGAAAGTCCGTTGCTTCAGACCCGTTGTGGAAGTGAAGACTACGCGGCACCAGAGATTCTGATGGGACAACCGTACGACGGACGGTTGACTGATGCATGGGCCCTCGGAGTGCTCCTCTACGCCATGATGGAGAATCGGTTGCCGTTTGATGCCTTGCCGGGTGCCCGGGGCGATCCCGAGAAACTTCGAGCCAGGACACCGCACCGCATTGCTCGATGCGAATGGGCCTGGTATAGATATGCGGACAGTGATGGCGAGTGGGATCCTGTCAAGGGCAAGGACCTGGAAGGTGCTCGTGAGTGCGTCGAGGGCCTACTGAAGCGCAACACCAGGCGAAAGGGCCTCGACGAGATTGCGGCCCTGGACTGGGTCAAAGATGCAATTGATGTTCCTGTTGGGCTCAAGCGAGGGGACAGGGAAGTGCCATAGAGCTGGTCTCTTGCGCGTTGTATACTTTGTTTGTCTGATTTCTTTATTGCTGCATTCTAATTCTGCTATTCTCAGCGATACATGGTCATTTGGTGATGGGTTCCGAGAGACGATGGGTCTTCATGCTTACGATTCTCCTTTGCATTCACCTTCTACATTCTTGGATTACTTTGGCTAGACCGGAGATTTTATACCCCTAGATATGATTTCTTTTCTCCTCCTTTCTTGTTTTCGTCATGTTCTACTTGGCCTCATGGTCCAGGTCCAATGTTCCTTAAGTATGATGTACGTGGTATGAGTTTGCGTTGGAAGGCCACGATAGCTCAGACATTGATAGGCGGGTGTCGTGTCTTCAAATGAAACTGAATTCTGAGTCAAGGTATGTTTGAACTATCCAGTAAACGATATACAGCGCGTACACTGTGGCCCTTTCGTGATGCTGACAATCCTCGGCTGTGGATTGGCTGCTGCCGGCATCGGAGGGCGGCGCCGGGGAGAAGTAGCAGGACTCCGGGGCCGGCGGAATCACCTTTCTCCAGCTCTCCCGCAGTAGCAATAATGAGCCATCGATTCCCAAAATTATAACCTCCCCAAAATTATAATCTGAAACCTTACAGCTACCTCCTGGATCCGGGGAGCTTGACAATCTGATTCATCTTTTTTTTGCAGGTCATTGGCCGTCGTCAACTTGATTTCCATCGTTGACTGCAATGCTCCTCTCTCAAACCAGAGGGCGTCTGCCCTCGGCTCTCCGGAGCTTCTCTCGGTAGGCAATGCTGCTCTGAATAGATCTTTTGTGCTAAGAAGGATCGCTGTTAACGATACATCTCAATCCAGCCGTGCCCTTTCGACTACTCTCCCCAGACACAAAGATAGCGAAGAAACGGCTTTAAATAAGGTCTCCCGCAATGTCACACAACCCATCTCGCAGGGTGCTTCCCAGGCTATGCTGTACGCTACGGGCCTCACAGAGGAGGATATGAACAAGGCGCAGGTCGGTATTTCGTCTGTCTGGTACAACGGCAACCCCTGCAACATGCACCTGCTCGATCTCAGCAACCGGGTGCGTGAAGGTGTGCAAAAGGCCGGTCTAGTCGGCTTCCAGTTCAACACCGTTGGTGTCAGCGACGCCATCAGTATGGGTACCAAGGGAATGCGGTTCTCCCTGCAGAGCCGTGATCTGATCGCCGATTCCATCGAAACCGTCATGGGCGGCCAGTGGTACGACGCGAACATCAGTATTCCCGGTTGCGACAAGAACATGCCCGGTGTGTTGATGGCCATGGGCCGTGTCAACCGCCCCAGTCTGATGGTGTACGGCGGTACCATCAAGCCCGGCTGCGCCAGGACTCAGAACAACGCCGACATCGATATCGTCTCGGCCTTCCAGGCTTACGGACAGTTCCTGACCGGCGAGATCACCGAGAACCAGCGCTTCGATATCATCCGCAACGCCTGCCCCGGCGGTGGTGCCTGTGGCGGTATGTACACGGCCAACACCATGGCGACCGCCATCGAGGTCATGGGTATGACGCTGCCCGGCTCCTCGTCGAACCCGGCCGAGTCCAAGGCCAAGGACCTCGAGTGCTTGGCGGCCGGTGAGGCCATCAAGCGGCTGCTCAAGGAGGACATTCGCCCGTCGGACATCCTGACCCGCCAGGCCTTCGAGAACGCCATGATCGTTGTCAACATCACCGGAGGCTCGACCAACGCCGTCCTCCACCTGATCGCCATCGCCGACTCGGTTGGCATCAAGCTCGACATCGAGGACTTCCAGAAGGTCTCGGACCGCACCCCCTTCCTCGCCGACCTGAAGCCATCGGGCAAGTACGTCATGGCCGACCTGCACAACATCGGCGGCACCCCCTCCCTGCTCAAGTTCCTGCTCAAGGAGGGCGTCATCGACGGCTCCGGCATGACCGTCACGGGCGAGACCCTTGCCAAGAACCTCGAGAAGGTCCCTGACTTCCCCGCCGACCAGAAGATCATCCGGCCCCTGTCCAACCCGATCAAGAAGACCGGCCACATCCAGATCCTCCGCGGCTCCCTGGCCCCCGGCGGCTCCGTCGGCAAGATCACCGGCAAGGAAGGCACCCGCTTCGTCGGCAAGGCCCGCGTCTTCGATCACGAGGACGACTTCATCGCCGCGCTCGAGCGCAACGAGATCAAAAAGGAGGAAAAGACCGTCGTCGTGATCCGCTACACCGGCCCCAAGGGCGGACCCGGCATGCCCGAGATGCTCAAGCCCTCCTCCGCCCTCATGGGCGCCGGCCTCGGCTCCTCCTGCGCTCTTATCACCGACGGCCGCTTCTCCGGCGGCTCTCACGGCTTCCTGATCGGTCACATCGTGCCCGAGGCCGCGGTCGGTGGTCCCATCGGTCTCGTCAAGGATGGCGACACCATCACCATCGACGCCGAGAAGCGTCTGCTCGACCTCGACGTTGACGAGACCGAGCTTGCTCGTCGAAGACAGGAGTGGGAGGCTCTCCGGGATGCCGGCAAGTTGCCTCAGACTGGTCTTACGATGAGAGGTACCCTGGGTAAATACGCTAGGTATGTCTCACCTCACCTATTTCCCTTGTCTTGGTTTCCTATGATGACATACTGACTGGCTGTAGAACTGTCAAGGATGCCAGCCACGGCTGCATTACTGACTCTGTAGAATAAACGTCCAAAGAGAGGAACGTTGGTCGGATAATGTCTGTATTGGGACTTGCGAAACGCCTGTTTCAATGAAAGATGTAACCGAAGAACAGAAAAGTGATTGTTTTACATGTGTGATTAGGCGCATTAATTACAGATACCTTTTTCCTTTTTTCTCGACTAGACTCATTGCATGAGAGCAGCCTGCCAGCTCGGTTGCAGTGATATGCCATCAAGCTTCAAGAACCAACTAATCTACAGAAATCTAATATAGACATCTATAAATGGAATTGAGAAAAAAAAATCTCAGACGGCGATTCACCACGTCCGCCTCGTCTTCGTCCACGAGCGAAGGAAATCCTGCTTCTCCTTGACCCCCAATCCCACACGCTTCACCCTGCCCAGCCGAGCCAGAGCGTCCCCGACCTGATCCAGGAGCGCCTTCTCATTAGGAGCAAGCGCACCACCGTCACTCTGCTCCAAGGTGTCAAAGTAATTGGTATCGTAACTTGGCTGGCGGGCAAGCTTGGACGGCCCAGCCTTGTCCGCAGCGCTGGCCGCTCCCCGGACCACACACTCCGCGATCCGGACACGTATACAATGCGTCGGCCTACTCAACAACTTCCACAGAAAACTCAGGTAGCTCCCAGGCAGTGGCGTCACCACATCTCCCGGCGTATACCGCAAGCTGATGGGGAAGATCTTGGTTGCCGCGGGAACGCCCAGAAGCGAGTAGCTCAGCGGCAGGACCCCGCGCGCGTTGGTCGTGGTGCACTCGGGGAAGGTAACGATGGGCCGTCCGGGATACTTTTCCAGTAGGCTTGCGATGTCGACGAGGCGCGCGCCGGGCGGCGGTCTTACTTGTGGGGCGGCAAATGCGCGCAGGATGGCCTGGAAGAGCGAGATATGTTCGACGCGGCGCGAGTTCGGGTATGAGACTGTGAAGACGGGGTCGAAGATGGCTGCCAGGTAGAGTGGGTCGATGGGGGAGGTGAAGGAGGAGGCGATCACGGAGCCGGGGCCGGGCAGACGGGCTTGGTGCTGTTTTGATAGCGATCTGAGGAGACGGAGCTGGTCAGTTTTGCCTGAGTATGTAGGGAATGGAAGGGGAAGGTGACGCACCCCTTTCTCACACCGTCCACTTGGAGGTCAATCCACCATATACTGGGGACGCCGAGGATACACCAGAGCGAAGCCTTCTTTCCTAACGAGCCTATCGGCAACCATTGGAGCAGGAAGAAATAACTCAAGCACACGAATATAAGCAATGGAAGGCGAAAGCAGAATAAAAAGATTCCGAGAGGGAGCTTCCAGCCCAGCGGTTGAGAGGGGATGGGAAGAAATGGCGCAATGCCCGATCCTGCAACGACGGGCACTCAGCCTTCATAACAATCAGCGGTAGACAGGAGAGTACAAACCTCGATCTCGAAATTGGGAGAATTTCTCCATAGCGGAATGGTGCGTCAAGCGGTTGTAGTAGCAAGGCAGAAAATGGGCAGCAAAACCGGATCTACTGAGAACGCACTGCAGCCATTGCTTGGAGGTGAGC
Source organism: Aspergillus fischeri NRRL 181 (assembly GCF_000149645.3). Taxonomy (NCBI): domain Eukaryota; kingdom Fungi; phylum Ascomycota; class Eurotiomycetes; order Eurotiales; family Aspergillaceae; genus Aspergillus; species Aspergillus fischeri. The sequence goes on from NW_001509762.1 coordinate 5,108,498, forward strand.
TGAGCGAAGCGATAATAGGCTGGACTTGTGCAGCTGAGGAAGGGCCGCTGCGTGCACCAAGAGTCCTTATCGAAGAAAACGAGCGAGTCAAAAGGAGGATCGCAACACTATTCCAGTGTACAGGAGTAAGATGACGCTGTTGAATTGTCACATGTGAGAGACCCGTTTCGGGATACCACATGGCGCTAACCCTATACATCCAGTTGATGCCTGAGGAGAAAGCCGAGAAAAGAATGGAACTTTGAGATAGAAGACAGATATCTAATGAACTAAATGCTACAAAAGCGACCGATCTAGGATAACTAAGGTGATAAAAGACTTCGGCATGCCGTTCCTGACGCCATCTCTCATCAGATATCGTCTGTCGAATGTCTAGGAATACGTATCTGCAACTCAGTCAGCACTGCTTCAACATTGTTGTTGACATCGAATATTCAACTGAGGGTAATTTCTTCAGAATGAGGTAAAATCTAGTCACCAGTTTACAATATGTGATGTAAGGTAAGACATATGCGAAAGATTGTTCATCTTGAGAAGGGAAGAAAGAAAGACGAGTAAAGTGGTCCTTACCTATTACTACAGCGTCCAACATTCGTCCCGAATGCACTGTATCGTAGAAGCTCTGCATTGTAGCTCCTCGACACAAATGGCGAGACAATCAATCAGACCATCTGGAGACACAAATCCGGTTGTCATGTTCTTGAAAACATAGGGATGAAGAAGGTAAAACAACGAGAAGCCGAAATGGTGTGTGGTAGGACGCTTAAGCGAAGTCACCTGACTTAGAGCTTGTCCCTCTGGTGACCAGGCTACGGACTCTTCAAGACAGATACAGCAGTCTCGTCAGTATCGGTTCAAATATTATGGGTGAAAATGAATGTCTATATTACAGATAAAAGTTCTATACAGGTGAAGATAATCGCGCCATCCGTATACAAAACGCCATGCTATGATAAAGTCCGTTCCGACGGAACCAAGGATGCATTGAGATCAGACTTCAGCAACTTCAGCCTCACTTTTACCCTCGACGACTGGAGGCAGTTGGAAACACCAGACCGCAGCACCGACTAACGCAAATGCTGTACTCGTCATCATCCAGGCGAGGCCGATCCAGGAACCACCTAGTTCCAGACCCAACTGGAACACCGTAGTGATGGACAAACTCGCGATAACGTTGCCCACGGCCTGCAGAACTTCAATAATAGTAAACAACCTAGCAGTCTCTTCCTGTTTCACCATTGTCGTGATCAACGATCGGATCAAGTAGAGGAAGCCCGATCCCGCCGTCTGCACAAGTAGACTGGGAACCAGCGCGGCAATGGACGGAGACAGCCCGATCCCCAGTGTGCCCAGGCAGAGGCAGATAATGCTGACGCGGGCCAGCTGGAGATCCTTCTTGCTCGTGTGCATGCTGCGGAGGAGATGCCGAGAGAGCGCCGGCAGGATGAACAGGAAGAGTGGGATCGTCAGAGCCGGTTTGAATGAGATGAGAAGGTTGGCTTCCGCGAGGGTCCATTTATACCGAGTCGAAATGTACTGGACCAGAAACCAGGACGAGCCTCGGCTCAGCCGGTAGACTAGAAAAGCCGTGAGGAGGAGTACAATCTGCCTGTTGCGAAAGATGAAAGAGTAAGGTTTGAAATACTGCCGACTGCGAGAGTACATCCTCCGCAGGAAGGGTCGTTTGGCTGCAGATCGCAGGGGAAAGGGCAATTGATCGCCTTCGACGCTATCCGCATCACTGTCATCAAGGTGTATCTGCCGTTCCTCTTTCTGTGGGGCCCCCTTCTGGTCGCCATTCTCAGACGCCAGGTGGGCGAGTTCCACGCTCGCCGAGCGTTCTGCACACCGAGCGGACGAAACATGCATGGTTTCAGGGAGTGTAACCGCGCAAAGTACACCAGCCAGAACAATGCCCCAGCCGATCATAAGGGGCAGCCACGGATCCCACGTCATCATCCATGAACTGACGGCGCTGGAGGCGAAGTCGGCCCCCATACTGACGACCCCGAATCTGAAAAACATCGCAGCCCTGCAGGCATCAGCACCACTTTCCTTCCGGGGCACAAAACATAGTATCCTACCTTTCATCCTCCGCTGTGACATCCGACATCATAGTCCAGATAATCGCAAAGGCAACAACAGGCCCACCACCCAACAACCAAGCGAGACAAGACGCCCAAACCGCCCTCAGCGGAAAGATATCCGAATACCACATAACCGCAAACATGATCCCCGAATTCAGCGCAAACGCCGGAATACTCAAACAGATAATCGGCTTCCTCCCGATCCGGTCCGCCAGCAGACCGTACGGAATCGCCAGAAACGCACTCAAAACCCCGTCAAAGAACTCCATGTACCCCTTCACGGCCGCCAGCTCCGTCTGCACCTCTTTGATCTTGCACATCGATTCAGCGACCTGCCCGTCGGCCGCGATCTGACGCGGGTCATACTCGGCGTAGTACTGCCGACAGGCAATGGACTCGTAGATGCGCGTCATAGGCCCATTGGCCATCACGATGCCGACCTCGAACGCGAGGATCATGGCAAAGAGGGTAACCATGAAGCGGAAGCGGATTTTCTCAATTGCTTTGGTTCCCTTGCGGTCGTCGACGTCATCGTCTTCGGCCTCATTGTCGTTGTAGACATGCTTAAGTTCCGCTTCGTCGTCCTGGTCCCCGATACGACTGCTCGAGGCGCTGCTTTCTGGGGAAGAAGCGAGAAACGGGGCGTCCTCGCGGTCGAGAGGATCATGGGCATCGGCAGCCATGGCTGGGGCGGACCATTGCCTGTACTCCGTGGTAGCAATTGGTGATGTGCTCCGCTACCGTAGTCCGTAGCTGTACTTGAGCGCCGTATATAGAGCGCAATTACGTAGATGATGACTAGGTCGACATCATTTCTGGTCGAATCGGATAAGTTGTAGCCTACAGGTCTGATAATTGACAGGGTCACAGGGGAATAGGAAGCGGGGCAGAAGCCGGAGGGATCTGGAAGCTGGGAGACCGGAAATCAAATTGAAATAGTAGGATAAGGAGTATGGACCAAGCCACTGGCCATCGTGACAAGAGCTCCACTGTAAGTCTATATACATAGCTCAGTGGCCAAGTTGTTAATAATGCACCTGTAATCAATAGGAGACTGGAAGCCCCTTTTGACGCGAATGGTTGAGCTGGACAAGCGAAGTGGATGACGAAGCCCCAGGATTCTGAATCAAGACCATCTCCAACCTATTTCTGACCCAAGTTACAGTCAGACTCACTCCGATCATCCAGCTTTCCAGACGCAATCGAGGCCCAATGGCACAATGGTATTCTCTCTCCAGCTTTATTCCCCTATTCTGTCCGATTTGAAGTCTGAAATAATTTGTCGATCTACAATTTAGATAGAAATCGGAAAGATTGACTGCATTTTTCAAGCCGGCACGTGCCACTAGCCAATCAGGAACTGCGCTTTGCCCACACGACTAAATTCAGGGGTCATTTTAGTGCCCGACAATAGTGGGCCTTAGGCATAAACAGGCACCAATGGGATGTGCTGGAGGACCATCTATAAAATTGGTCCTGGATATCCAATGAAATCGGACAGGAGATATCTCTCTGCTAGGAATAGCAGCAATGGCCTATAACTGAACGGAAAGGAACTTTAAATACTCCGTATATATGTCCAATACTACTCCGTACCTTCTATTCTCTACTGTACTGTGTAAAACAAATGAATGGGTATCCTGTTCCAGTCGTGGTACCTGCCCACAACTCCTTTGCACAGCCCAGCTAATTTTGGCTACTATCAGGCTGCAGCGTCAACTCCTGGAAACCCCGCCTCTTCATATAGACTTCCCCGTGCTTGTACAATCGCCGATAGCTCCAGGAGAAACTCATACAAGATAACAGTATTAGTCAGGACGTGTCCCAGTGATGGTGACTCGGATGGATTGTCCATGATCGCGTCCTCTGAGCGATCTGTATGGACGCCGGCTGGTTCTGTGACGTCTCCAGCATCATCTGTCTCTCTCCGGGGCCGCTGTGGCTGTGACCTCACCTGAAAAGGCTCGGCCAATCGCTTGCGCAGCTCCTCTGCAGCAGACTGCCGGGTCATGGACGATTCCCGGGTAGCGGCAGATAGTACAGAGGGATCCCGCGCTGGTGATCTAGCCGCAGCGCGCCGTGGTGTGGATGCAATGCTCTGCACGTCCAAGGGTCGGGCTGCTCTTCCGCGGGGAGATCCAAAGTCAGACCCCCCTTGTCCCATTCGTGCAATTGGTCTCTCGGAGGAACCACCTGTGGGAGGTTCAGAGGCTTGTCGGGACCGGCTAGGGGATTGCCTCGGATCGTTTTCTTGGTGGAGCAAGTCGCGCCGAGCTGCAATCAGTATATCAAAGTCCGATATCTCCCTGCGCCATCCCTGTATCTGTTGCACGAGTCCGTGTAGGACACAGGTGAGCACGGGTACATCGGTGCTGGACCAGCTGGGCTCGTGATAGGCTAGCTGGATTTGTTCCAATACTTCGAGGGTCGAATCGCTCTTCGTTGTAGGCGCAGCGCTGTAATCATATTTCATCGGATCGACCAAAAGCCACCCATCAAGAGATACAAGATGCGAGGAAGCGATGCTCTTCAGTACTTCTGTCAACGCCAGGTTCACTATCACACTATTGGTGAAAAACGTGCCCAGCAGGTTTAGCAGTTCTCGCACGATGGGATCATCTTTTCTCAGTTGTAATGGTCCGTCGTCCTCGAGATCATATTCCGCTGGTAACATACTGAGACGCGCCTCCAATATCCAGGAGGCATCCTTCAGGTAATTCTCAAAAGAATCATTCAGCGCGGGGTCGTGGACAATCGATGTGGCCAAGCCCAGGAGCTGTGCGAGCTCGGCATTCAGTGCACCAACGGTTCGCTGCTTAGCAGGTTGACCTGAATCCGTCCGGACCAAGGACCGGGCGAAAGACTGATGTCGTTCTAAAACAACCGTCAGCAGACGTAGCGTAGCTAACACTGTTTGACGATTGGTGGATTGAAGTCCAAGAAGTGCAAGGTCTCTGAGGTTGAAGAGAGATGGAGATGGTCGAGCCGCTCCCTCCGAAAAGGCAGCCAAGACGTCCAGAGACTTTCGTCGGCTGGACGACATGCCCACTTTTGACGTAGGCTGTGAGTCGGACGGAGACGCAAGCAAAAAATGTAGAATACGGTGAACCAGGTCATGTTGTTCGATTGACTCAAGAATACGGTGTAGATAGGTGAGCACTGCAGCAGTAGAGCCACCTTCCACGTCGGATGATTCCAGTAGCGATGGGTACCTAACATAGTCAGAAAACACCAGGAAGATCAGAGAGAAATGCTGCAAAAGGGGGAACGAACAGAAGTTGCTCTAGAAACAAGACCTGGAAATGGTCCAAAAGAGTGCCATTCACTTCCGCAGATTTACAATGGTCGATCGTGTCCTGCCAGAACAACAGATACGACATAAACGAATCCATGGTCGAATCGAGCCGGGGCGGAAGGGCGCTCTCATGTCTTGCATGGTCCGACAACGCGACGATATGTGGAAGGTTTTCTTCTTCGGTCGTACCAAATGACAGGCTAGGATATCTGTTAGTCTGGACCAGATCTCAGTCGAGCCACATGATCGCCTACTAACCTGCCCAGCTGACTGTACAGCGCGCCTAAACCCGTAGCCATAAGAGTCGCAAGATCACTTTCGATCAACCATCTCTCCAGAATCTTGGACCTGGACGCTGTTTCAATCAGATACAGGAGGCCCGTGCGAGCGAAATCGCCCGCCCTGCCCGCATGATGCACGTATTGCACCAACAGGTAAAATAAAGGAAAGTCGTTTGTCCTTGTCGCGCCAGCAAATTCCGTCCCCGTATTGGCTTGTCTCTCCTTATCCAGGTCGTCGGACCTTGGAGCAAACCAAGCTGGTAATATGCTAGGCTGTAAACGAATGTTATTGGCGACACCAAACAAGAGTTCCACCAGCCTGCCTTCAACATCCTCGTCATGCTTGTCTGCACGTCTGACCAAATCCACCAAAGCCCGCGCAAACAGCCGGTTGTCAACAACGCCATCTACCTCCGAATCGATCAGGGTGTTAAAGAATATAGCCGCGGCCCGGAGCGTGCCAATCTGGCCACCATCGTAAGACGATAATGTGACTTTCGTGATGGTCACAAAGATCTGGGAGGATGCAGCATATGCTAGGCATGGGTGAGGGGCGGGACCTCGCGCTTCGTCGCTCAGGATGGAGTTCAGCCGTTCAATGTAGGTGCGCGCTTGAGCTCCAGCTGATAGGTTTCCGGACGGGGTGGTGGTGGAACGCCATATTTGCTGTCGAAGGAGGTGGAATGGTTAGCTTCGCGCTTTTCTAAATACGCCGACAGAAACAAGACCTACTTGCAGAGTATTGCACGTCTGCTTGAAAGCTGTTAATCTCTCAGTGGGCGACGTAGCACGAAAGCCCTTGGTTGACAGCGAACGGGAGCCGCCAATTAGACGAGACCACTATTATTTGTTAGCCGCGACAGAAATCCGTCGAGATGTCAAGGGACGGAGAGTCAGGAGGCGGAACATACAAAGTCCATCGTTCTGTGACAGCAGCATATTACTTCTGATATCCTTCGTCGACCACAATCGCCTGGTCAAGAGAGGACTGAGGATGGAGGAGCAGTGGGCTTGAGACAACAGTAGTGCCTAAAGGGGAATAGCGCAGTCACGTCCTAGGGGATAGATTATGCATGTCGACCCACGAGTCCTCTTCAGGTATAGAGCCATGTACTCCAAGTCTCCAACTACGCGCAATCGAGACGCACCATTCGGACAAACAACGAAGGTCTGCACTTCTGGCCCAATGATTATACTCTTGATGTGGTTCATGAACTATCGATCATCCATCCTGACAGTTGTCAGAAATCATGCTGCATCCTCGCAAGCCAATGAGGTACAACAGTACGCGTGGGCACTGCCCAGCGATAATAGAAAGAAATTGAGATGACAAATGAACCCAAATCCTGGAACCAACGGCAATGAACCAGAGCTAAAAGTACTTATTCACATCAACAGAAATAGATGCAAGCCCGACCATGCGTACCAGCATAACGCCAAATGAGTATACGCCCGCTCTCCATTCCCGTCTAAGATATCACCCATCAAGTCGTTCATGAAGGAAAAAAAAAAGAGGAAATGAAAGAAGATCATGTCCCAAAATTGAAGACAAGCCTTAATCACTATCATCCTTGGGCCGCCGCCCGCCTCGCTTTCGTTTTGGTTGCTCGTTCTGGTCGCTGCCATCGTCATCATGCTTCCTTCCACCGGCAGGTTGGTCGGGAACCTTGGCAATTATGTCGGCCAGAAAATCCAGAACTTCATCCTTGACGACCGCTTGTTTCAGATGCGACGCGGTCACGCGTTTGGAGTTGCGATCTCTAGCTTCTTTGGCCGCCTTGGTGACCAGAGAGATCATGAAGAGTTCTAAGGCTTTCGCTATAAGACGATAGCAGTCAGTACAAGTTCGAGAGACGCAGGGACGAAATGAAGCGGGATACACGTACAGACAGCAATAGGAGTGACCTGTGCCACCTTTCCGACATCCTCGTCTGCTTGCATGATACGCTTGATACGCGCGACAGGAAACTTTGTCTTCACCTCAATGCTAGCCACCGGGTTGGGTTGCGGCGGCGGCGGTGGGAGCTGCTGCGGCTCTTCCGAGAGTACTGGCTGCGCGTATGCGACCTCTGGCATGGGCACGACCTCGGTCGCGCGTGCCAGACGGGAGGATCGACGAGCCATGTCTGGTGAAAGAGGAGAGTTCGGGTCTATGAATGGTGGTATGTACTGCTGAGGGACCCGACCAAGCGGGGCCGGTGGTTGCTGATATTGCGGGGTAAAGAAAGGTGAGGAGTCGTAGGAAGCCCGGTGTGCCAGAGGACTCGCGAGAGGATAGATGGGGGAGTTAACGGCGGGAGGAATAGAGGACTGGAAGGTGGAAAGATCGGGTGAACGGGGTCTGTAGGTGCTATCCTGATCTGTCATTGCTAGGAAGATGCTTTAGCAATGGCTATTTCCCTTTGTGTATGTGGACACTGCCGTGGTTGAGTTTGGGGCGTATAGTTGCAGTATGGAGTAGTACCTTGTTTCCGTGGACCGTCTTAAGTTGACTTCACGTATATGTATGAGGACATATAACGGGACTCGAGTAGATACATCACAAAAAGGACGTCAAGCAATTGCAAAGTGAATATCACCGCGTCCCTTACAAGACCTCAATGGCTTGGGATTGGGGGTGATAGAATGACAGTCGCGACGGGCACCCAAATACTAAGGATGATAATAAATAATAATAAATGTTTAGATGGCGCGCCACGGATGGCCCGAGCTTCTTCAGCACCAAGTACCGACAGATAGAGGGAAAGAAGTCCTGGGGGTGCGTGTGCCAAAGGGTGGAAAAGCGCGTGTCGATAACAGGTATCAGAAGAACAGGCCGGGTTTCTTTCTTCCGGGGCAGCAGCTGCCCTTTTTAACCCTGCGCCCGCCTTCCACTCTGGCGCTAAAATTGTGGAATGCCTTAGGTTTTTTTTTTTCTCTTTTTTGTGATTTGTGCATCCACTGTGATCCTGTTCCCCAGCCATCATCGACAGCCTAAACCAATTCGTAACTCACTGTACCAAGGCTTCTCGAATATTTCTTTCTGCATCAACCCTCCCCCTGATCTTCATGCATTTACTTTGTTGTTTTTGTCCTGATTTCATTTCTGGTGGCTGACTGCTTTATGGTCTATTCTGTATTCATTCTGATTATCCTCGATTACTTGAACAAGCCTCTCATCGCCACTTCGCCCATAAAGGCGTCTCGGACGGACAGCGCGTTGATTGGGCCTTCTATGCTGGGCTTGGTTTCAGCCCGTGATTTTGTCCTTTGAGTTACTGTCGATGATGCAACTACTAATCCAACAACAGCCTTATAGGAGGATTCCATGGTTTTTGCTTCCTTTGATGTTTTTCCTGCTCCTCCATGTCCCAATGTAGTCGCATGTGCATGTTTTCAAAACAACAAAGATTCCTTTCGATCTTGCTAACAACATGTACCACGACTGCCGATGATGATAAAAGAGCTCCCAAGACGCAGGAAAGGCGAGTTTTAGCGAGCAGAAACCAAGTGGTATCGCCGCTGATCTTGCCCGAACGTGCCTCCGTGTCGATGAAGGCGAAAATTACTTGATCTAATCTGATGGCGCGTCGTTGGTGCTGTTGCTCTGGTAGCCTGGCGGGCAAACAGCCTTACCCAACGATGTTTCTACCTTCTATAGCCTTTTTGAGTCATAATGGGAATTGAAGCCAGCTAGACGACAAGGCTAGCGCAGTAGTAGCTTGCAACCAGTTGATATGCATAGATAGTTCATGTTATTGTTCAATATTGACATGTTGTATGATCTCTATTCCCTATTCCGTATGGCAGATGCAGATAAGTCTCTACAAAAGTCTGGGTGGGGAGTCGAAGTGGGACACATAGAATTAATCGGGATGCGGGAAAAAAATATTAATACAAAAGATGACCGGACTTTTGTTTCTCCATACCAACCACCTCAGGTTCACCTCCAACCAAATTTGGTCAACAGATAGACTGCTCTACAAGGCAACGCTCTATATTGGCTCCCGGAGCCGTTGAGATGGATACTACCTCATCTTGATGGTGGACTCAGGCGTGATCTTTGATATTGCCATTTTGGCCTCTGTTTGCCGGTCGTAAGCCCAGGTGCTGCGCGATTCTTCACGTTCATTACTACCATCGACTGGCTCTGAACACTCTCAATGGCTGTGACGGACCAGCCTGCGGGCTTGATGGACATCGCAAGGTGAGTGCATGCTGTGGTAACCGAAGTCTATAGGCTATGTTCGTGATCTAATGCCGATTGTCCCATCAGCTCCCTCACTCAGGATGAAATTCCATTCAAGCTGAGATGCGCTATCTGCAACAAACTTGCCGTTAATGCGTTCCGCTTGCCCTGCTGCGATCAGGCCATATGTGAGAACTGTACGCACCTGCTAGTCCCGAACGACCTTAGCCCTTACATCTATTGACCGTCCGACCTGTAGGCCAGATATCGCTTCCCGAAACCTGCCCCGTGTGCGCACATACTCCCATCTCCTCCGACCTATGCAAGCCAAACAAAGCTCTACGAACGACCCTCAAAGCCTTTCTTCGCACGGAAGAAAAGAAACGCGAAAAGGAGCGACAATCTGCTACGCCTGCGATCTCGAATGGAGTGACGCCTGCAGATGTGACTCCGGCTCAGTCGGAGACACCAGCCGTGTCCGAAGCCCCTGCAAGCAACACGGTGGCGGAGATACCGGAGGGCAAACTCCACAGTAGTGATGTCGCAAGGGACGAATCATCTGCTGTTGTGACCGGTGCAGAGCCGTCGGACACCGTTGCTGAGAACGTGACAGATATAAACCAAGCAGCAGTACCCATGCCTTCTATTGAAGTACGTTGTTGATGGTTACTTCGATGTATGTGGAGATGGCTAATTCGTTGAAACAGAGCAAGCAAGCAGAAAATGGCCCGGCCGAGGCAGGTCAGGCAGATGAGGCTACAGAGGAAAACAAACCTACCGAAGGACTTGCGACGGAAGAGCCCCAGCTCCCCCAACCCGCGGATGAAGGGATGCCACAGGGACAAGGCCCGACACCAATGTTCCCCAACGCCATGGGATTCAACATGGGACCCAGCGCCTTTCCAAATATGGCTTGGAACAACGCCAGCGGCGATTTCAATCCCATGGCCCAGTTCATGGCTAACGGCATGTTCAACTTCCCCAACCCAATGGGTAGGTTCCTCCTCATCTGTCTCTCAAAAACATTCAGGCACTGACATGATGACTCCAGCAATGTCTGGTATGGGAATGGACCCAATGGCCGCGAATCAGGGTATGCTTGGAGGCTACGGGATGAACATGAATGGCATGAACAGTGGCATGAATATGGGAATGAATTTCGACGCTAGTCAAGGGATGTATGGGGGATGGGACGGCTCTCAAAACAATATGTGGAATGGAGGCCAAGATAAATTCAATCCAAATGCTTTCGCAAATGGTATGGGCCCACAGTATGAGGGTCCTTCTGGATTTGGCGGATATAATATGTCTCAACCCAACGGAGTTCATGCTCAAATGCAGCAACAACAGTTCCCTAGCCAAGATTTTCAGAACGGGTACTATGGCCCCGGTTATGGAAGAGGCAATTTCCGAGGCCGCGGCCGTGGGTTTGTTCCTGGCGGTCGTGGTCGTGGCGGCTTTGCCGGGCATATGCAGGCTAATTACCCCCCTAATGCTAACTACGCAGCGTTCCAAACCCCTAATTCTTTTGACTTTGATCAAGACACGACAGGCCAGTCGCAGGAAGGTGGCCCCGCTGGAACTGGAATATCGCAGGACGATCCCAGCGCCACGGAAAGGCGGTCCGACGAGGCCCAGACTGCATCCGGCGATGGACAAGTTAAACCTGACCAGACGCCGTCAAACGAGGCAGCTTCTTCTCAGGAAGCTTCTGGGGATACTGCAGCAGAGGCTATATCTGCAGATAGACCCACTGCCAATGGAAATACTGGGGAAGAGGAAACCCAATTGCGAGGGATCCCTACTATCGACAGTCTCGATCAGTCCAACCATTATCAAACGATGCCCAATGCTTCGATGGGCATGCCTGGCCACATGGGAATGGGCTATGGACGAGGCTATATGCGCGGACAATTTCCAGGTGGCCGCGGAGGTGGGTTTGGGGGCGCCCCTTTTATGGGCGGCCCAAACATGCAGCAGGAACCGCGGGGTCAGGGGGTCGAAGGAGCCCCTGCCGCTCCCAGAGCAATGCGTGAGGGTCTCCCTAACACCAGTGTTCTAAGACAACGGAACTACTTTGCTCAGGGACGACCTTCAGGTGCGTCACTAAGAAGCGAACAGAGGTAAGTCGTACAGTCGTACAGCGGCTCGTCAGTCTGTATTGTAACCTGACATATTGATGTAGTGCAACCCCAACAACGCCCCATGAAGATGCACGGACACGGACCAGATCGAAATCGAGATCAAGATCAAGAGCCAAGTCTCCCTCTAGACCGAAGAGTCGATCGCGATCTCCCGGTCCGTCCGATGTGGATGGCCGCCGCTCCGTCCGTCAGCGCTCACCAACGGTGGATAAGGACGCCGACGATCGCGGACGTAGGCGTGATGCGCCCAGAAGACCCCGTCGAGAAGACAAATACGACGAGCACTCCACGGCCGAGGATGACCGCCGCTCTCGTTCTCCGTCTGTTGATTCTAAACGATCATCTCACCGACGGGACAGGGAACGGGAGGGCAGAAATGCACGTCGGTCCCATCGACCCCGTCGCCGGAGTCGCAGCCGAAGCCGGAGTCGGAGCCGCAACGGAGATTCGCATGACGTCGATCGTCTTCCGCGGATCCTAGAGGAGCCTGCCTCCCGCTCGGAGAGCAGAGCGTCTGTCTCACGGAAGGACCGCTCCAGTCGCCGCGAAGAAGAACGTGACCGAGAGAGGGACCGAGACAGAGACAGAGACTCCAGACGGCGGGATCGTGACCGTGATCGTGATAGAGATCGTGATCGCGATCGTGACAGAGAAAGAGAAAGAGACCGCGACCGGGATCGCGATCGATATCGTGAACGCGAAAAAGACCGCGATCGCCACCGGGACCGAGACCGCGAGCGGGACAGGGATCGGAAACGCTCTCGGCGCGACCGAACTCAGTCCCCTGCTGACAGTGACTATTCTTCTCGCCACCATTCCCGACGTATTAAGCGAGACCGCGAGGATGGCGGCGACAGAGACAAAGACAGCGCCAGAGATAAAGCGCCAGCCAAGACCTCCGAGCCCGAGAAGGATCCCCATACGCTGGAGCGTGAGGCCCGTAACCGCGAACGAATGCTCAAGGAGCAGCAGCGGCGGGAAGCAATGAACGCAGAGAGTAAATCCAGTCGCAGGCGGAATAACCGGCAGGAGCGCATCCTGGCCGGAGGCCGTCGGCTCAGCTACAAATATGAAGACGAGGAGCCAGATTCGGCGCATGCTGCGCGTGTGGAACGAGAGCGAGAGGCTAGCCGATGGGCGTGATCCCAAGACACTCGAGATTCCCTCCTCGCTACTTGCTCGATAAAGTGCGCATGCCAGGCAATCTATGAAGCGCTTCACGGTGTTTCATATTCTACTTGCGTCGCACAGTACCCATCCAATCTACATGTACATATACATTGAATAGTACTAAATGGAAGCTCCATCAGACGCTGATAGTGATTCTAAGATGACATAGCAGTAACCCAAATTAGAAGTGATATCCTTATACCTTATGTTGGGAGCACAGTTGTCAAAAAAGAAAGTGATAGTCCATGAATTGCTAAGCGAGCCCATCGCTCGCCACTCAACACTCAACCTTGCTAATTTTTCTAACCAGATCTGCCTCTTTCATCTCTTGGAGAAGCTGTAGAATACGGCTCGTCTGCTCCTTCATCAGTGTTCTCAAGTCATTCATCTGCCTACGTAACTCTTTCAGAGATGATATCTTCTTCTCCACCTCGCGAATCGGCCCACACAAGCTTTTGCTGAGAGAGTTACTAAAGAATGTTCCAAAAAGCATTCAAAGCATTAGCAATAGCTGTCTTGTAGAGTTCTGCCTCTCTCTCCTGCTCCCGCATCCTGCGAAGCTTCTTTCTGCGCCTCTGAGACACCCCTGAAGTCTCAGAAGTCTCACTTTCAGTACTAGCTTCACCGGACTGATCTTCTTCGGCCTCACACCTTCGCTTCGCCATTCGCTGGCAGGGCAACTCTCGAGCTTGGTCACCCAGACTAGGTTGACTAGATTGCTGCGCCGCTATACAGCTTTCCTCTCCTCAGCTCGCCTTTTGACACCATCCAGAAACTCAATCCGCTTATTCAGTGTCTGTTTGAGTTCATCACTAGCAAGACCAGAAGCAGCGCGCTCCTCCCTCTTCTCCTGCCTGCGGCGGTCGGTTCTCCAGGCTTCTGACCATTCGCTCTGGCGCCGCATACGTCTTGTTGAGTTTATCTTTAAGAGAAAGGGGGAAGAAGAAGAGAAGAGGAAAGGGGGGAGAGAAGGGGCTTTTATATTCTAGAGATATGGAAGATAGTAGAAGAGAGACAGAGGGAGGTGAATGAGAGAGTAAGTAAGAGGTGAATAAGTGAGACAGAGTGAAGTAAATGAGCGAGGCAGAGTTAGGTGAATGAGTGAGAGTTGTTGATTCGGCTGCGAGAGGTCCCTAGTCTAGATCATTAGGCTTGGTGATTTGGCTGTGGGAGGTTCCTAGACTAGTTGATTATGCGATGTTGGTTGACTGCTCGCTAAATTCCTAGGCACCGCGGTCCCCAGGCGACTAAGTGGCTGATTACTAGTCTGATTAGGATTCGTTTTTGGGTTCTGATTCTGCGGCCATGGAGCCGGCGGTATAGGGGCCCTCAGGGGCCCTGTCAGGGCGGGTGAAGCAGTCCAAGGTATTTGAGAAGATGAATCAGGCGGCAGGTAAGGGTTCACCCGCTTAATCGAACAATCCGTATGACTCTCTTGACTCATCTCGATGCTTTTAGGACGCGTATACTAGCATACAAAATCACTACATCAACATTATGAGACACGTCTGAATAGCTTCAGATATCCACTACGCTATACCATATGCAGGGAACTACACAGTATACCCATTCTGATTGACTTCTACTGCTTTCCAACTTTGAGTGCAAAAGGTCTCTGAACTTTGGAAGACCCGCACCATTTCATTAGCAGGAGGGCCCAGTTCAGCCCGCAGAATGGACTTAATGGCTCTTCTAATGCAGGCTTGGCGGTGCAAAAGGTCCCTAGACTATCTTGTCCAATGCAAAATGACCAGCTTTGATATATGGATAAGACTTATCAGGAATCTGATTGAGTATGCTCGAATAGTGAATTCGTCAAGACGTTACGACTTAGCGTGACTATCATATGGCCATACAACCTCGGAGACCACCCCGCATGGCTCTTTTAGATCTAGTGGTTCAAAAGAAAAGGAGTAAACTCGATATGAAGTGGTATTGACATTGCAACATGCTATAAGCCCCCGAGAATATAAGACACCGACTATGGTTATGGACAAACGAAGAGGACGGATTCTTTTAGGTTGCGAAACGTCGCCGAGACACACAAGTTAGAATACACTACATGGCAGAGGCTACACGGAACAGAAATTGGCTAGCCCAGCTTGGCCTTGAGAGACTCGATCTCCGCAGTCAGGTTCTGCATTTGCTCCGCCTGGGATGCAATGATCTTGGTTTGCTCTGCGAGCAGGTCCTTGATGGCTGAGACCTCGCGCTGGACGGCGTCGGCGGCAACAGCGGCGCCGGTCTGAAGAGTCGAGCCTGCAGATGGAGGGGGCGTTGTGGTGGTAGGAGTGGACACAGTAGGGGTGCTTCGTTCGGGGACGACGGGAGAGGCCTGTTTTGATTAGTTCTTGGCTGCGGAGGATTTAGAGGAAACAAGCTTACCGGAGCAGGACTGGCCTGCGACTTGGCCTCTTCCTTCTGTTGCCATGGGCTGGTCTTAATCGAGGGCGACGCGTTATCCGCGGAACGAGCAGCCCGCTCAGTTGGCTTGGAGATTTCCTCAAAGCTGGAATCATCATCCACTGGCTCGGCATCATCTTCTTTATCGGCAAACTTGTTCACCATGGCGGCCATAGAAGCACCTTGCTCCTTCATGGACACCTCCGGCTTGATAACGGGTGTGGGCGTCGGTACGGGTTCAGCGACCTTCTTTGCAGCGACAGGTTCGGCGGGCTTGGGTTCAGGTTCAGCCTTGGGTTCAGGAGCAGTCGTAGTAGGAGTAGGCTGCTCTTGCACACCTGTGACCTCCTTCAGACCCTCGCCTTCGTAAACGCTGGCCATGGAAATCTTGGGCGGGATGGCTTCCTTTCCAGCGAACCATTCCGAAGGGCCCATAGCGGGCTTCAGACCGATAGTAGGTGGGTAGATATCGTCTTGGAAGTTTTCTGACCGGCGAGGGACGATGAAGGAGACCGGTTCGATGTAGCTGTCGTTGACAGTCTTGAAGGCGCGGGTGACCTCGTTCTCGTGGGGATTCACACCTCGCTTGGGCATGAAAGCAATACCACGCTGGGGATCGGCGGACTTGTATTCGGCAAGGAACTCGAACTTGTCATTTTCCAATTCGAAGTAGCGAATGTTGCCGTCGCTAGTGGTGATCAGTACAGACCATGTCAACTGAACATCGTGAAGAACCACAACTCACCCTCTACCAGCCAGGTACAGACACTGGGTGCCATCGTCCCAGAACGGCATGCACACACCAGAGATCGAGTCGAGAGTCTTGAAGCCGTTGATGGGTTCGCGAGGGGCACGAATATCCCAAAGCGCCAGCTGGCGATCGCTCATCTTGGAGAAACCGGTTGTCGCAATGCGATCGCGCTCGCCCAGCCATACAACACGACTGTTCTTTGCACCCGAGTGTCCCTGGGTTTCGTGAGCGGGTCGCTCCTGGCGAACATCCCAGATCCGCAGCTTCTTGTCTCGAGAGGTGGTGACCAGCAGGGAACCATTAGCGCTCCACGCTTGAGACTGGACAATATCTCCCAAGTTCAACGTCAATTTGGAGGCACCGGCTTCGATATCCCAAATCTTAACAGTGAAGTCGCCAGAGGCGGTCGCGAGGATGTTTTCTGCGGCGGGGTTGAAGAGCACGTGCCCAATCTTCCTGCGACAGAAATTAGGACCGGCAAGAGACAAAAATGCGAGGGGGCCGGAGAGACCAACTTTGGGTGACCGCTCAGCTTGCCAACGGGCGCAATGTCTTGTACTTCGTCAGGTTCGACGTCCGGCCGGAGAGTGAAGCCTTCGGGAACTCGCCAAAGCAAGACCTAGAACAGAGCCCATATGAGTTAGTCCACCGGAGGCATAGAACTATGATCAACTCACCTTGCCGTCGTCGGAACCAGAGGCAATCAAATCATCATTGAAGGGGTTCCTGGGATGTGTTGGTTCTCCTGGCGAAATTAACAGTAGGCGACAGGTGCTCACCAGTCGGTGTCCAGAACGACTGCGGTATGACCCCTGAACAAAGGTATTCTCTCGGGTAGCTTGCCTCGTTCTTCAAGAGGAATGACAGCAAATGCACCACCACCACCAGCTTCCCAATTCACGGAGAGGTAACGAGGGTTGACCTAGCTTGGGGGTTAGACTGTCTTCAGGGGGGGAAGGTAATCGGGATGCCGGCGGAGGCGGACCTTGACAAGGTTGGTATCCCAAGCATTTTTCGAGATGCGAAGGTTATCATAGCATTGATCCTGCGCATTGAATGAGTCGTTGCCAGAACGTGTAATTAATCAGGGGTTTCTCAGTGTAAATACCTTTCTCGTTGGTCGTCCGAAGACGTGTCCTAATACCTGTCAGATTGCGGGCAGCCTGAGGGGAAGGGATCGGTCAAGCTCACTGTACTTGGATGAACGAACAAAGCGACCAGACATGGCACCGGCTTATAGGAGAACAACACAACGAAAGAAGAAATAATGCAATCAAAGGCACAATATGCAGTTGACGGAGAAAAAGGGAGACCGAGTATGTAACTGTATCACTGGGGAGGGACGGGGAAAGCTGTCGGTCTGCGCGCAAGAGTCCAGCCGCCGTTAGTAGTTAGTCCAGACAAGGGAGAGAAGTGGGTGCCCGCTGCGCAGTGGGGAGGAGGTAAGAAAAGGAGCACCAACGAATTGCTGTAAACTCGTAAAAAGATTCGTATTCGTAAGACTATTGTAAAGAAGACGCGGGTCAAAGTACGAAGTAAAATGGACAAGTCAAAGGCTCATTTACAACGATTTGCATTCTCTATTATCGTGAAGGATGCCGAATGAAAGAACAAGAGGACCTGATGCGCCTTGTCTCAAAGAGGACTAGTGCACCCCCCGCTGGACAATTGCTGAGTCAGCCGAGTTTGTTTACCGCTTTCCGTCACTCCAGAAACCAAAACACATTCGATCATCGCAAACTGTTCAGCTCACCTAAACAGAAGACTACTACCTTAGTTCCGACTCGCAGTCCATTTATCCTCCTCCCTTCGCTGCTCCACCTCCTGACATGTTGCAGAGCCAGTTGATACACTGTTGACTCTCTGTCTTCTCTGCAGCTCTGAGACACTCATTTCTTCTGCACACTCTTTCCATCCGGATGTCATAGACCGGTCTTTCCAACAGTCTACAGTGGAAATTCCATACGCAATTGACAATGGAGAACGAGCATATGGTAAGTTCCGCCAATGCAGTCGATTGTATCAAAAAGTCTTATACCTTTTGAATAGCAGGCGCAACCAAAGCCGACCACTAAATCGCGCATCCCCATGGCCGGCATGACATCGGGGATGACCAATTCTCGCTCTGGTCTGCCCCAACCTGGCACAATTGCGAGTAAAACGTCGGGTCTATCGCGTATGTGAACCACAATAGCATCTGACAGAGCGACTTCACATTCTTACGGTAACAGATACCACCCGCGCTAGAAGCGCTACACAGGCCCCCGAGCCCAGCCGATCTGGAACAGGAAGCATTCCTCCGTCACGTCCAGGCACGAGTATGGGACGAGTTCATACTAGAACTAATTCCTATGCATCATCAACTCTGACCCGATCGGCCTCGACTGCTTCACGGACTACCAGAACCAATTTCTCCTCCACTGTTGGACCCGGATCACGACCTCCTTCGCATGCGCCACGACCGCACACATCGCTTGCTGGTCCCCGAAAACCGAACGGTCACTCCATCACTCGGCCCGCAACGTCATTGGATACCCATGAAGAAGAGGATTTCACTGCAAGCATTTTGGGAAAGAGAAAGGGTAGGCGGCAGTCCCTATTCTCCCTATTTGATATTTATTCCCACCCTGCATCTATTACGCCGCATAGTAAAGACAGGAAGATGTCGTGCGATTGGTCTGACTCGCAACGGAAGCTCCTTGGTATTCAAGAGCCCCCTTTGCGAATTGACCAACTCGAGGCATCTCCATGTCCTGCTTTGGATGAGTCGGCAAAGGACCCCGTCTCCCATGACATGCTGGACCCAAAATCCCTGCACCCCGCGCAGGATGGACCCATTAAACCTCCTCCCTCAAAGATCCCCGTATCTTCCCCCGTGAGACAGGCGTTAGAGAAGCCTGCATCTCCCCCCAAACATTCTCCCAGGAAAAAGAAACCACCTATCATACCATTTCTGCACAGAGATTCTTCGATCAAGACGTTTAACTATTCTACAGGCGCCGAATGGGATCAGGCTACGCGTGAAAAGACAATGGAGGAGTTTTTCAATGCCTTTGTCTCACGAGTCAGCCAGGCCGGACAAGAGAGTTTCGGTCTGAAAGAGACCGTTGAATTGTACAAAAGCAGAGGTGAGTACGGGTACCCACTCGAGCTGCAAGTGTGCTCACAGTTGTTACAGTGAGCGAGTTGGAAACAACACGAAAGGAACTGACCGACACAACCCTCTCATTACGGGTGGAACTCGAGACCACAAAGGGCCGACTAGATGCTGCCGAGCGAGCCCTGAAGGACGCTAGAAGGGATCATGAGATTGCCATGGACGATGTAGAACGCCAGCAACGCGCCGAAATCGAAACTGTCAGACAAGAGAGCAGGCAACAGCTGCAGGCACTAGACAACCAGCACCAAGACGAACTCCGCGAACTGAGGCGCCAATTCGAGCAGCAGATAAACGACGAAAAGGCCCTCCGATTCCAAGAGATCAACCAAATCACCTCGCAGACTGAGCTCGACACGCAACGTTCTCTTCTCGAGCTAGAGCGAAAGGATAGGGAAATTGCCAAGCTCCAGCAAAATCTACAGGCTGTTCGAGAAGACCTGGAGCGTGAGCGAAAAGGAAATCACGATTTGCGGCAGAACCTAGACACGGCAAGCTGCAACAGTGTTACACTCGAGTCCTCGGTTCGCGCATTGAAGGCAAGAATAGAATTCCTGGAATCTGGACGGGAAGAGCAGTCTCAGGCCTTTGAGCGTCTCAACCAGCAAATGAATGATGCTCTGGCTGAAACTGAGGCGACAAAGGAGAAACTGAGGAAGGAGGAAACTTTGAGAAGGAAGTTGCACAATCAGGTGCAGGAGCTCAAAGGCAACATTCGGGTGTTTTGTCGAGTGCGCCCGTCTCTTGAGTCCGAAGTTGCGGAAACCGCTCAAATTGAGTACCCGGACCAGTCGGAAGAGTGCAAAGAGATTTGTCTTCTGGGTCCAGAAGAAAGAAGTGCTCTCGGCACCGTTACCCGGAAGAACAACAATTTCTCCTTTGACCGCGTTTTCGGGCCTTCGACTCAGAATGCTGAGGTGTTCGAGGAAATCAGCCAACTCGTACAGAGCGCCCTCGATGGGTACAATGTCTGCATCTTCTGCTATGGCCAGACAGGCAGTGGGAAGACATACACCATGTCTTCCCTTGATGGCATGATTCCCAGGGCAGTACATCAGATCTACCAGACCGCTCAGAGCCTGGAAGAAAAGGGCTGGAGGTACACCATGGAAGGCAACTTCGTGGAGGTGTACAACGAAAACTTGAACGACCTTCTGGGCAAGGCGGAAGAGCTGGACAAGAAGAAACACGAGATCCGCCACGATATGCAGAGATGTAAGACGATGATCACCGACATCACCACTGTTCGGCTGGAGTCGCCCGAGATGGTCGAATCTATTTTAAAACGAGCTGCGGCCAATCGGTCAGTGGCGGCTACCAAGGCCAACGAAAGATCTTCTCGGTCACACTCGGTCTTCATTCTCAAGCTCCTCGGTGAAAACCGCATTACCGGCGAACGCAGCGAGGGAACCCTGAACTTAGTGGATCTCGCCGGTAGTGAACGGCTCAGTCACAGCCAGGCAACCGGGGAGAGACTGAAGGAGACACAGAACATCAATCGCAGTCTGAGCTGCCTCGGAGATGTCATTGCAGCTCTCGGACAAGGAAAGGAAGGTGGACACATTCCCTACCGCAACAGCAAGGTTTGTTTCTTCTTGCCTCTTGTCAACGTCCAAGCTTACTGACTCTGTTTCATAGCTCACTTACTTGCTTCAATTTTCACTGGGTGGAAACTCCAAGACTCTCATGTTTGTGATGTGTAGCCCATTGCAAGCTCACCTTGCAGAGACATTGACTAGTCTCAAGTTTGCTACAAAGGTGCACAACACACACATTGGCACGGCGAAGCGACAGACTCGTGTTCGTGATATTTAATGATACCTCTTTTGCTTTTGCTCTACGTCCAGGCAGCCTTTATGATCCAGGCAGGCCTTTGATCAGCCGGTGTTTGGAGTTGCTTTGCCATGAACTGTTTGAACATACTACCATTCTGTGACGCTGTCCTTTGTGGCTTTGGTGCTGGATTTGATGTACATAGTGAAGAATCTATTGGATTGATGGACAATAGGCGACGTGGATTTGGTAATATGGTCGAATCATAAGTCATCAAAGTATTTGCATGCCAGCTTTCCTAGCTGCTGTGACTTGTTTTTGATTGTTGCCTCGTCGAGAACCCCTTCATCACTCACAAAGGCGTCCACCAACGTCAACGGAACCCATTCAAAATAGGTATTTTTGACTTGGATAGTTGCCGGCTCGTCCCTGTTTGTCTCGGAACCACTGAAACTATCTTCGAGCACCTGTGTACCCTCGACCCGCTCATTGCGCCACGCACTAAATACCTCGTCGGGGTCGTTATCTTCAACTTTATCTTCCAGTATCCCGTCGTCCCCAACCACCTTTTCCAGCTGACTGAGAACAAGGATCTTCGCGCTTGGCGTGACATGCTTCGTGCTGAGCACGACAGGCAATGACCCTGTTTTGTTACTTACGCCCTTGGACGAACAGATGCGGTCCGCACCGAGGAGGACGATATCGATGTCCTGTGCGGCCAACGCAGCCGCTGCATCCGTGTAAATCTTGATATCGAGTTTCTTGTCCGTCGAGCCGAACTGAGACTGGAAGCGGGAGTAGATGGAGGAGGCGAGTGTAGCGCCTTCGAAGAGCGGTCTGGATTCGAGGATCCGTAGTTCGAGCGTGGGGATGTCTAGCGCGGCGAAGGCGTCGAGGATGATGTTTCGCGTCGTGGAGCTGGCGGATAAGGTGAGCATGGTGATTCTGCCTCGTTTTGGTTCTGTCGTCAGAAACGTGGTTTGGATGTAGGATGTGAATGCGTCTTTGAGGCGGGTGGTGTTAGCTGTCCGATTGGCGAGATGCGAGTCGATGGTGGAGAGTATCCAGTCTGGTTTCTGATCCTGCTCTGCGCCTGTCGGCTGATTCACGATCTTGTCTAGGGTTGCGAGGATTGAGAGCAGCGCGTTGAGCGTCGCGGCGCCCATGCTCTCCCGGCCGTTCTTGATTAGATGCCACGCGGCCATGCGCACCGTCCTCCACCACCCCTCGTCTATCTCGTGCGTCTGCGCGATGATCTCCCGGAAGATCGCCAGCGCGATACCCGTCAGCTCGTGCGCCCCGCTCTTATGGTCCTGCTGCAACCTTTCCAGTCCCCTCGCTAGGGTCTCCCCCGCGCGCTCATCCATCTCGCACTCGGGGAAGACTCGGCGGAGCGTCTCGTGGAGACGCGGCACGCCGCCGAAGGCCTCGTCGTCGACGATGGAGGCCGGATCGTGCCATTCCCAGCTTTCGTGCTCCCATTCTGTCTGGATGGCTGCCTCGCCTTGGCCGCCCTGGCTTGCGGGTTTGAGTTTGAAGGCGAAGGGGTGGACGGTCCATTCGCGGTTGAGGGTGGGGTCGCTGAAAGTGAATGGTTTGCCGACGCGCCAGAGGGTTAGGTTTGTGGGTGTGAGAGTGGTCTCTTCGTGGAGCTCGCGCCAGGCGGCTGTGAGGGGGTCTTTGTCGGTTGAGTCGATGTTACCGGAGATGGGGGCGAGGTGGTGGCTGTTAATCAGTCAATAGGTATATGAACTAGAGGGTAGGGGTAGGGCTTACGGATACGTTCTTACTTTATCGCTGCGGCGAAACAGAGCTACTTTGGGTTTGGAGGACTCCTCATCTGGGAACTTGAAGATGAGCGACGAGACGACATCTCTTTTCTGCTTCAGGTCTGCCATTTTGATAGCGTGCGGGGTTGATCTCGACGACCCCGCAAATCTCGTCGAAGATCTCGACAGGTAGATTTGTTTACTCTCCGGGATAAGTGTTGAAAGCTTGGAAAAGTACCAGTGCTTTTCTAGAAACGCCATGTGGAATGTCACACGCTGATGTCAAGAGGAGCCTGGGGGTGGAGTAGTTGGCAGCCATTTGCGTGTAGGCGTTTTGTCATGATCACATCACCGTCCACACATGGCCAATTGGCCAGTAGCCAGAAAGAGATAAAATGGCTCTATTTACGTGTATAATTCACTGAAAACTGTTGAGTTATCTCCCTCGCAACTACAGTGACGTCAGCATACCCAGTATATATATGAAGCTCCCAAGCCACTTTGTATAGCATCATCTTCTTTCGAATATCAGCAATTGACTTCAAAACTAGAACAACCACATGAACCGCCTCTCCCTTATAACTCGCCATCTCTCCCAGATTCCCAACCCCAAGTATACTCGCACAACCCACCGAGCCATCTCAACTACAACATCACGCACCATGCCCCAATACACCGGATCCTGCTACTGCCGCAACATCAAATATGAAATATCGCTTGACTCCCCGGACGATGCACGAACCTCCCTCTGCCATTGTTCGAACTGTAAAGTCAGTCTCGCCTCTACCATCCCTGTACTCCGCAAGCTAACGGAATTCCAGAAAGCGTTCGGAACAAACTACGGCCTAACGGCCAAGATCCCCAAAGATGCATTTAGACTGACGGCTGGGAAACCCAAGGAACATGTGGGCGATAACGGGTCCGGGTCGTTACTGCACCGGGAATTCTGCGATAATTGTGGGAGTTTCATTCTTGAATATGGGGTGAGTTGACAGTATTGAAGCCGGTGGATAAGGCTAAGAAGCATAGGATGCGGTCAAGGACCAGGCGCGGTATATCTGCGTTGGGACTCTAGATGATCCGGAGGCGTTGCCGCCCAAGGGGGAGTTTTTCTGTAGTTCGAGGGCCAGCTGGATGCCTGAGATTCCGAGTAAGTTGTCCTGTTCTTTTGCGGATAGGACAATAGCTGATGGCTATAGATGTGTTTCATAAGCAGAAGATCAAGGAGTAGACCACGATGTAATGTATCTTGAGGTTCAGATGTATTATATCCAATATGGGTTTTTTGTATTATATCAAATCAACGTTGTATGAGTATTAACAAGTTGGCTCCGTCACGCTGTGAACAACCAAATCAGGAGCGATGAGTTTCTCCCGAATGGTAACCGCATTCAAGTAATCGTTGCGGTCCACCCTCCGAAATCCATCCTCCAACGTCTTTTCAATACCCGCAAGGACATGCCGTCGCGCGACGCGTTCTCGCGCTTCCTGTAGGTCACTCTCGACGAACACCCGGTAGTCGACCAGGGCAGCCACTTCCCGCCATTCAGGCTCGTCGAGCAGCAAATAATTCCCCTCGATGATGACGATCTCCGCGTCATCGGTGATAGCAATGCCATTTTCGACGGGGTCTTTAGCCTCGTGATCAAAAGAGGGTGCGTAGATCGTCTCCGCAGAGGCACAGGGCGCCGAATCAGCCCAATCCCGTAGCCGACGGATGAACTGGACGAAGCGGGCCGCGTCAAAGGTCCAAGGTGCCCCGCGGCGGATATATGCTTCTTCTCGATTGGGTAAGAGGTCCAGCGTCGCCCGCGACAGATGGAACCCGTCCATGGAGAGCAGAGTAGTGCGTTTTGGCGACGGTGGTGTGTTTAGAAGCCTGGCGACCGCGGCTGCGGTGGTTGTCTTGCCGGATCCCGGGATGCCGGCGATGGCCACTAGGAAGCGCTTCTTGCTGTGGGCATTGGCTTTCTGGCATATTGTCTCTGCAAGGCGAGTGTATTCGGCTTCCATCTATGCCCGGTTAGTTTTCTGCAGAGTTAGAGGAAATGGCAGAGCCTACCTTGTATCTGCGGTAGGATCGCAGCGTAACCCTGGAGTGCGTCTCGAGGCTACACAGAATAACTCACAGCATGCTACAAATCACTTGCAGAGTTTGAGAGTGAAGTTCATATCATTTCCATGTAGGTACATTTTTTCGACACCCCGCATCTGAGCCTGTAGAGCGGAGACGGCTCACAGTGCTCCGACAGCAACATGTAGTGACCTTTCCTCTTCGGTAGCAATCCGAGTTGATGCAAGATGTGAGGCGGACTGCGACAAAAGACTTCTTCATGTAGTTGATGGTCTGAGGGGTGTCGTGGGCCCGTGGCAAATCGTCTCGGGGCATGCTGCTCCGTGGAAGTGGAGATGAGAACGGGCTCGCATGTAAACGGAAACTGTCATCATGCCGATCACCATTTTGCTCAGGAACATGGATTGCGCCCTTTTTGAAAAGAATCGTGGAAATCTGGAGATAAGTCCAATCGCCGCTGCATGCATGTACCAGGATCCAGGTATATTCCCCCGCTTGTGCGGAGGAGATACACCCTTGCGATAACGTTATCTAAACTGGGGCCCTCAAAATGATCGTCGTGGCACACAACGCATAAAACGAGAGTAATTCTCTAAATCGTCAATTCACTCGTTGACCTGGTTGTATCATCCATTCAGCAGCAACTTTGCTGCTGCAAATGCATTGGTGTTGCTGTTCCTGTTCCTTGTTGTGATACTCGAGATCGGCTCGATTTCTTCATCGTCTTTCGTAACGGTGCCACATAGAAGCATAGAATCTGTTGATCAAGACAGTGCGAGCATCGCGGCTGCTGCCTGTCACAAACTACTCCCCATGTTCGACAGGCTTTACATGCGGGATTCTCCTCGTCCGTGTCATCATGAGAGTGCTCAGCCGTAGAGGTTCCTCGTGTAGTGAATGTGCTACCCTCTCGAGCCTGGGCATGATGCTCGCCATGTCGAAGATTCGAGGGCTTAGCCTGGCTATCCTGTGTGCTTGAGCCGTCGATCATCAGTGTCGACCAGAACCATTGTAAGAGGCATTTCCCCATGCTGGACCTTCGTAGACTGTCGTTGTGGTGTGATTTGTACGCTGTAGAGTTTCCGACCAGAGAGCTCTCAGGCGTTGTGAAATGGGAGTCTGGTCCTGATCCGGGTTCGTGAAAAGGAAATCTGGGAGACAGAATGTAACAGTTAGTTGAGATCCTGGGAAATAGGAGGATGGGGCTCGAGGATTCTCGACTCACCTTTCATATGCATATGTAGTCGCCATGGCGAATGATAAGCGGCGCTCAGATATTTAGATCGGCTCTTTTTCTAATCAATCCACAGGCAGCAGCTGCAAATGCGCCAATGTGACAAAGGGTGAGAAGTGAATGTGATCCGTCACGCGAGGGCTCTACTCAAGGGACAAAGCACAAGACCACAACTTGAACGACTTTGAAACTCAGTGTCGATCAAAACACCAGTGTCAAGAACAGGAAGTATCATCTGGAAATAATTTCCAGCCCAAGAGGGCGCGGGGAAATAGAGCCAAATATAGTCGGTGCCTGCCTGGTAGGTGTCCATACTCCATAGACCTCCATACCAATAAGGCTGGACGGACAATTTGGACCGGACCCCCACCCCGTCCGGAATGCCAACGCACAAACAATAGGAAAGCAACACGAATATTGGATGCATTACTACCCACAGCAATAGTTAGAGCGCGTGTGTGTTCTGTCAGGCACCGGTTCTTGCCCGCCAACAAATCGCACTCAACGCCGAATGACAGGCGGGTTATACATCCGGATTACGTCAGGCAGACATCGTCATGGCTCCGTTCCAGGGCGCAACAAAGACCAAGATGTAACTTGATTGATTTTGTGAGGTATTATTAGCCTTAGGTAGTCTAGACTGAAAGGAGTGAGCGGAGAAAGACTCCCATCAAGCCGTCATCAATCCATTCTAGACTCTGGGGGTATGTCGGATAAAGCCCCGGTTGGCCAAGGTTGTTCCCCATAACCGGTCCGCATCAGGATTGTCGTCAATCCTTCCATGGATGGGATGGTGGGGTGTCCGGGTCCGTGTACAAGTGCCCAGATCTGTCAGCCCTCTGTCTCTAAACCAATGTAAGTAGTAGATACACACCGAGCTCTGTGACTCTGGCAGTCCGAGGATTGTCGCCTTTTGTTATCGTTCTGGATTACAACTAAGCATCACGCCTCAGGGTCCAGTTCGCTGATTTTCCCTGTCGGTGTAAGTATGACAAAGGCCCAAAAGCGCCACTCTTCCCTTCTCCAATGCCTCCAATCGTACGCGAAGGCCCTGACTCTCTGTCATAAGTACCTTTTAGTATCGTCACAGCTTCCTGCCCAATGACCGACATTCCATGATCGTGATTTCGACCAGGGGCCAAGCAAACACTGTCTTGCGGTGGGAACCGGGGTCAAGAGGATATGACTACCAGACGATGGATTTACTACGCTTTGATGCTCAGGTGTTGGTGTCGTGATGTTTACATTGTTCTATAACCCATGGTCGCGACAGAGGCATTTTCGTCGACAGTCTTTTAATGCAATATATTCCTGAATAGAATTGTCAACATGCATGACGGCGTCGCTATACTAGAAGCAATCGTTAATTCTTAACAATCAACATGGCCCGCCTTATGGATGCAATCAAAAAGGACCACCGAGAGCTCGAAGAATACTACAAGATCATCGTGAGCTCCAGAGATACTGATGAGCAAATCCGCTTCCAGAACAAGTTCACCTGGGAACTCGCCCGCCATGCGATAGGCGAAGAGCTGGTCGTCTATCCTGCACTCGAGAAATATCTCCCAGGCGGCGCTGAGACGGCCGATAAGGACCGTGAGGAACATCAGACGGTACGGCATGATCTGACTTGTCGATCTTTGATCATGTTACTGACTGCTCTGCAGATCAAAGAAAAGCTTCAAAAGTTCCAGGACATGCATCCCTCCGATGCATCCTTCATGCCGATCCTCAAGTCGATGATGGCAGACCTCGAGAAGCACATCGAGGAAGAGGAAACCATTGACTTTGTCAAGCTGGAGGACGCAATCACCCCCAAGGAGAGCGAGAGCCTGTCCAAGTCGTTCGGCCGAACGAAGATGTTCGTTCCCACCCGGTCGCATCCCAACACCCCGAACAAACCTCCTTTCGAGACGGTGGTCGGGCTGCTGGCTGCACCAATTGACCATCTAGCGGATATGTTCCGTAAATGGCCTGATGATGTGATTAATCCCAATCCGTCGTCTGAATAGACAGACAATAGAATTAGAATGCATGCTTGTTACCTACTCCCTCCAGCTTAACCTGCAAAATTGAGTGAGCCAACGCAACTCTATTTGGTCTATACATCACAATAGAGAACAAAATACAATCTACTCCTCCGGCTGCTCCTGCGATTGATCCTGTTGCGCCTGCTCATCCCTCGCCCGTCCCAACGCATCCAATTTCTCGCTCGCGCTCTCCTTTCCTCTCTCCTTCACCCGCGGATTCCTCTGCGCACTAAACACACATCAGCCACCTCGACGTCAAAGCATAGTGCAAGTGCAAGTAAACTCACGCCTTCAGCCCACCAGCCACTCGGTTCGGCTCTTTATTCTGCCCCCGGACAGCATACAGATCATGCCGCGGCTGGTCCCCATGGAGTTCATTATCTAGCACGTCTTTGGCGTGCTGCTTTGCTTCGTCTGAGACCCGGGGGTTTTTGAGTGTACTTGACCAGCATTAGATTATCCATATCCGTATTATATCCATTGGTGAGGAAGGGCGAGTCTACTCACGCCTTGTAGCCGCGCATAGCATTCACCCTGTCCTCCCCAGAAGCAGACACTTCGTTGTTCTCCCTTGAGTATGACATTGTCGATGTTGTCTCTGATTGGTTGGTGTGGTGGAGATCGAGATGGTCTGTTGATGTTGATGTATCAACTGCGGCATCGAAACACTATCTTAGACCTGGCAGGTTAAGCACTAAACAGGTTTCGTTTCTGGTGGATACCCCTCCTCCCGGAGAAGTGGCTATTGAAGATTATTATGTGTTGGTTTGTTCTGACCGGCGGATGAGTCCGGGTTGATGTTAGTGATGCGTCATATCGCCACCTCGAGCTGGGAGATGGGTGTTGCTTGTCTGGTTGTGTCCGTTATAAGCAGGGTATGGGGATTGGGATTGATCGATCATTGATCGATTGATCGATCAGATTGATGATGATCTCAGATGAATATGAATCGTAAGATATGGTTGCGCATTGTTGTTGTTTGATTCTGTGTATAGCTACGACAAATGTCGGAAACCAGTGTCGATATGAACCGATCTGGTAGCTTAAGTGGTGCAGGTGGTCGATGTGCCCGCAGTTTGTCTGTAGATCCCCACTAGACCAAGCTTCGAATATGAAACATTGAGGTAGTTGGTTGTAGGCCTCGGTGGGAACTGACACCTCAGAACTCAATCGGAAACTCAACGTCCACGATGACAACACGTTGACAACACCTTGATGTCAGGATGGCGATGCTGGGACTTGCGGAACCCTAAAAACACATATATACCCACGGTATCCCGAGCATTGTCATCGGTGCATCACTAGCAACTTATCCACTGCCACCACACCTGCAATTTCGTTCTCCTGCAACTTCTCAACCACTACCATTCTACGAGAAACTATAGTCAAGATGTCCAACCGTGCCGAAAGAGAAGCTGAGGACAGGTACGAGGCGGAGAACGATACCTCGCCCGTCTCAGCCGACGTTATCGACAACTCCTACGTCGGTGAGACACGCTCTGAGCTCCGCAACCAGGTCCCCGTTCAGCCCGACCAGGCCGATTACGAGGATCCCATGCAACCTCCCCACTCGAACACGGACCAGCAGCTTGGTACGTACTCTACTTCAGGAACCATGATGGTTCTGAGCGACTGACCAAGTGTTCCCCGCCAGCCGCCGACGAGAGAGAGGCCATTGACAAGAGCAACATTATACGCGGTGATCGGCTTCGTCACGCAAAGCCCCAGACTGCAAACAAGTACAATGAGGGCCCCGACGAAGAAGATCTGCCTGATGTTGTGAGATACGGAGACTCCGGTGTCTCCGGTACAAAGCGCTTGTCTTAATGCAGTGCCGGAGTTGAGCGCTGTCACGAAATGATGCGATGAATGCAACCGATGACACTTGTATATTAAGTCTGTAATGTTATTCGAATGCTATTTGGTTCCTTTGCAGTCTTTCCAAGCATCTTGTAGGAATTGCTTCATCTTTACTGGTTGTATGTCAGGGAATTTATCGTTCAGGCGATTTTCATCTGGTAGCTTGAAAACACCGGCTATCGTCAGTCGGCTCACCAAGGCAGTCATCTCTTTCAGCTCCTCTGAGGAGGAGGGATCCCCTTCGGGCATTGGAGGAATAGTGACCTGCCCGTTCTTGATACTCTCTTTACTGTCATAAGTGACCTGGAACTTCACACCTGCATCGGTTTAGTTTAAGGAAAGGGAAATAATGGATAAATTCACTGACCTCGAATTTCCTCGGCCATTTCCAGAAGCTGATTGTACGTGACCTCGTCGCCAACAATAATGCTGAATTCAGGCCAGTCCGCAACATCCAATAATCTGATCAGAAATGCTGCCATATCGTATGTATAGGTCATGCAGATCACGTCATTTCCGTCGCCCGGGATGGCAGCCTGGCAGTGTTGGATGTTGATGCCAAAGGTGTAGGGTGTGAGATTCGTGCGCACCACAGGCATGCCCCAGTAGTCCATGAAGAAGCCGGGAATAACCCGCGTGTACTGAAGGTGACTTTTCTGGAGGAGCTCAGCGGCATCGAGCCAATGTTGGATACTGGGGTCAACGGGGAGCAGACTAGTACGTCGAATTAGATTAGAAACGACAACAGCAACAGTACATCAGTAAGAGGGGAAATACTCTTTGGTTTGAATAAAAGAGTATTCGCTAGGAATGAACCTCTTCGTGACGCTGGATTTCTCCGCAGCCTGGATGAGGTTTAACTGAGATTGACTGGTCGTGGCATCGAAGATCCCAATTGCGGATATGATGGTATGGATAGCATGCTGCTCCAGAACTTGGACAAGAGAGGGAATATCATCATAGTCTACCTGCACTTGTCGAGTTCTACCCAAAGCAAAATCTGATTTGGGTTCCTGGATCAAACGATAAGACTATGGCCAACCCATCGATA
Organism: Aspergillus fischeri NRRL 181; assembly: GCF_000149645.3. NCBI lineage: Eukaryota > Fungi > Ascomycota > Eurotiomycetes > Eurotiales > Aspergillaceae > Aspergillus > Aspergillus fischeri. The sequence goes on from NW_001509762.1 coordinate 5,139,745, forward strand.
ATACGTTGCCGCGGGGACTTACGCTGCGAGTCAACACAATGACTTGGTGCTCGGAATTCCCCACCAAGGTCTCGACAATCGTTTTACCAACTCCCCCAGTGCCACCGGCGACAGCTACAATGACCATATTGATGATAACCAGAGTAGGTCGTGTTTAGCCTTGAGATGCGAGGTCGATAAACGTCTGCATGCATGCGATGATGATCAGTTTGCCGTCTTAGGCTCTTAGCGTCGTGGTGCCCCACCTTGCTCATGCTCTTCTTCTCTCGTAGAGACTGGAATCACTGGATGCTTGAACCAGTCAACAACCTTCCGGAAGGATCATATCACCACAGGGTTTGCTGGGATTCCTTCCATATGACCTGATGGCAAGAAATGCTCCATGTGACTCGGTCTGGGGCGCACGGATCTAGATTGATGCTACATTCGACTATTCATCTGAGGAGATCCCAGACATCGCTGTGGAAAGCTCAACAATCAAAGACGTCAATTCAATTGGTTTAAATTAAAGCCCATTATTGATGAATGACATGTTGACAGGAGATCATCACTCGTAAAGGGGAAAGCCCTTGGTCTCTTTGTGATTAGTGATCGGGCCGAGGCCCATACGACGACAAACCAATCAAGCCACTTCCTGATGGGGGAGCATCCAGCTGATGATGTTGTCAAGACTTTATCATGGCACTAAAAAGAATAAAACATATTGACCACCTTCCAGCAGATACCTGCATTGCATGACTGACTTTCACCACAGTTCTATTGAGCTCATTCCGTAGCTCTGTAGCTCATATCTCGACCAAAGAAGACGAACCCAAACAAATCTACGATGTCTGAGCAAGAGTTTCCCTTACTGACCTGGGAGGAGGTTCATCAGAATCTAGTGCTGTCCAGCCGCTGTCGATCAGCTGTACCGGATCTCCTGGGTGCCAACAAAATCACTTCGCTTCTGTCTGCATCCTCATACTTACTCCCAGAACGCTCTATTAGTCCACAAACAGCGACACCTCACCCTCAAACGCAACTTTACGGCGGCTTTTATCTGGAAGATCCGTCTGGTGGGGATCAGCAGCCCGAAGCGTCCAACCATAAGTCCTCGAAACGAACCAGAACAGATATCGATCCCACGGATGGCTCGCTCTCAAGAAAACGAGGGCGACCTCGCAAGACAGCTGGCGAAGGAGAAGATCCTCATGAGGTGCGTCAACACTCCTCTTAGCTTGCTCTAGTTAGCATTCTGCTTAACAAGCTGACCGGGCAGCGACGTCGAATGCAAATTCGACTAGCACAACGGGCCTATCGTTCCCGCAAGGAAGCCAGCGTTTCTTCCCTCCAAAGCCGCGTTCTTAAGCTTGAGAGTGCAGTGGAGCAGATCAGCGCAGCTTTTTTGTCATTTAGCGATGAGCTGATCCAATCCGAGGTCCTGGCCTCCCATCCTCGGTTGACCCTCCGTTTACGGGACACTGTACAGCTTTGTCTATCTTTGGCGAAAGCTGCCAATATGACAGGAGATCAAAATATCGCTACAAACATGTCATCCCACAGCGAGGAAAGCCACTCGTATTCAGAGGAAAAAGAGTCTCAGCGCAGGCAAACTTCTCTCGCAACGTCGCCTCCTTCTAGAGAATCTACTGAAAGCGAAGATTCGCGGACGCTACAAGCTACCGGCTTCAGGGGAACAGCAGAAGATAAGTATCCCCACGAGGCACCTTCCCTGGATCTGAGCGCCTTTATCGAACGGCTTCATTTTGCGTGTCTCTATGAAGGCTACTCAGCTCTCAGCGATACCGCTGTTGGCATGGACATGTTACAGAGACCATTTCGATTTCTCCTTCGCTTGATGGATAGGAAACGCGTAACCTCTTACTTTGAAGCCTGCTTGCATGCAAAAGCCAGTCGGCAGCGCCTGGATGAGTGGAAAGAGATACCTTACTTCAAAATCGGTGGCGCCGGTACCCACTATCCTCGCAAGACAAAGGCAAGCTCAAACGAAACTCTGCCGCGGTGGGAGAACATCCAAGATCCCACGTCAGAGCTACCGCAGGAGGTCCAGCATGAGCTTGATGGTGAGTGGTTTGATATACAAGATCTAGAGGGGTTTCTCCTGGAAAAAGGAGTTGCATTTGTCGTGGGTGATACGAACAACTCCAGTGATAAGCGAAACATAGTGAACGCGGCACGTTTAATCCAAGGTCAGCATCTGTTCCTCCCCTTCGTGTTTTCATACCACTGACGAACATTAGAGTTGTTAAAGACGGGCGTCTGCCTTGGCCGGACGCCGGGTTTCCGTCGTAAGGATGTGGAAGAAGCCCTTCATGTAGCTATGTGTTCATAAGGACTGGATGGTGGAACTGCCTTTCCAGCCCAATATCTAGTCAGGGTGCTGCAAAAAGCATCTAGATGGCTGCCATGATCTGGCATAACCATCCACGAAGGTCCAAGAACATTGTGGTATGGCACAGAATATGTGCCAGATTTTTGCTACCGTAATAGAGAGCTGGGTTTTACAAAGATTCACAAACTTGAGATTAACGTTATCTACATGGCTGTTTTGTCAATAAATTTAATGTTCATGAGTATCAGAATGGATATATGTCCGGTGGGAGGTCAACATATGACTAAAGAGATCCACTGTACTGCAAAATTATTTCAAGGAAGGCTAATGATTGAACATGATACTTAATTATGTAGTATACTGTCAGGATACTAGCTTCCTCTCAAGACAGGACTTTTCTCTGGTTAGTTCTTCCACTCAACTGTTGTCACTTGTGGCTGTATAGTTACTGTGGCTGATTGTCGCTTCAAGTCGAGCGGTATCACGTGATGTTTACTATCATCACCCAAATTCCTCAGTTTGATGAGATCGTCGCTCGTCTTACCATTGCGCGAATCATGAACACCTCATTGGATAGTCTTTCCTTAATCCATCCACAGGAATTTGACTCTCGAGATTCATCAATTTTCACTGCCGCCTTCTTATTGAGCAAAAATGCCAATTGCCGGCCTCTTTCACATGTCGTCCCCCAGGTGAGATGGCCGGCTTCGCGTTATATCCACCCAAGACCGACGGCGTCACGGTCGGTCGCTCCACTAAAGAGTCTAGACTCAGCGTGTCGAACAAGTCACTGATTGGTTGTATGTCCGTTTCCTGACTCCCGGTAAGAAGTATTCTCAATTGCCACTTGCCAGGTGTCTCAATTGTTGATTCATGGCAATGTCGGCAAAGTTGTCTGCCCGACAGTGAGCATCTCGCCTTCCTCCCAGGACCCACGAGTCATGCTGAGATGTCCAGAATGTGGACTGTGGTCATATTATTGTCTCTCTCTGTACCACCATGCATGAGAAAAGTCGAAAGCATACTCAATGTTATGGACAAAGGCAATCAGTGCAGACTTGAATCATGAAGGAAAAGGACAATACGGATTGACAATTGCGAGCCGCTATTATTCGTCTTTATTGTTTCACCACAACACTGCGAAACAGCCGTCCTTTTCTGTGGACAAAAGAAGGCCCTCCCCTGTTTCAACTACCTACTTCTGCATGCTTATTGGAGGCTGCAACTGTTTCAGATTTGCTGACCACATATTCACCACACCAATGCCGTCCCTTGTCGCCGCCCACTTCTGCATACTCTAGAAGATTGGATAAAATGAAAAATCTCGAGTTTTGAGGAATGCCATACTGAGCAGCCGGCATTCGTCACCCTTTACGGAGAGAGTACCTTATGCCCCTCTCCTCAAGTGAGTGATTTCATGACGGTTCATCTCGGCCTTCTGGGCCTGGTCTCGACAACAAACTAGCAGATGGGACCCTCCAATCCCGAGCCTGTATTGACATGTCAATGGCGCCTTGGGACTATTAGACTATGGCAATAACGGGGCGCCAACTCATTGACCATGGTGACAATAATAATATTGGCATTATTTTTGCAGGCAATGGCAAGCACAGGCCAGGCGCGGCTAAATGGGTCGAGCATTCTTGCCCTCGTTGCTATATTACTGGCATCTCCCGTTGCCTTTGTTGCCATGGTCTCACATACTTGACCTTTCTTCATCTTGAAACATTTCCTTTTGTTATTCCTTCTTTTAAGCTGGCCGATCTCAGGCCTTTACGTTCTCTCATTCTTCAATTCATCATCGCAGATCGATTCTGCCCACCTTCCTTTCTTACCAGCTATTGCTAGACTACACCCTGGACGGTGTCATATCCATTCTTTGCAATCAATTCTGTCTTCTATTCTTCGCCTGAGTAGCGATCAGCTGGAATCTTTTTCGGCTGCGTTCCTAGATCTTCTCCATCGCTCGTCTCGACATCTCGGACTCCAAGCGACCATCGTTCCTTAAAAGCCTTGTTGATTATTCGACAGCGCAACATGGCCCCGTCGTCGCTCTTCTTGAGCGTAGGATCTCTCATTGCTTCGTCCTTGGTCTCAGCAACAGCCCTGGAGGCTCGTCAATCGCAGACGTATCAGCTTGCAGAGTCCTGGCAGGGCGAAAGCTTCATCAATGACTGGAATTTCTTCGACAGAGCTGACCCTACTAACGGCTATGTGACATACGTCAATCAGAGCTTCGCTGAACAATCCGGGTTGGTCAAAGTCACTCAGAGCGGCAGCTTTTATATGGGTGTCGACTACGAGAGCACCCTGAACCCCAACGGCCCCGGCCGTGAGTCGGTACGGATCGAAACGAAAAATTACTACACGGAGGGACTGTATGTCATCGATATCGAGCACATGCCTGGCAGTATTTGCGGCACATGGCCCGCCTTCTGGTCCGTCGGTAAGGACTGGCCCAACGACGGTGAGATTGATATCATTGAGGGTGTCAACTTGCAGAAGGCAAACAAAATCGTCCTTCACACCAGCGGCTCCTGCGATGTCTCGGGCAGCAACGACATGACTGGCACTCTCTCTTCCTCTGAGTGTGGCGAGGCTTCCGGCACGGTCGGATGTGTAGTCAAGGGAACCAATGGCAGCTCTGGCGATCCTTTCAATGAGGCGGGTGGTGGTGTGTATGCCATGGAGTGGACTGACACCTTTATCAAGATCTGGTTCTTCCCTCGCAGCCAGATTCCGGCTTCTCTCTCCAGCGGCAACCCCGATACCTCCTCGTTCGGAACCCCTATGGCGCATCTGCAGGGCTCCTGCGACTTTGCGGAGCGCTTCAAGGCACAAAAGTTTATCATTGACACAACCTTTTGCGGTGACTGGGCCGGTAATGTTTTTGCCGAATCCACCTGCCCCATGAGCGATCCCAGCAGCCCCATGCAGAGCTGTGTCAACTACGTCGCTCAGAACCCCGCGGCTTTCAAGGAGGCTTACTGGGAGATCAACTCCATCAAGGTCTACCAGTACGGCGTCAGCGCTGCTTCGTCCGCCGCCGTCTCGCAAGCCACAGCCTCCAAGGTCGAAGGCACTCTGGTCTCGGTCCAGGCCGCCAATACCGCGACGCCAACCGTTCCCGTCCCCGCTGAGACAACTGCTGTTCCCCAGCCAGCTCAGACCAACACTGTTGCGACCTCCGCTGCTGATTACGCCACACAGTCGTCTGCCGAGACCACGACTGTTCCCGCTGCCACCGGGGCTCCCAGTGTGTCTGCGGCTGAGGGCGGCGATTCGGAGTTGGAATCAACTAGCACCGTCTACGTCACATCGACTACCACTATCTGCCCTGTCGCAGAAAGTTCATCCGCAGCTGCCGCGGGTGGCAAGAAGGACGCTCCCTTCAACGGGGTTTCTGGCGCCGAGGTCGCTGCAACTTCCGTCGCTGCTGCTCCCGCTGCTGCCACAAGTGAGCACCCGGGTGCCGACGCCATCGCAAATTCTGCCGCTGCTACGTCTACTGTTGCCAAGTCGGAGGGTGTCGCATCCCAGCTGACCGCAGGCGCTCTTTCTGAAATCCCTACAGCACCTCCGGAACCTGTCTCCCAAGCTGTCAGCACGGGATCCTTCGATGACTCTGACACTGCGCAAGGCGACTCCGAAGAGCATGGCTCTATTGCCTCTGCATCTGCTGCGCCTTCCACAATCCCTGTGCCAGCCTCATCCAGCGCTGCTGCTTTAGGTGGCTCTTCTATCGCCAGTTCATTCGCTTCGTCTCGTCTTGTTCCCAGACCTACTGGAAGTTCTACAGCCGCATCCGTCACTGCCATTGCTACCTGGTCGCCGACAGCTGGTGAAAGGGCTTCCGGCACGGCAAAAGGATCGGCGACACTGACCGCGCCGTCTGAAGTTGTCTTCACTCCTGGCCTCAGCAACGGCGCAAACAGAATGTCGGTTGGTCTTTCTGGTCTGATCGGTGTTATGTTCATTGCTGCTCTGGCATAGACGGTGGCAGATGATGGTTGGCGGTGTTTTCTTCTTGAAATATACGTTCGCATGGGAGGTTCGAAACCTTCCTACAATACCCTGTTGTACATTAGAAAGAGCTGTTTTCGTTGCGCTTGCGTTTTCCTTCGTTCAGATCCTACCTCTGATTACCTTGTGGCTCCCTGCAGGCACTAGGCCTTAATTGTTCCCTTATTCCTACCATACACATAGTGGACCAAAAATGAGATGCATTTCAAGACAGATTCATCGGATGAGTTGCTCTAACATTATCATCATTCTGCCAGATATGTCCTTTCTCCTCATAGACCGGTCCGCTGAACTAGTTGATCGAAGCATAGAGAATCTTCTTCAACATGCTCAAAGTTTGGGACAGGTCATGTCATGCCGGTCTCCCGTCTGACATGACTGTCACTAGTTGGTGATTAAAGAAAACATGCCTATAGATCTTGTAGCGCCGCCAGATTCCGATCTGATTCCAATGAGATCAGGGGTATCAATGGGGTTGTCCCTGAAACATCGATTCCTGAGTTCATGCATGAATAAAATACAATAGATCGCTCCAATCGGTCCATATATACAAACAAGACAGAAGATCACCGCAAAACATTCCGAATTGCCGTCTCCATCCACAACTTCGTATACTGCTGATGCAACCAAACGATATGCGCCGGCATCGGCTGCGCCTCGGCCTTCCCCAGCCCCTGGAAGAAACAGCTCTTGAGCCCAAACTCCGCCACGCCCTCGTCGGGCTTCACATCCACAGACATCTCAAACAGACCGTCGGAGGGCCGGACCTCCTGCACACGCGGAGACGCCCCGCATCGCACGACGATCCGGCTGGGCGTCTTCTCCACGACCTCGAAGTGGTCCGTGATCAGGGTGCCGGGTTCGTAGGTGGAGGAGCGCAGCTCGGAGCGGGACCAGAGCTGGTTGGCGGTTTCGGGGCTTTGGTATTTGCGGGCGAGGTAGGCGCGTTGGAATGCGTAGCCTGACGTTGTAGTTGTTAGTGTTGCTGGTTTGTATGAGAGGATGTTAGCTAAAGTGCAGGTGCCTACCCCAGCCGCTCCAGACTCCGGCGCAAAAGGCCTCGACTAATTTTCCCTTCTTTTCGAGGAGGGTGGGGTCAATGTCTGATAAGGGGACTCTGCGGATGCAGAGATCGTGGGTGGTAGGGTTGCGAAGGGGATTGAGGGCGTTGAAGCGGGCGGAGTGGAAGATGCGATCGGTTAAAGGCAGCGGGACGAAGACGTCGTTGCGCGTGTACCAGAAGAACCCGCCGACCGTGGCGGCGCCGCCGATGGTGGTTAGCTTGAGGAAGCGACTGAAGATACCCATTGTCAGCAATTCAATTGACTACTAAGCTCTGTCCAAAAATGTGGCCCAAGGAGAGGAGAGGAGAGAAGATGGATGAAGGAGCGGGATGATGTGGCAGAGTTGAGGGAGGTGATCGCTGGGAGCACGAGACTCCACCGGACCAACTCCGATGACAGCTACTGTACCTCTACACACATAACAGGTCTATTTTCAACAGCAGAAAAAGAAGGATGGCACGCTGAGCTCGATCAATTTCTTTTCCTAACCGAGTATCAGCACAATAGTTTGTTCAATGTCGTACTCATACGTGTGGTAGAGGTGTCACAGTCATCTCCAATTTCATGATGTCATCGTTTTGTGCCATCTAGCTACAGCTCCACCGATATCTACAGTCACAAATGATGGATAGACATGTCAATGGCACAAAGAGTATCCGAATGATATTCTCTACAAAATACCCGGAATGTACCTCGCCGTCCTGGCATTCCACCTCTCCCACTCCCTCCCAAATTTCTCCCGCAGTATCCTCTCCTCATCCCTTACCCTCACCCGTACCAACATCATACCTACCATCCACAACGCCCCTATCACCATCATTCCCAATCCATCAAGCCTCTCAATCACATCCTTACGCAACAAGCAAGCTCCTACTGCCCCGTCCCACCGCCAAGACAGCCCAGCACACCCCAGACACACCACGACTAACGCCGTATAACTCGGGTGCTGGACATACGCATATACACCGTCCGTAACCAATCGATCCGGCACTGACAGATAAAACGTGAAATTCCGGCCTAGGCTTCCAAACGCCGAGAGACGGATGGCGGCGCCGGATGCGATGGTCAGGAGGGAGAGAAGCACCGCCGGAGTCCAGGTGAGGTTCTTTGGGGTGAGATTCTCGGGGTGAGGACAGATGGCGGGCAGAATGTTGCTATTGGTGTCTGGTGTGTAGAAGAGGGTGACGAGCGCGTGGTAAGCGCCAATGATGATCAGGGCGCGGCTTGCGCTGATGGCAAAGTTGCCAGTGATGATGCGGATGCGGTCGGTTTCGTAGAGGGATCGTTGGGTTGTTGTAGGAGGTATTACGCAGATTGCGCTGAGGTAGCCTGCCAGTAGGATGGAGAGAGATAGAGTAACAGCTGATAATGAGATCATCTTGTTGCGAGTAGAGTGGTATCTGAGGGTGGAATGAGAAGGCGAAACAATAGTATCTGAGGATCAACAGCAAACAATGCACTCTAGCTCCGTCTGTTGCGGAAGCTCTCTAATAATGATAATTAAAGATAGTATCTCTCTAAGGATTGTACTTGGTTGATGATAATGAACCAGAGGGGAGGACTACGGGAATGATCCACTGCCTGACCCCGCATTGGGGTATCACCATCTACTACCCGGTGGTTCTCCAGATCAACCAGACCCAAACAAACAATCATCAGAGATCCGACCAACTCGTTTCTGAAGATAACAATGTTCCTACCAGCAAAATCAAACGTCCGCTTCAACGCCGAAGCCGCCAAATGGGACGATAACCCCTTCGTACATGAAGCCACCCGCCTAGCCTACGAAACCCTCCACCCCCTCATCACGACTCTATCAAATGGCGACCAGCAAACCCTCGACGTCCTCGAAGTCGGCTGCGGAACAGGCCTACTCACCCTCCGTGTCGCGCCGCACATCAAGCACATCGTCGCCATCGACCCGGCAGAAGGCATGATCGAAGTCCTGAACGCGAAGCTCTCAGACCCAAACGCACCCAAGAACATCACGCCGCTCTGCCACTTACTCACGAACCCAGAAGACCCAGTCCTGCCCCCGGCGTCCGCAACCGAGTCTACGGGGCCCGGAACGGGGGCCAGGCGGAAATACGACCTCATCCTCTCCCACCTCGTCATGCATCATGTCCCCGACCTGCGGCAGTTCCTGAGCACGCTGCGCGGCTGTCTCAAGTCCGGAGGGAGGGTGTTCCTAACTGATTTCGAGGACTTTGGGCCGCAGGCGAGGTTGTTCCATCCCAAGGATAAGCTTGAAGGGGTGGAGAGGCATGGGATTCCGCGCGGATGGATGGAGGATCTGATGCGGGAGGTGGGATTCGCCGAGGTCAACGTGAGTGTTGGATGGACGATGGAAAAGGAAGTGGAGGATTGGGAGGATGGCAGGCGGGAGATGATGAAGTTTCCGTTTTTGGTGTGTGAGGGTGTTTGTCCTTGACTTGCCTTGTTGCAGTCTTACCGATAACTGGAGGCATTGGATGCTTACTGAATCCCGTGAGCCGTGACCAGCTTGTTTGCACCGTAAGCAGCTGAGGTATCAGGCTGGATGCGAGGCATTCACTCTGTACATATGATGGATCTACTAAGCACTACCAATTGGTAATCTCATCTTGTTCAGCTGGCGACAGACAGGCTTCCTGCTGGGCTTATCCGGCGGTGTGATTTGTTGCGCCGAGAGACGATCCGCGCCACGCATCTGCAGTTCGCAGGGCGTCCAACCTTACGGGTCGTGCTGAATCCTGAAAAGAACAACTGTTCAGCTCCTCATCTCGAGCTGCTGCCTTCTTCTTAGTAACATGTAGCTAATAGATCAGCTTTTCTGCCATTGACCATTTTATACCACTACTGATCATTGGAGGGATGTTAGGAGTTTCCACTGTCGCGAACTGCACCACCGCCGCTACCGAGATCAACACGAAAGATCGACAAACACCTTTTGAAGGAAAAGTAAAGATTGACATTTGGGCTCCATTTGGCATCCGCTCGACTACCAAATCATATCTGACGTACGCCAACCCTGGCGCAAACCTACTAAATAGTACGCCGCGGCCGCCTGGGGCCATGCACAAGGCTGATCCTGGGCAATGAGGCCCTTCACCTATAAGCTGAGCGTCGTCGCTCACGGGGCCGTCGCTTCAAATGTATCGATTCTTATAAATTTGTAGATCCCACTTGTCTCTAGGTATCCCAACCACAATCTCTACCCTTTTGCATTATTTGTGTATCAAGTGTCGCCGACATGACGGACAAGGACTCCGAATGCGGGTGTGACGAACCCCCGAGAGAGCTCGTCCTGTGTTTCGATGGCACGGGAAACACTTTTCGTGCAGACGGCGGTGAGAGTAATATCCTCAAGATCTTTCGGATGTTAGATCGGACCAAGCACAATCGATGTATGTACTGCCATTCACCCGATTATTGATGTTGTGCTAACGAGCATAGTCTGCTACTACCAACGTACGTATATCCCCGACTATCAATGACAGCCACTAATCTGGCGCAGCTGGCATTGGATCAGATATAACGCCCGGCTCGGTCGCTCACGCCGTCCTGCGCCCCAGCGGCAAGTCATGGACTCCAAAGGCCTTTGACCTTGCGCTTGCGACCTCATTCGATCAGCATGTTATTCGGGGCTACCGCTTCCTGGCGCGCCGATGGGTACCAGGCGCCAAGATCTACCTCTTTGGTTTCTCTCGAGGCGCATACACAGCTCGATTCCTGAACGAGATGCTCGATTACGTAGGCCTGCTCTCTGCGGACAACGAGGAACTGATCCCCTTCGTCTGGGAGGCGTTCACGCAGTGGAAATTCTCCGAGGGTGAGGAGCCAGAGGAGCGTCTGGGTGCAATGCGATGCCTGAGCGTGAGTCGAGAGACGATGTGTCGACCCGTTGGCCAAGTCCACTTCTTGGGCTTGTTCGATACGGTCAACAGCGTGGCCGAGTTTAACAAGGAGAGCAGCACGCGGCCAAGCCCGAAGATTATGAGACACGCTGTCAGTATTGATGAGCGGAGGATCAAATTCCAGCCCGTACTCTTCGAGAGCAAGCTGGGCACGGGATCACCGGACATGAAGCAAAGCGTTAATGACTGGAAGAAAGGACCCGAGAACATTTATGACTCGGACAATGACGGTGAATCCTCAATACTCGAGGCCGACTTTGAGGAGGTGTACTTTGCCGGAAACCACGGTGACGTTGGGGGAGGCTGGCCGAGCAAGTCCTGGCCCGCAAGCCAGATCCCTCTGACATGGATGGTCCAGGAAGCCATCAAGGCCGGGCTTACATTCGAAAGCAACAAGCTTGAGGTGCTCGGCTGCCAAGATCCAGCAACAAGTGAAAACGGTCAGGACATCGTACGCCAGGCTGAGCGCGCGCAGATCCACGATTCCCTCGACTATGATAGTGGGAGACCAACTGAGACTTTCTTCTGGAGACTTCTGGAGTGGATCCCCTTCAAACGACCAAAAATCACGCCGGATGGCTCTGTCTGCATGACTCGATGGCATGCAAGAGGTTCGCGAAGGCCGCTTCCCAAAGACGCCAAAATTCACGGCAGTGTCATTCGACGGCTGCGAGCTGACCCGGGGTACCGACCGTACAATCTGGGACTTGGCAACAAACCAAATGAGATGGACAAGGCGGAAGAAGACCGGAATATTGGAGAATGGAGGCGGATTGAGAACGACGGCTTGCGTGACTATTGGGTCAAACATGCTCCTTTTGTTTAGCCTCGTTTTCTGTGTACTGCAGATACAGTCGCTCCCCATATTCAGACTGGAGGTATTTGAGTATCTTCGCTGTTAAACCGCCTGTGCCAGCAACTAGCACTCTGGTCTATTCTCTTTTGATTCACCGGTCTCTGTCCTTAAAGTAGGACTCTTGCGCGTATCACTGAACATTGCTATTCTAGGATTCTAGTTCATGCCGCGCTCATCGACCGTGGGCAACAACGCGAGTTTACTAACAGACAAGAGCTCCGAGATATTAGTGCTTCCATCACGGGCGAGTGCGCCAGTGGCACCATAGTCTCGCAGAATTCTGTCAATCTTCTCGCCCCTCCCCGTGGCATTGAGTATATTAGCTACGGAACAGTGAAGCTGAAGTAATTCAGGGGACGGCAAAGGATAGCGTCCGTCATGGCATATAAGATTGACAACGCCACTTTCTGGAAGATGATATCTTAAATTTCTGGTGAAACGACGGAATGTCTTCAACCGATACTGATTCAGGGTGTCCGTTGGTTCCAGTGCCAGACTGAACCGTCCGAACTGTTTGTGGATCATGTTTGACAACATCATGACATTTGTCAATGAGTTAATCTGATCGTAGTGGAAGTTGAGCTTCGACCGAATGCTTGGAAAATAACGGAACATCTTTACCCAAATGGCTATCATCCGCTGGCGCTCAGCATCGTTCTCGAATTTCGCAATGGCGAAAGGTATAATATGGGCTGTCTCGAGGTCTGCCGTGTCCTCGTCGGGATACTCGTCTTCTAGATTGACGTCGTACTCGCCAGAGATTACGCATTTGTTGCCATCTCTCCGTAGTGCTTCTTCTCGGAGCTGTTGCTGTTGCGCACCTCTCCCTAGCGAGTCTTCCAAGCCAATTCGCGGCGAAGGCGTAATCTCCGCTGTCTTACCCCCAGCAACCTTCAGGGGGGTCAGGAGGTCAGTGATTATGCTATGTGCAAGTTGCTTTAACTTGCCCTGCGCTCCAGCCTGAACTATGTCTTGCGCAAGGTTGCGTCTCCCGTCAGCAGGTAGGTACTTAAAAGTCTCGCGAAGGACGTGCACCGCGTCATCGCTAGTATCTGAGGGCTCATAGCCGCGGAGTATCGCCTGGACACCATCTGGCATTTTTGTAAATATCACAGTATCTGTTTCTGACATGGCTGTTGACAAATCAGAGTCGTCGTCGATGTCCTGACTGGACGCCGTCGGTATTTCGTCAGCCATTTTGGGGGAGCTGGTAATACAAGGATCTAACGGAGCAGGAAGACGCTGTTCTTAGTTGAACTTTAGATGGCGACAACGACAATAATGCACTAAATAGGTATTCTCTCTGCGCTAACACGGACTGAATGATTCGATTTGCGTGTTGATGTAGACGGCGTTGATAAGCGATAAGCAAAAAAGTACTGCTTCTGGATAACCTAGCTCCCGCCCGCTTTCGGCCCCACCCCGGCCCGACTTTACTTTGCTTAGTAAAGCGCTCGTCCAGGTCTGGTATGGTATTTCTTGCAGGTGGCATTACCCTCTCCAAGAATATGATGTCGAATATGTACATTACCAGGAAAGTTATAGGTCATTTGCAGACGGTCTCTCCCGGATTTCACACTGGAAAGCCACACATCAGATGAGGGAGAGTTCACCTGCCCGCATTCACATGTTCCCAGAATCACCCTATTTCCCCGTCCATAAGGATCCCTGATGAAGAATCATACCTTCCGTATCTGCGAGACAGTTGGTATCGACAGATAGCTGAGAAGCTTCTTGTTGGGAAGATTGATAAGTGATTCACCCTTATCAACGTTTAGGATGAGTATCTCCTTGCTTACTGCGAAGTGAGTGGAAAATGGGTACGTTACCTTTGATTCTTCAATAGTCATCAGTCTCGAAGATATTCACCTCTTCGCTGACAGCGTACTCGCGCTGCTGGTTAATGTCATACTTTTCGAATTGAATTGGTTGCTATGGGCCCCCGATTGATACCCCAGGTAATGCTCCTGCACTGGTTCTGGAATTCAGGTATGCCGGCTTTGACGGAAGTAGAGTCTGATACCCGAAACCTTTCGTCTCCCAGTCCTGCTGTTCCGAATAAACAGACGTCAACTCCCTTCGTTCGTCCCGGGTCGGTTGACCTCCAGTTAAACGTTCATAAGAGCACAGTTTCCCGCGGGACTCGCACTCGGCACACGGCTGCAGCCCATTACACGCCTTTTTCAGGCGGGCACAAGCATCGCAGGCGTGCTTATGTTTACCTCCAGAATCCGCCTTGGGAATCTCCTGCCCTGACTGCAGCCGCTTAGCGCACGTAGCCCAGTGTCGACGAAGAACATCCCTGTCGTACAACTTTGTTAGTTCTACAGCAATCGCAGTACGCATGAGCCCTGCCTTACCCGCGACTATACGTAGAGCTGCAGAACTGGCATCGGTATTGCTTAGGAGGTTTATCTAAGCCGATCAGTCAAGCCTTAATACATTTTGCAAGCACACTTACGGATGAGTAGATGGCGTTTGAGGTGGTCACTGCGGTGAAATGTGAAGGAACAGATTCCACATCTCAAATGACGACCATCCAGGGAGTTTGGGCTCATATTTTGCTCCCTTGTCAGTACCCTGTCCTCTGCGTATCATGCATATGCTGTCTACATGGACGTGATAAGTTGAACGTTGCCTGTGCCGAAAGATATCTGGTATTTTGGTTGCCTACGCCGAGACCGAGGCGCGGGACTGAATCATCACCGACGGAATTCCCCCGCAAGGTTGATCCGTGGATTCAGTCAATGATTGACATGGTTTTGAATTCAATGACAACCACGATACAGGCTCGATCCGGTATTTAGAGTCAGTCACTGGATTTGTGGCAATGTTCAATGACATATCCTCGATTGGATGGTTACTGTTGTATTTCCTCAAATGACCTGTTTGTCCGCCAGCAATGTGCACCAGTTGCTAAGCGAAAAGTCACGTGGCTGGTCTCTGGTAGCACTCCATCTCAAATACATTCATCATCAGGGGACTGTAGAGACAATGCTTCAATTCTTTAAGTTTCCAAATCAGAGACCGAAAAGTTCCAAAACTGTGACCGCTCTGATTCTCGTTGAGCTTCTCAGACAAGAGAAGAGCGACTTTAATCTCCAGATTCCATATATCCCAGAATACCTGGTACGATAGGTCATGTATAAACCTTCAAAACCGAGGTTAACCTTCCACAGACCAAATATTATGATTGGCTGTGCCAGAATGCGCCATTCCTCCACCAGGAATTCAGTTCGTATCCGTCGGGATCCCCCCAGCGACTAGGAGCATGACCATCAGTATGATACATCCGGCTTTGGTGAATGTGGTTGTATGCCGTCCAGTTCATGATTCGGATACTTCATCCCCCGATCCTCAGGGCAGGTATAAATTCGTCCCTGAAGGATAAAGCTGTTGTTGTTCGACCACGAAACCTGTATTCAATCGGAATCTGAACGTCAAATCATCATATTCAGATCATAATTCGCTCAGATTTCTTCGTCGCAAGATGACCAGCGTCCAAGAATACTTCAATAACTGGCCGAATGATGAAGGAGTAAGTGAAAATGTACGCTTAAACCTGACGAACGGTTGCTGACCGGTACGATCCGCAGTTCGATGCCAACTATGAGGAGCGTCAACCGGTTGAACTCTCCTTGACTGGTCATATCCCTGACTACGCGGCAGGCGTTCTCTATCGCACGGGTCCAGGAAAGTATACAGTTGACACAGAGAGCGGAGACACCTTCAAGATATCCCACTGGTTTGACGGCTTCAGCCAGACCCATCGATTCCAGATCTTGGCTCCAGATGAGTCCCATCCGTCCACGCGCGTATTCTACAACTCCCGCTTTTCGACAGATTTGTTGATCGAGGAAGTGAGAAAGACCGGCTCCCTCGAGAAACTCAGCTTTGGCCAAAAGCGCGATCCCTGCAAGGCTGTCTTCCACAAAGTGCAGACATCTTATGACCCGGCAAATGAACCATCCTATCACAACATAGGAGTGACGTTATCTGTCAACATGCCTGGTCTAGGCCATGAAACCGGTGATCGCGGGACGAAAGCTTCCGGAATCAAGACTCTGTATGCAAAGACTGATGCCAGCCACTACAAGCAAATTGATCCGGAGACTCTCGAGCCCATTGGACTCGCTGCGCAGAAGGATCTGCATCCTGACCTAACCGGACCATTGTCGGCGGCCCATGCAAGATCCGATCCAGTCACAGGGAACGTATATAACTTCAACCTAGCATTCGGTCCTGAAGGATCCATCTACCGCATCTTCTGTGTGTCTGCTTCAACGGGTACCACGTCGATTCTGGCCCAATTCCCTGGAACCCCGGCGTATCTCCATTCGTTGCTAATCACAGACGACTACGTTATCCTCTGTGTGTGGAACTCGCACATCAACCCAGCAAAGTTCAAGGATTCTTTCGTAGAAGCCATTCAACCGTTTGACGCTTCGAAACCCGCAACATGGTACGTCGTCGACCGCAAGGGCAGCCGAGGGCTCCTCGCGACGTACGAAAGCCGCTCCTTTTTCTGCTTCCACACCATCAACGCATGGCAGGAACCTTCCGCTGATGATCCCAAACAAACCGACATCGTGGCCGAACTGGTCACGTTCGATGACCTCACCATCATCAAGAAAACCTACTACGAGAACATGCTTTCTTCGTCTCCCAGCGCAAAGGCCTTTGTCCAGGGGAAGCGGGATGGGTGTCGTTCAGCGCTGACTAGCTTCCGGCTTGCGAGTATTCCTTCGGCTCCAACTTCAGAGGTTCAAGAGGCGTCCATCAACTGGACAGCATGCAAGGGCTATGCTCCTGAGCTGCCGACCCTGAACCCGAGATATGTCACGCAGAAGCATCGGTACACCTACGCCGTGACTGACTGCGCCGAATCGACTTTCTTCGATGGCATCATGAAATACGACAGCGTGGCCAAAGAGACGATTGTCTGGAAACAGCATGGACATTCGCCTGGAGAAGCAATCTTTGTCGCTGATCCTGCCGGCGCTGATGAGGATGATGGTGTCCTTCTGAGCGCTGTGCTGGACGGGAAGACCGGGAAAAGCTACTTGCTCTGTCTGGATGCCCGCGATATGTCTGAGCTGGGTAGAGCGCATCTCAACGGACCGGTAGGCTTTGGTTTTCATGGCCAGCATGTTCCTACGAGCGGAGGGCTGCCCACGGGGGACTACTAGGCCTACTTCTCTGCTGCTGAGATCCTACCCCAAGGTCACCCTCTGTCCCTGCTGTTCCCAGCTTGTGTACTTCCTTTGCTTGCAATATGTGTGAATTTTCGAATTGATTGGATTTTGATAACTATCAGGGAGAGTCCTGTTTTGCATGGCTCGTATGAGTAACCCAGAAGGCTTAAGGACAGTAATACTTGTCACAGTTCACAGGGCAATATGCGTTGCCCCAACCCTTCATAACATGGCATCGTGCACCGTCACCACCGCCTGGACCCACACACTAGAGGGGAGGTAAAGGTTAGTTTATTGTCTATGAGGTTAAGAATGCAGGGAATAGAGACTCACAGATCCAATTGAACATACAGTGTTAACAAAGTTGACATAGCATGAAGTGCCATTGCACACCTGCTCCAGTTATTAGCAAACTAAGATCACTCAAGCAACGCGTGCTTTCTTACCCCGACGTCATAATGCTCATCCCTTTTCTCAATCTTGCTTTGCGAAGGAGCTGCTGCTGCAAGCCCCACAATGGCGAAGATGGCAAAGTAGGAAATCTGCATCTTGAGGCGACCAGGCGACTGTTTCTGTGGTTGGTTTGATATATAAGAATGAACTTGATGAGCTTGAGCAGCTTGTTAGAGAAGAAAGATGAGGACGAAGAGCCCTTTATATAACCGACTCTCTCCCGCTACTTATGCGTCCAGGCAAAAACTATACGGATCAACTCCGGTGTTTTTGCCCAAAGGGTCCAGATGAGATGTGACCGTATTCTATGTTGGCAGCAATACGACATACCAAATTCAGTAGAAATGAAGCTGATCCTATATCCTAGATGCCATACTAGTCGCAAACATCATGCAAGCATCAGGCAAAGTTACGAGGGAGCCAACCAATGTGAATAAGATATATCATAGACTATGTAGGGCTCCTGCGGTCATAGCCTAATTGGGACTAGGTCTGACTTTAAACTACGCGGGGGAGAGCCACATAATCACATTAAAGACAGATTGCTGCTATGGAGTACAGTTACAGCCTGAATATTTTAGCCCTGCAGCCCTGGACCCTGGTACTATTATTGGCTCCAAGCCGCCAATCATCTGCACGTTCCTTCTTCCCCTGGTTGGCGTCAATCGTCGTGCAACAACTGCGGATCAACCGCCAGCCTGGTGCTATGCCCAAGTTGCTTGGATTAACCGACCCTGAAGACTAATGTTGTAGGGGTCGGTTACGGAAGCACCGACTTTGCAGGTTCTTCTACCTATTGGTCTTGTACTATGGTGCCAGCTTGGCCATGTTATTATTGTTCTACATAGTTCCTGAGCCGCGTCTGGTCTTACCGAGTCAAATTCTTATTACTCCACCTGACTGCTACCTTATGCTAGCCCATTAGCCTGGATCGGTTGAGAAGAATCTATTGCCTATGAAATGGAGACTTACTCTCATATGGTCCTTGTGAGTCAGTCAGCATTTAGCAAATTCTTGCATGCTTACCTGCGTCGGACCCACTGGGTTATCCAAACTGCAACATCAAGGGATCATCCCCTCATTCCCCAGGATCACCCACGTTCTCCATTGCACATTCGCATTGGACAAAGGAATGATCTTGCGAGGTGCGGTTGGCGACCCCTCAGGGATCTAGACGCCGATTTCGCAGAAAGACTGAGTGATGACTGGAGTAAGAAAGACCTGCGGAGAACAAGCTGAGATGAAAGGACACAGCGATGCCGGATGCTGGGGCGAAGTCCACAAATTGGACGAAGGGTCGTAGGTTGGCAGTTAGGTAGTTGGAGGAAGGAGAAGACATAGCAGCAGACCTCGTGACCTTCGCCTGCATTTCAGTCTGTCTGCACAGTTTGCTGTAGCCTGGTTTATACTTGCACTATAACCGAAGCTGCCGAGAATTTAAAACTGAACTCATGTTGGGCAACATGTTGCTGGGGACGTTGGATAGAATTCAGAATGTAAAATGAAATTCCATATCAATAACCAAGAATGTTGAGAATTGAAACTATCTAAGGCGCCAGCGCCAGCCATGCCATGCCAGCCAAAGAGCGACAAACTACCAATCCATCCCATCCGTAATCAACGAGCGAATCATCTACTCAATAATTCAATTATATCCATATCCATATGTCAAGGCCAAGAGCAAGGAAGCTAAGCCTTAACCCCCGAAGCCGTAACCAAAAACTGCGCCGCCTCGGCCGCATCATCGCCATAGCTCAAATGCGCCAGCACGTTCACCCCATTCAGACAAACCGGGTCCCCAGCTGCACAGTACTCCTTGACATCCGCCTTGTCCACCTTGCCCACAGCCTGAGACTTGAACGGATCGCCAAACAGCACCGCCGCGGCAATCTGGCCCTCACTCAACGAGTTCGCCGCGTTGTGCACGACCATCGCGCCCTGCGAGTAACCGCCCACCACGACCTTGGTATCGGGACACTGCGACAGAGCCTGCTTCACCAGGCTGGCCATTGTGGGTCCGCCAGCCGCGCCGAGCATGGCGTTCCCCTCGATGGAGGCGGGGTAGTCGACGCCCTGCACGACGACCTTGTTGTTGAGGAGGGAGCGGAGCTTGGTGGCGACGGGCGGGCCGGCGATAGAGCCCATGTTGCCTAGTTCGGAGGTGCCGCGGGCGAAGATGAAGGTGAGGGGTTGGCAGGCGTCTTTGTTTTTGACGCCGTTTTCGGTGATGGAGCCTAGAAGGCCGCGTTTAGCGATGTGGTCTGGGTATTTAGCATACGACTTTGCTAGAAGGGAGAGGGGGACTAACCACCGAGGAGGCCGGAGAGGGCGACGCCCGAGTTGGAATCGGAGCTGGTGGCGGCGGTACCGCTGGTGCTTGCCTCGGCGCTAGAGTCGGTGGTGCTTGCGCTCAGTCCGTTGAGGCCGCTGAGGCCGCCGAGTCCGCTCAGTCCCGAAAGACCAGAAGCGCCGGAGGAAGAGCCGGAGCTACCCAGGCTACCTAGACTGCCCAGGCCGGGGATGGAGGTGGGCAAGGTGAATCCCGGAAGACTGAAGCCGCTTCCAGACGAGGAGGAGCCGCCCAGACCAGGGATGAGCGAGGCCAGAGCACCAAGACCAGACGAGGTGGAAGAGCCGCCACCGCCCAGGATAGGGAAGATAGAGGCCAGAGCACCCAGTCCATCCGTGCCGGTGCCGAACTGACGCTTCTCAAGCTCGGAGTGAATGGTTTTAGTGGGTGCACCGGCGGCAAGCCCAGCGAGGAGGACAACGGTGGTGGCTGATACCTTCATATTGTCTTAGAATAACTCTCAAAAGAATGAATAGAGCCCAGCTCTAGTAGGAACGAGTGACTGATGAGATGAAGGAGTGACCTTGTCTGCTCTGCTTGCTCTACACTCTTCTCCGACTCAGAGCGACGCGAGCAGACTCTTTATACCTCTTCTCTCCATCCTGAAACCGGCATTTACTCGAAGTTCAACCGAGGAAGATAGAAGATAAATGCCGACTCGATCGCAGACATCGGCGAACTGGATGTCTGCCCCTGTTTCATCGCAGCCAGCTTAGCCAGAATCTAGAAAGATGATCGTCCTTAGGGCTACGATCTGTGGACTGAAGTTTGGATACGGAAGATCTTCGGAGAATCTCTGGATCTTCCGGGGAGTTTCATGTTTGGGATCGTTTCGATGCACAGGTCACGTTCGATCGACGGTTTTGGACAGCACTGCGAGAGAGACTCGGCTCGGCAATTGCTTGGGTTCGAGATCACCGTTATCGTTCAAATACCGTGGGCTCTAATGCCGAATATTTGAATCAATCGTGCGACAGGAACAGGTTTCTTCGCGAAGATTCATGCCATGGTTGATTTCATATCTCGCCGTAGTCATATCCTCAGCGAGGTCAGGACAGGACTTAGAAAATCCATCTGAGCTTGAAGAGCATCATTATTCTCCCTGCTATCGGAACTCGATTGTTAGTTCGCACTTCCAAACTCTGTTGTAAAGGAAGGTGTGCTGTGAAGCCTCAAAAATGAGTCGAGCAAGCCCAGGTGGTCCCCGTGTTTCATCCTGCAACGTCTCGGCATCAACCGGCAGAGCCCTGTGTGGGTCTAGCTGCTAGCATGACCGGTAAACTCAATTGACAGGGCCCATCTGATACCTCGTTGGATCGAACGGTGAATCTGAAGCAGCATGACTCGTAAATCGGGTTTGAGTTCAGCGTGGCTGGTTTGGCTGTCGCAGGGTGAATCAGATTTCCTGAAACGGGGATGTTTGGGCGGAGGGGCGGAGTCGGACATCCGCTGGTGATCGGTCAACTTGGATTATTGATCAAGTCTAGACCAGATAGGATCATGACCCGAAAATGGTGAGTTGTCTGAATTGGGATTTGGGAGATGGCTGAGCTGACGAGGCCGATGAAAGGTGATAGATCACGCTGAGGTGAAACATATTTTGACATGGACTGCCGAGCTGTCACTATTCGAATGTGTAGCTTTCAACGACTGGGACTGATTGGCATGCAACCTGCTGCTTCATTGAGAAGATATCTTCTTCTAGCTCAAACCACTTGAGATGAATACATAGTACAGTAGATCACCTCGGTCTCACTCGCACCAACACATCCTCTCCATCCTTAATTGACATAATCCCCAGCACAGGCTTCCCCTCCTCAGCCGCGGGGATCCTCTTCGTCACCAGCTCCACATCAAACCGCCGCAAGAGCATCGCAACAAACAGCAACACAAACCGCTTGGCGACATATCGACCAGGACACTGCGTCGTCCCACCCCCGAACGGTCGCCAGTTGTCGCTCCGGGTCAGATTGCGGCCCTTCTGCATGAACCGCTCGTGTCGGAACTCCTCCACAGGGTAGTCCACGCCGAAAATGCTCTCGTCAAAGTGCAGTTGCCGGTAGGGGATCATCAGCCGGTTTCCCTTGCGCAGGATCTTGCCGCCGATAATGGTGTCGGACGTAACGAAGCGCACGGAGGCAGAGTACGCGGAGAGACGGATCGTTTCGTTCCACATGGCGTCCAGGTGAGGGCAGTTGTCGTGTAGGTAGTCCAGATCGGGGATCGACTTGTCAGACGAGAAGGCAGGGAGCGTCTCTTGCCGGATGATGTCGATGTAGTGCTGCGGGCCGTAGTGGAGGATGTAGGTGAGTAGCCAGAACGCTGCTTTGCGCGTGTTGGTGTTGATCCTAAGCTGTCAGCTTCCTGTATGCTATCGTAAGTAAGATGCGGGGCCGTACCCCCAGTAGATTGTCACCAGCATAGTCGCAATGTCATCCTCGCTGATACCCAGCGCGCGCATCTCGTTCTCCATCGCCTTTGTGAACCATGCATCTCCCTGCCTCGTCTCCTGAGGCAATTGGATATACTTCTTCAACGCGCGCTGGATTGCATTGCGCGCGGATTTCATCTCCCCCGCCAGAAACTCAGGATACTGATACAGAACCTGCCAGCTCAGCTCATCAAAAACAATAAATGTCTGTGGCAGCTTGGGATCGATCCCGTGCAACGCCGGCCCAAAATACGCCCGCTGGCCGGCCCTGGTGAAATAATCAGAGCACCACTGCATCAATGGCAGGACGATGCCATCATCCTTTTTACCCGCTGGGAGATCACTCTGAATTGCATAGGGACATTCCCG
Organism: Aspergillus fischeri NRRL 181; assembly: GCF_000149645.3. NCBI lineage: Eukaryota > Fungi > Ascomycota > Eurotiomycetes > Eurotiales > Aspergillaceae > Aspergillus > Aspergillus fischeri. The sequence goes on from NW_001509762.1 coordinate 5,162,714, forward strand.
TTTGAGGGCGTCCAGGGTCAGCCGAGGTTCCACCCAGTCCAAGAACTGCTTCTCCAGGAAGTCCAGATTATCCCCCGGATATAATTGGTGGATGTGCATCTGGCGGGCCAGCGTCGCCAACGGTTTGCCATGCGGATTGGGGAACCCGGGCTTGTCCTTGGACAGAGGCTTGTACATTGTCTTTACGCACGACTCGGTGTTCCCGCAGGCGCGCATCATGGCTTGCACAAAGTCGTTGAAGGAGAGAGTGTCGGTGTTGCGATACGCCTCAGCGACGTCTTGGGGTTTAGTGATGACGTAGATGAGAGAATTAGCAATGGTCAGAGCGAACGGATCTTGGATGTTGTTGTAATAATTTCTAGGTACTAGTGAGCTATGACGCATAAGCGGAGAATCGCGACGCACCTTGCTCTGGACAGAAGAGCGTTGGAATTGCTGAAGAATGCCGCCCCATGCCCTAGTCGCAATTAGAAAGTACGTATTCAGAGACTCACAAGGAATACGCACCCAGAACTAGACGTTGTTAGTTTGTGATTCAATGCTAGGGAGGATAACCTACAAGGAATCCAGTATGGTAGTTCCTTCGGATCGTTAGGATGATACGAAGGCAATATGGTGAACCGCCATATTCTCCATAGGACCAAAACACAAGCAGAGGTAACTGCTACCGTCAGAGCTGGATACTCCTGATTAACCCAGGAAATCCCTTGACCGGTCCAGTCGATCGCTGCAGAAACTGCGTCAGAAAGCATGGTGAGTTGGAGGCGACAATCCAGTCGAGGAAGACGTAACGGATGCGGCTCGGTTTATGTACTCGCTACTGGAAGCGAGTACGTAAGTGTACATCTTTCCTAGCCAGTCAAGTCCGTGCATATTGCTGTTGGTGTTGGCAAGCGCCAAATCCATGTCGACATATCTCCTAGGCGTACGCGCAAGTCCGTTCCGGGCCATGTCGAGAAGAGATGGGCCGAACTGGTCTGACCTATTGGTATATAATAACGCCTGGACTTTTTTTTCCCGGCTTGCTGAGCATTATACCTCCATGATAACAATCGACTACAGCCGTTATGCTGGAGATTCTCGTCACCTTCCTGATATTCTGTTTCAGACGCATCCGCGGTCTGTGGTATCTGGCCCGGGGACCAGAAATCATCGACAAGGCGTATATTGCAGTGCGTGAACGTTCCTCATTAGGTAGTGATACGTTCTGACTGAAACAGGCAGAGGGGAAGCCCTTCAAGATATCTACTCCCTCGAATGATCACTTGTTGGTTACGTCGAACGAGCATATCGCGGAGCTGGTCAACGCGCCGCTTCAAAACCTGTCACTACATGCTGTAGCTAAAGAGGTATGTCCCCTGGCCCCTGTTGAAGCAGAAGGTAACACAAGATGTAGATTCTACAGCCTAAATACACCATGTTTGGCTTTGAGTGGCAGGACCAACGAGGTGTCGAGGGGACCGGCTTTGTCCGTGCCTTGCGCAGTAGGCTTACGGCTCACCTGCCTATCCTAATGCCTGAGTTGCAGAGGATCGTCGAGACTGCCATTGCAGACGAGCTTGTTGCACCTGGAAGCGACGGTAAGTGGGGGCCGCCCCAGTCATGCTTGATTCCATCTGACTGCAGCAGGATTCGTGCGTTGCAGATTGTTCTCTATGATCAAGCGAACGGTCACCAAGGTCAACAGCTTTGCCTTCTTCGGGGAGGAACTTGGTACGACTACCCTTGGCATGTCAGACACCGCCAGGCTTATTGTGTCGCAGCGCAGAATCCCGAGTTCACCGCGGCTGCCTTGGAATTCCCGCAGAGGGTTATCCTAGCCGCTGAAATTTTGCGTATCACTCCGGGTTTCCTCCGACGGTGGGCACTTGATACAAAGCAACTGAATAGACTTGGCTGACCACAACAAGGTCCGTTGCGAACCTAGTGACGCGACAACACTACGCCGTTAGGACACTATTCCGCTATTTGGAGCCCGTTGTGGAGAAGCGGTTAGCAACGAGGGCCAACTCGACCAGGTCTATGCAAGAGGATGCTCCGGTGGGACTCAGCTGGGACAATTTTTGTCGCTCGGCTAACCGCCTGCAGATGGATTGCATGCAGTGGCTGATTGACACGTCGCCACGGAAAATACAATGGACCACGACCAGGATGGTTGGTGAGATTATCGCCGTCTGGTTTGGTTCGGTGCACCAGCTGGCAATGGTGAGGCCGCATTCAGCAAGGAGGAACCGTTTTTTGGGATCAAAAAGGAAACTTTAAAAGCTAATCGTTTAGCGGTAACTTAGACCACCACATACGCCATCGAAGATCTCTGTCTGCATAGCGACTATGTTGAGCCGCTTCGAGCGGAGGTCCAACAATATCTCGCGGGCTCGTGCAGGAGGAGGGTGGCTGAGATGCCCCTCCTCGACAGTTTTGTGCGGGAATCGATTCGCTGCACTAACTCGGATGCAAGTGGGTGTTGGCAATCCTTGTTGGATGATAGTACATGCAACCCTTGCTGATGTAGGCAGTTACCGTCCGACGAAAAGCGCTGACACCATTCGTGTTCTCCAATGGACTCGAAGTCGCAGAGGGTAATTGGGTATGTATCCCGCAACGAGCGATGATGCGCGATCGGATCAGATACCGGAATCCGCAAGCATTCGACGGGTTTCGATTCGCCAGAGCAAATAAGCAATTACGCGCGGGAGATGTGTCTCTGGACGTGCCCGAGAATAGCCCTCTGACGATGACAGATGTTAGCGTGGACTGGCCAATTTGGGGGCTGGGAAACACGGCCTGGTGAGGGGAACTAAGTCAACCCCTCATTGTTATTTTTGTAAGACATACTCTGAAGCTGACATGCTTGATGATCCATAGTCCCGGCAGGTTTTACGCCGCAACAATCCTCAAGCTGATTATGGTGTGTATTCTGGAGAAATGGGAGTGTCGGTTGGAAGATCCCAAGAGCCAACGGTGGAGGACGTGGCGGTCAAGCATAGTCCCCCGTGAAGGGACGGTTGTACTGTTCAAGAGAAAAGAAGAAGCGTTGACTGGATGATGGTGATGACGATAAGGATGATGCTTTGAATAGTGGTTGGCTATGGGGCAATCCTGCAGAGTGTAGACGCAGCTAAAAGCAGATCGACATCCGAGCCACCTCCACCACACCATAGCAGCCTCGGTGATGGTGACATTCAGGTCTCAGTTTGCTTTTTTCCACTGCCTTTACTCTCTGCACGTTCTGCCAACAATCCAATTAACTGTTTACAGTGGAATGGACTATCCACTTTCCCATCATACCCTGTAAGCGGCCCCCCTCCAAATAAAAGCTGCAGAATGACATCCCACCAGTCAGAGGATCAGGTCGTATCCCACACTTGTCAACTTCTTCATCGGCTGTAAGGCTGGCTGCACGTTGCCTCCAATGGATGCTCATTCGACTGTGGTGTAAAGTAGTAAGAGTGTTCCGCGATCATCTTTACCTGTACGCTGTATGGAGGAGGAGTCATGGACAATAATTTGAGATATACTCCTCACTAGTAGTTTTTAGCTTTCATGAATTAAAGAAGAGGATTCGAGTTTCTCGCTTGAAAAATCATTTTTGGTTACGGATTATGATCATCAAATCCTCTGCGTCATACACTTCTCGATCCTTTGTTGAGCTGGAATAAGCGCAAAGCATAATTGATCCCACAACTTAAAAGAACAAAGAATAACCCGTGATCCGATGCTCGGAAACCTGGAACTAGAGCTATCTAAGATTTACTTACAAAGCTAATACCTCGAGCTCTTTGTTCGGGGGAGGAGCTACTTTTAGGCAATAAATATTGGCATGTAACACTGGCCTGGCTGCATTGCGAGCAGCAAACGGGCTGCCCCCAATAAAGTCAACAGGCGCATTTAGATTGAAGTAATACTCAACGTCTCACTCTGTCCTCACAGCTCGATATATCTGGGCAACAGACAGCATGATAGTTTCCATGCTGTATTCGCATAATGTCTTCCCTCCCACCAGGAACGGATCTTTGCGCCATTCCAGCGGCTGAACCTCCACCAGGCCAGACATCCAACTTCGTAAACCCACCGAACTTGGCCGCTGAGACCATCGCTGTGACAACAGTGACGCTCGCTTGGGCGACACTGTTTTCAGCAGCGAGGCTGTATACGAACTTTCGCAAGCTGACTTGGGCTGACGGTACGTTGCGAACTAGCGATTCTAGAGCTTCCCGAGATTGAGAAGATATTGACGAGCGCTTGTAGGCTTTGTGGTCATCGCGCTGGCGCTGTCCGCGACATACAATGCCTTGGTTCTGGATAGTCAGTTTCTGCTCCATGAGATTCATCGCAGATTTAGACTGATGATCCGTCTAGTGCTCAAATACACCCGTCATCAGTGGGATATACCCGCCTGCTGGTTTACCGCCAGATACATGAAGGCATGACAATTCCTGTTGCTTGCTCTCCGAGTGCTTACCATGCAGTTCTCCAGATTCTCTACGCACAAGGCACCATCCTTGGACCCGTCATCTTCTTTGCGAAATCCTCCATTTTCCTACTATGTCGACAGATCTTCACCATCCAGAAACCGATGAAATACGCCATCCGGTTCGGTCTGCTCTTCACTTTTCTTCTTTACTGGCCAGGCGTCGGTCTGGAATCGTACTACGCCGCACCGCATATCGGAGAGACATGGGAGGATCTGCTGGTCAACCACCGACCAGAGAAATTGATATACTGGGGTATCGTGCAGGGAGCCCTCTCCGTGGTTCTGGACATCTACATCTTCATCCTGCCGCTCCCGCTTCTCTCGAAGCTGCAACTTCCGCGCAAGAAGCGATGGAAGCTCTTGATCATCTTTTCGACCGCCATGATGTACGTGAAACCCCATACCAGAAACGCGAAGAGATACTGAGTAGTGCAGGGGTATCGTCGCCAGCGTCATCGCACTCGTTTTTCGCATTCAGCTGCTAACCACCTCTGACACCACCTATACCCAGAGTGCGCTCTTCATCTGCGTGTACGCTAGCTCAGGAAAGCCATCTTGAGACCCCGCTGACAAATGACAAACCAGAAACGTCGAGAACAACGTCGCCATCATCGTCAGTTCGATGCCCTTCTTCGCGGCCTTTTTCAGAAGCCACATCCTCGAATCGGCCCTTCTCAAGTCTCTACGCTCAAGACTAAGCTCTAGCGGGGGCCGCTCCGTCATCGGAACGGTAGACCATCATATGCCCAAGGATAAACCGTCCCCATCGCATCTCCTGGACGATACGACGGGTCAGTACCATGAGCTGAGAGACTTTGCTTATGCAACGAACACCAAAATACAGGCGGGACGGGGTGGGGAACGGCCGTCAATGCAGGGAAGGGGAATCTCCCGTGAGGTCAACATTGAGCAGGAGATTCGGGAGTATTCCATTGTATGATATCACTGGTATTGTTGGAGTAGACAAGGATCTTGTCGGGGACCTTCTGTTAATAGTAATGATAATCGCTGTTAATATTGTATGATTCATTCACATGCTTCAGGATAACGCTTTCGACTTGTTCTCGACCGTCGCCTCGAGACAGACGGACGGCCCGTCCCTGCAACTTCCTGTCCAGTCCAGTCCATCATTTTGGCCCCTCGCGTCGTGTTCAACTTTCTCCGATATTCGATAATGTCAATCAGATAGGATTCTCGAGAGAATACTGCCAACCAACGGCAACAATCAAGCAAGTAGAACCCGCGTCCTACTTTAGTTACCGCGGATCCCGACATGATTCGATGGAAACAGGCAGCGATAGTCATGCTTTAAAATAGAAACATGTTATTTATTTGCGACACTTACACTTGCACGGACAGGATGCAGGATGTGATGGCCGAGCTTAGCTGCAGATACAGGAATTACAGGATGCAGTAGTCCAAACTGGGCAAAGACTCGGTGAGTCTCCGTTAGTCTTCCCAGCCTGATCTGTTCCCCTCATCTGCTCATCTCGTAGGTCTCTTTCTTCTTCACTATTTGTACTTTATAGCTGAAGCCAAGCGTTGTTACAGTTTAGGTTGACATCTTGGGTATACTGTGATGTTCCTTTGGAGATTGTCAGTAGGATCCTCACGATTGAACAACAGGGAGACTAGAGGGACCCTTGCCAGAATCCAATCAACTCCTATCTTACCGTAGCACAATAATAGTGAATGATAATAGACGCCTGCCTGTTCTCGTTAGGCAATCACATAAACAACATCTCCCCATCGCAGACACAATCCACTGTCAATCTCAATCTCAATCTCAAACAGACACCATCCGATCTTAATCGTCCAACTCCAAGATACGACTTCAATGCCCAAAACCATCCTCATAACCGGCTGCTCAGCCAACAGCATCGGAGCAGCTCTCGCCCTCTCCCTCGCCAAACGAGGCCACCACATCTTCGCCACCGCCCGATCACCCGCTAAAATCCCCTCCCCACTGACCACCCTCTCCAATGTCACCCTCCTGCAGCTCGACGTGACATCTCCGGCCTCCGTCGCCGCCGCCGTCCGCGCCGTGCAGGATCACGGCCACGGGCTGGATGTGCTGGTCAATAACGCTGGAGCGGGGTATACCATCCCCCTGCTGGACGCGGACCTGGAGCACGCGAAGCAAGTCTACGAGACGAATGTGTGGGGTGTGGCACGGATGATACAGGGATTCGCGGACCTGCTGGTTGCCAATCGGGGGAGGGTAGTTAATCTCAGCAGTGTGGGGGCCGTTGTGAATACGCCTTGGATTGGTATCCCCTCCCCTCTTCTCATTTTTCTCATCTCTTCTGTTGCTTTCGGACGCATGTTTCGTGTTGGGGTGGATAATGGGTTAATGTGGGCATCGTGCAGGGGTATATTCGTCATCCAAAGCGGCCGTCATGCAGATCTCCGAGACGCTTAGGCTGGAATTGGCCCCCCTAGGCGTCGGCGTTGTTTGCCTGATGGTGGGCACCGTCAGCACCTCGTTCCATGATAATGAGCCGCGGGTGGTTTTGCCAGCGGGCTCGCGCTATGCGGCGATTAGGGATGTCATCTCGCAGTGGGCGACGGGCCAGGCGGGGCCGAAGGGGTGCTCGGTTGCGGAGTTTGCAGAGTCGATTGTAGATGATGTGTTGGGGGCCAAAGGCAGCGGCAGCGGGGGGTTGGTCTGGAAGGGACCAAATAGTGCTGCTGTTAGGATCTTGTCGCGCTGGTGTCCGGTCTGGTTGTTGGTGAGTTATGAGTTACGTTCCTCGGTGATGTGTCGAGCTAACGGTTTAGGATCGGATGATGAGCAATGGGCAGGGATTGGATGAACTGGAGAAGAGTGTAAAGAGTTGATTGCCTCCATGACTAGCTACTGAAAGGAATTTTGAAACCACCAGGCGTCTTGTTCTTGAAGACCCCCTTTGGATCCACGGCCTGGCTCACTCGCTGCAGCTTCTCGACTCTCGCCTTTCCATAGGTAGCGATCGGATCCTGCCACTCGGCGGCGTAGTTCAGATAAACGTATGGCTCGTAGGCATCCAACTTGCGCGCGTCGTCTTCAATTCTATCAAAGAGTGCGCGCGCGGCTTGCTCAACCTTCGCATCATCCGCCTCATTTTCCCACGTAGCATTGAGGAGGGTGACAACCAGGGCGCCAGAAGCCTCCGACAGACCCATAGAATTCGTCGTAGAAGCCCGAGCATAGATTGCAGGTGGGAGCGGCTCCAACGAGATGGACCACACAATGCCAGGGACATCCTCGATGGCCGCCAAACTAGCACTCCACCGTAGATACGTCGCGTTGAGCATGGGGACAGTCGAAGCATGTGTCGTCACGGCAGACAATTGTCTACATCGTCAGTGCTCCCTGCATGTAATTACGGACAGAATGCATACCTCTTCCCATTCGGCGCAAACGAGCCCTGCTCCAGCGACATCTCATGCACGCTCCTCAGCCGCATCGTACTGAACATCGACGGGATCTCCATAATCGGCTCAAAGACAGCCGGACACTCCTCAGCCTTGGTATACACAACGCTATTAACCACCGCCGCGCCCTTTCCCTTCGCGAACCCAAAACTGGTAATCAGCGACGCATACTCATCATACCCCTTCGCCGAGTTCAGATCTGCAAACGCGCGCAGCTGCGCGTCAATCGTATCAAGGGCACAGTAAACAGTCCCGCCCCAGATAGGCCCCTGCTCAAACGCACGGAAATCGACCCTTGTAACGATGCCAAAGTTGGCCGCCCCGCCGCGGAGTGCCACAAGAAGATCGGGGTTTTCGTTCTCGTTCGCCTGCACGACCGTCCCGTTCGCAAGTACGACCTCGAAATTAGTTACGGTGTCGCAGGTCCACCCGTACCGCGGCGAGAAGTAGGAGATGCCCCCGCCGATGGTGAGCCCGCCCACGCCGACCTGTGCCGCTCGTCCGCCTGCAACGGAAAGACCAAGCGGATCGAGAAAAGCGTAGACGTCACCCCAGGATGCGCCGACGCCGACAGACACTGTGGTGCAATCTTCGCTAAGAGTGATGGCATTGAGGGCGCGCAGGTCGATGGTGATGCCGTTGGCGATGTTGCATGCGCCGCCGAAGCTGGTGTGGCCGCCGGAGCGGATGGCAAATTGGCAGTTGCTGTTTGTGATGGTGATGACTGCGGTAGAGACTTCTTCTACTGTGGTGGGGGAGACGATGCACAGAGGCTGGAGGTTGGAGTTTTGTTGTGCGAAATAAGAGTCTATGCATGATTTGTAGCGATTGGTGGGGGGGAATGAGACTTTGTCGCCGAGGATGGTGGATAGAGCGAGGCACTGTTGTGGTCAGTGTTGTAGTCAGTAGTTGAAGCGGGCAGAGGGTCTGAGGGTCAAAGGATCGACATACGCAGATTCTCATGGCAGAAGTAGAATCGACGACTGGATTGGTAGCATTGTCGCTGACGATGGGTAGCTGGTTGGTTTCCATCCTGCAAGGCCAGGTTAGTATCCGAGGACAAAGAAATGAATACGAGAAAAAGTAAAAAGAGATAAAGAAGATGAAGCAAGAAAGTCCGACGGGATCAGACTAGGAGTCATTTATTATACTTAGCCTGTGTCATGTTGGCAGTCCATGTGTCTGGCTCTGATTTCCTTACGCCTTTTTCCCCTCCCTTAATTGCAGTTCACCTCCGCCATCAGACAAGGATATACTCGTGGCCTCCTCGTGGCCTACTAGTCAGAATGGACGTTGGTAGCATTCTATTTGCTATCTCCATTCTACCCTCGTTCGCACTTGCAACATCCACTTGTGTAGGCGACTTTTCTTCCTGGTATACTACTTACTAACTCTGTGCAGTGTCAGGCTTTGACGAGTATCCTAGGCTCAAGGGTACTATATCCAAATAGCACGGCATATGAATCCTCGGTAAATTCATACTGGTCCCAGCAAGAGCAGCTGATAAGCCCTTCATGCGTTTTGTCAGCGACTTCCGCTGAGGACGTTTCCAAAGCGCTGCGAGTTCTTGTTCCCAAGGTCTGCAAGTTTGCTGTTCGCAGTGGTGGCCATGGAGCAATTGCCGGGAGTGCGAACATCCAGGACGGCGTGGCTATTGACCTCAGTGCTTTGAACTGGGTTGTTCCCTCAACGGACGGAAGCCTCGTGTCAGTCGGGCCTGGACAGCGATGGGGAAGGGTGTATGCAGTCCTGGACAGACTCGGAGTGTCTGTACCAGGAGGGAGAGATAGTCCTGTTGGAGTCGGGGGGACTACTTTGGGTGGTAAGTCTATCATCAACATGAATTTATCCTATCTGACAGGCTAGGCGGCTTCGGCTACTTTGCTACGGAAGCTGGTTTTGCCTGTGACAACGTTGTCGAGTTTCAGGTGGTCCTCGCAAATGGCAGGATTGTCAACGCGACAAGGGACAATGAGCACGATCTTTGGCTTGCTCTGAAAGGAGGGGCAAATAATTTCGGTATTGTAACGAACTTCATCTTCAGGACCTTTCCTCTAGGGCAGGTATGGGGAGGACACATTTACTACCCAGTGAGCACACTTGACCAACAGCTGGACGCATTCTATCGCTTCACATCCGATCCGAACTACGATGTCAAGGCCGGGCTCATTCACAACTTTGCATTCACCCCAGCCACGGGCCCTATGCTCACCAATCTATTAGCCTATGCCAGTCCAGAAGAGAACCCAGCGCCTTTCAGACAATTTACCTCGATCCAGCCTCAAACGATGGCCAGCACGAAAGTAATGACACTTGAAGCTCTCGCGGCCGAGGGAGGTTCGCTGTCCCCAAACTCTCGCCAGTAAGACATCACATTGACAACAATGACAAGTACGTTCTAACAACAGTAGACAACTCACATTCGCAGTCACCTTTGAGAACAATCTTGACCTGCTGAAGCAAGTCTTTGACATGTGGAATGCGAGCATCGCCGAAGTCTCAGCTATCCCCAGCATCCAGTGGTCCATTAGCATTGAGCCAATCGTCCCTGCTATAGCATACCAAGGTGCTATCAAAGGCGGGAATGTCCTGGGATTAGACGTACCCCGACAAGGTCTCGTCCTGGCACTGTTATCTGCTACATTCAACCATTCGCAGGAGTATCCCATCGTCAGCGCGGCGGCTGAGAAGCTCTCGAACAATATCATCGGCGCCGCAAAGGCAGCTTGTGCATATAATCCGTATATTGACCTCAACCATGGTGCGCCCTGGCAGGACCCTATAGCGAGCTATGGGGATAAAATACAAGCATTTTTGCGGCGGACTGCGAGAAAGTATGATCCTCAAGGTGTCTTCCAACGTCTGTGTCCGGGGGGTTTCAAAGTCAATTGAATGCAGTCAGCTTGTACATACATGCTTATATCCAATTCAGCATGATCAAGTTGATCAACCCGTGCTGTCACCTTTACGGCTCTGGGCTAAGACGAAAGATTATACCAGACATCCTCCGTAATCAAAATAGCAAGTGCACTCCCAAGCTGACCCTTGAGGGCACCGCTTCTAGACATTGATCGGAGGACACCACTTCCGCAGACCAACTAATATTGTCTTAGTTGTTGGAGCGTCGTGGACCGTTGCTGTTAGTTAGATTGGGATCTGAAGTAAAGTTGCCGAAGTTTGAACTTTATATAGCCAATATCAGTTTCTAGTCATAGAATGTGTCTATATTTATGGCAGTCGTTCACGTTCTTCCCTGATATGATATGTGCTTCTGATGGATAATCAAATCGACGCAAGTCTAAACATGAGCATGTCTCCTCCTCTTGATATGCGACCGTACACCCCGCCCAAATACCTTGATAGACCCCACCAACGAAGCCTTCTTCGGCGTGAGATCCTGGCCTGCATTCGGCGGACCAGGAAACACCTTGTTGCTGCATGATGCGTCGAGCGCCGTGCATTTGTCGGACCAGATCTGGCAGTGTGCTGAGCCGGTCGGGAGAGCCGTGTTCCAGCATACGTCGGCTTGATCCCAGCAGTTTTTGGATGACTATTTTGTCAGTTTGATTCTTTGATGAAATGAAGGGGAAAGGAACTTACAGCCCAGCAGCCCTGCTCGTCTGTATACGAGGGCACTTCAAATCCGCACCAGTTGTCTCGTTCGAGGATACAGCCTTCTGGCTTGAGGCCTTTGTTCTGGACGAGCATCGCGCGCTTCTTCTTTTTGTTCTTCTTGGTCTTGTTCTTGCAGACGTTGGCGGGGGCTGATTCTGTTTTCTCGGATTCGGTGTTGGTGGATGCGGCATTCCCAGATGCAGTATCGGCAGACTTCCCGGACTCAGTATTGGCAGATGCTGCATTGGTAGGCGTAGTAATGGCCGACTCAGTATCGGCAGACTTCTCGGATCCAGTGCTGCCGGACGCAGCAGGGGCAGGCGCAGCATTGGCAGATGCAGAATCAGACTTGTCGGATCCAGCATTGGCAGAAGCAGTATTGGTAGGGGCAGGACTGGCAGACACAGTCTTACCAGCCTGGTACACCGGCGGCCCATACATAGGGTACGGCAGCTCTAACGGCGTCTTGTAGATATTATACGTCATACCAGGCAGACTCAAATCATATGTCCCCTCGCCAATATTGACAGTGGCCGGCTTAGCCGTCCCAGTCGACTGCACAAACACCTGCGCACAACCAACATAGAACTGCGGATCGGGCGGGTTATCCTGCGCGGCATGCAGAGCCAGCAACTCGGGCCGCACAAGGTAGTATCCACCCTCGATATCAGCCGGGATCTGCACGGAGATATGCCCGTTATTCTCGATCATCTTCTCGGTGCACCATTTGCCGGCAGTTGCATCATAGTCCGACTGCCAGATCTTGAACCACCCGTCACCGGCAGCGTTGTTGTCGGCCGTCGCGTCGTCGACCTTCTTCATGTATACGGCGCAGGGACCCTTGTGGCTTTCGTCGATAGAGCCCGAGCGCGAGCCATCGGCGTATTCGCGGAACTCGAAGGTGAGGGTTGAGGATGCCTTGGCGGGGCAGACGCGCGCGACGGCTTTTTCACCGTCATATCCTTTTTCTGTTAGTCTTGATACTCAAAGCCATGGTATTGGAGGACTTACCACATGCAATGTCCTTGCTAGAGAGAGGCTCAATGGGGAAGCTCGCTTTGCTTGGGTTGCGGTTCATGCGCACACACACACCATCGCCTTGGTTCTCACCATCAACGTAGAGGGTCGTGAAGGTGGTATGAGCATGAGCAGATGCAGAAAGCAGTGCCAGCACTGCAAGGAGGAAGTTTCTATACATTTTGTTGATCAAAGGAATGAATAAGTGGGTAAAAGGAATGACAACTGCGTCAAGCAGATGAGAATGATGTGAGAAGGAAAACTTGCATCAACGATCAACATGATCGGCTCACATCTTGTTTAAATACTTTCAAATCCACAGAGAAAATGTAACAATGAATCAATGATGAAGGGTCAGCCAAGGGTCTTGCAATCTTGTAAAGTAGAGCGCTTAGGATAACGCCCTCGTTAAGCGCCTGCGCTGAATGGCTGGTGGAAATAAAGCAGGAGGGCCAACAAGGCAAGGGCCCATATCCACTGCATGTTTTGGTCAATTTCTCATTGAAGCTTTCAGCGATATTCGATGGATCGTGTTTCAGAAATGCAGGCGGAGATATTCTCAAACACGCCTTCTTCTTGGCAGGGCACTGGCAATCCTTTGTCCTGATGATAATAACTCACAATTGGACCACGGAGGTTTAGCCAGACGCCGGTTTGATGTGTCTAGTTTTGCTAATAATCTAATTCATGTCAAATGCCGCGATCTGAATGTAATTGGCATCCCTCAAAAGTCTATTGCATTTTGAATTTATGCTGAGATATATTGTACCCTTGTGGATAGCTTCATCTCCACCCGACTAGGATTGGCGCCGTACAATGGTCAGTTTTTGCGGTGGCGTACTGATACGGGGCTTTCTAATCCCCCTAATTTGCTTTCTTGCTGCTAACCTACAGGGCTCACTTTCGAAAGGGTCTCCTCAATTGCGAGTAGAGTACCATTTTGTCCTCAGCTTGGATATTGTTCAAATCTCAAGACTGTATCTAGTTCTGAATCTAGTGATTTGTCTATGACCAAGACGACGATCGAATAGTCCTTCTAACTAGAGTAGCAGGCAATCTATATTTCTAGATAAGGAAGATACTAAGACCAGAGGGGCCGAGTCAGGACCATCCAGATTATTGGCAAACATCTCCACCGTCTCGCAATGGCCTTCACCAACTCAGCCCCAGCATCCGGAGCCAAAACCCGGTTATTGGCACGCACCTGCATCCCAAATGACTCTCATGCGGCTCTGAAAAAACAAAATCTTCCTGTACCGGATCAAACTGCGGAAACGGCGAATACTCCCCCTGAATATCATCCTCCAAGGGAAGCTCATGCTGCAACTGGACATTCTGATGCTGCACTCAGTGCCCTCGGCCCAGCGTCTCTGCTGCACAAGCTCAACGAAACCGCCCATCCACAGCCCGTAGCAAACATGTCAACGTCTCCAACACTGGCGTATCAATCCCTAACTCCTTCGCCCTCCGCAACGGAACCCCCAAAATAACCTCAATCTCCATCGGCCTCCCATTCCGACAATCAACCTGCATACTACTCCCAATCCCGGGTAACGCATTGATCTTGTCCATCAATCTATCCACAAGCCCTTCGTCAAGGTTAACACCACACCCCCTGCCCACAGCAATAACCTCCCCCATCAGACGCCTCGTCAACGGCGCCGCGTCCGCAGACGAAGTCAACCACGTCTGCGTATCAACCATCGTCAGCGCGGTAATCGAGTTCCACGCCGCGTTCCAAACTACTTTCTCCCACCGGGGGAGCTGCATATCCTCCACAACCTGGAACTTCGTCCCCCCGACCGTCAGGAAGGACGTGAACTCTTCCAGACGGGAGTTCTCAACCGAGACTTCAACCGAAGGATTCGGGAAGAGCCCAATCTGCAGATCCTCGGATTTGATGTGCGTGATCACACCCGGTGAGGTCTGCGTTGCGCCTACCCATGTCTAGACACGTCAGCAGCAGCAACTACAAAGTGAGGGGTGAGTCGGGGCATACCACGCAGGTCAAAACCGAGCAAGCCGGAAATGCCCGTCGGAAGGGCTCCTCATTCCCCACTCCGTTCTGGATGATCACGAACGTGGTGTTGTCGTCTACCGCAGGGCCCAATTGCGCGGCTACGGCGTCTTGATCGATGGCCTTGTTCGCGCAGATGATGTAGTGATATGGATGTGTTACTTCAGATGGTGACTTTATCACTACAGTTGAGGTTAGACTAGAGGTTGTGATAGCGATGCAGGCAGCCTACCCAGATCAGGATGGAAGCGGTGCTGGCCGTGGTTGGCGCTGTCGATGTAGATGCCCTAGTATCATTAGTAGGTAAGTTTCAGAGGTGCTAGATGCTTACTGCTTACATTCTTGACGACAGCTTCGTAGTTTGATCGAGCGACAACTGTCAGGCGGACACGGTTGGTGCGGTGCAGAATGAAGGCGTAGAAGGAGCCGATCCTGGGGTTATGAGTATTCTATAGAGAATATATTCAGGTAGACTTACGCTCCTAGACCATAGAGGAGGACGTTAATCTTTTCTTTTTCCATGTTGTGATATGGTACGTTTGGTGCGCTGTACCTGGTGTTCCATATTCATCGTTAAATTGACGCCGATTGCGGGGTTGGCATAGGCCGATCTCGGTTGTTTCCGGTAATTCAATCAACTTACTGAATTAGCTGCTCTATATAAAGCCTCTCTACGTTGTTGGTAATGACAATGCAGGTGATTGAATTGGTATTATAGTATATACATATTCCATCCGTTTGATATCCCCAACTCCATTTATATCAGGATATATATTCCCTATCTATGATACATGAACAGATCGTGTGCTAATCATTATTCCTGCCGATCGACCACCCGGGTCGTCGGATTCGTTGCCTCAGGGCTTCTTGCCTCAAGGCTTGCTGCCTCAGGACTTGCTTCAGAGCTCGAGTCAGAAGTGTCCGTACCTAAATCACGCAGCTGGATAGCCCCCGACATCTTGAACTGATCCTCGAATTCACCTGCCGCTTTGTCCTCGGGCGGTTCCTCGTCCACCGCATAGCGCCAGTGACCATCCGCATTGAGGAACATCCGGAATCCGTACCGCTTGTTCAGTCGGTCAAGGTGGATCCGTCTCTGCATGCTTGTCCAAAAATAGGTGCCGCGGAAATCCTGGAGCATGCGACTGTGAGCAATCCAGGGCATCACTGCACCAATGGACCGTGGCACGCGGGGACCCTTGAAGCGGCCCCGGCGTGTGCCAAAAACAATAAGAACGATCAACGTATCGAGGGCGATGATCATCAATGCAATAGCTAGAGAGGGGATGGACGGTACCATAGTCCATGTGTTGTAGATCACCGTCGAGTTCGGAGCGGCTTGCGGTTTGTCCAGCGGCTGCAGGTAAATACCCCTCCAGATGGTAAAATAAGTGCTATAGACCCACTGATAGACGATTCTGGACATGTTCATAAGGTCTTCAGGGTTAAGAGACGTAAACCCCGGATCTCGACGCCTGTACAAACGTGCAACTAGGAAACCGGCCCAGTCATACGACGTGATGTATGTCTTGCGATCATAAGTCGAATTGCTGATGTAGCTCTGCGGGATGGCCGCAAAGACCTTGTTGAACTGTCCCATGCTGATGGTCGCATTGTCGTACATGGGGCCAGATGTGATGGCTGTACCGGCAATGGGGCTCAAATCTTGGATTTGGCCTTTCGTATCGAAGGTGATCGAGTAGTTTTCCAACTTGATTCTGGGTTCGCAGTGCAGAGCAATAGTGTTTCGGTCGGTTATGGGCGATCCGGCAGTGTAATTCCACCGACCCAGAACCACCACAGTGGATGTCTGGCAATCAGACGTTTCGTCTTCGGTAACCACCGGAGACAAAAAGTGAATGGAAAGTGTAATGTCCTCATGTGGATGCTGCAGCATAGTCATG
This sequence comes from Aspergillus fischeri NRRL 181, assembly GCF_000149645.3. Taxonomy (NCBI): domain Eukaryota; kingdom Fungi; phylum Ascomycota; class Eurotiomycetes; order Eurotiales; family Aspergillaceae; genus Aspergillus; species Aspergillus fischeri. The sequence goes on from NW_001509762.1 coordinate 5,179,158, forward strand.
TCGACTTTACAGTGCCTACTGGGATCGTCAAAAGTCTGATATTCCCAATACGTAGATCCATTCTGGGGATTCACAACCAGACTATCGACGATAGACAACTCTTGACATGCCAGGTCCGCTCCGATACCCAGCGTGTTGGCCCCGTACAGGGCATCAGAATCCGGATCCTTGATCGTGATGGGAACAAAAGAGTGATTGGCACTCGTCCATGGGAGTATCGACACTCCGGTGGTGATACTGGTCTGGATGATGTCGTATTCAGTGAAGTCTGCCGCAAAATCGGTTTGCTGAAAAACAGCATTGCTGTAGTTGGTGACCAGTGACGAGGTAGGGAGAGAGGAGCTAGTCATCTGTTGTGTGAATAAGCCACCAGCAACGACGGTAAGAGCCGTATTGGCGACACATGCCACTGATATCAGGAGCAACAAAATATGACGGTGTCGTACGGCTTTCACCAACACTGCCAACGGCGTCTGCGACGAGTAGTTCATTGACAATGAGGCCTCCGCCGTAGCCCTGCCGCGCTGAAGGTGCACCCAAGGTTCAAGGATGCTGACATTGCGGTGAATGGAGGTACAGAGAGAACCAACGGCCGAAGCAACTATGGACGGCAAAACTGACAGAACCACTTGAAAGAAGCTCGAGTCGGACTGCGTAAGATGTCGAAACTTGCCATCCCGGGTCAGTGAAGCAACGACCAAGCTCATGGCTGTGATCACCGCGGCGAGCAAGAGGAATTCAATAATAAAAAAGGGAATGACGAGAAAGTGTGGCATCGGATCAGCGCGCCTGCGCAGCTGCTCGTCCAACTGGATCGGAGAGCCGTCTGAGGTGACGATTGCGAGGCGTCTGCCATTCGGGCCCGGGCCAGGTTCCCAGCGCAACCAGCAATTCCGAAGAAGCCGACGGAGTTGTCGCGTGGAATACTGATGAAACTCAAACCGAGGATCGGCGAGAATGTTGGAGGGTCCAAACAGGTCTGTCACAATGCTACACATGGCTGCAACGGAGCACGGGTCGCTTTGAAGCACGTTTTCCCGGTTTTTGTACACGTGTAACAGCCCTAAGGTGATAACGACGCCCAGACCAAGAATGACCTCGGACCATAAAGCTGCGAAATCGACCACCGCGAGTGTGACTTGCCGGGTGAGCCGTGTCGCCGGTACGACGGCCGGGGCTTCGTCAAGATTGAAGAGTCGTCCCATGGTAAGCAAAAACGTCTGTTTAACGCCCCGCGTAACCTTGGATTCAAACTCTTCTTTTGTCATGACGTCTGACGAGTCCAGGACTACGACAGGCTCCAAATCACCTATTTCTTGACTAATAACGGGCAACTCCGTCACTTCGCGTTGGCCGCTGGTCTCGTTGATCCGAAAGAAGAGCATGTCGCTGGTATAAGGGGCTCTATGGGACAGGAAGCCCTGAAACTCGTCAATGTTGAACTGATCGTCGGTTAATTTGGTGGTGGTGCCGGGGTGTATGTCAACTGAGGTGATGGAGCTATTGGCATGAAGCTGGAGCTTTGCGTCGGCCTTGCGATAGTCGATACTGCAGGCAAAAAGCGTTGCCGAGGATGCGAAGGTGACTCCAGATAGTGACATGTCATCCGCATCGAGGCCCGTGGCGCGCGTAGCGTTGACACCAATGAGTATGCCGTAGAGATCAAACGGGTTGCAACCGTTGGTGGTGAATGACTGGGAAACGTTGTCCGTCCAGACTGGCTCCCAGTAGCGAATCTGGACATAATCACTCGAAGGGAAGAATATGTTGCTGTATTGAAAGTCCAGGGTACACCTTTGATCCTGGCCGTGTTGCTGAAGCTGGACCCCCGTGACGTTCCATGAGATGATTGGCAGTCCGTCCGTCGTCCCGTTTGCGAAAACTTCCAGGCTGTCATTCACCATGACATCCTGGCAAGAAAGTTCTGACCAGTATATCGTTTGGTTCAGTGTCCATACCGTGCTTTCTCGGAAGTCGTCCGTGGGAATTTCCACAGGGGCCACGGCGTACTTGGCAGAGCGAGTCTTCTGAAAGGGACTGCCTGCCGAGAGAGTCGAAAAGTCCCAATTGTTCTTTTCCTGTGCGGTAATCCACCGAGCCTGGCTAGCGAGGTCCACAAGATCCGGCCATGTTCGCATGGTTTCGTCGCTCAGGATGCTTATTTCCCTCAACTCAAACACCGCACTCTGCAGAGCGGGTAGGAAGATCCGCATCAACACTGTGAGAAGTGATACGAGCAACACGACCCAATGACCCCTCTTGGCCGAAGTAAGTGGGGTCAGAAACGATTGACCAAAATTGTAATTGATGAATAACGTCGTGGCTGGAGTACCCTCGGGGCGAGAAAGTTGGAAATACGGCTCAAGCCGCAGGACGTCAAAGTCGATGAAAGACCAGGATGTGACGAGTATCAGGGCAACGATAACGGGCACGTAGTTGTAGGCGAATGTGGCGCGGCTGGAAAGGTCTGTGGTATCCTGGTAGAAGACGAGGCCTCCATAGCGATCGGTATATCGACGTAGTGCCTCAAGCACCGCCAACATTATCAGCATGAGAATACCGAGTATGGAGAGATATGTCGGGCGCAAGGCGAACGGCCGCCACCCGGGGGTTGGACTAGGGGATGCATGACGAGACTGGGATCGGTCGAAAGTTCGGAGATAGCGAGCTGAATGTAGGTAGTGGTCAACGAAATGTGCTGAACAAACACTGCTTTCACACAAGGATTAGTGTCTCACCCGTAAGCTGAAGCCAGACATCGGACAGCTTCTCCTGACGACCCCAGAACATGCTTGGAGAGCATGCGCTCTGAAATTAACGGCGGTATCGGAAGGTAACCAAAACGAGGACATCGCAGGACGCTCGGCTAAAGAGGTGTTTCAACCCGTAATAATTGCGGGATCGTCTCTGGTGATGATTGCTGAGACGGAGTGAGGACTTCTGCATGATGGATGCTGATAGAAATCGACGGCAGAGATGAAAGAAGAGAAGGGCCGGCCAGTCTCTTTGTGAGGATGACGCCTCAGGCCTGAAGATCGACGTCGAAGGTTCTCAGCTGTGCCAACTGCCAAGTATCGCCCTTTTGCCAAGACGCTCGACTTTTCCCCAATCGGGAGTCCTATGTACGATGTCTCGACCATTGGTTGGTCGTTGGATTGGATTGAGTGGGACCGGGCCATTACTAGCCAATGGACGACTCAGAAAACGAGGCGGAGTTGGGATCAGGGCACAACCACCAAGCAAATTAGGCTTAGCCCCTGGTCTTCCGTCTCGGCCAGACTTTCCACCGCCTAGTCTATCATTATTGTCGGTGGAAATATTATGCAGTGTAAAATTAGTTCGGGCACCTTTTTGGCCTCAATACCCTTCTTCGACCCCAGCTTCATCCGCTGGTCTATGGATGATAGCAGTGCATTCTGTCGAGCGGAGGATGAATTATTAGTCGAGGACATCGAAGTGATTTTCCACGGATTCTCCTCACCTTCGAACTATCAGTACCGGACGAATCAACCAGGGGACATAGATTTTGAGGCAACAAACATGATAGCATCACTCTTCAAGCAATTCGGGAAGACTGGCATGTCCGATGGTCAAGTGTTGGATGTGACAATAGGAAAGCGACGCTCGCCATGAATTACTCCCATCTTGATCGGTCAATTCCTTCAATACGTGGCATGGACCCGCCTGACTGTTGGCTGCGAGAACAAAGCAATGGTGCTTCATCATACGAAGTGAGGCATTCAAAATCAGGTTATGGACTGCTAACATCAGGAATGTTGCTAAACATGAGCTTGATTACCCCAGATGGCTTTTGTTGGGAAGATATGGAAGTTATCTTTCTCCTCCAAGACTATTGATATCAAGGGTTCCAGCAAACATCATGACTAAGGTAGCATATGTGATTTAACCTTACTTTAAAGGCTATACTCCTCTAGGACCCTTTTAGCTGCTATCACCTGAGTAATTCACTATCTATTCTAGAAATGTAGTGAATATCATCTCCTGCATGTAGGGAGGCGTTAAGCATCTTTTTACAAAGAGAAGATTATTATTGTCTCAGAGACCAGCTCTTTTTGAACCAGCTGCACCCCCCATCTCATACTGCATCTTGCCTATTCTGCAACATTGACCTTTCATCCTTGCTTTGCTGTGCTTTCTACCAGGATTGGTCTTGAAACTCATTATATCTGGACAAATCCTCTGCGCTCTGCTTTGAAAGATGTGGTCTTCGGTGAAGAGGATGTCACCACCAGACAGACGCAGCCGATTTGGAATCCACCTTGGAGGAAATTATGGACTGTCCAGGGTTCCAGCTATACAGCAACAGCAAGTGATTCGTGACGAGGCTTAATCACGATATTGCCACCCGGATGGAAGACCGCGATGCTCTTTGGGAACGTGTTTGGAGTGCTGGCGAAGCCAGTGTCAACAATTCCATCGCTTCCTTTGTACAAGCTATTGCAGATCTGGCCCCTCGGTCTGGGCGCTCAGTGGACGGCTTATACAACCAAGCTGAGGGTAGACTTTAGCACACGACGACGCAAAAGGCAACTGCCATGACAAATCATGGAGAGTTATCTCCCAGACTCTGAACTATAGTTCTACTATCCCCACGGCCAAATTCCCCAGACTGAGCGATGATCGGTCGCCAACAAGCAAGTACAGTCGATTTTCTTATAGTGAGAAACGGAAACCTTGATAGCAAGTGTCATGCCAGCTCTGAATTCTACGAACTTAAAGGCGGTGCAGACAACCTCAAGTTTAGCTACGGCCTCCTAGGGTTACTGATGGGATGTTGAAACTACAGAAGTCTCTTGGCTTCTCCCATACAATGCTACGTTTCACTTATGCAACTATAACGTGGCGGAAATAAAGCCTGCTCTCCCCCCGGTACCATTCGGTCATTCAACGATTTCAATCAAAGAAATTCTGGGTCCAATTCCGCCGAGTTTCGCGAGGCTATTAAGGCTTACGTCCAAGTGGGATCGGGTGACACGGATCCTGACCTTGCCCTTACCTTTCTCCAAGAACTTGATAAACTCCCTCGTGCAAAATCGACTCCAGAATGCAGGATTGGGAGCTCAGCCATCTCCTAGGGAGTCCAATCATAGGGGAGCATGCTGAGGATACTGATGCTGTGTTAGAGGGCTATAAATCAGGAACCCGGGAATTCTGGGTCTATGGCAACTAGACACGTTAAGCGATTGCAATCCGTGACTTCGTTTCGTACCCCTGCTATGGAGACGGGACTCTTTTGACCCAATTCTACAACTCCCACAGGAACAGAAGACGAAAATCATTGTGGGGCTACCAGGTACAATGGTATACAGATTTTGAGGCCCCAGGCTCGACCAGATGGCCAGCATTCATGGAGAAGTTACCGTGACTTTGCTGGCTCCGAAGTTCCCAGGTCTGCGAATTATGTCTGGGAGCCGCAATTTTACCATCACGTTCGGGAGTTTCACCATCCCCTATCCATGCAAACAGTTCACGGGAACGTCTAAGGACGGACAGCTGAATAATATCTTCTGTCAAAAATGTTGTCATCTGCTCACTGAACATGGAGACGCAAGTACGGCAGAGGTCGATTCAACTCTGAGCAACGCGTTCAATATTCTGCCGCAGCCTCAGTCACTGACACAACACACCAGTGGAAAGAGAAAGGTCTCAGCTGCCTCCAGTTGAGAGTGCCCCTGTCGCTCAGATAGCAAATTTCTTCATCCCAATCTCGATCATGGGCAAGGAAAGGTTCAACTCTGAAGCACTATCTCAAGGCCGGTAACCGAACTTCGCAAACGCGAGCCAGTAAATGACTCCAAAGAGTTCTCGCTCAAGGACCAGCGGTTCCATTCACAATCAAACTAACGTGCTCAAAGTGATGAGCAGTTTGGCTATGCCTAGAAGCAGGTGCCAACCCCCTATCCGCTCCAGAAGTGGACCTGAGAAGAAAGTATCCTCACTCCTCTCGTTGCTCTCGCCATGCTCTTGTTCTGATCTGATGCTGTTTCACTGTGCCAGTGAGTTTGAGAGGAAAAAAAGCACAGAACGTTTAGGCCACAGTTGGGTTCTCTTCTAGAATTGATCTTTATCCGGGAAAATCTTCTGATTCTCCCTGCCAGTGTGAAGTATATAATTCTGGGGAGACCCACCAAGTCGCATTTGTGGGCTTTGATCCAATGTCAACCTCGATGTTGGAGTATATATGGATACAGGATAGATGCTTTCACTACAAATCGTGCTGTCAATGTAAATCTCATAGTGTCACATGCTGCCTTTGTTAGCATATTGCTTAGAAGAGGGAGGTCAGTGTATCCTTCGGATTATCTCTGACGGCACTAGTGAAAAGTAGAAGTCATGAGACACAAGTCACCAAGTCCATGAAGCATATCGGAGACCCCGTTCATTTCTTCTCCCGGTTCAAGGTTGTAGTCTAATGCTCCACATTGACGTAACCCTCACTCGTGGAGTTATCGGGGCAAACCCCCTCAACCTCGTGCCTCTCACGGTGAACTGACAGAGGGGTGATGGCCAAACATTCAGGTCAAGTTGTCATGCCGGCTCTGCTCTCTTTTATCCCTGCTGCTGTCTGACGTGGCAATCTAGATTCTTCGAGCAGGTGTATGGCAGTCGACCAAGACTAAGCATCTCTGCTCTGTCGAATATTTTCCCGCATTCTGACCAGAAACTGACTCAGGATAAGCTCGGCGGTGTTTGCGGGGTAAACAGCTGGCAGATCTTGGTTGCCCTAAGGAAGTGCTATTGTAACTTTCCTGTCTTGTCCGACCAATGACGGCATCATTTGTGCGATGCGCGAAGATCAGCAACCCGACTATCTTGCATATAAACACCCCCTTTTCTGTATGCAGTTAGGGCTTGGCTTAGGTAATCACCGGGGTCGAATCAACAACTCATCACAGCGAAACCAGAAAGAGAGGGGGATCAAGGAGTAGGAATGGCTCTATCGACAGATGTTCTGCGTTGGCATCTGGCCGTGCATTTCACTTGGTTGACAAGTCACTATAGACCCAGTGCTAGGGTCCATGGAGAGCCCCAATCTGCCCTCCGAGAGGTCGATCCTCATCCCCCCCGCATCACTAATGTCGCCAAGCATGCAAAAACGGCCCAAATCCTGTAGATCAAGTCACCGAATCCTTCTTCTTTGTCTGGTGTCTTGCGTCCAGGCTGGAATCAGCTGCTATCTGTCGATTTTCGGTTCTCGATTTCCCCGAGAGTCCCACTGTTGCGGGGTCATCGTACCGCTTGTTGTATGTTCGCATGCAAGGGTTACAATGCTAAAGGCTTGGATTGTGCGGAGATGCGGTCATGCGATAGTAGCGACTCGAGAAAGGATGTTTTGTCATCATTTCGCGCTGCATGGAGTTAGGGACATGAAGACTGGCGGTCAGGCCAGTGAAAATTGTATATATACATCATGTCAATCCATGCAGGCATTGCAAGGACTGCTCAGCTCATGCAGTGTCAATCGCGGAAATTTTCTCATTGATTGGAGGTTAGCTGTGATCGACAGATATGTTCTTCTTAAACAAACTTCTTCCCCTACTGCTCGCCGGTAGGGTACTGGCGAATGTCTCTGAAGAGCGTCGTCATCATAATCATGCTCGGCAGACTGCAAGGTATGAACCCAAGGTCCCACCCCTAGACACAGACTGGACCAGTAAAGTCGGTACCAATCCATGGCCCGAGTATCCTCGACCTCAGTTGGAGAGGTCTGAATGGCAGAACTTGAACGGGATCTGGCAGTATCAGAATGCACCTGGGCTGGAAGCTGTCCAAGCTCCCCCGTTTGGGCAAGCCCTGACCAATGAGGTCCTAATTCCATCCTGCTTGGAGAGTGCTCTATCAGGTAATGCCATTCCTTTGGATTGAATAAGCAGAGAATTGACCACCGTGCAGGAATCCAAGGAAACCACACTCTTTATTCCTGGCTGTCCACAACTTTCACGATACCCAAGGGATGGAAACACCAGAACGTGCTGTTGAACTTCGGTGCTGTGGACTATGAGGCAACCGTCTTTGTCAATGGGAAGCAGGCTGGCTTCAATCGGGGAGGATATTTCTCCTTTACCCTGGACATCACGCAATTTGTCTCCTTCGACGGCGCAAATGAATTGTGAGAAACTTAGCCCAGCCTCATTTCCAAAGCTGACTTTACCAGGTTGGTCTTCGTGCACGACCCCACTGACAGCGGCGACTATGTTATACCAATTGGCAAACAGAGACTCATCCCAGCCCACATCTTCTATACGCCCTGCAGCGGCATATGGCAGAGTGTCTGGATTGAGTCGGCTCCAGCCAACTATATCACGGAGTTGGACATTAGTGCTGGGATGGACGGTCAAGGTGCGTGAAAGTGGGTCTAAGATTATTCCTTTGGAAACTGACAGTAAAAGTCAACGTAACCGCCGTCAGTGCCAGTGGAAAGTCGACACCAGTGGACATTACAGTCTTCGATGGCGGCTCAGATAAGAAAGTTGCATCCCACAAGGGTACATCCGACCAACCCTTCAGTTTCAAGGTTGAGTCTCCGAAACTGTGGTCGCCTGATTCTCCGACTCTGTATAACATTAGCGTCAAGATGGGAGCGGACGAGGTCAAGAGTTATACCGGCTTCCGTACTATATCGAAAGGAACTGTCAATGGTATCTTGCGGCCTTTGATAAACGGCGAGTTTACATTTGTCTTTGGTACGCTTGACCAAGGCTATTGGCCGGATGGTATCTACACTCCCCCAAATCGGGAAGCGATGGTGTATGACTTGCACTTTCTGAAGAGCCTGGGTTTCAATATGCTTCGCAAACACGTAAGTATTCATTATATCGGGGCGTGCATTGCTTACCGAGTACCTCAGATCAAAGTCGAGCCGGCCCTCTTCTACCGGGCTTGCGATGAAATCGGTCTTCTGGTCGTTCAAGATATGCCCTCCCCCCGACCATTGCAGTCGCGAAAACTGTCAAACTGCAACGACCAAACCATTTTGCCAGACGCTGCCCAGCAGGAGGAATTTAACAGACAGCTAGAGCTACTTGTAAAGCAGCACAGGAGCTACCCCAGCATTTTCTCATGGGTATATTCCTCATAACACTATCCTTCGATTCTTCACTGACAGTCTCAGGTAATCTATAACGAAGGCTGGGGTCAGCGAACGGACTATTATCCGGAGATCGAGTTAACGGAGCGAGTTCGCCAGTTGGATCCCACAAGGCTGGTTGATGCGACGTCCGGATGGATTGACCACGGGCATGGCGACTTCAGCGACAATCATCATTACTCATACCCTCAATGTGGCACGCCGTTCTACTCCATACAGTCAATTCCGCATGACCCAAGCAGAATCGCAATCCAGGGTGAATTCGGCGGTGTTGGCACAAATGTTTCTATCGAGCAGTAAGTCTATCGCTCCCACAGGAACAATCAGTCAGTTGATGGAAGTAGCTTGTGGAACAACATCGACGCCATCAACGCAATCAACCAGACTTACGAGATGGCCGATAATTTTGACATTTGGAACTACCGTAGCCACCTCCTTTTGAGCGAGCTCAAAGATCAAATCACGCGGTTTTCATGCAGTGGAGGGATCTGGACGCAAACAACCGATGTAGAAGGCGAAGTGAATGGTCTGTTGACTTATGATCGGAGACTAAAGCGTGTAGATGAGAAGATGTGGAAAGACGACATCCAGGCATTGTATGACGCGGCAAAGGCCAGGACTTGAGGTGTTTCACCCCGCCAAACGCGTGCGTGTTCTGAGCTTGTGACCTGTCTGGACATAATCACCTGATCGGTGTTTGTTAATATCAGACAAAAGTCTGTATTCATCAGGCCTGATGCATTATCTACGGCTTAAGACTTGAGATTAGTGCTTGCGTGTAGTCTATTCTGCTCTTCGCTCGTTTACCAGAGATTCATAGAGCCTAAAGAGACCGTTTGGATGACGTCTATTACACCAACGATGCAAATCATATTCAACCGACGAAGCGCTACTTAGATGTCGACTGCATAGTGTTTTAAGATGAATTCGACTATGAGTTTTGCTTCTCATCAACTTAAGCCTTCGGTTTGTATATTGTATGAACCTCCATCCTGCTATCCCGTAATAACATCAATCTGCCGATTGACTTACCTACTATGCATCAGTCTTGGCTTCGTTTCCATCCTAACGCACCTCAACCTCTCTCAAAGAGAATTGAGATCTGGATCCCATGTCACCTCTCTCTAATTGGCAGATAAAACCAGTCTTCTTTCTTGGATACGTTAGTACTGTACATGTGACGGCAAGCTGGGCTTGGACGGCTGCAGCTCATTGCACGTGACTCGAAGAGGACATCATCCCAAAGAGTTACAAAGCCACTCTTAGACTTCATAGCATTTCCCTGATACGGCATTGTCCACAGACGAGATGTACTCCCCAATAGTTATAGGGTATCCTTATATTGTCACGTGCAGCGTATGTGGGTCATCCACTCAGCCATGCGGAAATGCCGAAAGCTTAAATGTGACGCTTGCCTAATATGGTAGTATATTCTACGCTGTATTCCTACCTTACTGGGACTGACCACTGTCGGAGACTGAAACTCGACCGCGCTTGAAGAAAGCGAAGACTCGTTTGACATGCACCGGTACCTGACGGGGTTCATAACAACGGAGAGCACATTGATAGCAACTTTTGGGAAACACAAATGATGGTATATTTGATCAGCCTGTGCACGCACGAAAATGCTGAGTTGCAATTGCTGAAGATAGCGTGAGGGACAGACTAAATAATAAGTTCGGCCATAATAGAGGTCAGACAGAATACCAGAGATCAGAGGTCTAACCAAGAACTAGTAGCCATTGCCACTGTTCTCCCCCTTAGTTCAATGACGTCGGTCTGCTGAAATTCTCATTATCATTAGATAGAGGTTGTTCAGGACCCCGAAGTAGTTGAAGTAGCATTTGTATGAGTTTGTGGTCGACTGGGCTCACATCGACAGAATGTCAAACCGGGTGAGGCCGTTTCTCCTGTAACTACTACAACGCTGTCGATGTAGAGCTCTTCCACACATTACGCATATGCCGTATCCGCAGAGGGTAGTCGATTCCTTCATTGTAAGCACTACTTCCGGTAGCCTGCTATTATCGACCTTGCTATTATTAAGTGGCATTCAATTAAGCCTTCTAGAATCTGTCCGGAACCGGTCCCATTCAAGCCCCTCCATATCCAAGCGCTCCATTTCTCCAGCCTCAAAACTCCCCGCATCCATTTACTAGAATTGTCTTCTTTAGACTGAGAATGAATACACCGAAGACGATAATAAAATTGTATCTAAGCTAACTCCAAAAAATATCTACGCGCCATCGGCATTCTTTTCCGCTGCCGAATGAACATGCGAGGCCACTGATCCGGTCGCAGGGAGATCCGCAAACGCACGCGCCTATGACTTAGCGTCAGCCAGGCACCTACTAGAAAAGAGCCCAGTTTCCATGTCAAAGAACAGCAGCTCTTACCTCCTTGGAGGTTAAATTCCTTGCGTCGTCCATCGTGATCTCATTCAACGGCTTGCTCAAGACTTGCTCGGCCTTGGACGCCCATCGAATCTGGTCCGGATTCACCTGGTCTCGGGTGCTCTTAGCCCGGAAGACCTCAACCAACATGAGATATTCAAAAGCCTTACCTGTTAATGATTCGTCGGCAAGCTCTGCGCTCTGTTGAGTAATATAGGTGATTTCCTCGTCGGTGAGTGGTTGACTGTGTCGTCGGCGTTGGTGGACTCGTTCGCGAAAGCGAAGAGTGTCCATATTCTCGAGATCAGACATTATGTGGTGAGGGTGAGGCTTTACGTCGTAGAGCTTCCTTTGAAACACGCCGTCACATTCGCACGGCGGAAAAGCTATATAAATTGAATTGAGGCGGGGGCGGGCAGATGATGAAATGCCCATACACGTCAGGAATTTCCGAGAACTACCGTGAACCAAGGAAACCAGTTTGGCGCACTCGCCCCATACTTCAACCAATGTTAAGCAATAGAAGCTTGAATTCAGTGACACACCTGTGACGGCGTGGCAAACTCGTATTGCACGACAGGGCTATGAATCCATGGGCTGAGCCGGACACCAAGGGGTAACTTCGACCTACTGAGGGCTGGAGAGCTGTAGGCAGAGGACGCGATCGTAGCATCACAGCCAAGCTTCCACCGCCGTCACGGATGTGATTTCTCCAGCGCTTTAGCCAGTGTTGCTGATGCGAGTGTTCAGGCGTTCGTGGGGGACAGATCGGATTCCAAGAGGCTGCACGAGTGTTTGCTCAAGGAGAGTCAAATTGCTCCTGCGGCCGTAAACAACGTACAAGTTCTTTCATGCTATTCGAGGGAAGTATTAATGCTCTCAGACTGTGAGATGAGGATTACGGACGGGTTCTAGCGCACTGGCAGTCATGTTGTTCTCGCATTCCCTTGTTTAGAAGCTCAGTCAGTGACCATTCAAATGTGTCTTCTGCCAAATAAAAAGTAAAGTGAAGAATCGTACTGACAACCCGCGCTTGTACGCGTGGGGAAAGAGATCAAGGATGGAGATATCGCTGTTGTATTGCTGCATGGTGTACCAGCATTCGAACTATGTCCCTGAACGAACGAGTGACGGTGGACGCTGGTTTTAGGAAGAAAGAGATGCTCTATTGCTGGACTAGACGGTATCACGTGGGGGCAGGCAGCTGGCTTGGTGCGTACATCAGATAGGACGTAACGCAAAATGAACAGGTTCAGGAATGAATTTATGGGTGGTTCTCCTTTTAGTCGACACTCTACTTAGTGGTGCCGAGAAGTTAACAGGGATTCTCGACGAATGTCAGACCCGCTCCTCTCGCTTTTGCAGCGAAAACAGCAAGGAATTGTATGAGCTGACGTACCCAATCTGCTTACTGCCCACAAATGCAAGATGAGTAACAGCAGACCATCATTGTGCCTATTCTGGGACGCTCTGATAGATCAGCGATGCTGATGGTTTCTCTCAATAGCCTTGCCGCATGGGACGCTACCTCTACATTCCTTACGTTTCACATACTTCCACATGGCCCTGTTAGCATTTTACACTCATATACATCTCCATTGTTCGCTACCTGCTGATGTCGGTATATACATGGTTAACGAGCGTGGATATAGACATCACAAAGATCCATGAACCTTCCAGGGCCCTTCTCTGAAACCAGGGTTGTGGTCCTGAGACAAAAAGCCAACATTCAAGCGGCCATGAAGAATTTCCAAGTCGCATCGGGCGCCAGAGAACTACCCACACCAAGAGGAGCAGCGTCATGGCCACCATCATAGGCGATAAATGAAACCGGTTTGGAGCATCCCTTGAAATCCGTGCGAACCGAGCCATGGCTGCCAGGCTGTGGTGTGCCAACGTTGGCTTGCTGGCATCTATTGTTCTTGACGAACTTCTGGGCCAGGTTGACGCCCCCTTGGAAGGGCAGCACGCCATCGTTGATGCCGTGGATGCCGAGATAAGCAATTGGGTCGTTACCACCGTCGCAACCGCTGATCACACCGCCACTCAGGACAGAGACAGCCCTGAACTGCTTCGCACGCGAGCAGGCTAACGAATACGACATACCACCGCCCCAGCTAAATCCCGTTGCAAAGCGAGAGCTTTGATCAACGCAGAGGTCGCCCTCGACCTGCTTGATGATCGCATCGATGAAGGCAATATCCTCGCCGCCGTTGTTGGCCCAGCCGGCATTTTTGCCGTTAGGGGCAACGAATATGGTGCTGCCCTGAGCGCGCGTCTCGAGGCCGTACCAGGGCTGGACACTTTGGCCGTCGACAATGTTCCACATGTTGCCGCCGCGCCAGTGCAAGCCAAAGACCAGGTGATGGGCTTTGTTCTTATCGTAGTTGTCAGGAACCTTGAGTATATACTCCCGGCCATTGATGTTGTGCACGCCGTTGGTGAGACTCGGCTGTTTGCCGCAGCCAGAGGATCGAGTTTGGGCTAGGACCGAGGGCGTGAAGGCGCTCAGCGCCAGGATGGCCGAATATATCATGGTTGGGACCATTGTGAGACCTCGAGGTATGTTGATGGGTGGATATGACAGCAGGTGATAATATGGAAGAGGATGGTGCTCGCAGGGCAGCTGAGAGTCCTATGGAAGCAATGTCTTGATGGCAATTGTGCCTAGTATTTATGCCTTTGATCAACGACCCAGATGGTTCACCCTCCCGGCTGATGTTGACCATGAATTTCTTTCCATTGCCGAAGAGAAGATCTGCAAATACTGTTTTTCGGGGTGGACTTGCCATCAGTTGTGTGTATCACCATCTTGACTTGTGCTATAGCACACCTCCGCTCGGCCTTGCGTCAGAGACCCTTCTTAGGCAGGCTTTCGAAGATGAGCGGGTCTGCTGTTACGGTTAAACCTAGCGCGAAGAGCGAAAATAGGGTACCTAGTGCCAAGACGGCTACTAACCCTTTGGCGCACGGGGGGTTGGTCTGAAATGGCTACCCTGAGTCCCTGAGACCCTGAGACCCAGAATGTCTCATCATCTACCCATTGCCAAGATAGGATGGACCCTTAGAGCCATGCCAAAATGGCGCTGCCCGGCTGGTGAGCATACCTCTCATTTGCCGACGCGCATTGCTTTACTTGACTGACTGACTCGTTCTGTGACAGAGACGTCGTATCTTGTAGCCAACGTCCAATTGCAACTGGCGGCTCACTGTAGAAGACTGAATATGGATAACCCCAAGTGGCTCATCTACTCCGTACTTGAGGTTGGCCAACTAGTTAGTCTAGCCGGAGTCAACTCGACTTGTTGCCGCTTCAGTTTAGTGTGCATGGATGACACTGAGACATTGACCTCTAGACCGCTGAAGTTCATGACGTATCTGACGCGATGTAGGATTCGTCTTCGGCAAGCGCAAGGTATCCTATATGCCGAAGACTATAGTCTCCTGCGAGCGTACGCAATAGATTCTGATTCTTCTCATGTATTCAGCCTAAATGTCAGTGCCCAGACTCTCCCATCTCTAGGACAGCAGTCGAAAGTGAATCGAATCGCCAATTCTAGAGCTTCGCCAAGCCCAGACCTATCTGTCTTGGACTTCTCCGTTGTTCCATGCCTCGGAATAGATTTGTGCTAAAAGCATTGCTCTTCATCTGATGGATCAATTATCAGCTATACAAGTCTTTAATCTCAGCCACATCATGGACCATCTTCACCTCTTTGCGAACCTTGACCTAGTCTAACTTGAAAGTATAGCTGAGATACGAACTTCAGGGTTCCAAGAAAAGAAAATGTACGTGTCTGGACTCTGGCCAGCTCAAAGGGTAAACTAAAAGAGCTGCCATACCTAGTTGATCCCTGAACGTGCCAGGGTGAACTCCTTCAAAGGAATCTAAGTGAAACACTGAAGCTTTGGGTGCGTGATTGTACGAGGTGGATCCACCGACCCACCAACATGAATCAGCATGGCCAGCGCGTTCCTCGCTTGGCATATTTCGGATAGAGTGAGGCTGTTCAGGATGTGAAACTTGTTCGAAGAAAACACAGATAACAATCTGTGGTGGGTGATAGAGACAATGGGAACTCAAAGTTTATAAGGAACGCCAATTCCTCTCTTTATTGAGTTCAGCAGATTCACCGCTTGTCTGTCTCTACTGTTCGCTTCTTTTACCTCAGTACAATAACTTTCTTTCTTGGGCCGGTCCCATTCCATTCTCTCTTGTACCAACAGCCTAACCGCTCTTTTCTTCTGCTTTCATCAAGATGAAGCTGTCCCTTCTTGCTGCCGTGGCCCTGGTGCCATTTGTATCTGCCCATTATTTCTTTGATGTCCTTGTTATCGATGGCCAGGAGACCAAAAGCAACGAGTTCGTTCGCTCCAACACCCGCCAGGCCAAGTACAACCCGACCAAGTGGAAGAACATTCGCGACAACATGACGCCTGATATGACCGACTTCCGCTGCAACAAAGGCGCCTTTACCTTTGCCGGCAAGACAGGCACGGCCGAGGTCAAGGCCGGCTCCAAGCTTGCTCTGAAGCTCGCCGTCGGGGCCACTATGCAGCACCCCGGCCCTGCCTTGGTGTACATGTCCAAGGCTCCAAGCAGCGCAAAGTCCTATGAGGGTGATGGTGACTGGTTCAAAATTCACGAAGAAGGCGTTTGCAACAAGAATGCCGACTTCACCAAGAATGCCTGGTGCACCTGGGACAAGGACCGCATTGAGTTTACCATTCCTTCTGATCTCCCTGACGGGGAGTACCTCATCCGCCCTGAGCACATTGGTATGGGCATTTTTTCATCTTTCCTCATCCTTAGATACGTAATATTAATGCAAATACAGGTCTTCACGGAGCCCATGATGGACAAGCCGAGTTCTACTACACGTAAGTTTCAGCTCTGATTCCACAGCTCGATAAATCTTTCTGACCATACTCCAGCTGCGCCCAGGTCAAGGTTGTTGGCGGTGGCAACGGCAACCCCGGTCCTACTATCAAGTTCCCCGGCGGATACAAGAAAGACGACCCGTCCTTCAACTTCAGTCTCTGGAATGGCTACAAGGATTATCCTATGCCTGGTCCTGCTGTCTGGACCGGCGGATCTGGCTCTGGCTCTAGCTCATATTCCAAGGTTGCCAACGTCACCGGTTCCGATGAGTCTTCCCAGTCGGGTGCTTCTTCCTATCAAAACCCTGTGAGCACCTGTTCCAGCGGTGACTACAGCCGCCGGCACGCTCGTGACTTCAAGAACTAAACTAAACTTGGACTGTCCTCATCTCTTCAAGTGTACTGCCGAGTGTGTGAATCAGGTTTCCCGGAAGTATGTAACTAGGTGCTCTTCTCTTGGGCTTTATGCTTTTCTTGATTGATTAATCTATGTCGCGGTGAATCGTTTTACAAAATAGATATCTTCTTTGTAATAAAGGGTTTATTCGTACACCCCCCGCATACTAGTCGGAGATATAGTAACGGTCTCAATGAGCGGACCAAGCATACGCGAGCAGCTGATTCTCCTCCATAGGTAGTAGTATATCTTAGACCGGGGCACCTGAAAGTATGGGAGGTGGGTCCAGGTCTACCTTTAGTGGTATGCATGAATAAACAATAGTAACCCGTAGTAAGAAGGGGTATGAAATCCACACCATCGAAAGTCTGGCGCTGAGACGCAAGCCACGTCCCATGTGTGGTGTATCACTGTCCATCTCTGAATCCTGGTCAACCACTTCTTGATTGATTATCATTGCCCAGTATAAGAGCCTGCTTGATATTTCTAGTAGGAAAAGTGACATTACTCAAAATTTCAGTCATTCTCCTTGTGCCTTGGATCACGGAGTCTCGTTTGTGGTTGGTTTTTATCAGCTTTTCTTTTAGTCACTGTTAAGATTTCATTGTGTCAGCTACTGATTGTACAGAGTTGAATCAATTGCGGACATACATTGCGTACCTGAATCTGAGCAAAGAGACACAAGGACTCGCTCAGGAAATCCAGTTGACGTGATGGCTTCCAAGCTTCTAACTCGAGTCTCACTTTTGACAGTGATAAAGCGGGCATATGGCTGAACTTCCTCTGTTCAACATCTCCTTCAAGAACAAAGCTTGCGCATGGTCTTATTTAATTAGCACACTCACATTAGCGAGAATATCAAGGCTCAATTCTCTTATAATATGTTTCATGATCAATAGATCCTTACTACGAGTTACTAGTGGCGAAGAATTGTAAAAAGTCATCAATTCGTAAATGCTATCAAGCTAGCTGTGGTAGACTTCGTAGAGCCTCCGAGTGCTATTGCACTTCAAATTTCCGCATTGAAAGATAAATCCAGTACCCTTCGTTTAATAGGTTCGAAAACCTTATGACTCGATGAGACCTCGTCATAGGAACGTAACCCAGGTAGGCTGAGTGAGCTCAAGCCACAGGAGGGATTCTGCTGCGGCATTCTCCACCAACACAGGACTGGCTAGGGGGACAATCCATGTTCATGCGGCAACGAGTCTCTTCATGGAGGACCTCTGACGGGAAGAAGAGTTAGCTGGGCTGAATATCCACCTAAAGAGAACAAGTACTCACCATCAGCACGGACACCGAGAGCACCAATACTAACGCAAACGCTGCGGTAGCAGAACTGATGAGGGGGGCACCAGAGGTTGATATTGTTGCAGCGACGCGGTTCACCCTCAGTGTCGAGGTTGGTTTCTGAGAATCGAGTCGTAAGTATAGGGTGTGGCAAGTCGTGAGGGATACTCACCATCGTCACGCGTGGCAAGCTCAGGAAAGCTTCCGACGACACATTTTCCATTAACGCAAAGCTCGCCATATCCACAGGAATCATAACTGTCGCAGACACGAGTAACAGCATTATCCCAATTAGCCTTGTGGGTAGTCACTGAGGCAAAAGAAGTTAGTCACATGAGTCAAGAGAGGTTCAGGCAAAAAGGCTCTCACCATCAGCGTAGGTAGCAAAATTCTCAAGAGCTCCGTTGGCGGGAGTAGCATCGTCTAGCTTTGTTAGATGTTCGAATCCCTGTATTATAGCAGAGAAACTCACTGTTGGCGTCGACCACTCCATTGTGGACCTCAGGGAGAGCAGCCGAAGCTGCAAGAGGGGCAAAAAGGAAAGGGGTAAGAGCGTGAAGTTTCATCCTGACGCAAAGACTTGGTACAGCTTATGAAGTTTCGTGCTTTGATGATAAAGAGACTTGGTATAGCAGAAGAAGTGGGTGGGTAAGAGAAAGAGGAATAGGTTGATGGTTGGGGGTGCAGGGGGTATTTATAGACAGAGTCTCGTGAGAACAGTGATGAGGGAGGCAAAGCTCCCCAGTAGAGTGAATGTCATTGAAAGCAGGCAGACTTTACGAAGGACCTAGAATTGAACAGAAGGTAGATTGACTGGTCTACCTCCCTAAAAACAAACTTACCAGGTATTCTTTTGGACACTGAGATATGGCTTTAATCACTTCAACAGCTTGTAAGAAACTGAAGAACACAGTTTCCTCAGTACTCTAGATTGATTTCGTAGCTCAGGCATAGCAGGCTATAATATAGCTTCGTTTAAAACAGATGAGGCTTCCCAGCAGAGGGTAATGGGAGAATAGTGTCAAAAAGTGTCAAAGTTCATTGACATTGTTTTCAAAAGCAGGATAACGCGCCTAAAGGGGTTCCTTCGTTTGTCAAGACAGGAGATAAATCAATCTCACTTGATCCTGCTGCGAAGAATTCAGATAGTTCATAGATGATGAACTCACAAGTTGCTTACTGTATGGAGAAAGGGCAACCGTGGTAGACCCCAGCACCCAACTACTGTGAGGGGATCATTGTTGGAGCTGTTGACGAAGCTGTGGATTTCGAAAAGCAAAAGAAAGAACGTTTTTGTGCCCGTTGTCATATTCTGTGCAAATAGTGGTAGACCACTGTTCTCGAGTCGCAGTCTTGCGAGAGCGCAGACTGGTCGGCATGCCTTGCAGTCCTGTTTTGCTGTCGAAAAAGCACAAACAGAAGCAGGCCAACTCAAACGGGGTAGACATGAGTGCAGGGCCACCTTTCTACTCTGATCATTGAGGTGGTATTATCGACTGGTTATTTGGTTGTAAGAGCCCAGAGCCCAGATTGTACAAATCCCCGGCCATCATACAACATCATCAGTAGTACGCTTCTGCTCTTTGCGCAAATAATCTCTTTGTAATTTGTTGAGGCAATGCAGGTACCATTGTCGGTGAATACTAAGGGTTGAGCAACACCAACCACGTCAAGGAGCAAGTGAGCCATGGTTGAAGACGATCAGACATCCTCACCTGGTGTAAACAGGCTTTACGCAGCCAACATTTTCATCTTTCTTCCATGCCACCCCTCCCCCTCAATATGGCTTCAGAGCTGGTCCCCGAGATCATAATCCAAGTCTTGAATAACTTCGAGACCGTGGAAGAAGTTGTAGTCTGCGCTTCAGCATGCAGGCGGTTCCATGATGTGTGGCTATGCCATGCTCCTCAGATAATATGGACTATTGCGCAGAAGCAAATCCTGGCGTTCGACGATGCCTTGATGGCGGTAAGTAATGCAATACTCTACATGATATCAAGAATGACAAATGAGTCTCCAGGTTCGAGCAACAGAAATCGTGCTTGAAAGCTTCCAGAAAGAAGAATTACCCCCAGACCCGTTCCCCCTTTCTACTTTGAGTGGTGCCGTTCGCAAGCCGTCGATCAGCGAATTCCAGCAGGTGCGCGACTTTGAGCATCTGGCCAAGTGTGCCGAACAGATCTATGTCGAAGACCAGCAAGGCTTGAAGGATAAAATAGAAAATGACCAGCCGGACGGCGCTGCACTGTGGGTTCTGTGGAGAGAGCGATTCCACAGTTCTATCTACCGAGTCCTCCTGGCAGGCGCCGTTCTCTCTCGTGCATACCAGGAACCGATGTATTTCGCGGCAAACTGGGGACTACCGAATTTCCTGGAGAAGTACGTCGAGGCATTGGCATCTGATGACATGTCGAGCGAGCCAGTGGGTGGAGACGAGCTCAATTATCTCATGACCTTTGCCCCCTACAATCTTGGAGAGAGTGGAGGCATTCATGGTAGCTTCAAGGCTCTTGGAGAGTTTTTTGTTCAGCAAGGCAAGAAGCGTGCGCACCAGCCTAACCTTCACGAGCAAACCACAGAGATCCTTCCCCCTTTCGCAGCGCCTCAAGGCCTTAGTTCCTCAGAGGCGGCTGTTGTGTTCGTCGAACTGGGTCAGCTGTTTTTTGCCTTGGAGGTTTTGACTGGCATTCAGGTCAGGCAACCAATCATCGTCAATGGGAACGGCTCCAAAGAACATGGGAGAACTAGAATTGCCCCGGATCTTCTCTACAAGCCTGCCAGAACGACTCCCGTTGTGCTATTTGGGACCTTCTTTCCGGAGTATATCTCAACGCCAGCAAAGGCCGCTGATGCAGTCGACTCTCATCTTGTCGCTACTCCCGTTTCGCGTACATCACAGACAAGATCAGGGGTAGGGTTTCAGCATATCTACCAGTTCCTGTATGATCTGTACCGAATGGCGGGCCGTGACAATGAATTCTCATCCCAAAACCCTGCGCGGTATCCTCACCATCAATTCTTCGAGTACATGTTTAGAGAGTACCTGGGTCTCCGGTTCGCTGACATTGAGTTTGACTATCATTATGATGAGTTCATATGGGATGGCTCCATCTTCGCGGAACGAGATGATCTTCTCACTGTCACTGAGTTTATTGAAACAAGGGATATGACAGCCCTAGCTGCATTATTTGAGCCGGTAGCTTCAACTACTGGAAAGACTTGAGGATGTGTTTTTGTTTCTCTTGGATTGCTTTTGAGCCAACCGCTAGATACCTTTGCACCATATTTGCTTCTCAAATTGGCTATCATCGAATTAAATCTGGTTCTTTTGAGTACCGAATAAGGAAATTACTGTAGACACGATGGCAAGGAGAGACTTTTGATCCCTGGTCGGCTCTACTACACATAATGACATAGCTATGATACTCTCTTTGAAGAACACCACCACACTTGTAACCTCTATAGCCGCTATCATTTAACTACCGAGATGCTAATGTCCATCAGAATACGTCAACCCACCTGAACATGGCCGATAAAGACGCCTCCAACACCCCCAACACCAACACCATCTACTCCCAATCGCACCGCAACCAAACCTACTCCAGCACCAACAACCCTCCTTCAGAAGAACACCCCCGCCGAGCCCTCAAACCAGGCGTCTACTTCCCGCTCCTCGCCTTCTTCTCCCCCGAAACCGAAGAACTCGATGAGTCCACAGTCGCCCAGCACGCCATACGCATGGCCAAAGCCGGGGCCATGGGCCTCATCACCCAAGGCACCTACGGGGAAGCCGCACACCTCTCCCACACAGAACGGGCCCGCATCACCCGCACAACACGCCACGCCGTCGCAGCAGCGGGATACCCGCAGCTCCCGCTCATCGCAGGCTGCGGCGCGCCATCCACAAGCGAGACGATCGAGCTGTGCCAGGATGCGTTCGAGTCAGGCGCGGACTACGCGCTCGTCCTCCCTCCGTCTACTTACAAGGCGCAGTACACGCTTCCGAGCCTAACGGCCTATTTCGAGGATGTGGCCGGTGCGTCGCCCATCCCAGTGCTGGTGTACAACTACCCCGCCGTGACGGGCGTGGACCTCGACGCGGAGACGCTTGCGTCGCTGGCGGAACATCCGAATCTCGTGGGGTGCAAGCTTACCTGTAACGATATGGGAAAGCTGAACCGGCTTGTTGCGGCTGTGCAGCCTGCGACGGCTGCGGAGCGGGGTTCAGGGTTTATGTGCTTTGGGGGCTCGGCGGATGCGACGCTGCAGACGTTGGTGGGTGGTGGGTCGGGAGTGGTTGCGGGATTGGCGAATATTGCGCCTAAGGTGTGTGTGAGGCTGGTTGAGTTGTATCATTTGGGGGAGATGGAGGAAGCGAGGAGGCTCCAGGGGGTGGTTGCGAGGGCGGATCGAGTGGCTACGCAGGGCGGGGTCGGTGCTGTCAAGAGTGCATTGAGAGTGTGGTTTGGTTACGGGGGATATGCACGGAGGCCATTGCGGGGGACGGAAGAGGAGGAAAAGAGGGAGAGTGGTGCAGAGGGGCTGAAGGAGGTGGTGGAGCTGGAGAAGCGACTGTAGTGAATCTGAAGGGGAAAATCTCATATGTGATGGCCGATGAGCACATGTAATCAGTCTTGGGCATTTCGGTCACCGAAAACCCGGCAATCCTGGTCCGAAGCCACTGCTGCCCTGATCATACGGTCGGGCTGTTCATGATGTCGAATCCTGATGAAAGACTAGCCACTTTACTGGGGTATGTCCAATAGGAACTCCTGACTACCGGTGGAGGATGTGATCAAGTTGAAAACAATAAACGGGCCTTTTTAGCAAGAGATGACGGCTAATTAACCCTTTTAGGTTCTTGGTTATGCATGTGCAGGACGTTATGGACCGGAATTGAATATAAGGTAGTTTAGAATCACCGCTAATGTTGCTTGCGAAGGGAGCCTGTTGGGCTAGGGCTCTGGAGCTAAAGTAAGAAGACGATGCATGCAACGGATCATGCAATTTCCATGTCATGCGTTTGAACTTTGGCAGTACTGACGAAAGGAAGCGAGATTGACGACTTGCTTGATTCAAGAAGGCAATTGGACGGGCAGCTCAAGGGTTGGGACATTCCAAAAGCAGAGACCAGGAAATCATAGTTATTACCTTGCTGCTGTATCATCACTCACCTCGGTGGCACCTCGTAAATAGTACTAGACGGACTACTCCGTAACTACGGCTAGATTTATCAGTAGTATTTATGAACTGTGGATGCTGGGAATCATCACTTACCACTGACCATCTTTTATTCTAGGCCTCGGGCTCCAGTAGTGGGGATATGTGGGCTGAAGAGAACGCTACAGCACTCTAGGATGGCTTTAGTTGCATATCCTGTCTTTTGATGTAGTCTAGATTCCATCTAGTGCCCAGAAATTTTTGACGAACATTTTAACCTGAAAAGAAAGATGTAGAATACTCTCATTCACAATATCTGTGTGAAGACTCTCAGTCTCAATCAACACTGTTGAAGGAGCATAGGAGAGAGCCAATGGCCCCACAATCCAGGACAAAAGGATAATGCGACATCAAAGAGTGCGCGACGCGACAAACAAACAAGGAGAGGAATGCAGTCTAACTCTCGAGAATACATAGTAACTAGTACGCCTTAAATAAAGTACGGAGTAGTTACACTGTACCGCCTGTTGAACTAGGAATGATAACAACGCCACATCGGACCGATCGGACAAATTCGTTTGCTCCTACGGAATAGACCCATAGTACGTAGTGCCAAAGCCTAGTTTGGCAGTAGGACGGAAATGCGTCAGTCTTTTGCCAGGAACTCCATCCCTCTTTCGATCCTTTCAAACATATCTTCCCCCCTTCTTTCTCCTCCCTTTTTGAAATACCTATCCATTGTCGCGTCTCTTTTTATCTCGTTATCCTTTCTCTTGTCACATCGTTTTCTACTCTATCTACCATCTGCTTAGTCCTCGTCCGATGGTGTGTTTGGTATCTGCCACACCTCGGTAGGACCCGTCAGACTTATTCAATCAGCATCATCAATCTCTCTCTACAGATAAATCGCGCCACTGTGCGCGTCGCAAGACTACAGCAATCATGGGGCTCTCAAAAACGAACAGGATTTTGATCCTGCTGGTCATTGACACCGCATTTTTCCTCCTGGAATTAATAGCCGGTCTGTCCGCTCTCGTCACCATGCGCAAGATGTGTCTTTTGACTGATGCCATTCATAGGTTATTCGGTTCATTCGCTCGCTCTGGTGGCCGACTCCTTTCATATGGTGAGCGCTTGATTCTGAAGAGACTACCTGAGATTATGGATCACATACTGACTCTGCAAAGTTGAATGATGTCATATCGTTATTGGTCGGATTATGGGCTGTCAAGGTTGCCAACCAAGAAACCAAGTCAAAGATGTACACCTACGGGGTAAGATTTTCCTATATCTTTCGCCTATGCGATCAGATCAACAAGAGCGAGGCTAATCGTTTCCTCTGTATTAGTGGCAACGTGCGGAAACTCTCGGTGCCCTGGTGAACGGTGTCTTCCTCGTCGCCTTGTGTTTGTCCATTTTCCTCGAAGCAATCCAGAGACTCGTCGAGCCACAGGAAGTGAAGAATCCGAAGTTGGTTTGCATTGTTGGATGCTTGGGCCTCCTATCGAATATACTTGGTCTCCTCCTGTTTCATGAGCACTCTCACGGCCATGGACACGGAGATGACCATTCGAACGAAGATATTGAAGATGTCGATGCGGCGGAACAAGGGCTTGCTCATGGTCATGGGGAAACTCCTGTGGCGGACAAGCGGGCTTCTACAGCTACCGTAAATACTCCCCATCCACTATCTACACTCCTCCGGCTAACCGAAATAAAAGCGCGACGATGCAAACGGTGGTACCGAACCATCTTCTCCTTTCTCACGGAAGCGCCGGACTCTGGACTCCCAACGCAGTTCTCGTCGGTACAGCACTGGGACCGGGCGTGGTATCTTGGGTGTCGAAGACATTCAGGTTCACCCAGCTACGATGAGACAGGAGATCATTGCTGCCAGTCGGAATCGCTTCGATGACGTGTCTTCCGAATCGGACAGTGACCAGCGAGAAGGTGACGAGGGGGACGGTCAGCCGTCGGAGCGAACGAATCTTCTTCGCAGCAAGGACAGAGCGACCAACTACACCGATGAGAGCGATACAGCTCATAAGCGGCAAGAACCCACAGGTGATGACGACATCCACAAGTCCCACAACCACGCGCAACCAAAGCCCAAGGAAGGCAAGCATAATCACGGACATGGACATGGACACGATCTTAACATGCGTGGGGTCTTCCTTCATGTTATGGGCGATGCGCTTGGCAATATCGGTGTGATCGTTTCGGCTTTAATCATCTGGCTGACCGACTACTCATGGCGGTTCTACGTCGATCCTGGTATCTCTCTGGTGATTACAGTGATCATCCTTGCATCTGCAATTCCGCTCTGCAAGGCCGCGTCTCGCATCCTTTTGCAAGCAGTGCCTGCAGGATTGAGTATTGATCACATCAAAGAAGATATCGAGCGTCTTCCTGGCGTCATCGGATCCCATCACTTGCATGTGTGGCAACTCAGTGACACTAAGCTTGTTGCTTCGATCCACATCCAGGTGGACACGGAGATCAAGGGTGAAGGATCAGAGCGTTACATGCGTCTTGCCAGGCAGGTGAGGAAATGCCTACATGCTTATGGAATCCATTCGTCCACCATCCAGCCCGAGTTCGCCCCGGACAGCGATGCGGAGGACAATCAAGCGCTTCCTTCGTCGTCTCGTGGAAGCAATGATGAACCCTCCGGGTCCAGCAAGCTGCCAAGTCTAGCCCCAAGCTTCCGAGAAGGAGATCCTCAGGCGTGTCTTCTTGAATGCGGCGAAGAATGCGCCCAAAAGGGACAATGCTGCCCCAAGAAGTCGTAGATAATCGATCTGATCTCATGCCTATGTGCAATCAATTCATTATGTTTGGTCTGGCGTTTCTATTACTTGTCCTTAAAAGCATGTTCTTCCGTTATCCCTTATTTTTCCATACCCTGTCATTGTGTTATTGCGACACGTTATCTCGATGCCTCCATCCTACTCCTTATAGATCCATTCGGGTTCGGATGGTCCTTTTGAATGATGGATAATGGGTGACTACATCAGTTGACAGGCTTCAACTGCGTCTTGGGCGTCAATTTCAATTTCCCTAATATACATTCTTATCAACCTGAAATGGAATACTCCTAAAGCTGATTCGCTTGCTCCTAATGATCTATGGGCTGATTAGGTACAAGCATATGGCACGTATTCTAGACACCTTGCGCATGCACTAGTTCGCCCCAGACAACCTGAGTTGCGCTAATTTATCATTAAATTGGAACGAAAATTGAGGCGGCGCCTGACTGTTTTGTCTTAGAGTTCATCAGTTTGAACCTGGCCTGCTTCACTTATCGCTGAGTCAAAATGATGCTCATTCTCACTGTTCTCTTGCTAGGCACTTGGCTCTTTTTCAAGAATATCAATAGATCATCCTAAGAACAAAGTCCTCCAACTATGACATCACAATTAGATGAATCATTTTACGAGAACTGTCCCCCACAGTTCCAGACAGCTCGAACATCTTTTGGTGCTGGATCAGGAAATTCAGTGTTTGTATGGATGGCCGAGCAAAGGCGGCCTATACGTACTCCAGAGGTGCGATGGAGTCGAGCTCGACTTCCTCCAGCTCGACCAATTCAACATTACAAGTCGGTCTCAGGGCCCAGCCGAAGAGGACGCGCATTGCGCCAACATGCGCAAATTAGGTACAACCTGGTTTGAAAGCGAAGAAGCTTATAACTATATTGTCGGCCCCCATCATGCTTATTCAT
Organism: Aspergillus fischeri NRRL 181; assembly: GCF_000149645.3. NCBI lineage: Eukaryota > Fungi > Ascomycota > Eurotiomycetes > Eurotiales > Aspergillaceae > Aspergillus > Aspergillus fischeri. Next base: position 5,206,112 of record NW_001509762.1, read on the forward strand.
CCACCCACACATCCCCCCGGTCGCGCGGCCTCAGGGCGGCACTGCTTACCTACTAAATCAGGAACGACAATGGCCTTGGCGGCCGTAGCTTTCTGCTCCTCGGTACTATTATTGTCACGTTGAGGTCTCCTTAGCCAACGACGAACGATGGCTTAACGTTGCCAACCACAGCCTACTTGTATATTTCTGCCGTTTCCTCCTACTCATCAGTTACACTCCTTTACTTTCCTTTTTCACAGCATGATACCCTTATTCGTTTAAGTCGCCAAAACCTTCTGTTTCACTTCGTGTCATCGAGTCTCGAGTTCGAGCAATGCAGCCTACACACTAAGCCACCTGCTTATCTCCTCGACTCGACAACACAACAATGAGCTACTCCTATCCGCGCAGTGACAGTGCCCATGCGTATCGATCGTCCCGCCGCGATCGCTTTGCCGAGCCTACCGATCTTCACGGACGTTTAACCCAAGCGCTACCGTTGTGGGCCAGAACATGGGTTATGGATCTACGCGAAGGGAGAATGCCTGCAGCACTCAGCGAGGCCAAAATTGATTACAATGGAGCTGGACTTCAGAAGATCTGTTGGCGATTCGTGAGGCGTGTGTTTAGTGTGCCGATCGCCTTGATACTCCTGTGGGTTTTGACGCTGTGGTGGGGAGAACGTACTGTGTTCCAGGAGAGTCTGGACAAGTGTGTCTGGGACAAGTGGGAGAAGTGGGTGAGTGATCTGGACGTATCGCTGTATTGATGTAGTGCTTAACTTTTGGTAGCCTCGGGATGCAACACCGCATCATGTTGTGTTTATAGCCGACCCTCAACTTGTCGATCCCCATACCTACCCCGGTCGGCCATGGCCCCTTTCGACCTTGACGGTCAAGTACACGGACCAGTATATGCGCCGCTCTTTTACATCTATCCAAAGAAATCTAGGGCCCGACTCGGTCGTATTCCTTGGTGACCTGTTCGACGGAGGGAGGGAGTGGGGAACATCATCGACGACGAGCCCTGAGAAGCGCTATCAGCAATACAAAGATTCCTTCTGGAAGCAAGAATACCATCGATTCGTCAAGATCTTTTCTGATCAGTTTCATGAGGGTGACGGACATTCTACGGAGCCGCGAGGTCGACGGATGATTGCCAGTCTACCAGGCAATCATGACCTGGGCTTCGGGTCGGGTGTCCAGGTACCCGTGCGTGATCGGTTCCAGTCGTTCTTTGGTCAAGGGAATCGTGTCGATGTTATTGGGAACCACACGTTTGTATCGATCGATACGGTTTCATTGAGCGCGATGGATCAGCCCGATCCGCGGACGGGCAGCTCCGGGGCTGGAGCGGGGGATGGAGAGCAGCCTAATGAGCATATTTGGAGGGAGGCGAAGGACTTCCTCGATGAAGTGCCTCGGCATATGGCCAAGGCCGAGACGGAGGAACTGCTTATGTTGCGCAATGAGACTCAAGCGAGCAAAGGCCGCCTCTTCAAGCACGACGCCGTGCAAGTGTTAGAAAATGCGGTCGTCAAGGAACCGCAGTGGGAAGCTCTTGGTCTTCCGACGATTCTCTTGACCCATGTGCCGTTGTACCGCAGGCCGGCTACACCGTGCGGGCCTTTTAGAGAACGCTATCCTCCCTCCTCAGATAGGGAGCTGGAGGAGGACGAACCGAACTCATTGAGGCTTGGTGGAGGCTATCAGTACCAGAATGTTTTGACACAGACCATCTCAAAAGATCTTGTTTCCAAGATTGGGTCCAATCTGGTGCAGGTCTACTCTGGCGATGACCATGACTACTGCGAGATTTCCCACCGCGAATTCAGTGGCTCGCCTAAGGAAATTACCGTGAAGAGCCTCAGCTGGGCAATGGGCGTCCGTTACCCTGGCTTTTTACTCACCAGTCTTTGGAATCCTATTGATCTGACAACGGGGAAGCCGAGTGAGCGCGCTTCGTCTACGATCCAGAACCATCTTTGCCTCCTACCCGATCAACTAGGCATTTTCATCCACTACGGAATTCTTCTCGGGTTTACGTTGACCATCCTTCTCATCCGGGCAATTGTTTTGGTGCTGTACCTCCCAAGGCCGACCTCACCCGATCCTGTCCTACCTCTCTCCGAACAAGACTTGCACACCTCTTCGCCATCGATCACCTCTATTCCCCCATCCTCCAGTACGTCTAGCTCTACACTTCCGTCACCGCGCGGTCTGGCCAGTCGCGCTGTGAACGCACCATCCCGGCCCAAGCCCTACCATGATGCTTACCCAGGACTAGCAGAGTACGAGGCCGAGCAGAACTCCAAGTGCAGACCGCCGAGCGATGAATATCGGCGGAAACCCGGGGCTGGCCGTTCAACTCTTGCCAGGATCAGAAGGGAGCTGATTGGTTCGGTGCAGTTTGTGGCCAGCGTCGTGTTGGCATGGTATTTCTTTTTGATCTGGCGGTGGTAATTTGGCTACCTTGATAGAAAAGAAGTATTTTGTTCAGGCATGGTATAATGATATTGAAGGTAATAAACTCATTCAAAGCATTTTCATCCTAAAGGACAACCGTACGGAGTACGCAATAGCGTTTGAGTATACCTAGAACTCGACAAGAGCTGCCAGATCACTTTTAACATATTTTCTTGGGTCTGGTTACTAGCCAGAAACTTGGAACTCGAGTCAGCATTTTAAGTTCAGTGAAAATTAATGATCGGCAAGGTTCGCGGTGGCGGCAAGAAATCACTCAATAGTGGTTGGCTTTGATGATCGTGATTTCTTGGTGACTCTTGTTTGGTGGCTTGAAGTATTCCAATCTAAATATTAGACTACTTGTCATGGGAAGAAACCAACCACCACGAGGGAGAGAGGAGACAGGGACTGAGTATCAATCAATCCATTGGGGTAAATTGAGGAATATGAACAGATGTGATATCCCTTGCTTTGTAGGGTTACACCCCAGGTGGGGAGCCTGCAGTAGTCTGTTCTACGTCCTTGTGAGTGAGTGATTTATTAGAGAGACATATTAACTAGTCTAAGGTAAGTGATCAAGCCAGCATACTTCCTCTTGAGAGGTAGACTGTGAGACCATGGGTATCTTGTATCCTGATAAGAACAAATCCACATTTCCGTGGCGCAGGAAAAGACAAAATTGTTGAATCCATGGTTGAGGTTCTATTTGTTTCTACTTTCTCACATTCAACCAGTTTCTGACTGCTTCAGATTGATCCAGATTCTGGTCTGTTATTTGATTGAATTATTGTTACCTAAGTGGATGAACAGAAATTGAAGGTTTACAGAGTCCCCGTTTTGCCCCCCTCCGTACTGTAAGTCTGAAAGCATGTCAGACGGCCACAAGCAAGGGAGAATTTTGCTTCGAGGCCCCAAATTAGAATCAACTGTCGGATGCGAGAATTTTCTCTGTCTCAGCTAGTAGTCTAGACTACTCCGTAGTCCGTAGATACCAACAAGACTTGATTCTCAGTAGTCAAGCCACGCCACTGAAATCATTTTTCACCTGGCAATTAAGTTATTTTGGGTTTCTATTATTACGTACAACTGTGTAAATTGGATGTTTTAGCCGGAAAGTGGCCGGGATCGTGCTGGTGTAACTGGCCCGAAATGGCACGAGGGGGCCCGACAATCTTGCCCGATTCCGGCATCTCCAGGTTTTCTTCCCGACTCCGGTGTTGCTCTACACCTCACTCTAGAAACGCTTCTCCAGGTCCCGCATTCGGCCTTTTCTCGCTTATTCTTCCCCAGTCAGCAGAACAGAACAGAACTAACCAAACAGTGCGAGTGCAGACCGTCTCACTTTGACTCTAATTCTGACCACACATGGATGATGCTGGTCTCAAAGTGTACACCGGCAGGCAGTGGCACCGGTCAAGCCTTCAGGCTTCAGGGGCCCCTAATTAAAAAAAGGAAAAGTCTAAGCCGCCATCGACGTAGCTGATCAACCCCAGCAGCCAATGAACCGTTCGGTGTTCCCGAACCGAGTGGGTTTCTGGAATTCATCTACTGCACCGACTATTTGTTTTTTCTGTCTCAGATGCGGTCTGACCTTGTGCCACCGGCCAATGATGCCTCAGCACCTCGGACTACTTCCCCATTCCGAATGCAAACGGCCTCGTGTGTGTCCTCCAGTCCCCACGGGCGTCAGACCGATTCGGCATCCCATACGGTGACCTCCTCCAGGCCCCGTTTTCCTCCAGAGAAACTCCGGACTCCAGACTCCAGACACGGCCGGGATAGTGGAGTCCAATAACCAGACACGCAGCTCACTGCTGCCCGTAGAATGGCCGTTGTTTTGAAAATAACTGCGCCAGGAAGCTGATTGCGGCCAACCAGCAGTCGTGCTTTGCCTCTGTGGATATGGCGGGGTTTATCCCCCAGGTTCTCCTTTTCACACAAGTTGACTCTCACGAAGCCGGCTTGGGGAGTATAAAATCTCTCCCATACCCCGGGTGATCGTCAATTCCTTGACCTCTTCCTTCTCTTCCATTCCATCCTCACCTGCTATTGTGTCATTGTTGCAGGACCTTCGTTTCCGTAACGAGACTTCCATACTCCAATACTCTTGGGTTGCTAGTCATATCACTTGTCCTTTGCACACTACTAGACTAGATTTTCATCATGGGCTTCATGATCAAAAAGCCCGATGATGCAGTGGGCTCCGCGGCTCCTGCCATCATCATTGGTTTGTTCGTTGCGTTTGGTGGTATTCTGTTCGGGTAAGGTCTCTCGGCCTCATTGACCTTGGCACAACAGCTGATCAGAGGACTGCACATAGCTATGATACCGGCACCATCAGCGGCATCCTTGCCATGCCGTACTGGCGCAAGCTCTTCTCCACCGGCTACATCAATCCTGACGACAACTATCCGGATATCACATCCTCTCAATCGTCGATGATCGTCTCCCTGTTGTCTGCTGGCACTTTCTTCGGAGCTCTGGGCGCCGCGCCTGTTGCCGATTACTTTGGACGACGCCTTGGTATGATTATCAACTCGGGCGTCTTCTGCGTTGGTGTCGTTCTTCAGACCGCCGCCACTTCGATTCCGTTGTTCGTCGCTGGCAGATTCTTCGCCGGATTCGGCGTCGGTCTTCTTTCAGCGACTGGTATGTTACTCATCTTTTGTCCATCCTGATGGTCGTGTGCTGACAGGACCAGTTCCCTTGTATCAATCCGAGACAGCTCCCAAGTGGATTCGTGGTACCATCGTCGGAGCTTATCAGCTGGCCATTACCCTTGGTCTGCTGATTGCTGCTATTGTGAACAATGCCACCAAGGACCGTAATGATACCGGCTGCTACCGGATTCCAGTTGCCATCCAGTTTGCCTGGGCTATTATCCTGGTGACTGGTATGCTGGTTCTTCCAGAAACCCCGCGTTTCCTGATCAAGAAGGATAAGCACGAGGCCGCCGCTAGGGCTCTAGCCCGCCTTCGCCGCATGGATGTCAACGATCCAGCCCTCATTGAGGAATTGTCCGAGATCCAGGCCAACCATGAATACGAGCTCAGCATGGGTACTGCAAGCTACATCGAGATCCTTCGCGGCTCCATCGGCAAGCGTTTGGCTACCGGTTGCGGTATCCAGGCTCTGCAGCAGTTGGCCGGTGTCAACTTCATCTGTATGTCCTCATTTCTTTTAGTACTCGAACTCACTGCTAATGTGTCTAGTCTACTACGGAACTACCTTTTTCAAGGCCTCTGGCATCAGCAACCCCTTTATCATTACTCTCATCACCAACATTGTCAACGTGATGTCCACCTTCCCCGGTCTCTACATGGTTGAGAAGTGGGGTCGTCGTCCTCTGTTGATGTTTGGAGCTATTGGCATGTGCGTCAGCCAGCTTATCGTCGCCATCGTTGGCACTGCAACCTCGTCCGATGTGGCCAACAAAGTCCTGATCGCCTTCGTCTGCATCTACATTTTCTTCTTCGCCTGCTCCTGGGGACCTGTGGCTTGGGTTGTGACTGGTGAGCTGTACCCACTCAAGGCCCGTGCCAAGTGTCTCTCCATCACAACCGCCACCAACTGGCTGCTCAACTGGGCCATCGCCTACGCTACTCCTTACATGGTCAACAGCGGCCCGGGCAATGCCAACCTGCAGTCCAAGGTGTTCTTCATCTGGGGTGGCTTCTGCTTCATCGCGCTTGTCTTTGTGTACACCTGCATCTACGAGACCAAGGGTCTCTCTCTCGAGCAAGTCGATGAGCTTTACGGCAAGGTCTCCAAGGCCTGGAAGTCTAATGGTTTCGTCCCCACGGTCCACTTCACCGATGTCCGGGATGTGGCCGAGGGACACCGGAAGGCCAGTCTTTCTCAGCTTGAGGCCGATGCTCAGGAGAAGCACAAGCTTGAGCACCTGGAGAAGGCATAATCTGTTTTTCCTCTGATCTTTGGAAGCATGCATATTTGGTTTATTGGCAGTTATTATGGCGCATATGGAGATACCTGGATTTTGATGACTGATATGTTAGATGAATGATAGATCATTAGATCATTCTTGAATTTTTACATCGTATCCATGAACTCCTCAAATAGTTTCCTCGATGACACCTGAGGCGCACCATATCCCGTGGACGCCTCAGGCTGGGTCAGGCACTATGAGCGCATGGCTGGGAAAGCGTAATATGATTGGCTGCTTGGTTCAGCAACGGGCCCGCTCTCCAAGTTTCACATGGAAAAAGTCCTGAGCTTGTTCTGAAACCGGAATCAGCAAGGAGTCCGTGCGCAATCTCGTCGATATATTCCAGGAGGATGGCCAAATCCCGGGTCAACGTTCACAATGACCTCTTCTGTGGCCACTCGTTCACTTGCGTTTTCCCTTCTCCTATTTTTGACCTTGGGCAAAATGAGGCCTTTTTCAGTCTTTACTACATTCACTAGCCCCTGACACCATGTTGATGGCATCACGCATCGCAGAGCGGCGCGCCAGCCTCGAACCCACACAGGAGGATGAAGACGTTACAACACACAATCGGTCGTCGAGGATCCTCCTCCACAGTGACCCGAACCCCATCGACGTCCGACCTCCCACTCCCAAAGCAACAGGCAACCTCCTCCGCTCCAGTCCCGACATGGAACTAAGGAACCTGCGGACCAGTCGCGAGGACGAAAAGGTCGAGTCAGCAGTGACTACAGTGGTCGCGGACGGAGTCCTAGGGGACGCGCAGACGCAATCGCAGCCGCAGCAACGGTACCATCCCGACACCGCTCTATCAGAGCATCCGCTGTTCCCACCGCTTCCCTCGTACAGTCCGCCTTCGCTTGCGCTCACGGTGCGCTGTGTGGCGCTGCGGTGCGTCTCGTTCGTTCTGTCGCTGTTGTTTCTGGGGATTGTTGTGGTTGGTGCGCTTGTGGGTTTCGCCGGCACGCAGCTGGAGACTCTGCGGATGAGGATTAGCGGCGAGGATCCTAACGCGCGGCGGAAATTCTATGCCGAGGAGCGCGAGCGACAGTTGAGTCGAGAGGAGGAGCTTAGGAGGTGGAAGCGGCGGCAGGCGAAGAGGGATGTTGACGAGGAGGCGCCGGATGAGTGTCCGCCGTTGGAGGGCGGGCGGGACTTGCTTGTTTGTGATGTTGGGTATTACGCGCGGCGGGTGGGACTCGACGTGGAGACGTTCAAAGTCCAGACGGAGGATGGATTTATTATTACGTTGTGGCATGTTTTTAACCCGCAGGAGTATACGCCGTTGTCGGAAGAGGAGAGAGGGCCCCGCGGCCCCGACGTGTTTACTGGGCGGAGAAGGTCGAATGCTTCCAGTCGAAACCGGAGGTATCCTGTTTTGCTGGTCCATGGGCTGTTGCAGAGTGCTGGTGCGTTCTGCGTGAATGACGATGACAGTCTGGCTTTCTATCTTTGCAAAGCCGGGTACGATGTCTGGTTAGGCAACAATCGCTGCGGGATGACGCCCGAGCATACAACGCTGTCGATTGGTGATCCGCGGATGTGGACGTGGAACATCCGGCAGATGGGCGTGCTGGACTTGACCGCGCTTGTTTCGCGGGTCCTGTTTGAGACCGGGTTTGAGAAGCTGGGGCTTGTGTGCCACTCGCAAGGTACCGCGCAGACATTCGTGGCGCTGTCCAAACACCACCGCCCGGAACTTGGCGAGAAGATATCTATATTTTGTGCCCTCGCACCGGCAGTATATGCCGGACCTTTGATCGAGAGGTTGTACTTTCGGTTCATGCGAGTTATCCCGCCTGACATATTCCGGACTATTTTCGGCATCCACGCATTCATCCCCATCATGATGACCGTCCACCGCTTTCTCCATCCCCGCATCTACGGAGCGCTGGGGTATCATGTCTTCGCGCACCTGTTCGGCTGGAGCGACGTCCGCTGGGATCGCGGACTGCGCGATCGCATGTTCCAATTCGCGCCGGTGTATATCAGCAGCGAGACGATCCGGTGGTGGTTGGGTCAGGGCTGCTTCGCGACGCAGCGGTGTATCCTGGCCACGATGGAAGACACCCTTGCGGAGATGGAGGAGGATCTCCGTCTTCAACGAGACGGAGACCAACCGGGCTCGCGCACTGACACCGCCTGGTACGGGCCGCAGACACCCCCGTTTGCGCTGTGGGTTGCGGGGTCAGATGCACTGGTCGACGGACGGCGTCTCCTTCAGCGGTTCCGGAGCGGACGTGAGCCGCATGTTCAGGTGGTGCATTCCAAGGTGATTGAAGAGTATGAGCATCTGGATGTGCTGTGGGCCATGGATGCGGTGGAGCAGGTTGGTAAGGAGGTCCGCGATGTTATGTACATGACCATGCCGGAGGAGGCGCGGACGTGCTGTCGGGTTCCAAAGGGTGTTTCATGACACGGGCCTTCCATTAATGACTGACGGTGATGAGATATGATTGTTCTGGCCTGCTTTGATGTTCAATAGACATTGCATATATACAGCATATCTAATTCATAGACTATAGCTATACCCAGTCACGTCATTCCATCAATACTGAGCACCACACAGAATGCAATTAACACCGCTGCCTAGTGCGTGACCACATACCAGACTAACCTAGCCTTGCTACAAGGATTAAAGCATACGTACACCCAATATATCCAGGATCCGGTATCAAGGTATTTCCCTCAGCAGGTACACTATAGAGTAGGATAATACCCTCGTGCGGGGTAGGACACCATACCCATCGCCACACCAGTTCAATTTGAATGGACATCTAGCCAACGGTCGTCTCATCCTCTGCCGTAGCGTAGCTACCCTGATGCTTGCGCCATCACCTAGCGGCAACTGGAAACTGGAAACTGGAAATAATGTAGCCTACGAAGCGAAACCAAAGTGGAGATCCTGCAGGGGTGTATCTATTCCTAGTAGCGGGTGTGACTCGTCGTGCGGGGATATGCATCCTTGCTACAGTATACAGGGCAGCCAGTGCTATAGTATGGTACTATAGTACAATAGTACAGCATGTGGTGACGTGCTGGTAAGTACAGGCTGTGCTGCAGTGCAGGTGAAGTGCAGGTGGGAAGCGGGTTTTGCATATACCGGGTTTTATGGTTATGGTTACCTACATTTGGAGATCAGGTTCGGGGGAGGTTTCCATACTGAGTTAGGGTTGGGATAAGGTGGGATGCGTCGGCTTGGCTTGTAGCTTGGCTGGCTTGGTTCGCTTGTTTGAGTTTGTATGAACCGTGTAATATGAGATGGGATGGGATAGTATTTGGTACTTGTTTTAGGTGTTTGGTTTATAGTATCGTTTGTGATATGTGTGTTGGTGTTGAGTATGTGTACATGTGTATACTGCTGGGATCAACCTGGATAAGGTACTGACTGGTACTGCAGGTATCGACTGATGTTTCTGTCATACCTCAGAATGAGCAATAGACCCACTGATGTCTGCTGTCACATTCTTGGTTCTAGAGGCTATCTAACCCCTCAAGCGGCCCATTGGCCTGCAATGTTCACCCTCCCCCCACCAGCCTGGTCCTCGGCCTGTCTGCTATCCCGAAGATCTTCTCTCATGAGGGGTAGCCGTGCCAGTCGAGAATGCCTGGACCGGACTGAACTGGACAGGGAGCATCCGTCTGTCAAATTCGACCCTCTTCTTCTCCTCAGTGAACTGTGGTATATAAGGGAGTCAGCTCTCGCAACGGGTTCGACTTCGAACCAGATGAAGCAGAGTCACAATGAAGTCTATCCACATTCTGCAAACTTTCCTTCTTGTTCTCCCCTGTGCCAATGGAGCCCCTACGGCCCAGCCTTCGAATCCTCCATTGAGAGGCTCGGAGGATCTGCTCGGTTATTCCTCCTCCAATACCATCACGGAGCAGTCGACCGAGGTCAAGTATACCCTAGTGACTGGGCAAAAGGAGGATGCCAATAGCGGGGTGTACCTTGACTTTGAGGGCGTGAACAATCCCCAGCCTATCCGGGGAGATCTGGGAGGGTCGGACCCAGGACCGAGTATGTTGTCGTTTGTGCTGCATGGAAGGACGCAAAATCGGCTGACAGCGCAGGAAATACGTACTATGATCAGATAAATAGCGATAAGCTGGCTCCTCCTGGGACGGATCATGGTCAGACGATCAACGCGCAGTGGCCGATGGGTATGTCTTACCTACATGACGGTAGACCATGCTAACTTGACACAGGACTCAGTCGTAATAGGTAGGTTTGCCCTCTCGGCTTGACGGACGTTGCTTATGAGTAGACTCGGCCAAGACGGGGCTGGATGGGCCCGACAGGAGAATACGAACGTCATGCCGGACGCAACAGCCATGGCCGGTGTTGACATGAGACTTGAGCCCGGTGCGTATCGGGAACTGCATTGGCATGTCGCGGCGGAGTGGTCGTTTGTCCTCAATGGATCCTGTCGGATTCAGGTATGTTTTCCCTCCTTTTCATTGATGTTGCTGACCGTCAGGCCGTCAATGAGAATGGGGAAACATTCATCGACGATGTGAGCGAAGGTGATGTCTGGTTCTTCCCTCCGTAGGTCGCCAAGTCACACCGTTATGGACGGATGCTGACCGGCTAGGGGCGTTCCTCACTCCATTCAAGCCCTCGACACAGGGGTCGAGTTCCTTCTAGTCTTCGACGATGGATCCTTCTCCGAGGATAATACCTTCCTCGCCTCGGAAGTCTTTGCACACAATCCCAAAGAAGTCCTAGCCAAAGACCTGGGTGTCCCCATCACCGCATTCGAAAACCTCCCCGAGGACGAACTGTACATCTTCCCCGGCACCCCAGCCCCCAAGGACGTCGAGGCCCAAAACGTCTCGACGGCAGCGGGAATCGTCCCCAGAATGCAGAGCTACTCGTACCACTTCTCAGAGCAGCCCGCCCACGAAGTCGCCGGTGGATCAGTCAAGATCGTGGATCCCGTCACCTTCCCCATCGCCAGTAACTTCTCTGCGGCTGTTGTGACCGTTAAGCCGGGCGGGATGCGCGAGATCCACTGGCATCCGAGCAGCGATGAGTGGACTTTTTTCATCCGCGGCCAGGGCCGCGCGACGCTGTTCTCGGCACCCAGTACGGCCACGACGTTTGACTACCGTGCCGGAGATGTGGGATACTTTCCCCAGTCGAACAGTCACTATATCGAGAATACGGGGGACGAGGACCTGCTCTTCCTCGAGGTGTTGCAGGCAGACAAGTTCACTGGTGCGTAGCCCCCTTTTCACTCTGTCTTTCGTCACACTAACGGAATCAGACATCGCATTAGGGCAATGGATTGCATCTACGCCGCGACAGATCGTGGCAGATACGCTGAAGCTGAGCAATGAGACCTTGAGCAAGTTGAAGACGGACAAGCAGTATGTTGTTGCTGGATAACGTACATAACAATCACATATCATCAAGCATGACCATAGTCAACAAATCAAGGCGCATAGGGCGGCGGCAGCTCCGCCTCCTCATCAGTTGCAGTGGACTCATCCTCCTCCTCCTCCGACTCGCTCTCCTCCTGTAGAACCTTGTAATCAAGCCTCTCAACCTTTGCATCGGCAGCAGCAGCAACAGCCTTGCTCTTCTTACCCTTCTTCAGCATATCAGCATAAGCATATACTCAACCCCAGACCAAAGATAAAGGGGACTTACATCCATCTCCTCAAAAACAACCTCCCCCTCCCCAACCCTCCCCACCAACCTCCCATTCTTCCAAACCCCAAACCTTAACCTCATCCCCGTAAACTCCGTCCCGATAACCACACACTCACTCACCTCGCAGTCCGTCAGCACCGCCCTCTTCACCCTGCTCTTGAACATGTCCACGCGGTCCAGCTTACTCCGCCGGAGGAGAGACTGCTTCACGCTGGAGTCCACAACCGTGCTCCGCCGGACGGCGCTATCGCTTACCGTGCTGGCGCGGATCTCGCTCCGTCGCAGGCGGCGAATATTCGAGAGCGAGGAGTTAGTTGCGTCGAGTGAGCGGGCTGCGGGGACGTTGAGGAGGGTTGTGTTGGTGAGGGTGCAGCGGCGGGTGGAGGAGTTGGTTAGTGTGCAGGACTGGAGTTTGCTGCGTTTGATGCTGATGCTGGCGCTGCTTGTAGCTTCGGGTGTGGGACTCCTGGCGATGGAGGTGTTTTCCACTGTGGAGCGGAATATGCAGTCTGCGGGGGTGAGATTGGTGAATGTTGTTTTGGTGGTGGTGGAGCGGGTGATGGTGGGGGAGGAGGGGTTTGTTTCAGTAAGTGGTTTTGTCATTTTGTGTTGCCTATTGTCTCTCTTCTGGTGTTGCTATGTTGGATGGGGATGATCGATAGAAGATAGATGATGGTGAAGATATGTGTTCTGGAATATGGCTGCCTGGTTGCTGACTGCCTGGTCCCAGAAAGAAATATATGTTGCGACTGGCTATTCATTGTTTGTTACGAGTGGCTGTGGTTCTAGTACTGTTAGTGCACCGCCATTGCTATTAGCCAGTGAGGATATCCCTGCCTTTGGATATATCATCAAGTCTAGTTTAGCTAAGATAAGGTTCTTTTGGTATACTCTGTATTGGCGTAGAAGAATATCTTGCTTAACAGCTCCAACTGATATTGAGAAAATATTGGATATTGTATTATATTCAAATATCTGCCAAACAGACATTCCAAGGCAAGATGGCCGAGTTGGTCCAAGGCGTGAGGTTAAGGTACACCTTAATACCAAACTCCTAGAGTTTCCTCATCATCGTATGATGGCGTGGGTTCGAATCCCACTCTTGTCAGTACCTTTTTTGCTCTCTAGTTACCTTTTTGGTTCTTTGTCAGCACTATCCCAACTCCATACCCCGCAATCTCCACATCAGATATTATGACGGACGCCTATCGTGAAGATTCTTGATATTTCTCCACCACTCTGGTGGATGCTCCATGCCAAGATGGCTAGCTAATTTTCCGTTTGAACATTTTCTCCGTCTGCGTAGGGGTCTTTGCTCTCGTGTCTCCGGCCCGAGGCAATATAAACAATCCTCAGGATGTCTTGGAAATTCTTGGGATCTGGTATAAGAGCGAGAGGATGGTGATCCTTCTTCCTGCAGGATTATATATGGCAGAGTAAGATAGTATCATACGGATATGATTTCAATCAGCAAGTCCGCGCTGCTCGTAGCGGCCCTGAGCGGCCTCTCCCAGGCGGCGAACTATACCGAATGGATGGCCTCGTCCTTCATGACCAAGAATATCTCCCTGTCCCGCAACTACGCCAATGGCGTCCTCTACACCGGCATGGAGTTCGCATACAACAAGACCAAGGATGAACGCTATTTCACCTACATCAAGTCGCAGGTCGATGCTGTTGTCGACCCATCCGGCGGACTGATCGACTACCCCGGGTCAACCGTCTCGCTCGACGACATCCGCATTGGCCTCAATCTCCTTTGGCTTTGGACCAAGACGGGGGATGACAGGTACAAGATTGCGGCTGATACCCTCCGTGAGCAGCTTAACTTCACCCCACGCAACAAGGCCGGCGGGTTCTGGCACCGCAAGCCCACGTATCCGAATCAGATGTGGCTGGACGGGATTTACATGGCGGAGAACTTCTATGCGCAGTACACCGCGTGGTTCCAGCCGAACAATGCTACCGCATGGGACGACATTATGCTGCAGTTTGACCTGATCGAGGAGCACTGCCGGTTGAAGACCGGATTGCTGGTGCACGGATATGACGAGAGTAAAGTGGCAGTCTGGGCTGGTATGTCTCAACAGAACTCCCTAACCTTTGCGGATGATCCTAACGCCGCTAGACCCTGTTACCGGCGGCGCACCCCATGTCTGGGACCGCGCGGTGGGCTGGTACTTCATGTCGTTGGTCGACATCCTCGACTACCTGCCCCGATCTCATTCCGGCTATGAGAAGAACCTGCGTCGTTTCCAGTCCCTGGCAAAAGCCCTCAAGAAGACGCAGGACAAGTCCGGTGGATGGTGGCTCATCATGGATGGGGAGTACCCGCGTGATCCCCGCAACTACATCGAGAGCAGCGGCACCGCCATGTTTGCTTATGGATTCCTCAAGGGCGTTCGCAAGGGATATATCCGCTCCAAGGACTATTTGGCTCCCGCGAAGAAGGCGTACAACCTCATGGTGGACAAGTTCGTGGAGAAGAATGCGAACGGCACGCTGAATTGGCTCGGCACAGTGCAGGTCGGCAGTCTGGTCAGCAATGGCACCTTCGAGGTGAGTATGAACCTATACCTGATCTGAGGAAACGATCTGATTGTTGTTAGTATTATATCTCGGTTCCCGTGGTGCAGGATGATTATAAGGGCGCTGGACCTTTCATGTATGCCAGTTATGAGATTGAGGCTGCTTCCAAACAATAGACAGAAGGGATGACAGACCGTGCAAGACAAGGAAGCGGTCCAAAACTTGGCGGGTTTCCTCGGACTCCGGAGCATTTAAATAGCCCACAATGGCTGAGTCAAAATTGAGTGACTGTGAGACATTTTCCTAGGATTGCGGACCATTTTCGGACAAGCGGGATTCCCGTGGCAGTGGCTGTGAGCCTGGTGGACGATGGTCAAAGTCGCGTAGGCTATTTTTGCCGAGAGGACATTGCACAAAATATATTGCTGTCTGTGCCAAGGAGCCTCGAATGTGAGTCCATCACGGACTAATATACCGTAGCGTAAGATTAATCTTTGGAAAATGAACTCACCTGACCGGGGAAAATACCTTACCGATGGTGGCTTCTGAGTTGATGCCAGAAAGAACTGAGGGGTAGATAGAACTGGAGAGAAGTTTGTATAGACCATGTATCCTTCAATTGAAGAGGAGGTGTCGGAGAAAATGGAATCAATCATCGTTCCTGATCGAGCTCAACTGGATAGGGTGATAAAAGATGGATGATGTTTTGTTCGTCTTCCACCTAAGCCCCCAACCGACCAAAGGGAAGCCTTGTCTCAGCTTGGCGAAGTGTTTATGTTCACCTTAGATCGCAGCCTAGTCCTGTGGATCTGTCAATCGACCCTGCGTCTCTTTCCTTGGTATGAACATGGAATAGCTTTAGTAGGAATGACTAGGTTATAATTAAGAAAGCGCTCATCCAACCGACTACTTTCAGTCCACTCGTTCACTCTTTGATTACCAACTCTATCACTACTGTGAATCTACTTATCCATCCAAAACATCATCGATCAACATTCATTTGATAAGAGAGCAAGTTCTCAATACCATGTCACCCCTATCAAAGCTACGGCCCCGAGCCAGGCCAACGACTGACTACGAACGATGGCTCGATTTCAACGCCGATGAAGATCCATCCGCTCCTCCAAAATACGGGCCCGATAGAACACACCGCTATCTCGATGATTCGTCCGTCAGATTTGCTCCAAATCGCCAGCTCATGTTGTAGGCACCATCCTCCACTGCTATTGTTTGTGTCCGTCTAACAACCGCAGCAATGGCCAGCGCTATATGCCACCCGGACATACCCGTCATCATCGAAGAATTGCACATCCGCAAGCACTAGTTCGAGGCATCACGTTTTTCTGCGCCGTGTTGGTAGTCCTACTGTTCCTGCGGATGTTTGTGCTCTCGCTCATTCGCGCATCCCGACGACGAAGAGACATCGAGAGACAAATACAAGAGGCATCCCAGCGACAGCACGACCCGACAGTCTACGAGGATAACAACGAATTAAATGAACTGTGATTATTTTCTACCCCCTCTTTTGCAATTCTCAATCATATGCACGAGTACATCACAGCCGATGCAGCGATGGCCACACGATGGCGTCCTCTCCAACCTCAGGGCAGATACCGAAGCATCGCATTACCTGACAGAAACTCGGCTCCCGAATTGCCGGGATATACTCAGCCCGTGTTTCAGAATTTGCGTGGCGTCGCGTCAGACTTGGCCAAAGTAAAATCACCAGGCAGCTGGATTCTTCTCAGCATGCATGTCAACGGCGAGGACTGGATTACATCACAGCCGAGCACCGTGAAACAATTGGATGCAGTGCATTATCCTCCGGAAGGCTTGTTCCTAACCTTATTGAGGTCAAGCTCAGAATGAGCGATTCTTCGTGATTGGTAGTTAGTGGAGTTGAGACGATAGAATATAGTTGCCTAACGGCCTTGCTCCGACATGCATCGCACGCGCGGCACGACCGCGTCGATCAAATCTGGAGCTAAGATACAAGGCAACACAGCTCTGTATACTTTTTCCCGATGACCTGGTAGAGACTCGATGCAGTCTCTTGCTCTTACGAACCTAGAAATCAGATAACGCTGAATCAATAGCAAAGCTCTTTACACATATCAGCGAGTAGCTATCGAGTGGTCATATTGCGACTGATATTTTCACCTTTAGGAAGTCAGAACTCACAAAATAGAGTCCTATGAATGACATGCATGCCAGGCAAGTTTATTGTCGAACACTCCTTTACCATTCTGGGTATCTCAACTCAGGAGTCAGAACTCAGTTTTGCATCCCCACAGGGTCCAAATTCAACTTTACAAGCTCAGCCTGAACAAATAAAATTAGCGAAGCAGATATGTCTCATTCCATCCACCTGTACGTGCTTGCAAGTGGACTCTTGTCTCACCTAAATTTACATGTGAATGATGTGGTATGGTGGACCCTGAGTCCCTGCGCTAGACTGCTCTTAGCGAGGCCTACAACGGGGATCACCGATACAGACCAGTACCGACTACCGAGGACAGGCACTAAATATTAATAGACTAAAGGTCTAAGCCACACCATATGGCAATGCATTAGCAAATAGTTAATGTAACAATGTCAGGGAAGCTCTGAGACTAGTTTATGTATGTAGCGAATGGCTCAATGAAAATTTTCACTTTAGTGCTAAGCTTGTTGTGATACAATGACCAAGGCCTTGTTATTACTGTAGGTTGCTGGTGAGAAGCTGAAGGTGGCCAGTTGAGGCACTTGGAATGGGATAATCTGAGGTGTTTTAATGATACAGGATGGTGAACTGCATTAAGATAGGGGCATCTGGGACTTGTTTCTTTTATTTGTGAGGACTTATGATAGACAAGATGATGGATATTTAATTCTTATAGCTTTCATTATATCTACAGCTGACCTCGAAATTGCATACTGACTCGTTTCCAGACCCTAGTTAGGTCAAGTACTTAACTAAACAAGGTAGTGTGTATATTATCTGTAGGAAACCATATTGTACTGAACAGGTAAATTCAAAACTACCTACTAGGACTACTAGAAGATGAAGCAAACATCTTAAGTGAGATTTCACAATCTGTGAAATAATCACTGTAAATGTTTCTTTTGACATACCGCAGTCCAATACTAGCAGTCTGTTGGACTATCCAGAGGCAAGCAGGATAGATGAGGTTTCATGGTTCTTCTCCTAGTCCTACAAACGAGATCTCCCCTTGCTTGCCATCATGCTTAGCATCATATGCTTAAATAATCGTCAGGCACAGGCTAACATATCGCAGCATTAAATACTAGTTTTCTCCAGACCAGCTACCTCATCCTGCAGATGATGAGGAATAGCCTCTTTAGCATAACAATATTAATGCCTCTCAGCTTTAGCCATCTGTTCTATGGGATGAAAGCTCTAATTGTAACTAGCAACTTTGGGGGTATTCCATCCACCCAATATTCTCGTCTTCTCCGCGGGGACCTGGGAGGAGCTGGAGGATATTTTTGGCCAGTCGGACCTGTCCCCTAAGCCCTGACTACCACAGACAATCCACGAGAACTTCTTCAAAGCCTGCCACGAATCTCCGGAATCCTCTGCTTAATAGGAAACCCAGTGACATCCGTCTATGCCGCTTCCGAGGCCGGAAGCAGCGGGGCGATTTCCAAAGGAGAGTTATGAGCGGCGCCAAGTCCATCGGCAACATGCTCGTACCCCAGTACCACGTCAAGAATTCGACGATCAGGATAGTTCCCAAGTCGCAACAGACCTTGGGATACTGTCCTCGGCTGTCTTCTCAGGTGTGGGCCAGAGTGCGTTTCAAAGCCGTCAGGTTCGGCCCCCTCAGTGTGGGCAATCCTGACGGTGTCGGTGCCCTTGTTGGTGTGGTTCTTATTCTGCCTCGTCTAGTCGTGACTGGGTGGCATTTTTACGACTTACCAAGGATGCCGCGGGTAGCACCCTCACTGCTGCCATCCTGGGTGAGGTGCCAATCTAAATTCATACGCTTCGCGTATCTCCTATGCTGTTGCTGTCAACGATGAGGATCCGGACACTCGTCTGGTTGCCGTTACAGCGAAAGCCGCATGCGATGATATCTTTGCTGGCTTGCAGATCGCAGAGACTTTTACTGCTTATGCTTGACAACTCTAATGGACTGGAATGTCCAGCTTACACATTAGACCAGCAGGAACACATGGATTGAGCGTGGTTTAAAACAGCCTGGCCCCTCTTGTAAGTCTGCTTGGATTGTAGTATTCGATAAGTCTATCGAAATGGCTATTGCTGTGCGGCTTTGATGCGACAGGAGGATAAACGGTTGTGGAAAGTACAACCGACTTCGAGAGACAACTGTTGTCGGTTATGTCCCGGCGGCATCTCAGAATTGCTTATCAATAGTAAAGCGTGTGCTCAAGCGTTGCTCAGATGACTATGTCCTTCCAGTCTTGGTTAGTCGATCAGGCATTCGATGGCCTCGGTATAAAACATTCGAGTCTCGCTGCCATCCTTAGAGGAAGTAGATCCACAAGAATGGTGTAGGTTGTTGCTGTCATAGTGACCGGGCTCTGGACCTCTGGTACTCTTAAACTCGGCTCGGTCTTTCCGACAATGCGAGGCCAGGCTCACTACTTGGGGCGGTGTCCTCGCCAATTGTAAAGGAGCCCAGGAAGGTTGATACTTGTCAGTAATTTTTGGAATTAGCTGGCCTGACAGCCATCCAGACGTGTTCGAATACACCATGGGCGTAATCTGGCTCCGGTACAAATAGTAATAGCCATGTCATGACGCTGTCCGTGCCAGTCTTTGCCAGTCCTGGCCAGTTCCGAGGGCCATTGATGCACAAATCGACCTGTGTATTGTTGGGATCCACTCGTGCTCGCTTGATAAGGACCAGGAGTGGCTCTGTGCTGACTGGACCGACAGTCTCTTCATCCAAGACTGTGATCGACCATCCGATGGCGAGAAGAACTCTAAGATAAGTGACTTTGTATATCATTCCTCGTCGTCGCTCTCTTTGTCGCTGCTCTGTTCCCTGGGTATGAACTTCTCCTCCCGCAGCTCCAAGCAAGCAAGACCAGACACCCTTTCGACTTAGACTCAACCCCACAATCTCGCAAAGGATACTGCAAGGTTCGAAAAGCAGAAAGTAACTTGGATCGACCGTCAGAGGCACGACTGACGTCCGAGGCAGCCCTGTTCAGTGTCTCGATAGGCAGATTTGGTGTGAGTCCAGTGCGAGAGCCGACCGGATGATCCTGTTCAGCTTCTGGTCCGCCGTCTGCAAAATAGGAGCAGGTAAATGGCATAGTCGCGGCCCGGATTGTTCGCCAATGCTCAATGACCACCACATCGGCTTCCTGTATCGCCTGTTCAACCAACGGCATGAACTCCTCTATATAAACCAGCGGGCCAAACTGTGGAGGCATATGGCCCTCCCAGCAAATCCAGTGCCGGCGTAGGCCTCCTAAAAAGCTCTCAAAGACTAGGTCGTAGAGCATATTCATCCGCAGCCCTATCAGATTCATCTGAGCCTGATCATTAACCCAGTGAGTCGTAGGAGCGGCGTCGCATGGGAGATAATAGTGCTTGAAGATCCAATCCCCGCGAGGATGAGTAGCTTGCACATAGGCAAGAGACGCAGGGGGCTGCTGCACCAACATCCAGCGCCAACTTGCTTCGCGGCGGAAAAGTTTCTGGCGCCTCTCACTCACCTCCGGCCCAGACGGCAACAGGTAGGTGCATTCTCTCACACCGGATGGATCCCAAGCAGGGGGGAAGGAATCTATTGAAATATAATACTACTAGGCTAAAAAAGTGTCCGGACATGATTCCTATCAGTCTAGGGTCTCTTAATCCCAAAAATCTTCTGCTAGGAGTGGATTACGCAGCTTTTTGTGGCACTTCTCTGGTGGGGTCGGCTTAAAGAACAGGGCCTGCTGTAGCCTTGGGGAAAATTGAATCAACCTGGTCCAGGAGCGACAAACTCGCTGGGCTGAGGTCAGCAGGGATTGGATATCAAGATGAAGGAGAATATATTCGAGCAGCTCTGGCGTGGACAGGACGAGCCCTTGACTCTCAGCCATGGTGTGAAGCACTTCTGGCAAGCCTGGCATTAACAATGTGGCTACTCGGCATGGATTGTTTAGGTTGAATTATATTATATATGTTTGCAAGCACCTCAACTAGTCCTTATGCAGCTAGATCATCCACCTGACCTTCAGGGGTACAAATGTTCAAGAAATGTTGAGGAAAACCATCATACTGGTACCTAGCCATCCCGAGTGACTGTGTCAGTGCCCATCATGGAGGTTCTACTGATGCCGTCATATGAAGCTTATCACCGTACGTTGATATTGGGAGACTAACTCTGATGGATACATGCTGGAAATACAACAGATTTGTGACACCACAGATTGCGATACCAAAACAGTCAGAGTCAATTAGCCTTAACGATGTTGCTGCTCTGAGGTAGCGAACTTTCAATGACTTCTGCAGACATCATGTCCCTGATGGGTCGTTGACCACTCACAGCTGTGGACAGAGACAAATACCTCGGGCAACGAGTGCCTTCGTTGAAGCCGGTGGCTCGCACACGCTCCGATGCCGTCGATATTTCACTCTGGGATTCTTGAAATCATTATCGCCTCTCGGTTGGATACTTTGATGAGGATTCAAATACTGCTTCGCAGCCAGATGAGACATCCAAACTATACTATGACAAACACATTTAGGAGAGTACAGAGGATCATCGAGGAAGTTTTGGAACACTCGGGGTAGGTCTTCATGAAGGCGGACAGGTCCAGTCTCTACTATTCTTTGACGACGACGACGAGTGTGAGCAGTTCGTTGATAGCCAAGTGACAGGCACCCTGAGATATAGCAAATTGTTCAGGATAGTGATAAAATGTAAGGCTGAAAAAAAAACACTTGATTCATCTCTCTTTACTCACTGGGAGCGAGGAATTCTGTGTCCGGCCGTCAATGCGCCACTGGTGCATGTATGACATGTCATACACCAATTGGACTCAGCTGCCTGTACTGTTACCAGTAACAAGTAACTAGGATCACAAATGAAGGCTTATGCGCATCGAATAGCTGAACAGAATGCAGATGCAAGGCACACGGATCTGCTGATGCATGCGGTGTGCTCTAACTGACTTCTGACTGACCTTATTTTGACATGCACATGACGGAACAACATATGAATAACCAAAAAGAAAAGAAGATAAAAAGAAAATTTTTGATCTGAAAGAAATGCACTGAAAGGTTTGTAAATTTTTGAGCCTGCAAATGCTCATCCAGAACTCCGACCAAGTGTATGACAACCCAAGTCCAAGTCCTGACAGTCGACACCCAAGCAGAGATATCCAATTCATATCTAATGTATGCAACAGTCATATACAAGTGCTCAGTTATAACCACAGTTCCACAGTTCCCAAGAAGTCTATATATGCCATTCACTAATATGACAGCAGCGAAGGGCTAGAATGTCACGTATCTGCGGATAGGGGAGCGGCGGTCTCTCCGGAGAAAACAATTGACTTTTGATCTCGCGATCAGATTGGGGATCTTTCACTAGCCCTGGCGAGATAGGTTCCATTACTCGCTGCTTGTTCAAGGAGGTTAAGTAATTGTTGGTGGAGTTGCTGAGAGTCGATTCGGTCCTTAGGCTCGATGCGAATCATTTTCCGCATGATCAAACACAAGAGACCATAAAGCATATCAGAACATCGTTCATCTTCTGATAAGCGGGTTACCCACGCCTTCACTGATGGCCGTACGTCTCTGAGATCAGTCGTGTAAAAGTAATCTTCGCTGAATTCATCCGTCTCACCACCTTCGGCACCGCGAAGCTCGGCAAACTCCACGATAGCATCGAATCCAAGTACTATCCAGGTAATGAACTCCAAATATAGGCAGCCAAGACTCCAAATGTCCCACTTCCGGGATATGCGCAGGTTGCGATAATTGTCTGGAGGCCTATAAGTTTTAGTACCAAGCATGCCGGCCGGGTCACCATTGGATACCGATCCGATGCTATGAAGACTAGCCAGGCCTAGGTCCGTGATTTGCAATATTCCGTCCGAGTCAGTGCATCCAGGGTAAGACGGGAACCACACGATGTTCTCTGCTTTCAAATCACCATGACGTCCGAAATAACGACCAGGCTGACGTTCGTCCAGCAGCTGAAACCCGTGGATCAAAGAGAGCGCGCTTGCGAGGCCTGTCATTTGCTTCAACGACCACAAGACTCTCTGATAATCAATCTGTTCGAGTGGGATTCTATTCCAATAATTTCGGAGGTTCACGTCTGCCCATGGAAATACCAGGTGAAACTTGGACCCCTCCTTATAGGTAAATAGAAGACTGATCAGATGAGGATGGGGCCCGGACGCTTTCCTAAGAGTCATATGCATATCGCGCTCAATTTGAAAACGTGAAGGGTCGAAAGAAAAGAGTTTCTTGACTGCAACCACGGCTTGTCGATCCTAGCCATCAAGCCATGGTGTTAAGCGGTCTTTCTCACAGGCATCGCTAAAGTAGAGATGTCCACTTACCCGGCAAACAGGAAAATCCCAAAAGGTGTGATGAGCAGGATGTATAAAGGCCTGAAAGACCTCACTGAAGCCGCTTTCAATCTCAATTCGTCCCGAATTCGTGAAAGGTAAGATTTGAGCAACCGGAAAATCGTAATGTTTGCCCTGCTCAAACACCGGGGCCAACATACGCCATTGCTTTTTCGCCAGGCTCTTGATTTCAGGATCAGTCCATTCACTTAGAACCTTGATATCGCGGCCTCCATTTGTCTGTAGTGTCATTCGCTCGCTTCCAGTTCTTGCAGGCTTCATGACGAAAGGCAAATCGGTGTCACTTATCCCCTCATCCAGAAACCTCAAGATATCAGCACCTCTTTTCCTGCTGACGAGGATTGCGAATAGTTTCATAGAGGTCTGAACAATCCTCCTGGCTTCTGTCTCTGCATTGCGATCTTGCACCAACCCCTCCTCACGAAGTATGTCCTCCACTTTGGATTCGGTGATCAGTTCTCTGAGACTGGACAGCGGGACATACATTACGTGCCCTGAACTGTCAGACTCGATGCTCGCACTGGATAAGGACTCTTGAAGCTCGTGAAGAGGACTAAAAGGGCTAGAGGTCACATCCAGCAAGGAAGATCGCCCGGAGACGGAGCGATCAGATTGTAGTCCGGATGAGGACTGACGGTCCAGAGGAGCGCGGGAGTAATGCGGACTGAGTCCATCTACTCTGACCTGACTGTCAACGACCGATACGTTCGCAGGTGGGAAGGATGGATGATCATCGGAATAAGGATTCGTTCCAGACCGGGAAGAATGTTTGTCGCGATGAAGGTGTCGAAACAAAGGTATGAACGGTTGAAAAAGACAGCACAGAAAAGCCATTGTTGAAATGTATAACAACGTGCACAAACTCAAAGTATCAGGATTTGTTTGACGATTGTTCGTAGCCTTGCCTGGCGTAGAGTATCAGAGGAAACATGAGCAAAGGTCAGTACAACACCGGCTGAGAGAGAAAACCCCCCTCAAAGCAGGTCAAAAGGCTGTAATATAAATTGACAAGACTGGAAGAGCAATTTCGTACAAGGCAATGGCGGGACTGCGATCGAAGGTTGAAAACAGAAAGGCTAAGGAGAAATGGAGAGGTGATCATCAGTTGATGGAGAAAAAATTGACAGACGAAGTGAACCGGCTCGTCTATGTAAATGATCACATTTAATCATGATCTGCCGTTGCATGGTTGACACCCACGAGCGACGAGAACGGGCACGGTGGCTGTGTGTACAGGTGAGAAAGCCAAGAACAGAGGCTGCCCCTCGAGATGACCAGTTAGGATACCTACAGTGGATGAAGGTCAGGAACGAGTTAATCACATTGCCGGCTTCGGCTCTCAAGACTACCTTTTGTTCCAAGCTTCTCAGAATGACGATCCTTCTCCTGGCGATGTTTACACTGACGAAGTCTAAACAAGTCGCAAATTGCGGGTGCTTCTGAGTTGACTCGTTTTATCGGACAGCTCGATGGTGTGCCACGCTTTTCTGAAGTCGAACTCGCACTAAAGAAGGCGCGGCTTGGGCGCATGCATTTGTATTGGCTGCAATCTCGTACCTACTTCAGTACCGCAGGTTGGTGCGTCAGTGAGCAGGTGTGTAAGAGGACAGGACTCGAAGTTATGTCCTACATCATGCACTGCGCAGTCGGCTGCATTAGCGTAGAGTGAGTCGAGTCTCTTGCGTTATCCCCGCGCTGAGAGCATCAGAACCTTTCTCTGCTTGTCAACTATCGTTTCTTTCGCTACTGATCGTTTACACAGGCAAGGAACTGATGATACCGATCGTGGCCGAAGAGTCCTACAGAAGCCATACAGATATGGTGAGGCCTTTTTTCTAAAGACGTCACTAAATTTCGAGTGATGGATAGACGTGAAGGAGGAAGAGAGGCGTCTTCCTGGGTAGGCGACGCCGTTCCTTGAT
The DNA here is from genome assembly GCF_000149645.3 of Aspergillus fischeri NRRL 181. Taxonomy (NCBI): domain Eukaryota; kingdom Fungi; phylum Ascomycota; class Eurotiomycetes; order Eurotiales; family Aspergillaceae; genus Aspergillus; species Aspergillus fischeri. The sequence continues at coordinate 5,231,183 of NW_001509762.1, forward strand.
GTCATCGTGGTCTTGCTAATGTGTCTAATGAGATCGAGCTCAACCGAGCCGGTGTACCTTCCTCAGATCGGCCTCGCCTGCCCCCGTTCTTCAAATTGCTCTCCTCTTTCCTTCCAAGCACTGCCTCGATAATTTGGTATCGGTCGCACAGCCACCAGGTGATGACTGTCAAAACTGTCAGAGGGACAGATACAACGGCTAAGATCCAGACTTGGCGAGAGATCTGCAAATTGCCCTTGTCGTTGAGATGGACAAACTCCGTTGAGAAGAAATTCTGTCCCAGTGTCAATGAAAACCTTCGTTTACTGTTCTCTCACTTACTGATACTATTGTGGTTGGCAGATACACGAGGCCGATGATTGTCAAGACCTTGACCGCTGCGGCATCCCGAGCACTTTGAGCCTACATTAACGCCTTTGTCGTCAGCCGTCTAAGAGGGATAAGTGACTATACGAAGGCCGTTTGTACTGACCGCCAGCTTAACCATCTCCTCACTCTCAATACGGGAGGCATACGCAAGCTGTGTCAATGCGGCCGCTTCTTCATAAGCAAGCAGATCTGAGAGGTGCAAGCACTGCGCAACAAGTCAAAAGGGTGACAAATTTCCTGGTTCGAGCTGGTAGACGTCTTACCAATTGCTCTGTAGATTGAACGCGCTCTCTTAGCACCTTCGCGCGGTTCAAAGATGTCTGAGCTTCTGCGGCATACCCTTCAAATCCTTCGATCTTGTGACTACAGATGCAAGAGCCTGTGCCATTGCAACTGGTTTGGCAGTGCCGTCTGCAGGCCTTGCCGATACGACTGATGGAGTCGACCATTGTCTGGAGGATAACCAGCATATCGGTGATGTAATCTTCCAATTGCTTCAGACGCTGCCGGTCTTCGGCACTGACATATATGCTGCGAGGCTCCCCATTGTTTCCTCTCTGAAGGATATCAAGGACTAAAACTCGGTTTGCCTGAAATCATCTTCGTCAGTGTCGTCTCTTGTGATATTGGCTTCTGACAATGAATAGTAGAAGCCAGCAGCATACTATTTGTTTGGACTCGGCCTCTAGCCAGGCCTGATAGTCCATCCAGCCTTTCAAACTGTCACTGACGATGCATTCATGGATAAGAAAATCCTGGCGAAATGTGTCATTCTGAGACACGTTTTCGGGGAGACGGTGCGCGATGGATTTTTCCGCCGCATGCGAAGGCGCAATGAGGATGAAGACAGACGTGCTGCGTATTGAGTTTTGACTATGCCGGTTGGGATATAACATTTTGTGGTAAACTCCCGTTTGACGTATCGACCATGGACACACTCCTTTATCCGTCGGGCTATTATTGGGTTCCACACGTCGGATCACGTAGGCGAGCTCTATCCCATCAGTCAACGTCCCTCCCTTTTAGAAGAACCCAAGAGGATACAGGGATCCTCACCATCAACTCGGCTGTGCGTATTTTGCTTGTTGTTCGCCCGGAAAGGTGGGAAATCGTACTCATTCTCCTGAAATTTGATCCCAAACGTCAATATGCATCGCCAAAAGTGATCGAACACATTATGGGCTGCTAAGAGGTGCTCGATAGTCTCGTATGAGATGTCCAGCGTCGTCCAAGATCGTAGATGGCGAACTGTGTAGATCTGAATGCAGCTGGAGGCATCGTTGTCCGTCTGTATCCGGAAGAATTTCCAATTAGTATGGGATTCCTTTAAGAGCTGTTCTTCGACCGATGTACCTCTTCGACTTGGCATAACTCTGAGACGCCATTGATTTTGACCGGCGATTGCGGTCGAACAGACCATCGGCCGTTGGCATCTCTCGACTTGAATATTGACGTGAGTTCCAGTTGCGGTCGATCTTTATGGGCCTTGAAGAGCCGGTCCCTTCTGGACTGAATTTTGTCCATCAAATATGGATCGATCCGAGTCCGATTAGACAGGTGGGCCATGGTGGGGGTGTCTGGTGCGATAATGTCCCAGCCGATCTGGCCCTTGACTGCATACGTGACATGGCATCCTATATACCACTCGACAAGAGCCGAGCTCTGTGAACTCTGGTCTGTTACTACATGGAATACAATGTCTACTTTACTTAACGTGAGGCTTAATTGAGGCGCAAGAAGGCGCCTGTGTCTCTTTAGCCACACGCTGAAGAGTCAGATCGTGGTGACTCCCATTTGACGAGGCGGACACCTTGCCCGTGCCGTCCGTCAGCCCCTGAAGGCAGAATAATGAGTAGACTAAGGTACGAAGGAGACGATGTTTGTTTGACGATCAGGCTGAAAATGGTGGGAACGAATACGGGCGATACGCTTTGTGCTACCAAGAAACTCGGCCAAAAACGACGAGGGGCTGCCTGTCACCTTCCTGTCTGGCCAAGGCATGCCTTGCGCCAGGTATTGTGACCAACCGCCGCAAAAATTCCTTTCTTAGTTATTACTAGGTTGGTATCGCTCAGCTCTACGGCATGTGCCTGTATATATGATTGGTCATAATTCAATGATGATCCCTGTTTCATGCAAGCGGTCAGTCTGACCGTCACAATGACCCAGGACTATGCCGACCTTGAAAACGCCTTCGGGAAGGCTGCTACGATCAGAAGATGTCCATGGAGAGGAAAGTATGTGTATGGTGTGACCAGCCACCAATCGATTCCATTATATCATCGTACAAGCTACCCCGAATATAGACAATATGAAGTCGTCCGACGGGCTGATTGGGAGCCCGAAGCAGAACAATTGAAGCAAGCGTATTAGGGGTGTGCCACCAGTACCAGCGGTGTGCCTATGCAGATTTCCGTAGGTCCAAATCTTTTTTCTGGTCGGTTTCGTTTATGAACCTCGTATTCAGTGGGTTTGAGACTTTGCCTTGATGTTTTGAATGTCCAGTCCAGCGTGGCCTGCAGCTAAAAGTACACCCGGCAGTCATTGATCATATCCTGTATCGGAGATCAGTCTGTTGAGCAGGCTGAAAAAAGAAAAGCCAAACGACACTCACATCTATCAAAATTGATGTTTGCTCTCTTTGATGGTCAGGAATGTAAATTTTGTATTGATCCAGGCGTAACTGTTGCGCGTTGATCAGCGTTTTCCTAGTATGGCTCATCGAACAAATGGCAGTCACCTCTACTCGAAAATTTGACTGACCGTATTCTTTCCTGAGCATCTTCACCAATTTCCGGGGATCCATATATTTCCCCTCGACGATTCGAAAGGGCGTGGGCCTGTAAGGACAACTTCGGCTCATCTTAGGATGCCTGAACGTATATTTCTAAGATTTACCCACGAGAACAAAAGAGGACAAGAGAAGGACGATATGCGTATATGCGCAGGCAACCATACATGATTGAAGCCATAGCTACGCTAACGATGGGGATGAGCATGTTTATATTCAACTCTGTCTGACATCTCCAGCAAGCAATGATAAGCAAAATGCATCATCCCTTGTCAAAGTTGTACAATCCGCGTCCTCCCTTCCGAGGTCCATACAGCCACCTGTTTTAGAGATCCAATAAGAGGGTACATGTGTCAGCCCGACCCATCAGAATCAGGCTGAGTGGTACATGACAAAATCTCATCCTAAAGAAAGCAATATTAGCGCCTCGTGACTCTTGACGCAGATACACCCAAACAAAGGTGTCATCTCATCCCTTCCAATATTGCATGTGAGCAGCCAACCAACCTGTGTAAGACTCTGCGGCGCTGTGATGTGCCATATCCCCATCTTTATCTGCGAATCGCATTAGCCTGTTACTGCAGGGTGGTGGCTTGCACAGCCCCGGGCAGCGCGGGATGACGGGAAGTCAAAAGGCAAGCAGACAGGGGTTCTGTCCTTAGGGCGAGAAACAAACACGAGGCGGAATCACTTGTCCCAACTACTCCATACCTTCGGGCGTAGGGCAGTATCTTGAAACATGGACATGGAAAAGTACTTCGTACTTACTTGGACCGTATAGGTCTTCCTGGGAAAGCGCGCCCTCAGCAGTGCCAGTAGCTTCTGTTCGTCGATGTAGCGGTTCGTGAATGACTGCTCGACCATTTCTTCGTTTGCCCCTGTGGCTTGGCTGGGTCAGGTCAGGTCATCGGGTGATGCGATGCTGATGCTGATGCTCTTGATTATGGGTATGGTTCTATTCAGGTATGGTGTTGGATTCAGCCTTGATTTATGTGGTGTTCTTGCGTGATTGAGCCGCATCTCGGCTCTCGTTGCTTTTGCCTGAGATTAAGTGCCCATGTCTCATGGTATGCGGTGCCATTTGTTTGCTTGTTCGTGTGATGGATGCGTTGGATGGGTGTTCGATGCGGATTTGCCGGCGGTTTGGGGGACAGGATACCGTCGAGGTGGAAGTAGATAGGATTGGAGATCGTTGTTGACGTGGTGCATAGGTGTTGGAATAGAGGCTGATGGATGGGTGCAAGGCTGCATCAGGCTGTAATGCAATACCTTTTAGTTAGGCAATGATGGCAGATGACCAAAGATTTCTGCGAAAGAATAAGAAATTGTTACTGGAGTGTTTACCTTGTCGAGCGGTTATTAATTACTTCGGCTATCCTTGGTCGTATTGTGCAGGGTACTGGGTGTTTCATGTAGCATGTTTATTGGCCTGATAGATTTCTGATTGGCAATAGGAACTGATTGGTTGTATCTTTGTTCTCCATCCATGCAATGTACCTTAGGCCTATGTCGCATCAGTTGTGTTTAGTGGTTCGAAACAGAGGGAGGGAGGTCCTCTATCAAGGCAATGGCCCGGTCTCCGAAGTGGAATGGAGGTCGAAAGTATGATCTTGCTGTGTTGGAAGAGGTCGATTTAAAGGAGGCTTTTGAAATAAAAGAGCATTAGACTATTCGAAGGAATAAATATATCTACCAGCTGAGAATCGATTCTCTTTTAGGCATACCAGCATCAAACTAGGATATACATGCCATGGCTAGGTTGCATATCCACTAGCCTACTGGTTATAGAGCTTTTCTCAGACGAGCGAATTTCGTTCTTAGAGATTGTACTTGTTGGGGACAGGTTTTCAGGTCACACCAGAGCAATTCAAAATTTATATAAATACAATCGAATGGCACTCATTTCCTGACCTTCTATCCGAATTCAGACAGTCAAAAGGGCAATTCAGCGAGGACACTCGATGGGTTTCTTGAACCTCAAGACCGTGTACCTAGAGCTTAGAGCAGCCGAGAGCAATGGTCCCACCCTGTGATCTAAGTTAGGACCAATGGTTCTCAAGAGCCAATGGAATCTTGGAAAGAGACGTACCAGGAGGTTGGCCTCAGTGCAGCATTGAGGAGCAGAGGAACATTCTTCAGTCCATGGGTGACCTTTACAGGAAATCCGTTAGCACAGGTCGATTGCCAGAGTATATTCTGGTCACTCACAGAGCAGTCCTACGGAACCAACTATCTGGGCAGCATTTATGCCAAGACCAAGCAGAATAGGGTCCAAAATGGGATCCAAAGGAGTGGTCAAGGAGCCGCAGCACAGTTTCGGTTCAACGCATTGGGACAGATCTGTGGCGGTTTCCTGGTTCTCGACTCCATGGACCTGGCCAGCGATCTCCTCCACCCGCGACTTCAGAGCAGAGGTGGTCGGATCCTCGGCGGGGATGGCCGCGGTGACGGCTGCAAGTGTGAGGAAGGTGACAATGGAGAGCTTCATATTGAATAGTTTGATGGTACTGCTGAGGTACGTGGAGATAGAGGATGTTTGAGAGTCTCGGTTGGATAGTGTCTTGATTTGTGAAATGACCTCGAGATGATTTCGAGCTCTTTATATCCTCACTGGCAGAGGAAGTTACCCAGGGAGCCCTTTGAGAAAATCTATGAGATGGTCCATTAACCCAATCATGTTGTCATGATCCTTATCTCTAACATCCGGAAATATGAGGTTGGGCCTCGAGGCCCAGTGAGTACACAACGACATTCAGCCGGAAAGACGGCGCTGATAGCCAGCGTCACATTCGCAAGATTCGGTTGAAAGGAGATCTACCCATTAACGGATTCAAGATAAGCGGAACCGAGTTTGGGAATAGATAGAGAACAATGATGCTGCAACCGAAAACCAAGGATATATCATGGCTCGGCGCTAGGAAGATCGTCGCCAGGAACCATATTTACCCAATGAAGCGTTTTAGTCAGGTCCGTAGCACTTTCGGAGGCGGACGGCACTGAAGGCCAAGAATAGGTAAATCCAATATTTCAGCAAAAGAGTCAGTAGTTCGAGGAAATATAGTGATCCATCAACTCATGTGAGAATTCCTTATCTCAGTGGATCTGGAACCCTGAGGCCACTCTGGACTGGCGTCGAATCGGATCAGTGATGCGCTGATGATCGGCAGCAAGGTACCGGCGATCTACGGAGTCTATGGAGTCTCAATGATAAAGAGCTGCATGAGAAATAATGAGCTCCATAGTGAGGCTTTAATTGGGACCTAAGCGAAGCATCAATACAATAGTCGAGTTGTTTTTGGTTTTGAGGACCTTGCATGGTGGCGCCCTCTAGTCTCACATACCAATTCTTGGACAGCTGGACGAATAGGGTGTGAATAATGGGCAGCAACGACGGTTTTAAGCAATATTTAGATTCATAGAAACAAGCATAAAAGGTCGATGAAACATGGAAGGGGGTGTAGTTTAGTGCCTCATGATATGGCGAAACTTCCAGTACGTCTCGGTTGGATCAAGGACATCTGATTTTCTTTTCAAGGAGCACCTGCTGTTTTGAGTTTAGCATCTCAGTCTTTCATTCGGGTGCTTTCAGACTTGAATATCATCGTCTTTTTTATATTCACCGAGTTCTTCGAGTTCCTCGTCGCCAGTATCCTTCTTGTGAGTAGTACTTTGTGTCATGGTTACTGTGCCGTTTTGATCACCCCTGGCCTATCGTCCTTATTGTCCGTCTGCTACCTTGGCCTTTCTCTTTAGAGCGACCCCCTCACCTAGATCATTTGTTAGGTCGCTTGTGGAAAAGGCCTTCTCAGGTTCGGCCTAGAGCACATCACCTTGGCGTTTTGTTCCCATGATTGCTGTGCCACCATATGCCTTATTAATGTACGACGATACATGCATTTTGCAGAGCGAGCCTTTTAAGGCCCACACAATCCTGTCCATCATCTCGTTGCTGAAGCTTCTTACATAAGAAGATCCCGAGGTGGATGTTCTTGACGTTAAATTGAAAGCGTGCCAGGTGATCCGCACGTCCCAGTCCTCTTTCATGGGCTAGAGCATGCTGTACTTTAGGAGACCGTGTGTCTCGCCACTCAGTATCTGGTTTGAATGTCGCCGATCCCTTTGCCTCGCTCCTTCGGCTGCTCCTAACTCAAGTGATCATTCCAGGTTCTACCCACCAGGGCCTCACCATGTCTGAACGAATCCATTCGAGCCATTCATCATTGTCTTTGAGGTTGAGTACTTCCTGTAAATCCTTCTTAGTGTTCTGGAATTTCTTTGCTTTGAGGCCTGTGTCCTTCTGTCCAGTATCGGGTATGTCCATGAAGATAAAATCAAATTGTGCATTGTCATCTGCTGCGTTGCTTATGGTGGATGTTCGAAAAGGGTTTCTGGCAGATGGGGAGATGGAGCTGGGAACATGGAGATGAGAAGGGAAGATGAGGCTATATATAATCCTGCTTAATATTTGATATTCAACTTTCAATGAGCAGAGTGGAACGAGTCAAGGCCAGTGGATAGTAAGAATGAACTGAGATAATAGTAAGAGAATAATGATATCTTCATATTGACCTTGACCATAATTGTCTCTCGCTTTCCTTTCACCTTAGCCTTCTTTCAGATTAATAGTCTACTACTATAGATTATGATTATCTTGCAGTATTAATTCACCATCACTGCAGACTACAGAGTAGAGCAGATCAAATCATGAAGCTATCCACTGAAAGGAGTAGATATTCCCAGTTGGGTATAGTGGAAGTGGCGCTCAAAGCGAGTGTGGCTGATGGAGCCAAGGCCACCAGCCACAGGGACACACAACCCGCAACGCAAAAATTCGGGACCGCGAGAATCGACCCGCCGCCAGCGCACACACCGTTCGCCGTTTCTTCTTGATACCACCGACGTTTTCTGTCACTGGGTATCTATCCTAGTATCTATCAGACATTATGGCGCCTATGTCCATTGCAGACCTTGTGGCTGCCCTCCCCGCTGAGGACACCTGGGGCCCCGCCACTCCCTCCGACAACATGCTCGATGGCGTTCCCTACGCTCCTTTCTCAAAGGGTGACAAGCTTGGCCGTATGGCTGACTGGACCGGTGATGGCAAGGATCGTGACAGGGGTGGTCGTCAGGCCTACAACCGGAATTACAGAGGTGAGTCCCAATCGTCCCGCACGTCTTTGAGATTGGTGTACTGACCCGGACCAGATCAACAGGTTTACGGCGCGGGCACCTCCAGCTTGTTCAACATCCAGGTCGCCGAGGACGAGTCTTCCTTCTCCGTTGTCGATAACACCCGCACATCGACCAAGCGTACCTTCGCCCGTGGTGGTGGCACTGTCTTCCGTGGCCGCGGTCAGCGTGGTGTCGGCCAGAGAGGTGGTCGCGCTGGCTTCCAGAGAGTCGGTGCTGGCCGTGGCCAGGGCGGCGATCGCTACTATGACAACCGCTCTGCACGCGGCAACCGTGGCCGTCGTTTTGGCTGGAAGGACTATGACAAGCCACAAAGAACCCGTGAGCCCTCGGTCAACGTCCGTCCCGACTGGACCATGCTGGAGGAGGTTGACTTCAACCGGCTGTCCAAGTTGAACCTCGAGGCTCCCGAGGGTGAGGATCTGGACTCCTATGGTTTCCTCTACTACTACGACCGGTCTTACGACAAGGCCCCCGTCAAGAACGCCGAGCGTAAGCTGCAGGCCCTTGAACGTGCCGCTTACAACGTCACTACTTCTCAAGATCCTGTTATCCAGGAGCTCGCCGAGAAGAACGAGGCGACCGTCTTCGCCACCTCGGACATTCTGTCCATGCTCATGTGCGCTCCTCGCAGTGTCTACTCGTGGGACATCGTTATCGTCCACCAGGGCGACAAGATCTACTTCGACAAGCGCGAGGGTGCTTCCATCGACTTGGTCACCGTCAACGAGAATGCTGCAGATGCCCCTATGGAGACGACCGACTCTTCCGGCAAGCAGGAGTCGATCAACACCCCCAGTGCTCTTGCTCTGGAAGCCACATTCATCAACCACAACTTTGCTCTGCAGACCGTGGTGGAATCCGAGGAATCCAAGGTCACCTTCAGCCACCCAAACCCCTTCTACAACGCCGCCGAGGAGACTGAACCACTTGCCTCCAAGGGATATAAGTACAGACGGTTCGATCTGTCCCTGCAGGGTGACGAGGAGCCTCTCAACATGATCGTCCGTACCGAGGTCGACGCCGTCATGAAGAATCCCGTCGGCGGCGAGGACCAGCAGTTGATTGTCAAGGCTCTCAACGAGTTCGACAGCAAGGCCCCCGGCTCCGGTGGCGCTCTGGACTGGCGCAGCAAGCTCTGGTCTCAGCGCGGTGCCGTCGTGGCCACCGAGATGAAGAACAACAGCATCAAGCTCGCCCGCTGGACCACCCAGGCCATCCTCGCCAAGGCTGACGCCATGAAGCTTGGTTTCATCTCGCGTGCCAACCCCCGTTCCGCCACCTCCCACGTCATCCTGGGTGTTGTCGGCTACAAGCCCCGTGAGTTCGCTGCCCAGATGAACCTGAACCTCGGCAACGGATGGGGTATCGTCCGCACTATCGTCGACCGTATCCGCTCCCTCGATGCCGAAGAGGAGGAGGACAAGGTCAAGAAGTACGTCCTCATCAAGGACCCCAACCGCCCTGTCATCCGTTTGTACAGCGTGCCCCCGAACACTTTTGAGGAGGATGACGAGGCCGCCGAGGAGCAGGAGGAGAAGGCCGAGGAGGAGTCCGAGGAGTAGATCTGTTGATGTCATTGATTTGCCATGATCGCACGGAGTATAATGATGTCTTTCCGATTATAGTGTGCATATTCAAAAGTTGCTTAGATTGATGGCATGTCCGGCATTGCAAGACTGCCTTCTACCGGGTCTACATAATCATCCCTGCTGCAGAGTCATGTAGATATTCGGTAGTCTCTCGTAGAGAGGTATATAATATCCACTTGGATAGAATCGCAAAGCCGTCTCACGCGTCCAGTCCTTGAGGATCAGTGTCGAAACCTTCCCGCTCGGAGTTACTTCCCAAATCGTCATGATTCACCCCTCCATCTCGACTCGTTCTCCACAATAGGCTCCTCCTCCGAAGTGAAACAAGCCAAACCTTGATCCCCAGTCCGGGCGGCCACGCTCCGCATTCCGCACGGACAACCCGTTCGTTCCCAGCATTGAGCCCTATCAAGGTTTCCGTTCCAGTAGATCAATCCAGATCGTCTAGTGAGCATGAATTTGAGGCCCAGGCATATATAATAAACACGCGTTTTTACTCCGTAGCCTCAGCTTGTTTTCCATTAAGGGCTAAAATATGGATGATTCGACCTTACGAATCTCAGTCATGCGTCAGAATCGCCAGCCAGGACAACTGGCCGATTACCGGGTTCGGGAAGGAGGTCTACTACTACTAGCACTTAGGAATATCGTATGTGATGGGACGCCCCCGATCACGGCAGCGAAATTTTCTTATGGGTGATGTGGGGATGCGGCATGGTTTGTCTCGAAATTGGAGTACGAATAAGGAAGGACTGTAGGTGTGTGGTATGCAGGGGCGTTAGCGTGCAGAACTGCAGGACTGCAGGTTGTTGACTGCAGGTTCTTGCCTGTGTGCTGGATTGGTTAAGAATGCTGTCAGGGCGGGAGAGCGTCGAGTCTGACAGGCGGTACATGAATGTCTAGATCGTAGGGTAGAACCCAACTTGATATACGTGACCGACTTCAACAGTTCAACAATGAAAAGCTAGCGAGTAGCTGTTTTACATGCCATACTTTGGCCTGCAGAAATTAGACATGAGGATCAAGGTAATCCTCGGGCTGAATCCGAAAAAAAAGGGAAGGCCAGTAGAGACAAAGGTCAAGGAGGGATCGAAGAGCAAAGAGTGGCAAGTTAGGCATCCCAGACGCCAGAAAATAAAGAACCAAGAACCAGTCATCTGTTCCATGAAAGAAAAAACAAAAGAAAAGAAACGAAAGGAGGCTAAAAAAAAAAGAAAGAATCGCCAAACCTTCCATTCACTTACATCCACTTTTTCTGAGAAGGAAAGAACTCCACACTCCCCAGTCCGCTTGAGAAAGAGGTATCAGATATCACATCACGAGTACATCGTATCGTCGCCCGCGCAGGAGAACCTGGTATCCACCTTGGACCCCAGGACACTGCTTAGACAGTCCATGAGCTCAAAGTCTTCGACAACGGCTCCAAAGCCGTAACATCGTACTTTGGTGTTGAGCGTCTCGATGATGACCTTGACATCATCCTTGGTCAGGGTGCGGTACAGTTCGTGGTTCTTCAGACACTGCAGCGCCATGATTGGGGTGATCTGCCCCTCTGTCACGAGCTGTCGACTGAGATTGAGTAGAGTTGTTAGGTTGGCGTGCGGAAGATCGTAGGTTTTGTGTGGATAGGCCTGCTCTGGCGTTGTGTTGGCGATGTAACTCGGCGGGGGGCAGGTGGCCATCAGAGCGTGGCCTGAGAACGGCATGTCCTCGTCATCTGCCTCGGTGACAGATCTTCGGCACAGATAGTCGGTGTGCTCGCGGCAAGGGGATTCCAATCTGCACTTGTTAGCTTTGATTGATAAGACGGGTGGGCGCGGGCAGCATACGTGAGTATAAAATCGATCTGAAGCTGGGGGTCCACCTCGAATATACCCCCAACAGCCTGGACAGGTTCTTGATTTCGAGCAATGGCCGATAGATCGAGATTGGCTGGTATCTCGCACGACGAAGCCGTCATCATGGCAATAGGGGGTGGAGGAGTGATTTCGTGTGTGGGGGATATTTCCACCCGTTCCATCCCAATCGCCAGAGGACTCAAGTCTGACGAGACGTTCGATACTGTGGTTGGTGGTGTGGTATAGGTGTTGCCGTTGGAGGCTGCTAGTGCTGCGGGCGCCTGAGATACCACACTACTGCCGGCCAACGGGCTCGACTGGAAACCTCGGCCTGCTGACCGTCGTTCCGCCCTGCGACGCTCCAAATCCGCCTCAAATTGAATCCCATGTGCGGTAAGAAGTTCCTTCAAGATCGCATTCTCATCGTTCACCGTCTGCAGCATTTCTCGATGCTGGACAACGGCGAGGTTCGCTGCAGACATCTCCTGAGTGAAAGCCTCCCGGAGTCGGGAAACTTCAGTTTCCAGGGACCGGATATATTGCTCTTTGCGCTCGCGGTGGGTTCTTTGTGCCTGCCGATTCAGTTCCTGTCGTCGTGTCAAGGCAGGCCTGCTGTCTGGCTTGGGACCTCGTCGTTTGGCGGGTTGGCCATCTAGTAGGTACCATCCTGATTAACGGTGGCCAGGAGGCACCCAGAAAGATATGGAATACAAACCTCGGGTAACCTTTTTCTGCCCTCCAAAAAACTGAAAGAAGTTTGTGCTCATTGAGGTGGGGGTTTTCAGGCTGGTTTGTGAGGGGGCTCCTGCAACAGCATCTGATTAGCACATGTATGTACACTAAATCTCAACACAAAGAAGCCAGGCAGCAACAGATCTAAGAGAGCCCGACGACATCACTCTGAAGCATTCCAGAACTGACAAACCGAATGATGGATGGAATGTCATCTGATCAATGACAATCGACCCTGCATGGCCAGAGAATGTCCATCTGCGACTTTGACATGACGATCACCCGGCCACATTCCATGAATTTGGAATTAAGCATTGCGGATGGTTCATATTGTACATGGGTAAAACAATGGGGCTTGTGATGGCTCAAGTACACCGGCGGCCAGGGAGGTACAATGATTTGAGATCCAAGAACAGGAACGCGGAGCGCTATGACCTACCCCGTGTGTGTCCATAGTCCACGGGCATAACCCCTCCGTTCATTGAAGCCATTGTGGTGATATTTGTCTGCGAACAGGCTCAGAGATATCGGATGCGACCGGCGCGTTTCAAAGTAGACGGAGGATCGCAACTTCGATTGGACGTAGTCGAGAATTAATGGCGGCTCTAAGAATACCCTTGGGCTTCAATATTGACATTCAAAGCATCTAGACAGTCTGTCAGTTTTCTCCTAAGGATTATAAGAGAAAGAATATATGGCACCCGGGGTTCTCACCATTGAAACTTCAACTTCCACGATTTGAACGCACGGAGCGAACAGCTTCCCCGATGCGCACACGATAGAATTGACTTGAAGAGCAGGCCACAAGTTTCAAACAGATGTTTGGGAGAAGTCCAGACAATCCTTAGATGGCGACGTGATGGAGGACAATGAAGAACAAATGAAATGATAAAGGAACGGAGAGTGTAGCAACGCAGAGATGGAAAAGTGATGAGTTCAAGGAATGGATTTTTTTTTAGGTTTCGAACGGTTTTTGGAGTCTGAAAGGCAGAGAGGGCCACAAAGACTAAGAGTGAAAGACGAACGGGAGTGGGACGGGGAACTAGGAGTGGGAGAGACTTCAGAAAGATCGACTGAAAGTGTACGGAGTCGACTAAAGTGACTGGTAAAATCGACGGCAGCCAGTAGGGTCAACTATTTATTAGTATGAATGTATGATCGTGATGTAGTAGAGATCAGTTTACGGATAGATCGGTGGCTAACGACTCCGTAATGCGCCTTGCGAACCATCATTCTTCTTCTTATTATTATCTATCTACCTTAAGAGTGCTACTACTACTACTGTACTGTGTAGATGAACTAAACTAGGAACGGTGATCCCACCTGGACCAGGCGATCGTCCATGGGCCAAGGCCAGAAATGGGGGACTACCCGCAGAAACCTGGTTTTTGTTGTGCGCAATAAAATAATCACGAGTCCTCCATTGTTCCTCAGCGTCTACTTTAGTCGATCGACTTTTGACTTTTTGACTTTGGAGTCTTGGATATTTGAATTCCCGACGCTAGTCATCTAGTGGTTACCACTCCGTACTATGGTAACTAGGATGAGTGGCCCGGCACACTGGAGAATGCCGGGGAGATCCGTTCCTCAATAATCTCGAGGAATTCATTCAGTAACAATGTAATAATTTGAGATACTTAAGCCTTGATCTGTGCTCACTATTGCCACCTGCCTCGGAGACCCCGTAAATCTGTCTATCTATATTCTTTACTTAGTAAGGATAGCTAGATAACTACCGGGTAACTCCTTCGAGCTTCATCTCTGTAGACCTATGGTCGGCGCGAAGCTCAACAGATCTGGCCGCGGGTCGACGAAAAGTGGAGATCTGGTTGTTCTTTAGCACCGCGCCACCCGGTTTCTCTCTCTGCTAGATAATTTCTGCCCCTCAGTTACCGATAGAGTAATAATACGGAGGACACTAACGACTCCCGTCATTACTAATACCTTAGTACGCTCTCAGTTGAGAGAACTGAGAAGGCTATTCGACAGCGATCATCCCCAGAATCAATAGGTAATCAATAAGGGTAGTGACAAAAGCAAAGATGGACGGTTGGAAACCCTTGCAAGAAGAAATGCATCCACCCGTGTGGAGGAGCAGAAGACCCAAGACGTTCGCATCACCTCATGTGCGATCGGCTAGACAGACTAACTCTGCAGTCAATAGTCATGTTCCTACCTTCCCACTTCAATTTCAATGCCAGTGAAGGCCATGGATATGATCGTTCACATTACTGACCAATGATAAGATAGGACCCTTCTGGAGAAGCAATGCTCGTGTCCCTGATTCTTGTTGGTAAGAGCTGTCGTAGGCTGCATTCTGCCCCTGTCAGTGTTCCCTTCAGAGTTCCGACTGGGTAGTGCCACTGTGGACGCAAGACCCAACGAGGTGGACTCGACCTCATTCTCCAGCATTTCATGTGTAGGAGTTAGATCAGTCATGCTGCGTCACCCACCATGTGTGTCAACAATGGATCTGATTGACGAGATCTATCGCTTTTGTAGGCCATTCAGAGCGCTTGATTTCTCTGTAGACCAGCATTAGCCTAGATAGATTGAGAGATCTCAGCGCTCGGTCCGTCTGTCACCACACTAGACCAGGACAGAGTAAGCAATCTCATAGATAGACTAATTTTGTAGACTCGTTCGGTCTTGTATGTTCTCTTCCAAGAGAGCGTCCAACATCATCCGGACACCATTTGTTGGGTTCTCTTCTCAGTCTCTGCTTCTGTCCTTTTTTTCCCCTCGTTTCTGCGTAAGGGGGAGGAATGCAAGCAATTGAGCACTTCAGCTGTCTGACGGGAACGCAAGTTGGAACGTTGCTCTTTACCAAGCTAAGCAATGGTGACATGCAGCGGGACCTGAAGTGGACGGAAAGGAAACGGCAGAACAGGATCGTTGCATAGAAGAAACTCATTATTTGCCTGCTTCAGTATCTCGCATCCTTCCCTGCAGATACTCGAAGTCGATACTATGAGCGTTGGAAGCCTACAGAGGTGATGTAACTTAACCTGATCATTACACTTCTTCAATTCCTTTTTTTTTTCCCCTCTTTATTTGTTGCCCACCTCTCTCCCTTGTTGGTGCAACCTTTGCGTGACGGTCTCGATTCGCGTCGGGGACCAAGACAATCGCCGGTATCGATAAATTACTCTCTGGAACACCTTTTTCCGGGTATGGGCGAACACGTTCGAAGACCGATCTTCAAAAGTAATTGTCAGAATCCCGAATTCAGAGATAGGAAATCTGGTCCTTGCTTGTTGGTAGTACGGTACTACTTGGTAGCGCATGACCATCAACAGCATAGCATAGCATAGCATAAGGAAGCTAATGATGAACAGCTATCATCACCGAGTGCGACCATAGCCGTGAAACTTACCTAAACCAAATCGATACTCAAGGTTCCCGATTGAAACACAGAACCCTGGATTCCTGGAACCGAGTAGCGTAATCCTCTGAGTCGAGGCTGGGAGATCGGCGATGCTCAGACCCCTCAGGAAGAGACTATTGACTGTCGATGGTCGATCGCTAGCCTCAGGCCGCCAGGCGCCCATAGAGGAAAATCAACGGAAACCACTGTCCCCTCAGCTGACTGGGATTGGTGCCTTGCAGCCTGAGACGGCCAAGTCTGGACCTTCAACTTTTTTTTGCTTCTTCCAACGGCACCAATCGAACACTTCCTTGAGTTGATCATGACGATGCACTAGCTACGATCTGAGCATCATCTGCTCATCATTTTTTTGCATTCAGGCTGATTTAAAGCTGATCACCATGCCCAATCAGAAATCCCGATGTTCTTGCCATGAAGTATTCCGAGATCCTCGTCCACATCTCCGCTCCTAGCGGAGTCCGGGATGATGTCCGATACCGAGCTCAGGTCGAGGCTATTCTTGGATTTCAGAGTCTGTCACGGCAGCTCATCACCTTTTCGTCCGATGAGCGTCGAGGGAGCCATGGTGCACCGGCTACGGGGCAGTCAATGTCTACGGATCAACCCGTTGATGCAGACCCCAGGGGAGAATCGAAATGCATTCAACCGTTTCTTCCTAACTCACAGAGCACGATTCCCGATGAAGATGTGGAAGTGGGACGCTCCAATGCAGCCAGATCCACCCCAGGACATGAGGGACTACCCAACGCTACTGCTGGTTCAACAACACTAACGATCAAAGACTCGACGATTCTTCCAGATTCCGAGGTTGATAATGGCCATCAAATCAGCCCCGTCTTACTACTTCCTCAGCCGCAAAATGAGCGCGCTGTAAAAGATTCGCTCGAGAGTCCGCTCAGTGTCATACCCGACTCGCAGCCAGAAGCGATGCGTAGCCAAGCTGAAGGCCGGCTTCGCCCGGTCTCCTATGTAGCCCTTGGCTCTCCTCCCACCAAACGACATTGTTCAGGGTTATCGTCGATGCTACAGGAAGTTACACCTCTCTCTGACGCTCTCATACTTGCTCCCAAGCTGAACGAAGAGCGCCACAGAAATTGCGAGTCGGCTGATCCTCATCCTGTTCTGCAGATCACCCCACAACCAGATCCCGAGAGACCACCACAAGTATCCCTTGATGGTCTTCCACTAGCCATCAAGCCCTCGCTTCCTCCGGTGTCCAAGGAGCAATTTGTAACCCATGTCACCCCCACTCTGGCCATGTTGACAAGGCGTTTGAAACCAGCACGAACGTATAAGCCTGTGAAACAAACTAGGGACCTGGAGCAGTTGGAGAGGGGCCATTGGTACCTTCACATCAATATTGTGCAGCTTGAAAGAGACAGACCCCTTGGTACTCCTGGTCTACAGGAAAATGAGGCTCGGAACTGGGATTTAGCCTGCTTCTCCCGCTTCTGGTCTTTTCTGTCGGATTTCATCTCTAAGGACGGTCGGGCTGGTTGGGGTGTCTGGTGCATATTGGAAGATGCGCCTGAAACCCTCTGCTCAGATCCAACCGACCGCCAGATCATGCCACAGAGAACGACAGCGCCGATCATATCTGACGGAAAGACTAATCCCCACAGCTTTGTTCGGCCCGTGATACTGAAACTCTACGCGTGGGGGGAGATCGCGCTTCATATGTATCTCCTCCTTTTCTTAGCCAGCGAACGAAGAATTCGCAAAATGGGCGCGCAGTGGCGAGACGGTCGCGATGAAGTAGTCATTGAGATGCCCTGATACCGCAATTTGATATCTAAAAGCCCCAAAGATATCTGATGACGTCATCCTTCTGGCTTGGCTTACTGGCGAATCATGAATGGCCTCATCAATAGACGATTATTGCAAGTCTTTTCATATCAGTAGGCATCGATATGCTAACTGATCATCCCCTCTACAAGACTACAAAGTCTTCCGCAGGTGGATAACTAGATGAGACGAAGGTCATGATCGGACGGATAGGGCGGTGGAGCCGATGTGATACGGATATCTTGGCTTACTCCTTCCGCGTTTTGGACGCGTCTAACTAAGCCTGACGGACAAACCATCAACAAACGATGAATATATCACACTGAGTCCTGAATCCGTCGCGCACATTGCTGTTTCGACCTCATTGCCCTCGCCCATAAATAATTGTTATCATGCCTCCGAAACGCTCTGCTTCGAACACGTCCTCTAGCGGCTCTAAGAAAGCCAAAGTGGACAGCAACGCAAGATCGGGCGGCCCCCGCACAATGAAGAGCACGCGCTGGTCGCGAGTCTCCGGATCTGGCAATGCTGACGCTGCATATAAGTCCTCCATCGAGGATCCTGTGAAGGCATATTCCTATGTATGCATCTGTCGGCTGCCGTTGGACGATGGAGACGACCGGAAAGATGAAAGCGATCGGGAAGACGAAGACGACCGCGAAAATGAAGATGACAGGGAAGATGAAACGTCCAAAACCTCCTGCGACGGGGGCAAGACATGCCTGTGCAACAAGCCCGCAGCAGAGCACCCTAATCATCCTTTAATTCTGACCAACGCGGGCAAGAGCAAGTGGTTCACTCAGCATACTTTTCTGGACCTTCGCTGCCCAGATGCCTTCAACATGTATACCTTCAACGACCATGAGGGCTATGGCGCGCTCGAGGTCGTGCAAAACCTATTCATCGACTACGTCGAGGCCTTCTTTGATTGGGAAGAGCAGTGGGCAGTTTGCGAGGCTACAGCGATGCTATACATGAGCGACGCTTTAGGCCCGTTGAACTCGTAAGACCTGGTGAATCACGCTGTTTGAAAGTAAATATGCTGACCCTCCTTCCTTCGACTACAGCATCGACGATTCCGCCGCCGTCTACGCCACCCTTGTATTGGCTGGCCGCACGTTCCTTGCGATGCTCGCGCAGCTCGAGCACCTTAACCTCCTGAAGCCAGATTCTGAGGTTAAAAATCTCGGCTTCATAATGGCCCTCTACATTAAGCTTGCTGCCACTGAGGACATCCTTGACCTCGACGATGTCGCCGACGAGATCAAGAAAAATAATGGAACGGACGAGACTTTCACCTTTGTTCGGTCGAACTTCCCCTCCCACATCCTCGCCTACGCTAAGAAATACAACATTAAACTTGTCGGGCCCACGGGCATTGACGAGGTTATTGAGGACCTGGATGACGGGGCTGAACTGCCCGAGCGTGACGAGAAGCCTTTCGGTGACCCCTGGAATTTGGGTGGCGCTACCAAAGAGTACGTTGACAATTACGCCTCTTACCATGACGGCCGGAAAGGGTTCAAGACTCGCCCTGGCGGCGACGCCCTGGACATCACCACCTGGAGTTCAGCAGACCGCAAGAAGGCGAGCTTTGACGGTAAGGACCCCCTCGGTAAGGAAGAACGTGACGCCATTAAGAAGGGGTTGGTCATGTCTCTTGCGTAGCCTGCCGTGGACTAAGTCCGTGGCGGATTCCTCGTACGGTTGTACCTTGGCATATGTTATACGAAGGGGATTGGATTTTGTTTGGCGGGGTTTGGGATTATGTTCATATATAATTACACGTTTATTTCTATACAGAGAATCACAGTATCGCCGTTTACGGCTTGCATCTTCAGAGTTTCAGGGTTGGAAAGGGTCACTTTCTGTACCAAGCAGCTTATCTATGATCAACCTGAATCACCAATCTCTCGTCCGAAGTCTAAATGTATCTGGGGACATATTCATCAGAAACAATCCATTAACTCCTAGATCTCAGCCGCAAGTATGGTACACTTAAGGGGATGCCGGAGGTTCCATGAATGAAATCCCAAAGATCCTTGAAACAGGAGAAAATAGAAAGGAAAGAGAGTACAAGTGATAGAAAAAGAGATACCAGTCTGATGAAAGGAGAACCACGCCAGTGATAATGTGACAGAGGAAAAGAAAGCAAAAAGTGTATGGCTGAATTATGCGGAATCACAACATTTATCAAAGTATGTAAAGAGATTTTCAGTCGCAGATTTTGATCCGGACACAAAGAGAGCGAAACCGAAGGGACGAGCACATCCCTGAAAGGAGTTGGCGACCGAAGGACTTAAGGCGGAAAGAAGGGGATCCAGGCGAAAATCCGGCTGGATCAAGAAATGATACTTGTAACGCGCAACTTAGTAATTCAATTCACCACTGCCTGCTCCGCCGACAGCGTCGAGGTCCTCATAGCTCTTAATGCTGCGGCCCTGGGTGGCTTCGCGGGGTCCCATGCCCTGCTGGCCAGGTCCCGATCCCATCGCATCAGGAAATGGACCTGCTCCCATCAATGCAGCGGCGGCAGGGTGGCCAGGAGGAATATACGGCATTGCACCACTCGCTCCCATACGACCTCCGGCACCGTACATGCTCGGCATGCCGCGGACGGGACTCAGATGACCTCCACCAGAAGCGCCTTGACGGTTGCCGCGCCGGTCATACGGTCCGGACCGGTTGTTGTAACGACCCCCACCACGACGGATGACACCAGGATGATGGAGACTAGCAGCATGCTCGCCGGTTACCAAGCCATTCGCGTTCCAGGCCTGGTTATTTACGTTCATGAAGCCCGGAATACCAGCAGCGCCGGGGAGACCATGGGTTCCACCAGGGATGTTGACGTTGTTTGCAAGATAGGGCGGTAAATTGGCCAAGCTGAAACCACGAGGGGTGCCGGTCTGATTTTGACTGGAGCTGAGAGGGAAATGACCATTGCTGTTGGCATCGGAACGCGAGGGGGCGATTCGAGCAGGATCGAGAACGTAAGAGTTGACCAGAGAGAGCTATTGTATTTGTTAGCTGTAAGCTCAATCGAGTATCGGACATGGTTGCGCAACTTACATCACTCTTGATGTTCTCAAACCATTCAGTGTGGCGTTTCTCCACATGCTTGCGCCAGAAGTGCTCGGCCTTGAAAAGCTTTGTGCACTCCGGCACCTTACACCGGAACTTCGCTTCATCTTCCTGCTTGACAAATTTCGATAATTCCTCCTCAAGGGCCTCCTCCACGGGCTTGCCACCGAGTTTTCTAATATCCACATTATCTGGCTCGAGAATCTGCAAGAGCTTATCTTCAAAAGTCCGGACCCAGTTAAACGCGCGCTGAAGCTGTTGCTCCGCCTTAGACAAACGGTGCGTTCTCTTCTCCTCTACAGGCGGCTGTTCCTCTCCCTCTTCGCTGGGCTCCTTTTTCTTCACAGGGAATGGCTGTCCAAGGGCACTGGCTCTGGCGACGGCTTTCGACTGGCTGGTGAGGCCGGCTCGCGGCCGACGAAGATGACCTCCAGGACACTTGCGTGCAAGTTCGTGCACCGAGTCACTCTCGAAAACGCAGAAAAAGCAAAAGTTGTAGACTCTGCGTAGATATTCGACCATAAGGTCCAACTTTTTCTTCTTGGCCAGAAGTTCTTCATCATCGACTTCGTCATCGTCCCATCCTTCTTGCTCTTCACCTTCTTCCGCTTCACCCTCGTCAATATCAGCGGGGTCAAAGTCAGGTTTCCGCTTCTTGACAGTGACAGGGCCTGTGACAGGAGGCTGAAGCCAACCCTTTCCGCGCAGCTCCTCAACACGGTCTTCAATTTTGGAATAACCGTCGGCGTTTCCACCCATCTCAGCATCAAGCTTACAGACCAAACGTCGGGCCAGTTCAAGGTCACGTTCAATCCGCTCTGGGGCGGAGAATAGATCCCACAAAGCCTTTTTGCGTGTCTGGGAAGGTGGAACGTGTACACCGACATGGCACACAAAATCTCCGTGAACGGGATCATGGATCGTCTTGTCGTTGACAGCTTCCAGTGCCTTCTCGGCCGCAGATACAGTTACAGTCCCATTGGCACCCTGATCATGATCCATTTCCTCGCCTTCCTCCTCTCGACCATCTCCTCTCTCAATCACTGCGCTCTCTGGAGCTGGGTGGAGCATAATCCAACCCATTCGGTGGAACTTCTTCGAAGGATTCGGATCGCTTAGGCTGAGCCACTTGAAGCCGCCGTCCTGCTCCCCTAGATGCTCCTTGCAGAATTCTTCAATCTTCGCGCGGCTCACATTGGGTGCCAAAGTCTTAATAAGCAAGGCCGGCTGTGACAAAGCCTCATCGCGCAAGTCGCCACCTCTGACAGGAAGCAAGTCCAAAACACCCAGTGTCTCGCCAACGGCAGTTGTTTCGCCTTCTTCCTTCTCGATAACACCGCCTGCGCCATCGCTTTCAGTCTTGTAGATTCCTTCCAGGGTGAAATCGTCAAACAGACCGCCTTCAAGGTCCCGCTCCCATTGCTGATAAGCACCCACACGGAAATCCATCAGGCGTCGGCGAAGAGGATCCCTGACTTCGGGAACATAGCGCTCCTTGAACCACTCCTCATTTCGATGATGTTGAACAAACGTCCTTGACATCTTAATTTGGAGATCGACCTTGTAAGTGTCATAAGCGGCCTGGATCTGCGCCCTTTCTCTTTCCCGGTCCTCGCGAGCCTCGCGTTCCCCCTTGACACGATCAGATGGGCGCCGTCCGCCGTATTTTGCGCGATCTTTCTCCTCTTTGATGGATTGCTCAGCACGCCACCATTCTGCGAACCAATTGAATCCAACTTGAAAGTCAAGGTTTAACGGGTTCGGAAGAGGGTTCGTTGGAAGTGGTCTTTTGCCAGACTCTTGTCCAGGAACGTAACGGTCGATATTGGCAACGGTTGGCGACGGAGCAGCACGCCGGTCCTCGCGCTCTCGAAAGGGATTCTCGCGAGTCGAGGCGTAGTAATCGTCGCGAGAAGGGCGGCGGACTGAGGGTTCGTAGCGATCAATCATAACTGGAGAGCGAGAACGGCCCCGTGTACCGCGACGCCGGTCTTGGGCTCCTGGGAAGGGCGGAGAGTGATTAGTTTCAAAATATCGTTATCAGCTGTTCTTAGGTACTCACCAGGTGACCTGCGCCGGTAAGAATCCGTTTGCGTTCGAGCCGCGTAAGGATCCCCCTCCCGGTTCCTCCCGGGTGATCCAAAACTCTCGTAGGAGTCCATTATGGCGCGTGTTACAGCGCGTAAAACCCTCGAAGCTGGTATATGTTGATGTCACGGGGTACGTGCAGTTACGGCGCGAGCGTTCTGTGGTAAGAGAAGAGCACGGTGCGAAATGGCAGTGACTTAAGAAGGCACGGACTGGTCGCGTGCGAGAGCGAAAAACGCGGAAGTAAGCTAAGACCCGACATCGTCAACATTAGAACAAGTTCGTTCACTTAATATGAGTGTCTGACAGCTTGTACGCTGTAAAGGATGATAGGGACGGGTCGGGGTGAAGAGAAGATGAGGTAGTCGCCCGTAGCCTGGCGAAGGAGGATATGGAAGACATATTGACAGAAGAACGACAAGAATAAAGCGAGGAAAGAAGGAGCATAAGTATAGGAGATGAGCGCGCTCCTAAGAGCGAAAGAGAGAGTTGAAGAAAGAAAGAGTAGAGATATGCGACTGAGGTACGGAGAATCTCGAGGGCTGTGGACGGCGCGACGATGATCGACGACACCCAGGTAAGACAGGTGGAAAAGACAATAGATGTCGGAAGGCAAGTATGTCTGGAGTCAACGATGGGGGAGCTTCGTCCCGAGAGGAATTGAGCTGGGAATAGAAGGAAGGCAAAAGACAAAGGGTGACTTGATAGTGACAGGACACACGATGAAATGAGAGAGATGATGGGCAAGGCAGGCAACCTACAAGTAGCCTTTGAAAGAGGTATCACACACCAATCACGTCCAATCTGACGAATCCAGACGGAAAGAGACTGCTGTTCCCCCGGGGACAGGGTCTGGTGGTTGAAATGCAGAAAGAGGAAGCAAAGGAGATAGCTGAGAGAGGGAGGTGAGAGAGAAAGAGAGAAGAACTGCAAGTTGACTGGCGGATGCGAACTGATGACTAACACTGACATTAATAACTATGGTGAAGAGGTGAGGCTGGTGGCTGACCGCCTTGTCTAACACTAGTCCTGATTGGAACTGGCACTATCATGGAGCAACAGCCTCGTCAGCTAGCTACCTATGGAGTACTTCATAATGATTATGACAAAGTTATAAGTGTCTTTTAAGGCTGTTATTCACAAACTAAGTAGACAATCAGACCAGCACTCAACCGGTCACGCTGTGTGTCAAGCCGGATATGCTGGTAAGTATGACTTGATATTTGTACATACAACATTCGGGGGAATTGCCCGTTGGGAATCACAAGAACAAACTCGCAAACCACGTTGGACAGGGTCATATAGAAGAAAATGAAATGAAACCAAATTTATGAAAAATCAATAAATAAAGAGACATCGAGGAGGATGAATGCACAGATGAATGTCCACCTCATGCCACTACTCCTTGGCAGGCAATCGTGTGTTCTTTGATCATCAGCGCCAGGTATTCGAGATTCGCGGATCAGCTAGCACATAGTGAATCAGACACCTGAGTGGGCGCTGCCTGATCAAAGAAAACTTTCATGGATTCCAAGGGAGATCGAGGCCAAGTAAAGGCGAAAAAGGGTTAGGAGGCAATCAAAGCAGGAAAACTGCACATGCAAATCAAGTAGATGCAGGATGGGCTGACTTGGCCCACAATCCTCCAGTCATGGGATGCACCTTGGAAATCCCTCTGTCGTATATCCATCAGCATTCGGAGGCTTGCTCAAACTAGCTGTCACTATATCAGTGGTACCGTGTCACTCCGTCAATCATTCTTTGGTCCTTATTTTACCAGTGATGGATTCCTTCCTTCTAAATCCCAAACATGACCTCGAGTAACATGAAAAACGAAGGGGCAGAAAAAGACAAAAGGCGTGGTCGAGGTTGCAGTGTATATATGACAAGGGGACACTGTCGGCGACGGGCACAAGACCTGGAGACGCTGCTATTGAGGAGCGGCTGGAATTGCCAGTACTTAAGTTTGAGTGAGCCATGCGAAAAGGATAAAAAAGCCGGCTACATTCAGCAGCAACCCACTCGGCACAGATACCACGCCAGAGGTAGAGTGTAGAAAGAAAAGTGCAGGAGATCAAAGAAAAAGCGGTCATCTCATACAAGTCAATCCTGTAAACATCACTTAATGAGCCGATCGACAAAGGGGTAATAATCAGAAATTCGTCCCAGCATAACAATATAAACAGACATCAGATCGCGAACTTTGCGAAAGGGGAAACGGTAAGGGTTGTGTTGGAGATGAGTAGTCACACATCGCTTGCTACGAGAAAAAAGTGGCGAAACGATCAAAGAAGTACACAGAAATTCGTCCCGAAATGGCGTCATCGGGGTCATCACTGACGGGGCGTAAGAGTCGTGCTCGTCAGGCTTAACCATCCTCATCGGTTGGTTCTGCAGATTCACGTTCGCTATCCTCAGCTGATCGAGTAGCTCCACCAGTCTTAGATTTCTTGGCTGAATTCGCGTTGTCGTCGTTAACTTCACTTGACTTCCGCTTTTGCGCGGATGAAGGGTTCTCTCCGGCAGGCTTTCCGGAGTCCACGTTTTCTTGGCCCGAGCCCGCAGCGGTAGCCGCCTGTTTCTTTTCCATAGCGGCTACTTCGTCGGCCGTCAAGAATCTTCCACCGGGACCGCGCGGCCGTCGCATGGCGTGATTGTGACGCGACTCGTGTAAATAAGGTTTACGGCCCTTTGATGTGAGCCGCAACTGTTCCTCCAATTTCTGTCGGGCAACCCGACGTTTTAAGATGCGATGGAATTGCTTAGCGTTGACATACAAGGGAGACTCCTCGGCAGCGCCGGCGACAAGCTCCGGTGACGGTTGGCTTTGCTGAACAGGCTGAGGAGGCGGCGCCATCGGCGGGGGAACCGAAGACCGAGCAATATGATTGAGCACGGGTTGAGCAGTCTGGACATGTGGGCTCCCGGCATGACTCATACGACGCTGTTGCATCTGAGCATTTTGGGACATGGATAGTTGAGTGCCCATTGGGGGCATCTGTCCTGGAATCTGCGGCGGCGATCGTGGATTCCGGTCACCTTTTACTTGTACTCCGGCCATGCGAGGAGAACCACGGGGGCCTTGTGCCATCTGGCCAGCCATCGAGTCTTGGTGCAATGGGTAGAATTGCCCAGATGCGGCTGCTGTAGCCATTGCAGCCGCTTGCGTAGGAGAGATACCGTACGGCTGAGGCATAGCCGTTGGAACGCCATATGACTGAGGAAAGTTCATCTGCTGATGTACCGAGCCTGGGGCATTCTGAGCCTGCTGGTAGTGGGATTGCGATGGGACGATTGAAGAGCCTTGATGGGCAGGGTGAGGCTGCTGCATGTGTCCCTGTGGATTTGTGGGCGACGACATCGACCCAACAGTTGAGCCTGCGTTCTGTGGCGCTGTTTGGTAAGGGCCGGCCATGTGAGAGGGAGCGTGAGGGTGCTGGCCATGAGGCTGTTGATATTGTGGAGGGTATTCCATCGTGCTGGAGACGCGACGGGTAATTCCGTCACCTTGGTACCTTACGCGATGATTGGTTAGATTTTCTTATTAAGATGGG
This sequence comes from Aspergillus fischeri NRRL 181, assembly GCF_000149645.3. Taxonomy (NCBI): domain Eukaryota; kingdom Fungi; phylum Ascomycota; class Eurotiomycetes; order Eurotiales; family Aspergillaceae; genus Aspergillus; species Aspergillus fischeri. The sequence continues at coordinate 5,257,594 of NW_001509762.1, forward strand.
TTTTCTTAACCCAGTAACAGCTCGAGTAAGTATGTGATTGCTGCGCAGAGGTCAAGTAAGGTAGAAGCAGATGACTGGATGAGAGGTTGTTAGAGGGATGGGTCTTTTGAGGTTATCGCCGAGGGGCGCGAATAAGAAGAATCGAGTCTTAAAAAGCGACGAGCCCTTGCGACCGATGATTCGGCGAATTAAATGCCCAAATCTGCAGGCTTCTGTTTTCGCGTCAGTATGGAGCGCAGCGCTGAACGGTCACTGGATCACTAGTGAGGGGCTTATGGGGATAGAGAGGCGCTTGCACGGAGAAGCTTACCTTGACTTTTGTTTCGCGAATTGACTGACTTTGGAGCTATCAGCACAAAAGATAACAACCGTATGTTTGCCAAAATGACTCCAAGCAATGTTCTTCAGGATGTTTTGGGTTCTTTTGTGGATACTCTCTCTTAATACGTTGACCACAACTGTAACGTGGTTGGGCTCTGATGCAGCGGGACAGGGTGCCCTTGAGAAAGTGCGGTGCTCGATGCGTTGTCAGAGAGAACGCAATCTGGTTGATAACAATGCACGATTGCCTATTGCCGGCACGAGGCGAAGCCGCAAGCGGGAAAAATAAGAAAAACCAGAGTAAGAACGTCACTACGCAGTGAAATTGACCTCGTAAAAGCCAGGCTCCCCTGTTTAACCTGTTTCAGCTTCTAAAGGTGGCAGGTTGCTCGGCCACGTCTCTGCAAGACGAATAAGACGGGCAGGAAGAAACTTGAGGCGGTGCTGGTAGCGTAGCCTGCACTTCTGTCCAACGAATCCGAGTGGGAGAGAATTTGTCCTGCTCCACGGTCTCGGATGATAATGCCACTTCTGCGCGACTTAGGGGGATCGATATTAGAATAGGCCTGAGTGGCCTTGTACACAGACTTCTCTACTATAGATCATCAGCAATGTACTTTCCCGCCAACCACATGCGAAATATGTGTTGTCAGAAAGTAAAACGGGGTTTGTCAAAAAAAATGGTGGGGGTTCAGTCGTGGCAATTTAGACAGTTCACGGCTGAAGGATGTATGCGCTGGCAAGCGGGAGTTATGATGCAACCAACGTACCTTATTTAAATGCGACGCATACGAATTCCAGTTTAGTCCCGGTCTTCTGGTCCGCGCGGATGGCAACAGGGACCACAAGAGACTATAATTTGGGCGAGCAAGGAGGTATGCTGCACGTCTGAAGCTAGCATGAAGCGTTAGAAAACGGCCATAGAGTCACACTTGAGATATGATTGACGCGTGCTGATTGGGGCGCATTGCGGTTTGGGGAAAGGTGTGGGCAGAACGCGACGTTGACAGGTATAACAGTGCATGGATAGTCAATATATCGCAGAACGGCATCAGAAGACCGGGAGGTAGAGCATTTCTGCAATGCTTCGAATACATGCGACAATCAAGTCGTGTACAGAAGTGGGTAACATCAACAAGACGAGGGAATGATCGCGCGTGGTCTGCGGCCCGCGAAGCGAAGCAACAACAACAACACGTTTTGACACAAAGTTTGATATATCTAATTACCTGGGTTAGGGGTGACGAATGGCTGTTGACAGCAAGCTTCCAATTCGAAGCAATCAAGGGCGCAGAAACAGCGCGATGATTTGATCCCGCTTTTTTGCTGTCACGGGAGAGGGCCTGGGATGATCTGGGATGATTCGCGGGGATGAGAGGAAGGGGAACGCGAGCCCTGCCAACGAGAAGACGAACAGCACAAAGGCGGTCCCAGCACTACTTCGAGGCTACCGCTGATGTCAGCCCGGCCCGGGTTGATCCGTAAACGGAGGACAAGCCACAGCGGGTGGGTTTTGTCGCTGCGCGCCGTGATAATGACCCGAATGGCAGACAACAAAGAAGAATAATAGTAGGAGTACAGGTTGGCAAGGGGAGTATAATTCGCTGGAAACTAAAATGCAACGCAAGTGCTGGTTGATATGGATAACCAAAGATTGGTCTGGAGCGAGTGGGAAAAAAGAGAAATTAAGAAAAGAAAAAGACAAGTACAAGGGCAAAAGTGATTTGTCAGTTTGGAATTGTAAAGGGGATCAGTGTAACGCGATTGGATATGAGCAAGAATAAAGTGTACATTTTATGAAATGAAACCGACGGAAATGGTTGTGCAAGGGGGAGGCCTATCATTCATACATACCTAGGATAATAATGATTCGATGGCCGGCTACCGTGGAAGAAGAAGGTGTCGAGGTAAACCAATCCAAGCGCAGAGTACGTGTCCTTACCAGAGAGCTTATCGAGGTAACTCTCCGTAGAATGGTGATGATATGATAACAATCAAGCACGAGGTGAACGGAGATAATAATGACGATGGGGTGGTCCCAAGAGAGTATCAATCAATGATGATTGGGTTGGCTGAAGTACAAGATCAGTGATCTGAAGCCAGCGACCAGCAGTGAACGAGTCGCAAGCCAAGCAGGAGAACAACGAGCAGTCCGTGAGCCTTGACTGGAGGGCAAGCAAGGGACTGGAGAGGCCGGATGACCAACGAGAGGAAGCAGAGAGAGAAAGCCGCAGTGACGAGAAGGGGCGGGCGATGGGGCATTTGTACCGGACGCATCCAGAGGGGAGCTGACTGGCTCGCCGGTTCGTTTAGCGGTCGAGGCGGCGAGGATTCGGACCAGCGAGTGGTCAGAACCCTTACAGTCTTGTACTGTCAGGCCTTGCCCCACTTTTCTCGCTTGGTCTGTGTAAGGTCACGATGATACACTTGTAATTCTAGTGTCTACGTCAGGTAAAACGGTAAGGCATATGTCTGGAAGAATGCCCAACGACCCAGGCTTAATCCTTACGTTATTTGCATTAATACTTGGTCTGACTCATGGACACAATTGCCGGGTAACCTAATGAGCATTAGCAGGTAACTCCCTAGATGATTTAGAAACTTGTTGAAGTATCACATTGCGATTTATGCAGAGAGCTCCGGCCACCCCGAAGACATGATCCATGCCACCACCTGAACGTCACGTGTGAGGGCACCGGCATTATCATTACCTTACCGTGGGAACTGGGAGTTTCCGAAGTGTGGTCTAACCTGAAAGTTACCAAAACCTGAGAAGCGGAAGCGATGGACTTGGACCAGCCACCTTCCAAAATTAATGATTGGATTCTGGTTCTGTCAAAATTGCTGCCCGTGCGAATTTTTGACTGGCCATTGATGGTTCTATATTGACGCTTGCTCAAACACACATAGAAGCATAGCAGAAAAGATATGTTAAAAGTCAACAACTACTCCATATAATTCGAAATGCTCGAGAGAGAATTGTATACTCTTTAGCACAGATTCAGTACTCATATTGCTTGTTAATTGCGTCTCGTTTAAATTTTCTTCATTCAGTGAATGCTCAGCGTAGATACCTTGCGAAGGCCTAACCCAGCCTCGGCTATATGCCTTGATTAGGAAACTGTCTTTCAAGTTCAACCCCGTGTCCAAGCTGGCCTTCCACTTCATAACAATAACAAGGGTGCCTCGCTAGGTCCCTAACCTCTCAATGATACCTTAGCAATCGTGGCGTCATTTTACCAGTATCTGAGCGAAGGGTTGCCTGTTCGTTCCGTTGTTGAGAAAGCGGCATAGTAATACAATTTCCGAAAGCTCGAGGTTTCAGGCAGCGGCAACCCATCGCAGATCTATGCAGAACAAGCAGAGTTCACAAAGAGAATGACGAGTAAAACAGTACTGCTACTATCTCTATCTACAGCGCCTTCATATGTATCAACCTCATTTATGATTACACGGTAAGAGACTCCATCCAAGCCGTAAAACCGATAAGACTCGACTCGAGCCAATCTGTACCACAAACCTTAGTCCGAGCAGCTGTCCAGTCCTCAGCTCGCTCAACACACTGACACAAATGGCGCCGATCTGTCCCACACCACGTGTGGAAGCTTGACCCTTCAATTACGAATAATGGTACTCTCTTGGAGCTTTGGATACAGGCCTCTTCGCTCTTGTAAACAGTTCATTATCCAGAGAGCATTTGCCAGAGACTTAGTACTACGATACTTCGGTATTTGACGGGAATGACTCCGATGTACTCGAAGAAAACCATACAGTAAATGACTGATTGGTTTTTTTCATGATATTTTCTGTGTCCATTGTTGTACAAGTTCAAAATTACGTGGAACAAAAGCAAACAGCCTGAGAGTTTAGGTAGGAATAAAGCTCAGGCCACCTGACGTCAGGCGGGAGCGAGTTCAAACAGCTCCCTACACCGCCTCTCCAGCCTCTCCTCACCAGATCAACATGGGAAATGACCGTCGGGATTGTGCTCTAGTATGAGACTGGATAGAAAACTCGAGGTGAATTTGCTCATAGATTCAAAGGGCTCATCAGTGATGCAAGAGAATAGTCAATCTGAGATGCTACACGGACACATCTTCTTCCTCAAGCTGTAAAGTCCGATAGTGCAAACATATATATCCGCATCCACAGGCTTATAGTTCACAGTTACCTTGCCAGCATCAATATTCTCTTTCCGTCTTTGCAGACAAGGTGCGTACTTGCTGCAGGATCCATATAACGTTTCTGCATATTCCTGGAGGAGCAATTGTGCTTAATGCAAGGCAAAAGCATCTGGCACCCAACCCATTGATAAGCCAAGAAGTCACAGGACACACGACACTTCCATGTTTCAAAGACATCTTGACCCCAAGTACTACTGGGAGAAACGCGTATAGTGGACTCAACTTCTGTGTCACCGAGATCCATACATTCCTTCGATATCGCACAAGGCTTCTCTTTCGAGGGCGTGAAGGAGACGACCAGGCCCGACACTCACCTGTGTGAAGCCTGAAATATCCTAGCCAAAGCATGTGCACTAAAAAGAATTGGACTCATTCCGGTTCACAAAGCAGTGTTACATGAGCCATCACTTTTTTGTTCGATGCGCCGTTCGAGAAGTGTAAGGGCGAAACTGGACAATGGCTACCTTGTCATATGATCGTGGCTTGCACTTTTTACCGTGGTCAAGGTGCACTTTTCACCAGAAAATCCTACGTTATGATTTTTATACAAGGTATAAGTGCCAAACCAAGAGCACTCCAGTCACGACTCAAACCACATGACAAGGATATAAGCTACCGGCGCTGTCTATTAGCGTGCTCAAAGAAGCCCAGGTCAAGCCAGTCGCAAAGCGCGGACATTAGAAGACCAATGGCCATGTCAAGGTCCGCATCTGACGCCGAACCCGCTTTGCATGACAGGAATACGACTAGCAAGGCGCAGTTGATATCGTGGATACGCAGATTCAACGTCTCGCTCGTATGAATCCTATCGAAGGACTTCACAGAATTAGCTCGTGGGCGTTGTGCATGCACGAAACGAGGTGTTCAATCTCGCCCCATCCAAACACGCCCAATCAGCACTCAAGATGAGTGCTTACGCCCTGATACACCAGCTCACAGTGAGGCATGCCAGAAGTGCAGTGTATCATTGGCCATACAGCCTGCGACGAGGCATCCTGGCTCTTCTGGAAGCGCTCATAACCAATACTGGAGCTGACGCCTGTTGCTATCATGTTCTAGGCGAACTCTGCTGGTTCCTGACTCGTCATCGTAGTTGTTTCATGACTAGCTATCCTCCTCCTATCTCTCCTCTATGACTGGAAGTCTTGATCTCCGAGCTTCGCGTATGTTCTGCTGCCTGTTTCAAGGGAGGCAAATTTGACCTCGACACACATTGATGGCTGACCCATAAGAAACCTTTATCCATTGACACCTCCAGAATAAGCAGCAATAACCGATTGCAATGACGTTTCCGTTCACCAATAGAACTTGTTGACATCTTCTTTTGTGATGCAGAGAAATGGGACACATACCATCCTACAGTTCCATCCTGATTCTGCTCTTCTCATTCGGAATTCCTCCGTACGATGATCATACTTTCCGATAGTTCCATGGACACAGCAGCAGTTTTGGCACCCTTTTAGAGCATCTTTCCATTACTGAGGGAAGCAAGAGATCTTTGTCCGTAGAAAAACACAGAACAAGTAGACCATATAGCCGGCCGAAAGAAGACAAGTCAGGAATTCTACGTTTGAGATGATCATACGCAATATCTTCCACAGAGATGGGAACACTATCATTTATGACAGGTTGAGACTGCTAGGTTGGGCACTAAGTGAACCACGTCAACGGGCATACATACATACACCACTAGATTTCTTTGCTGTAGAAAATGGATCGTTAATCCACTGGAATCGGAATACCTGCAAATATGCTTCCTTTTTTACGCCCTATGTCAGAATATTCTCATTAGATGCAGTAATAGAATTCAATCATCACTTATCATTCGACTGATTGTCTGGCCTTGTTGGAGCCATTGGTTAGGTTGTCCCGACTGTTATGTTATATGCGGTCACTACCAGGAAGATTTATCCTGGTTCTTGTTGCAGATACCTACTTAGTAGCAATCTGTAAGTTCAAAGCGAAGAAACATCCTGCATAATGTGGTTATATGGCATAACGTTCGAAACCTTATTGCTTGAAGAGTATAAACTCCAAAAGCAGAGTATACAGCCGGTCTCTACCACAAGATCTGAAGCGGATATTATCACTTCATAACTCCCCTCTCAACACTGTCCGAAGAATTTCGACATCAGCTTTACTCATACCAGTCACATTCATCACGAACATCTCCATCCCGCCATACTTCACCTTGACAGCCTCCAGGAACGCCATAATGTACCAAGCCTCAGTAGCAGCAAACTTCCTCGGACCGCAGCTACAACAGCGCACTCAGTTCTGCCTGTTGAAACGAGCGCAGAAGGTACTAATTCTCTGTCTCAATGCTGACTCTCGTCAGGGCGTGTTCCCATGCAACAAGCTCATCCGGAACACCTGCGAGAGTTAGCAGCAGTGCTGAAGCAACACCGGTACGAGCTCTGTCCGCTAACGTTACACAAGTGCTAATCGGTAATGTCTTGCCTTACGGCAGACTGCTAGGATCTAGTGACCGCGCTCGGCGTACAATGACAGAACGAGTATAGCTTTCTCCTACTCCTGCGGATCCAGCGTTCAATTCGTCTCGAACAGAGGTTAGCCGACCCCTGAAGCTTGGTACATGGAATACATGTCCCTATATGCATCGACAATACCCACACAAGTTGGGATTTCCCGACTTCTGGGAGATTGATGAGGTGTCCAGAGCGGTGAATGATGCCTGGTTGGTGACTGAGGCCTGGCTGGACTCCACGGTGGCCGATATGATTTGGATCAGGGTATTGAACTCGCCATCAACAATCCGCAACGTGGGCTTGCGAGCATCCAAATCAGGACCTTCGATGGAATAGGCTGCGTGATCTCGATGTCTATAAAACCTGCCAGCTCCAGATCGAAAGCGACAGGGCTCGCAGTGATGGGACCCATGCTTCAATGACTAAGTGTATTTGCTAGGTTGCTGTTAGGAATGATGCACGTCTGACTTATATGTCAATGTCACGGTACATATGTTTCACTGCACATTGAACGGGAACCTTATGAGAATCATGATTGATATGTCAGGGCTTCTTGAGTGTCGGCTTCGACCCGCATCCCTACATGGCATGTCTTAGCCAAGGCCTCGTCTCTTGTCCGTGAGCTCCATAAGATCATTACGGGGAGGGTCTTCTCGCCATGACCTAAGTTTTGAGGGCACTATTTATGTGCTCTCAGAATTCTCGACGCTCATCGTTACTGCTTGAGTAACCCTCTGCCGGATGACTCTTGCATAGCCCCCGGGGCAGTAAGTCGACGCAGATGTACTCCAGCGACGACGAAACAGCCGTTCTTCATGAGATAATCCTATTACTCTTACTGGATCATTGGACACCTTCTTGTGCCATGCAAAGCCGATGACTTGAATAGGAGAGATACCGGAAGAACCTCTGACTGTCTTTCCATCCGCTCGCAGTGCCAACGCCTATTTCTTGAATGGGGCTTCGCTACAGAAGTAATTGTCCGGTTTCCGCAGATGCAATCATTTGGTGAGAATTGTGATGGACTACTGGCCATCAATGAATTCTAAAATGCAATACCCCTTGCATAGATCTACACTAATTAATCCAATGGAGACAAAGTAGCCATGGATGACGGCGACATAGGTGGTTAGCCTTTCATCAGAAGATAGAATCCTGTACTTTTGAAGACCAGAATTATCGAAGATACCAAACTCGGCGTTACTCCTGCATTATAGCAGCGGTTATTAGACCGCTCGCGCCTTCAGTTCGCAACACTTCGCGTATACTGTCGCGTATGATACGCTTGGAAAACCTTGTTCAGGGACATGAACAGGGTACCTTAACTCCATTGGGGCCATTAATGGTTGCTGATCTCAATTTTCCATCACCGACGATATGACCAGAACCGTAGCTGTCCCATTTGATGTACTTCTGTAGCTTCGTTCAAGACATTTGGTGTCATACTACTTGACTATTAGCAATCTGGGTAACATTACTGGCATAGACAACGGGCCAGAATATCCTAGATCTTGATTAGATTAATCTTAAGCATGTCTCAGTTCAGAGAGGAGAGCCAAGCAAGGTACGTACCAGAGAAGATACTCCGTACCTTGCCTCTGTTCTGCGAGTCCATGGGAAAGATGAAGGGGATGGAGGGGGTTGTGCACTTTGATTGGCCGCTTACCTAATGCACCCCTCGATCCCGCCTTTTCGGTCGGAGTCTCATGTGGCTGTTCCCCGTGCCGCTGGAAAATAATAATACACCTCGCAAGTGAAGAGCACGGAGCCTCCCAGGCAAATCTCAACTTGATTGTCCTAGCGCGCTTCTCTGCTGCCTTCGCGTCAATCACTTAGCTAGACAGTTTGCACCGAAGGGTTGCGCGCGCATGGCAGACTGACGACCTACGGACTCGATTAACCATTGACCAGATTCCCCTGGAAACAGCATATGACGGCCCGAAAACAAACTACATGACGTCTTTTGTTGATGTTGAATTGGGATCTCGAAACAACCGGAACAACACCAACAAAAAGCTACAAACAGCTTTATTACAATCCCAGGAGACCCTGAAAAACACCTATTGCGATTCCTCCAAAACACGGCGCTCTTTGCGGCGGTCGCGACATCGGTGTTACCCAACCCCTGGCGCTTGCGCCCGTCCCCTGGGACTCGACTCTTTGGCAACTGGAGGTGCATAGCGGACCCCGAGTGTATGGGGTATAAGTCAAAATGGCTCCAGGAGGCGGCGGAAATATTAAGGTGGTGGTGAGAGTGCGACCGTTCAATAGCAGAGGTGAGAACTCGCGGTCCTCCGATGATTGAATGTCTACTGACCGATTGGGTACTGGTCGGCAGAGATCGATAGAGGGGCAAAATGTATCGTGCAGATGAAAGGAAACCAGACCATCCTCGTACCACCGCCCGGCGCTGATGAGAAATCGCGAAAAGCTGGCGGGAAAGGTGCGGTGGAGGGGCCGAAGACCTTCGCCTTTGACAGGTCGTATTGGTCTTTCGACAAGAATGCTCCCAATTATGCGGGTCAAGATAATCTGTTTGCGGATTTGGGTGTTCCTTTGCTGGACAATGCGTTTCAAGGCTACAACAACTGTATCTTCGCATACGGTCAGACGGGTTCCGGAAAGTCTTATTCGATGATGGGTTATGGCAAGGAATACGGTGTGATCCCGAGAATCTGCCAGGAGATGTTCCAGCGCATAGCCAAGATGCAAGAAGACAAGAACCTCAACTGTACAGTCGAAGTGTCCTACCTCGAAATCTACAATGAAAGAGTTCGCGATCTGCTCAACCCTTCAAACAAGGGGAACCTCAAGGTCCGTGAGCATCCGTCAACTGGTCCATATGTCGAAGACCTCGCCAAACTCGCCGTGCGCTCTTTCGAGGAGATTGACCACCTGATGGACGAGGGTAACAAGGCTAGAACTGTGGCTGCCACGAACATGAACGAGACCTCCAGTCGTTCGCACGCCGTTTTCACTCTGACCTTGACGCAGAAACGCCACGATGCCGAGACCTCGATGGATACAGAGAAGGTTTCTAGAATTAGTCTGGTTGATCTTGCCGGTTCAGAGAGAGCAAACTCTACAGGGGCCACTGGCGCCCGCTTGAAAGAAGGAGCGGAAATCAACCGATCGTTATCAACCCTCGGCCGTGTCATTGCAGCTCTCGCAGACGTTGCCTCTGGCAAAAAGAAGAATGCTTCAATGGTCCCATACCGTGATTCCATCTTGACGTGGTTGTTGAAGGATTCTCTGGGAGGTAATTCGATGACAGCGATGATTGCGGCTATATCGCCAGCCGATATCAACTTCGATGAGACACTCAGCACCCTGCGTTACGCCGACTCAGCAAAACGGATCAAGAACCATGCTGTTGTCAATGAAGATCCGAATGCCAGAATGATCCGAGAACTGAAGGAGGAGCTGGCACAGCTCAGAGCTAAGCTGGGAGGCGGCGCGACGGCTGGAGCAGCTGGAGGTATGCCTGCGGAGGAGTACTATCCACCCGACACGCCTCTGGAGAAGCAGATGGTTTCGATTCAGAAGGCAGACGGTACTATCACCAAGGTCAGCAAGGCGGAGATTGTGGAACAGCTGAATCAAAGCGAAAAGCTCTACAAGGACTTGAATCAGACCTGGGAGGAGAAATTAGAGAAAACGGAGCAGATCCACCGGGAACGTGAGGCTGCGCTTGAAGAGCTCGGTATCAGTATCGAGAAGGGCTTCATTGGCTTGAGCACTCCGAAGAAAATGCCCCATTTGGTCAATCTGAGCGATGACCCGCTACTTGCTGAATGTCTTGTCTACAATATAAAGCCTGGAACTACAACCGTTGGAAACATGGAGCAAGGAAGTCATGTGGAGATCAGATTGAACGGCTCCAAGATCCTTCCCAACCATTGCACGTTTGAAAATGTGGACAATGTCGTTACCATTGTACCCAGCGAGGGTGCGGCAGTCATGGTTAACGGTTTGCGAATCGACAAACCCAAGCGTCTCAAAAGTGGGTTTCGAATAATCCTCGGCGATTTCCACATCTTTCGTTTCAACCATCCGCAAGAGGCTCGCGCCGAAAGGGTTGAGCAAAGTTTGCTGCGCCATTCTGTCACCACCAGTCAACTTGGGTCGCCAGCGCCGACCAAAACACACGACCGAACTATGAGCAAGACTGGCTCAGAGCTGGATGGAGACTCAAGTAGGGCCGACTCGCCAATGCAGGCACAACGAGGTGGCGAATCAGATTGGTTTTACGCTCGTCGTGAAGCTGTAAGTGCGATCCTGGGTCCTGATCACATCTCGCACATGCCGGACGACGAACTGGATGCTCTGTTCGAGGACGTGCAGAAAGTGCGAGCAACGCGTCGAGGACTCGTAGAAAATGAAGACGATTCAGATTCTCTGAGCTCATTCCCAGTTCGTGACAAGTATATGTCAAATGGTACTATTGACAATTTTTCGCTTGACACCGCCATCACCATGCCTGGGACCCCTGGTCAGCAGTACGATGGCGAGGGACAAAGTGGAAGCGACTTTACATTGCAGGCTGCCCGACAGGACATGCAGCGGCAATTGGACAAGCAGAAGGAGGAATTCAAAGACAAACTCAGAATTGCTGAGGCCTCCGATCAAGATGCCGATGACTTACGTTTAGAGAAAGAAAGGATGGAAGAAGCCCTCAGGACGACAAAAGAGGAGTACGAAGAACAATTAAGGAAACAGAAAGAGGCGTTTGAGAATCATATGAAAGAAATGGGCCAGCCAGTGCCGAGAATTTATGAAAATGGCTTTGCAAAGCTGGATGAACGAGAAATCAGAATCGCAACCTCAGTTTTCCGGCACTGGTCCCAGCACAACTACGTCCGCATGGCCGAGAAAATATTACAGCATGCGTCGCTCCTGAAAGAGGCCCAGGTGATGAGCCAAATCATGGACAAGAATGTCAGTTTCCAATTCGCAATCATTGACCATGGACACAATATGGCATCGTCTTACGACCTCGTGCTCAACGGCATCTCGGGAGATGAGGATATCGTTCTTGAGGAGGCCAAGAAGCCTTGCATCGCAGTTCGGGTGATTGACTCCAAACAACGCGTCATCCATCTTTGGTCGATCGAGAAGCTCCATCGTCGCCTCCAGGCCATGCGCCAATTGCACCAGTACATAGATCGTCCGGATTACATCCAGCACTTCAGGCTTGAGAACCCTTTTTCTGAGCCTTGTTCTCCGCAGTACTCCCTTGTGGGTGATGCCGATATCCCCCTGACAGCTGTCTTCGAGACACGGGTTCAGGACTTTTCTGTCGAGGTCATATCGCCGTACACACAGAACGTTGTGGGTATAGTCAGATTGTCACTGGAGCCCTCATCGGCACAGGCGCCGTCATCAACGCTGAAATTCAATGTGGTCATGCGTGATATGGTTGGCTTTGCTGAATGGGAGGGGACGGATGTGCATGCCCAACTTTTTGTTCCGGGTATCTCCGAAGAAGGAGGAGCTACTACCACGCAGATGATTAGCGGCTTTGATGAAAGTCCTATCCGCTTTGAAAGTGTGCATAGCATGAGCTTGCCTCTTTCGAGTCCAAGGACGTCAGCGCTTAAGATCTGCATCTATGCACGTGTGACGCAGATGCATCTGGATAAGCTCATCAGTTGGGATGAGATGCGCGATTCCGCGGAGCTGCCTCCCCAGAAACGCAAGGCCCCGCGCATAGCTGAATCAGAGTTCTTTTCTGAAGAGAGACATGATGTATTTGCTAGGGTGCAAGTCCTCGAATTGGCAGAGTCTGGCGAGTACCTCCCTGTCGAGGTGGTACAAAGCAATAGTCTTGATGCGGGCACGTATCAACTACACCAAGGTCTGCAACGTCGTGTTCTTGTCAGTCTAACCTACAACTCCACCGAGGGTCTTCCCTGGGACGACCTGACCAATATCCGCGTTGGTTCTGTGAGACTGCTGGATCCATGGGGCAAGATCCCCGACCAAGACCTTCAGACCCCAGATGTGCCATTGAAGTTTGTTCAGGAGCCTGTTGTAAAAGATAATGCCGATGGGACATCTAACGTCACGTTGGTCGCTCAATGGGATTCGAGTTTACATGGTTCTCTTCTGCTTGATCGCGTTACTGCGGACAAGTATCGCGTGCAAGTCACAGTTCGCTGGGATCTCACATCCTCCCGTTTGCAAGATCCTGTTCCATTCGAGGTAGATCTCACACTTCAGATTCAAGGGCGAACCTATGTGCGCCCGCAGTCCATGTTCAAGCAACTTTTCAATTCGACTCGAATTGTCCACTCAACAGTTCGCATGTTCTCTCTCGCCATCCGTCCAGTTTCCGCCAAACGTGCCGCTGATCTCTGGCGCATGAACACACAGAACGATTATGTGAAAGGCGAGGAACTTTTGGCAAGGTGGTCGCCTCGAAAGGTTTCACTGGTGCGAGATTATATTGCAGCTCGCAAACGACGCCGGCGTCTTGCTGAGCTGAATGCAGCCAAAGGGGCTCTCAGTGCCAATAGCCTTGCGCCTACGCCAGTCAGAAGCGGACGCTCAACACCTCTCCGGAGCCAAGAGCTGAATGAGCGGAAAACGAGACTTCTTCGGAAATATCTGGATCTTTGGGCGACAAAGACCGACCCCATTGAAGCAATCCTTGTTCGAAGCAACACGGAGCCTCCATCGGACGGAGCCGCTTTCGCGTCGCGCGCGAAGCAGTCTTCACTAGTCTCTGATGATGGCAGTTCTGTATCAGACCAGGAACTATTAAAGCCACGGTTCATCGCAACGGTCCAGACACTCCCGAAAAACACGTCTTCCTTGAAATCCGGCTACCTACTGACTCCCGATGACACAAACAGTCACTGGGTGCGACGTTTTGTCGAACTCCGCCGACCCTATCTCCACATATACTCTGTTCCGGACGGCGATGAGATCAACGCTATCAACTTGCGCAACTCTCGTGTCGATCACGATCCGGACTTTGCACGACTGCTTTCCGGGTCCGACAGCGGAGTGTCTGCAAAAGGCCGTCCCAACGTATTTGCAATTTATGGAACGCAAAACACATACCTCTTTGCAGCGCGGACAGAGGCGCAAAAGGTCGAATGGATTTTGAAGATTGACGAGAGCTACTTTAGCAACGGCGCCTCTCGTGCTTCACCCAACGGAAATTAATATGATATTCGATGCGCATGGCTTCCCAATGCGGAGCTATTGACTCATGCTGCCACTTGTACATTCTACCGTCCTGTTGAACTGGCTACCCTTTCAAGTCGCAACAACTTTGTTATTCCTTCCCACGTTTCTATTCGTTGGTTGAGCTTAGGGTCGGGCGTCTATACAGCATTCGTTGACTGCACCCTCTGTTTCATTTTTTCCTGGTTCCTTTTGAGATACCCCTGGATACATACATCTGCTACTGTGGCACTCGGATCCCCTTGTACATACTTGAGATATATTGTTCTGACACATAGATTTGACCAGTTCATATAACCGAAAGCCTAGGCCTCTGGGCCAGGGTGCCATTGTCTGTAATAGTCCTTAATTTCCAAAGAATGCATCCATGAAGAGACAAATGGTAGCCCTATACTCTGATGATATCATACCAAGAGTGGCCGTTGCCATGGTAACACAGCCACATGTTTATCATGCTGAAAGCGATAGAGCTTCGATAAGCGAGGACGGCCAATTGTCCCAGTGCTTTCTCAGGTCTCAATTTTTACTGTCCAGAGTCTGCTCATACATTATCATCAATTTATATATATATATCTTACTTTGTTGTACGAGTATATCCCAATGCGCTGGACGCAGGGACAACCCCCCTGGACCCGCTTCCTGGTTCCGGGCGCCGCAATCTCAATGATCGTCGTCACATTCCTTATCCTGGGATCTCAATATTCAAGTGACTATGCCAAATACGCTCTGAAGAATTCCTTGAAGACGACCCCGCCAAGCCCTCACTGTACCTCGACGAACCGCACCGACGCGGACTGGGAGTTTGAGGTTCAGCGCGATGGGGATAACCACGGTCTTTCGGACGAGCAGTGTCAGATAGCGTTTCCAAAACTCTTTGTCGAGATTGAGAAGACTGTGTCTCTGCGAAAGGAGAGACCGATTACGTTCAAGGAGGTGGACGATGTTGTGGTCGAGGACGGAATGGTGCGGGCCGCGATATGGAGGGGAGAGGTAAGTCGTTCCTCTTTACAGCGTGTCTACTCATCCGTGACCGCATTTTGTTAACAGTGTGTGGCTTAGTTGTATATTCTTGACTACGCGGCACAGCCGTATACGTACTCCCGAGCAAAGGCAACACTGAACTCCCTGCATCGCGCCCTGCAGTCGTTTCCGGACCGACACAGTCTGCCCGATATCGAGTTTGTATTCACGGCGGATGATTTCAGCAATGTCCCAGGGCCTGTTTGGTCGTATTCCAAGCGCGACGAGGACGAGAGTATCTGGCTCATGCCGGACTTTGGGTACTGGGCGTGGCCGGAAGTCAAGGTTGGCCCGTACAAGGATATTCGGAGGCGCATCGCCGCTGTGGACGAGGGCGAAGTGCACCCCGACGGCTCCCTGGTCCCCGGAATGGAATTCAAAGAGAAGAAGAAACAGCTCGTGTGGCGCGGCAGCGTGGCGACGAACCCCGAGGTCAGGGGGAAACTGCTGAAAGCAGCGCAGGGAAGAAGCTGGGCTAGCATTCGGGTTATCGACTGGGACAATGAGAATGATGTTCGGTACAACCTGCTGCCGATGGAGGAACACTGCCGGTATATGTTTCTGGCACATACGGAGGGGCGCAGCTTCTCCGGCCGCGGGAAGTACCTGCTCAACTGCCGCTCGGTGGTCGTCTCGCACAAGCTGGTCTGGCGAGAGGCGCACCATGCGGCGCTGGTTGCGTCTGGTCCTGAAGCGAACTACGTGGAGGTCGAGCGGGATTTCTCAGACCTCGATCGGAAGATCAGCTTCCTCATTGATAACCCTGAGATTGCGGAAAGGATCGCCGATAACGCGGTGAGAGCGTTTCGTGATCGATACTTGACTCCGGCGGCGGAGTCGTGCTATTGGAGACACTTGATTAGACAGTACGCTGCCTCCTGTGACTTTGAGCCTGTGCTGTATAATTCCCAGCAGAATGGGAAGCAGCAGGCGCGGGGGGTCCCCTTTGAGTCATGGCTTCTCACGGGTTCTCGTGTGAAATGAAAATCGGCATGATAATGTTATATTTCTGTGCATGTATCTGGAGTTACGGTGGTTTGGTGTCTTATGCTTTGCTGGCTTGCTTATGTGTATACTTCTCTTCGGGAATTATAATGACATCTTGAACTATGAGTGTCGGTCTATCATCTTGGAATGCGGTTGTCTGTTCTATCCTCCTTGTTTCTACATTAGAATATATATAAGGTAAGTCTGGTTACCTAATCGGTAGACCCGAGGCCATCACCTGGCAGGAATATGCTCTCTGCTTGACCCTGCTTTTTCATCTCTTTCAACACCATGTACTCTGACATCATCATATAACTACCTCTCCAAGGGCCTCGTTGAATCAACCAGCTATAGAGACTGATTGGCTTGACTCTTTGTCAACCCCGAGACAGACTGCATCCGATTGTATCCGCTTCCAGCCTGGTCAGGTCACTTGAAACCTCATGGAAGATATCTGATCAACGGCCTGTTATGCGCGAGTGAGCTCATCGAATAATCCCCGGTTGATGTTGGTTTGCTCTTCCACATTATCAAGGGTGACTTGTTAACTTGCTGCGAGCAGCTACATGATCCAGTGACCTGGTATTAGCATCATGTCGGTTTCTCTCCAGGATTAGAATTGATTCACCTGAGCCTTAAACGCCGAGAGGTGAGGTTTAGTCGAAGAACCGTCTCGCATGACTGTCTTCTCCATGGTATTCTATTCAGTCAGTGGTTGAAGGCAGTGAGTCCAGCAAAAAAGCACATCCATGCTACCATGCGGCGGCACTTGAGGCGTACCAGCTAATCTGGTGGCCCGCACCAAGATTTAGGCGTTATCGTCCCAGCCCTAGATGCAGATCATCGACTTGTGGGGTAGAGGTCTTCTGACGGAAGTGCCATTCTAAGACTCATGACTTCTTGCCAAGCTGCCAACGCAGCTTAATGGTGCCCATTAAGGGCAACAAAACAAGTTCTTAGCGGAGATGACCAGAAAGCATCCACACCATAGCCGACTGTCTTCACCTACCTACCGTTGGGCTCACAGCGGAGAAGTTGGTGGGAAATAGCTTCTGATCAATTCCCTTTATCCTGCGCGCTTTATCGAGGCTATGGCCTTCAGGAAGCATAATAGTCTGTGTGATACCACAGACGACCCGGATAAGTTGATGATCGACATGCAAACCTTACATACGCAGGGGTCCCTTGCGCACTTGGCCATGTGTTGCGACTCTGATGGACGGCACTTCTTCTAAGCCTGGTGCCATTTGGTCGACTTGAGAATCGGGCAAAACCCTACTATTCTGCTTCTCCAGAAGAGGACAAACTCGCCGGCTGGACTGCTGGGAATCGCTAAGTCACATGGTACATGGATTTCGTTAGCCTCTTGTGTTCATATTGGTCAAACACAACACTGTTTATTTGTTCAACTTATCTGACTTTCCGAAAACGTCTGACACCAGATCATGCATGGTGTTTGGACGTCTCGACTATTGTGATTGGCTTGAATCATACCGACCGGCAGGAGACAAGCAAGGGTCTGGTGTCCACGGCGCGCTAGTACTTGAGGGAAAAAATGCAGAAGCATTGGAAAGTTCTCTGGAGCGACCCTATTGTAAGTGCGTCCAACCGAACTGACATGGGAGCCTCTCGTATGTTACTCCTTGCAGTAACTATTCGCTCACCCTTTTTTTTTCACCAGGTCCACCACAGAGGCCTCGATCCTCATCACTAATAGCCCGAGCGAGCCACATTTTTCGGGTATGGGCGGTCTGCATCGCCCTTGCGTCGCTCCCCTGAGCGAATAATGCGCTCTCAATGCACCATTCACAGGTCACAGTGTCGGAGCATATCATCCGTGTGCCATGATAAAGGACATATTCCTGCTACTGAATCGTCAGGGCTTGATAGATGCCAGTCCCCACAAAATGATCGGCAGCTCGGCATCGGGACTTCTCCACAACTCATGCTTCGATTGCCGTTTTCGGATATTCTTGAGTCTTCAGATGATAGTGGATTTGCAGGTTGTTGCATTCGCTTTTCCGGGTCATCACAACTGCTTGCTCCACCATACAGATTACAGGCTTATTGAAATTCCTTGGCTCTGTAAGATCCACGAGGACCCAGTGACCGAGTGTTACAGTCGTATGGGCATTAGTCTCTCGGCCATTGCTCAGAACGACAAATATGCGCCACCTTAGCCAAACGACGGCCCAAACATGGTTCAATATTGCTGACTATTGTTGTTTATGTTGATGACCCAGTAAATGTCCGATGATACCAAATGTTGTTTCTACAGCGATCCTTGCCTAATATGCTGCATAATGCGCCCAATGTCCAGGCCAGCAGACCCAGCCGCTATCTCAATGCTCGAATCCACTTGCCGCATACTTGTCGTGGGACGATATCGCATGACTGCTGATTTCGTCGAAGGGAAACTAAGTTAGGATAGTTGTCGAAGGGCAATTCAGTCTGGGAATGCCGGTCCTCCCTTTCTCGGCAATGCCGAAAGCATTTGAGTATAAAGCAATGACGCATCCCGAGCTCTACAGACGTAATGTAGAATTCTTTCTTGCGTTGATCCCAAGAGAGATCGTCAGATTGTGAGCCTGAGGTTCGCTGATACAGAATTAAACTCGACGATCTCCTCCTCTGTTTTTGTCCATCCATTCTGCAAGCATGTGGGTTCCTCGATCAACATTCTGGGCCTTGGGCTTTACCATGACAGCTGTCTTTGCTTCCCCCGTTGAGAAGCGAGCCAGAGGGCCGTGGATGGCAATCAATTCAGACTTTCCGGACCCTAGTTTTGTGCAGGATGCAGAAGGGGCATGGTATGCCTTTAGCACAAACGGCAATGGCAAGCGCGTCCAAGTGGCTAGATCCCAAGATTTCAACACATGGACTCTTCTCGACATCGAGGCACTGCCAACGCTTGCAGGGTGGGAGACTGAAATAGATCATTGGGCACCAGACGTTATCAGAAGGGTATGTTCTCTAGTATATTTCTACTTAGCATCTGCTGATTTACTCCAGAACGATGGCTATTATGTTATGTACTATTCAGGCGAGGCCAAAGAGATGGTGAGGCATCACTGTGTGGGCGTCGCTGTCTCTAAAGAGAAAGACCCCAGAGGACCATATGTGCCGAACGAGACGCCATTATCATGCCGGCTGGATCAGGGAGGTTCGATCGACCCGGCGGGATTCCTCGACAAAGACGGTAGCCGCTATGTTGTCTTCAAAGTAGACGGCAATAGCATCGGTCATGGTGGAGACTGCAACAACGGCGTTCCTCCTCTGGTATCTACGCCGATTCTTCTGCAGAGAGTGGCAGACGACGGCTTCACGCCACTTGGCGACGCCGTTCCGATACTTGACCGTGACGATACCGACGGACCTTTGGTCGAAGCTCCCAATCTGATTCTGCACGGCGACACGTACTTTCTTTTCTATTCCACACATTGTTTTACGGATCCCAAGTACGACGTGCGATGGGCCACCTCGAAATCCATCACGGGCCCGTATGTCAAGATTGGTCAGAAGCTATTCAAGACCGGTGACTATGGACTAACATCACCTGGTGGAGGTACCGTCTGTGGATGTGGTGACAGGATGCTCTTCCATGGGTTCTGTGAGGCCAACAAGCGGTGTACATATGCTGCGAACCTTGCCATCAATGGTGATCAGGTTACACTTCTATGATTGACTGATTGGGCTGTGAGGTGTCCTGTTGATACTCTTCTTGCAATATTTTCTGCCACTGGGCTGTCTATACATACTACTACATATTTTCCGCCTTTATGATGAGCTCATTGATATCAGTCCTAAGACTTTATTATTGGAGTGTATAAACTAGCCATTTTCTTGACTTTAGTAAGCGTTTGTCAGTTGGGTGAACTTTCACAGACTGCATGGTGATGGTTCAATCTGTTTAACGTATCATTCCATGGCACATGATGTTGCGGGTATCACTGGTCTCTATCATTTGGACTGTTCCTTTTCCTTCCGTTTGGCTCGAACACTTCTCACCCACTCCTCAACCGCATCGATAGCAGCCTCCGGCTCATTCTTATAGTTGAGTAGATGGCCTTGTATCTCCGCAGCGGTGAATTCACCCTCTGGGATGCGTGATGCAAACTCAGATGCCAGCTCAGCGATCTTTTCTTTTGACAAGCGCTGCCGCTTCCGCTGGGTGACTGTAGCTTCGGCATGTTTTTTCTCCCCTTGTCCAGACGCTTTTCTAAGTGACTTCATCTTGGATGCGCGCGCGTCACCCTCGAGCATGCTGTAGATGGCCGAGAAGAGCTCGCGCATGGCGTCGCGGTCAGCGTATCCGAAAGCAATAGTCATGTCGACGCGACCTGGCCGGAGAAGAGCCGGATCCAGCTTCTCGGCATGGTTGGTGGTCATGATGAGGATCCGGCCCTCGCTGGCGGCGACTCCGTCGATGACATTGAGCAGACCCGAGAGCGAAACACCCTTGTTCGCCTTCGTTTCGGGCTCCTTCTCCTCGGCGCTGGACTTGTCCTTTTCGACGAGCACGGCCGACGCCGCGGAGTCATCCTCTGCGCGCTTCTGCGTGATCCCCGCGCTGTCGACGTCCTCGAGCAGCACGATACACCGCCGCGGGAGCTCCGAAAATAGCGACATCAGACTGTCCTCATCGAGGCTCTTCGAGTTCAGACTGAGCAGGTACAGCGTCAAGCCCAACAGCCCACTCGCTGCAAAACACAGGCTCGTCTTGCCCGTGCCCGGCGGGCCGTGCAGCAGGTACCCCCGGCGGTACGGGATGCCGCGATTCGAATACCACCGCCTCGTCCTCGGATGCAGATACTCCTTGATATCGTCGATGAACGCCTGCTTCTGCGCCTCGTCCAGCACAACCGTCGACAGCGGCCGCGGCGGCCGCGCCATACACCGCACCCAGTCGAAGTCGTCCACCCCGCTCTTCTGCCCGCGGTAGATGATCGTCCGGTTGCCGTCGCGCGCCACATACGCCCGCTGCGCATCGGCCAGCAGCTCCTTGAGGATGCTGGGGTCCCGTCCCAGACACGACAGGTACAGCCGCTCCGGCACCCACCGCAGACTCACGCCGCCGTTGTTCTCCTCCCGCTCCCGGATGAACGCCAGCGGGCGCCCCTTGTACCAGAAGTAATGCGTCCCTTCGGCGGGCGTGAACCGCAGCGTGCGGTACTTGTCCTTGCTGATGACCTTTTGCCAGTACCGATCGAAGTTGGCCAGCATGTCGCTGTTGTCGCCGCCACTGCTGTCGTCGTCCTCGCAGATGTCCTCGTCGTCGGACCCCTCGCCGTTATCGGAATCCCAGTACCGCATCCCGCTGCTGATTTTCGTCCCCGCGACGAAATGCGTCGTCCGCTTCGTGAACGGCTGCTGCGCCATCCAGAACATAAGATAATTATAAATTTCGTCGTCGAGGCGGATCTCCGCCGTCGAGGTGAAGTGTTCCCCCAGAAGACGGATAATTTTTTTAATACTGTAGCGCAGGGAGGCGGCCGCTGCAGCCGCCATCACAAGGAACGGCAGGTAGTACGATAGATCGATATGGAGGTACGAGACCAGAAAGCGAGAGAGAATAGAGTATCCCGGTATAAAGGCGTCCAGGACAGCCGTGTCGATGGCGGTGGCATTTCTACTATTATTGCTGATATTGTTGTCCAAATACGACGCCATGTTCGGTATAGCCATCAACCACGAAAACGACGAGAAGTCAAAGAAGAGGGAAGAAGACTACCCGTCTTCATCGCTCATTATATAGGTTTCTCAGGCCTTTATAGGCCGGTAGCCTTGTAGGTCCGCGCGCATGTTGCACGGCGGAAACAATAGGCAGCATCAACAAGGCTGGCCTGGGCCCACAGCAAGAGCCTCATGATCGTAAGCCCCATGCAGAAAGGCCAGTGTCACGGCGGCGTCATTTTAACTGACTGTGCCGCGCTTATGACTACATTCTAATGAGTAAGAGGCTAGGTGGACCTCGTCGGAGATCAAGTTGGGCAAAAGTCGGGCGGCACTGCGCCGGACTGACTCAGTGCTGCGGAGCCATTCGACGATCGAGATGCGCCGCTTTAGTTAACTGGCCGTAGGTCCACAGCTGATCGGGCGATGGTCCACATTTATAGTGAGCAAAGTTAGACATCGGGGTTCCAAGTGGGTTTAGTTTGGTCTCTGGTCCATGATTGATGGGTTAGTGTTTACTCATGCTTCTAGGGTGGATTGAACATGCATTCATCAAACAAGCAAAGGGGTATCTAGATTATTACTCCGACAATAGTCGGCTCTATCAACATGGAACGCTCCAGGAAATGAATCAACGTCCCTCGTAACATCGCCCGTCTATCCACATTTACGCAATATTGTCCTTGACGGTCTCAATTATATCAGTAGCCCATTCCTTGAGCTCCTCAACTTTGCTCCAGAGGGTTCCCCACCAAGTAGGGCCCTGCTCGTCGTCGCTTTCCGGTTCGTTTTGCGGCTCAGAGCTGGGCTCATTTTCAGATGGTGAAGTTGGCTGGATAAGAGCTGTTGACGACACCTCTGATGGTGTTGAGGCCGGTGTCATGGTTTGCGAGGGGACTACGCTCACGCTAGCGCTGCTGATCGGAGGGTCAGCAGGCTTGTCGACAATCGGCGCATCTTCATCAGAATGAAGGCCCACTGGCTGTAGAGGAAGGCGCATCGTTCCATTGTTGGGGAGCGGATCAATCCCCAGAGAATCGCAGACCAAGTTATACACATTGATATTCTCTGCACCCATGTTAGCTTATACTCGATCTTTCTGCTGTAGGAGAAAATTCGCTTACGGAAAACTTCCAGCCGGCTGTTGGGTGGATGAGGAAACGCAGGCCCCCTAGCAATGAAGATGGCGCGCATCAGAGGATGCTCATGGTCGTAACCATGAACACCCTTTGGATGATAAACTCTTCCAGTTCGGATGGCCTCTTGAGCATCAAAGTCTGGTCGCTCGACGATCGCCCATCCGGTCTTAGGGATTACCCAAAGGGGAGCAATTCGGTCATTGTGGGAAAAGTGATATCGCTCAGGCATTGTCTCCCGTGTGTAGACTTCCACCGCATGTGGGTATTGTAGCGTCAGGTTTTCCAGCTGTTTTTGCAGGATCTCAAGATCCTCAGGCTTTCTCGGCCGGATACCGCGCAATGGCCATCCGTCAATACGATCGACCAGACCAAGCTCAATAAAATCATCCAGTTGTATCAACCGTTCCGTGGCAGTTGTGGCCATACCATGATCAGAAACAATAACAAGGTTGACAATATCGGTCAGATTGCGGCTTCGAAGGCCAGACATCAGCTCAGCCAACATGCTGTCAACCTGTGATATTGTACTTCGGATCTCAGTACTGTTGGGGCCAAACTTGTGCCCATCTGCGTCAACATTGGGAACATATGCAGCGATGAACTGCGGTCGCTCAGGGACAATCAAGGACTCTTCTTCCCCGCCTGGCAAGTCGAGCAGCTCCAGGATCCGATCGACTTTTCGCGGGAGCTCTTCGGACCCATTGTACTTGTCCAAATATGCTGGGTCTACTCCTCCAATGTGCGCTTCGGAGCCAGGCCACATATGAATCCCGGTTTTAAGGCCGTGCTTTTCGGCGGTCATCCACAAGGGTTCGGCATTCCACCACTTAGGCTGCATGCTGATTGACTGGTTGGTGTAGTGGAAATTTTCCTTTAGGGCAGGATCCCAAAAAGTGTTGCTCACGATACCGTGGCTTTCTGGATATAAGCCCGTAACCAGAGTGAAGTGGTTTGGAAATGTGACGCTGGGAAAGCTGGGGAGCATATATTGTGGCGAAACGCCTTCGGCGATCAGCGCATTCAGTGTCGGCGTGAGACCACGATCGAGGAAGTCCGCACGGAACCCATCCAGGGAAACTAATATGGTAGTAGGACCAAAGAGAGCGGAGCCGTTGGAAAGCAGATGCTGGGAAGAATGCGAAGCCCGGAAGCCACTGGAGGCTTTATATGCACCCAGCAGGAATATAAGGAACAAAACCAAGACCGCCGCAAAGACCAGTACCAATTTCGTCCTAGAAATTCGCCGTGGCTACAGTAGGTTAGCAGTTTGAGTCGGACAGAAACGAATTAAGAGTCCGCCCTTACTCGAATATCCGCATACTGCTTCTCCAGGCGCTGGTCTAGCTCCGATGACGAGCCGCTCAGCAGAGAGGATTCGGACTCTCGATAGCCCTCTTCCATCTCGTACATTAGCTCTCCGTTTTCTCCTGCCGCACTACGACGGCGCCGTTTGCGCTCATCGTGGCGCTTCCTCCTTCGGTCCCGATTCCGCTCGTATTTCCCGATCTTGACGCTGCTGCCGTTCGGGCTGAAGATTCGTCGCAGACCATGAGTTGGCCCGCTTCTGACCAACAATTTCTCCATCTCTTCCTCCTCTTCCAGGACTGCACGATCATGCTCGGCTAGCTCTAGTGTAGTGCGAGTCTTGCGAAGGAATTCGTCATCGTCGGGGTCAGAGTCCTGCTCTGATAGGGATCGCAAGGAGGAGGCATCATCGTCGTAATCACCCGGGGAGAGGAGAGAGGGACTGAGAAGATCAGGTCTCGGAGGCATGGTCCTGCAGGTCCTTTGTCATGACATACACAGAGTAGAAATTGCAGAAGTGAGGGTTCGAGTGTTGATGGCAACCAGCATACTCCGTAGACGATAATCATCGCCTCAAGTGGCTTCGTCCATAATAATGTCGAAGTGGATCAGCCTTGCCTTACCTAATCCAGATTAGCGCCTCTTCCCACCTCTCCACTACGTATCTCCATCGATCAACACTTCTCGGAGACTCAGTTCTCTTTAACATCGATATCGAGAAGAATGAGCGTATGGACAGATAGATAACTGGTGTCTATTGCAGCCCAATTATCACATTTTACAAATCAGACGCCCCAAGCTTGATTTGGATATGCTCAATTCTATACCGCCAGAACATGTCATGAGGGACAGGAACTCGTCGGACCCATGAGGCTGGCCTTCAGCAAGTCCATTGAAGATAAACGGCTAGAGCAAGTGTTTCTGAGTCCCTGCAGCAACCTTTCCGCTGGCAATATAAGAGATTTGTTTGTCTAGGGCTGTCACTTAATATCCGTCGGTCATACAATCCAGCATATGCAATATACCCGGGGTCTTATACCGCCAGCCTATGCTGGTCGTTAACCATATCATTGCAGTAAAATCTCCTCCAGCCGTCTTCCAACTCTGTCAATTGCATGAAATCTTTAAATCACGAATCGACTCTTGAAGGAGATGCGTATATGCTTACTCAGGTGATAGGAGCTGATTGCGGGGAAGTCAAAGAACGCAGTCCAGGCCACATTCCGGTCCTTTCTGGCTGGGAGTGCTTCTTTGGACAAGTTATACCGGAAACAAAGGCTTATGCAAGGAGCTGCCATGAGTGAACTGAATCCGTTCGTTTGTTTGTTGGCAACACTGTTTTCCGTTTCCGGCGATGAGGAAGATAGGGTTGAAGCAGCCCTGAAGCCGTATATCACGTGCCACAACATTCCTCTTGGAGGCGATCAACATCTGCAGCTGGAAAGACTTCTGCAGGCAGTGTTTTACAAGGGATGGTCCTAGGCAGGTTCTAGAAATGGACAATCATGTGTTTGCTCAGTCTGTGCTCTTCCAGATGCAGTACTCTGCGTGTTGACGATCAACCTATTCAGGAATAGCCCTCTGGTTGAACGAGGACGAACATGGATGCGCTTGACCATCGAATACACTCGAGGGAAGCCGCATTAAGGATCCTCGTTGGTCTATAAGAACCTCAAGGCTTCTTTGATCAGCTTCCCCTCGACATCGTTCAACACCTGCTATCCTTTCTATCAAGCATCTATTGCGTCTGTGATACTCTATACTGATTTCCTTGACCTTCGCAACTTGCACCTTGCCTCAGACTCTTCTAGCACCGTGCTTCAACTCAAATTATCTCTACATCTATTCTCCATCTTCATACATTAAAATCCACAATGCGTGTCTCCGCTCAGCTTATCACCGGCCTGGCCCTCGCCGCCAGCGCCAACGCAAGCCTATACAGAAGAGCACACGAGACATCCACTAGCACCGAAGTAACCACTACCCCAACCGAAAACGCCACCCCCGTCGTCGATCAAGAGGTCTCCGCCACCGAGACCAACACCCCCGCAACAACCGAGAGCGATGAGGTCCCCACCGTTCTCTCCAGCGCGGATGCCCATCCCGCCGAGACGACAAGCATCCCTCTCATCAAGCCCACCGCCGCCGCATCCTCCTCCGCCGCTGCTAGTTCCTCCGCCGCCGGCATCTCGACTGCCGCGCGTCCCAAGGCTACTGGCACTGGCGACTACGTTGGTCTCGTTGATCCCAGCGAGGAGTCGAGCACCAGTCGCGGCCACAGCAGTGGCAGCCACAGTGACAGCGGCGGCAGCAGCAGCAGCAGCAGCAGCAGCAATGACGACGCTGAAGAAAGCGCTAAACCCACCACGGCCCGTCATACCAACCCGGGCTCCACCCTCGTGGTGCCTGGCCTCGCTGCTCTAGGTAGTCTTGCCATTGGCTTGATGGTTCTCGTTTGAGCGGATGTCGTTGACATTAGTTGACACGATGTCGGCGGGTAGATGAAGGGATCAGCTATGATGTTATTAATATGAGGTGTTGGTTTAGCTATGGGCCAATCTGTTGGACAATCATACGTGGCGTCAGGGATCTATGTAAAACAATTCAAATTAATCATTAATCAATTCGAGATCAAAGTCCAGCTTTTCTCTACATGAACAACCATGATTCTGACAAAACTGCAAGACACATGTACTTATGGTGTCAATGACAATGACTTTTCTCTAGATGCAGCTCGAAGATCACGACGTAGAAACCCAATTCACCCACTGGCACGAACAACCCCCCGTCCCACCATCAACTCCATCCTGCATTGCGACCTCGTCCGACGAGGAGGTGAGGTTGAATATACCCGGCGCAGGGTTGACCAGTTTCCCACCGAACCCCCTGTCCTCAATCTGCAGTTTCTTCTCCGTCGAGTTGACACGTTGGTTCTCCTCCATTGCGTAGCAGTACACCATTTTCTCCTTCGCGACACCGCCGTGTCGGTCCACTGTGATGGTCACCGGGTACGGGAATGACCCCGGCCGGACGAAGTCCGTGGCGGAGGAGGACGCAGTTGGGCTGCTGGTCCCTGAGGCGGGGGAGGTAGATGACAGGAAAGACAGGGTGGGTGTGGTACTAGGACTAGCGCTAGCGCTAGGACTACTGCGGAGGAGCGTCTTGCGCGCGCGACTCGGCTGCGTCCAGATCTGCACGAGGAAGCGAGTCTGTGCCCATGTGCAGCGGACGCGGGCGTCAGTCTCGCTGGCACCGCCGTTGGCGTCTGCGGCGGAGTTGTCTGTTGTGCTGCCGTTGAGGGGGGCAAGGGTCTCGAGGAAGATGGACCGGTCGAAGTACGTGTAGAAGCCGTAGTGTTCTGTGTCCTGGCCCCGGTTATAAAGGCGTACGGGTTGGGATTCAGGGAGTGGATAGAGGGTAGTGGCTGCGGCTGTGCCATCGGAGTTGAGATCGGGAGATGGGATGAGGGACTCGATGTCTGGGAAGGAGCTGTTGGATCGGCGGGATAGTCGGGATGAACGGAGGGAGGCGGTCGAGAGGATGGTGATGAAGAAGGGGGTCTCTTCACCTGCGTAGGGGATGGCGTTCTGTTCAGTCGTATTGCCCAGGAAGGTCTGGTCTTTGATACTCGGGGGAGATGGCGATGGGTTGAATGATCCATTCATATCTCTGGTCTTGTGGCTTGAAGTGGAGGCAACCGTTGTGCTGTTCGCATAGGTCCCGTTACGGAATCGTATTTCGACTCGGAAGCTGGGCTGATTCGGCGCGTACGGCTTGTTGCCTGACTGCTGTTCCGGCGGCAGAGCGCAGCTCCAGAGTGTAGATGGAGTGATGCATCCTGAATTTTGGGTCTGTGGCTCTGAGCCTGCGATTGTCGCAATGCCAGTCGGCATCGGTGGATAGCCGGTCAAATTGAGCCACTGCGACTGAACAGGTGTGCCATCCCCTTTCCTGGTCAGCATGACCGCCAGGATAACAGCAACTACCACAATCAGGACAAAAAAGGTCGTGATCGCCATATACCACCGACGTTTCAGGCGGCCTTCTCTTCCCGGCCTGCCGAAGCAGCCTTTGTTACTGAAACAACCTCTGCCTCGCCAGAGTCCACCGGCTTTCCTGCCAATAGCATCCTCCTTTTCCAGTCTTCGTCGTCGCGTTTCAATCCTCTCCCTTTCGAACCAAGGGTGCGTCATCTGCTCCTGAGTGATGGGGGCAGGGTCTATACGAGGCGGCAGTGTAGGAGACGCGCTGCGATGGGCGGTATAGACTGGAGCTGGTCCAGAAGCTATCTCGGTCAATGGAATTGAACCACTCCTCGCTGTTGCTTGCTGTAGACCAGGAGACGTGGCATCGGGTGTTTGTGGTTGGGGATGCCCGCCTCCGCCATGATTCTGAGGTGGTACAACAATATATTGAGGGATGATCCTCTCCTGCGGAGCTCCAGAGGCCGGTGGTCGAGGTTCAGATGGTTGGATGTTAATGTTTGTGGCCGCAGGACCGATAGTGTTCGTTGGTTGGAAAATGAGGTGAGAGGCTTGTTTCTCCGGTCGATCACCTGCACAGACAGGAGGCTCTCTCTCGATGGGTTCTGGCTCAGGAGAATGGCCTCTTGATTCTTTTGGTGTGTCCTCCTCCAGATACTTCTTTCCCGTGTTTGAAATCAAAGGAGACGCAGGTTGGTCATCCACAGCGGTGGTCCCGGATATCGTACGAGCGCCAGATTGCGAGGCGCTCTCAAAAGGATTCACAGGAGCTAATTGAGACACATCGCCTTCCACGTCGATAAGGAGATTCTTCTCGTTATTCTCTGATTCGGCAATAGAGCCGGCAAGCAGAACCGGGATCCTATCCTTTGGCGTGATGGAACAAACATGGTTGATGCATTCGAAATACGGCCTTCCGCTGAATAGCTCGTGGGCACAGGCCTGGTAGTATTCAGCAGCTGCGCCCTGGATCGACTCCCCCTGGAACATCATCTCGGCTGTGTTCTTCTCATCGGTGGTATAGACATCCGCGAAGGGGTTAGCATCACCCTCTTGCCAATTGGTCACTTCGCCTCTAGCAGCAACGGTGGTCTCGGGGGTATCTGGCGAAAAGTACGAGACTTCCTTCTCCCACCACTCATCGCTTGACACCGTCGAGTTCATGAGGAGCGTCGGCATGGGGGGCCGCTCCGTTCTGGTCGGTGTTGATCTACTGGCTATCGTGCTCGACCGTCCCAGCATAGGCGACAGGAGGTAAGTCCACCAGCCCTGGGATTGGTGTCGATTGGTCTCCGTCATCACACTCAGTCGATCCAGCCCTCTCTTCGAGCTCTCCGTGGAGAAAGAACGAGCACGCAGTCCCTGTCGTGGACCATCTTCTTCCTCAAACACCGTACCAGTTGAGAATGAGCGTTGCTTCCTTGTTGATAGGACAGACTCCCGTCGAGACACGTCGGGCTGATTCCCCTTCTCCTCGAAATGGGACGCCGGTATGGCCGGAACTGGTGGAATCACAGGCCTGCCACTTCCAGTGAATGACGTGCGCTGAGAATAGATACTGGAGGTGGCTCTGGCACGATGAAACTCTGGGGCAAGTCCTTGCCAGAAACCCTCGTCTTTTGCAGGCGTTACAACAATCGAAGGCGTCATAGGCGTACGCTGGCTTCCAGCACTGTCCAGTCCCTTTCTTCCGTCATCCTGAGACTGCGACGACTCCTCGAACGGTACCGTATACCCGATCATGATGGGCCGATCAGAAGGCGACAGCTCGTCCTTATACTTCTTCTTCTTCTTCTTCGGCGACGTTGTACTCTCCGACGTGAGCCAGGACAATCGCCTCCTCCCCGGCTCAGAAGTCTCGTCAGGTAGTCGCTGGAAGCCTTGAGCCGTCCCGTTCTTCAAGATGCCTCTGATCTTCTGCGAGGCCCACTCCCTCTCACGAACTTTTGACAACACCTTCAGATCATTCAGATCCACAAAGGCAGCACCGGCGGCCCCAGGTTGTATCTTGGGAACTCCAATCGGGAGATCCGTGATCAAGTTCAACCCCTTGGGTTTACCCCCCTGCGCCGGTCTCCGCACAGTATCAAACACACCGATCTCGCGTTCAACCAAACGATCTCGCCCCGTGCCTGTGGATTCTGCTTTAAGGAACGGGTTCTTGTCCGACACTTTGGTCAGGTAGTCGAAGGGACGACTCCGTTCCATCTCTCTGTCTTCATCTGAGGACGCAGCCGGGCTGGAGATCTCCTCAGTGATCGGGGATGATAGTGGAAAATTTGGGACTTGGGGAATCTGCAGCTGCATTTCTGGCCTTTTCGGTTGAGGAGCCATCTCCTCTCTTGACTGTACGAAAGCGTGTTAGACTTGAGCGCCTCTGTTTCAGTATATGTTTCTGCAGTCCCACGACATACCAGGACAGACTTGAAGCCTTAATAGCAAGCCAGTACGTTGTAGGACAAAATCCGCAGGAGTCTTCAGAGGAAAAGCAGGAAGTTCTTCTGGACCGGATCCGACAAAGTAATTCGAGAGTATAAGAGACTGAACAAAGCACATGCAAGAAACCAGTGAATAAAAAGAGACTATAACCACTGAATGAAACAACGCAACAATGAATCCGCTATTGTTCTCATCACACGGAAACAATGAAGAGATGCCGCAGATATGAAAGAGAAAGTAAAAGTACCCCAAAGCAAACAAATAGACGGTCAAGTACCCTGCAAGAACAAGCCGGACGGATGCGTGAAAGAAAAAGAAGACCAGAACGCAAGAAACTCTGCAGAAATGAATAGCTACCTTACTAGCGATGGTTCTAGAGCCCATGCTTCAGGTACCTACCTGCCCACCACACCAATGAAGCATTGTGTTGACCTCGTCCTGCATCAACACACGACGCAGGCAAATCTCCGAGCTCCATAGCTGCTACAGTGACTGTTGCATTTTGCCGGTCCAAATCTCTTGATTGGACTGAGGTCGACTACTAGATTCTGCAGGATGAGGTTGAAGATGGGATTTCAACGATATCATTGGGTCGCTGGGTGTCCTGACGAAGCTGTAGCCGCCCTGCACTCGACTCTGGCCGGGCGCTTAGAGAGAAGGAATGGCACGGTTATTAGGAGGCAAGAGTGCCAATCAGAAGCAGATTGTCCAAAAATAGAGCCAGGAACCGGTTTGATTTTATTCGCAGAGAGACTGAGTCTGCCAGAGGATGGCGTAATATACCCAGACTCGTCGTCCTGGAGTCTGTTTATTTCCGGAATACTCTTGTCCTACATCTCACACCTTATACAAAACACCCGACGAGGGCTTCATGTTGCTATTTTGAAAACTGTAAATTTTATTCTGTTTCAACAGATCATACAGAAACATCGTCAACCCCATTGGTCGAGTTCTTTGACGGATAGAAAGATGCCATCAAATGTATCCCATACCCAAAATCAATTGCTCTTGGCGAATCCCATCTCCCATGCAGAACGAAGTAAACATGTCATGATGCAAGAAAATAGGACACATCAATAGAGACAAGCGAGAATAGAGAAAGTCGGAGCGTGCAAAAAACAGTGGTCCGTCGTTGTAACACATACACATCCTCACACAATATTTGAAAAACTATATCATGAGATCAGAGAACGAAAATAAGAATGATGATCGGGGTATGAATTGCCCTGGGCAAAAGTGATAGAACAAAAGGCCAAACAGACAAAGTCTCGCTCAGAACAAGATACACCACCCGAATGAGATCTACAGGCGAGTAACATACCGTTTCAGATCTAGGGCCCAGAGTCGGAAGAAAAAGAAAATATCAAAAGTATGTAGCTGCACACGAGACAAAATTGCCGCTATGTTGAAGGTGGGTGAGGCGGAGGTATCAAAATTCAAATCAAGGGCCTTGCTAGGATGCCAGACTACCGACGGTCGTCGGTATATTGCACTCCCTGCATCGGAGCAACGGGGCCGTTCACCAGGGGAGGCAATGTGCGTGGTTGATCTTGCATCATTGTAGAGGAATTAGGGCCATAATTAGAGAAGGCCGGACCAGGGCCATGCGACTGTCCATTGGCCTGTGGTCCGTTCATTGGGTGGTGCTCGAATATTGATGGAGGCCGTGAATGTTGGTGTGCTTGTTGTTGCTGATTCAGCTGAGCTCGCATCTCTTCAACCTCGCTCCTCAACACGTCGTTTTCACGACGGGCATTACTTAACATCTTCTCCAGCTGTCCAATGTACTCGATCGCTAGACGAAAGTCAGTATAAAGGCGATCAAAGAAGCGGTGACAAAACCAGTACCTCTTGTCAGGGTTTCCCATTTGCTGGATTTGTTGTTTTGGCTCTGAGGTAACCGCATGCGCAGTGCCTCGAAGCAGTCCTTCATCTCACTGCGACGTTTGCGCTCCGCTAACTTGTGAGTTACTCGCAGCTCGGGCGTGCGGCTGTACGGAGTACTGCTGGTCGGCGGCTCTGGGTCTCCGATGAGATCGCGTACTTGTTTGTGCTGCAGAGTATGGTGGTGGACATTCTGAGGGAGTTCTAGAGGGCAGTCAGCAAAGTTGTTTACAAGCTAGAATTGCACTATCAGAGAACAAAAAGTGTAAGCCTACCATGTTGGCCACGAGGCAATCGCGCATCCGAGTAGATACTACTGGCCAATGATTCGGCGGTGCTTCCCTTCCTTGAGAATGGATGCTGAGATTTATCGTTTGTGGAAGACATCGAATTTGATCGCGCAACATCCGGGTCGGGAAAGGCATAGGCAAGACCGGCGGTAGGCGTCTCTGCAGCATAAATTTCGGAGCGAGGATTTGATGAAATCGCGGGAGCAGTGCGGCCAGCCGCAAAGCTACGGTGCTCTCCGGCTCGTGGGCCAAGGGGAGAGAGGGGCTGGCTCCCGGAGTAGCGGGGTCCTCGGTATGAATTGTTCATATTTACGTCCATGGAAATTCCACGTTCCCTCTGCAATCCTGACACAATTGATGTCTGGGAGGCGTTTGTGCTGTGGTAAGGAGAGGCGGGATTGATGGCCAGGGAGCTGATTCCCTGATTCATCCTACTATCAACACTGCTGCGCCGCGATTCGGGTGGCTCAGCAATGCTGCCGCGTTGAGAAGGAGCGTCGAAATTCTGGTTGAGGGATGGAAGGGCTGGATTCGTCTGGGAGCCAAAATTGGGGGACGGATGAGCGCCGGCAGAAGAAGGGGTATTCGTGTTCGAGTGGTCATTCGGGTAGGGAGATCGCTCGGAGATAGAACCACGATTCGGGGACGGATGAGAGGAAGTGAGGAACGATAGAGAGGGATAATTGCCGGTTCCGTTTGTGGCCGTGGAGTAGGTGGACGACCCTGGTAGGTTGTCAGTCCCTGACATGGCAGATGTAGAACAACTAATCATACTTGTGCTTTGAGGCATAGACCAGTTTCCCGAGTCGCGTTCTATCGTGTTCAACGAGGCGTTCCCTGGCGACTTCTCTGCGGGAAGAGGTATATTGCTGGCCATACTTGCGGTGAGAGTTGAAATCGAGGGTAATGTTTGCGCAGAAGAGGCCGGAGCATTCTGCGGCCCTGTTGTGGTAGGTTCCCACGGTCGATGGGCGAGAGTGGTTTCCATGGCAGAGGACGAGAGGTTTCGAGTGGTGATAATGGCGAAAATTCGTGGTTATTCCGATGATGGCTTATAAGGTGTGATACGTCACGTTGCTTAAACTATTTCATAATCCGGGCGACAGGTCACGTAAACACTCGATGGCTGGAGGGCAGGAATTATATAGTCCCAGAACGAAGAAGGAGCAGTGAAGTCAATGTGCTAGCGATTGTCGTCGCAGCGAAGGATAGAGAGAATCCGAATGCGACGGGAACTGTTTCACGCTCGGTGTATCGAAGAATGCCAGTCACGCTGCCAAGGTAGAAGAGAGTCCCTCGCGAGGCTAATTCAGAACGATGACGGTCGCAATCCGCATATCAGCTTCCAATTTATGATAACAATTCAAGTGATCACGATTGGTGAAGTTCGGGTCTCCTTAAAACGCAGCCCGCTCGTCGATGCGACTTGGGGGCGTTTTTTCAGTTGGCGCAATCCCAGGGCTCGGTCGACACGGACGGAAAAAAAGGGCGCAGCGCAATCGAAACCACACGAAGAAGATTTTCGCACTGCGCAAGACTGCGAAGTTCAAGTCGAACAGAAGAAGAAACAAGGAGATTGTCGAACGGGTGGTTGCGTGCAGGCGGGCCCGTCGTTTGTGGTCAGAGCGATGCTCTAAGTGGTCGGCGGGAAGGACGAGAGGTGGAGGACAGTGGCAGAATGGCCGGATCTCAGTAGTACAGTCGAGACCACCGGCGCACCAACGAAGGGAACAAAGAAAAGCAGAAAACGACGCTAGACTCGTATACTCGGGCAATATTCCTCTCTGAATAAGTCAGAGTCGCGTCAGTTTGGATCGACAGAATTTGCCAGAGAAAAAAGGTAGTAACCAATAATAAGGACAGTGGGAAGGGCAGCACGATCTTCAAGCAATCGATCGCACAAGAGCTTACCAGTTGCGAAAAGCACAGCGTGCTCGGAACGTCGGGAGGCGTGGTGAAACGTGGCACAGGGGAGGTTTTGCAAGGCGAATGACGATAAACAATTGGGCAGGAAGAGCGAAGTAGGGCCAGATCGGTTGTAGAACTCTTTACCAGACCCTGTCCGTAGACACAAACCGGGTGGATGCGAAGAGCAAATACTTTTGACGAGGAAGAGAGGAGAGAGACAAGGTAGCGAAGGCGGGAATTGTCGTCGTTCTGGACTTTAACAGACTGCCTTGACCCGAGAAAAAGGGCAAGCAGTAAAATGGGGACACCTGGGAAACTTGGCTCTCTCCTCGTGTCTTGATAGTTTAGACTTGGGAGTCGGGACTTGGGAGAGGATTGGGGCGAGCCTAGCAGCGGGAACTATCGATCAATGCTCGGGCTAGAGCGTTTCGAACTTCGTATGGGCACCGCAAAGAGGAAATGAGACAAGAAGGATTCTAAACTCTGAAGAAACGGGGAGAAAAGGAAGGGCTGGAAATTTTTGGCTCTGGTAGCCACGAGTTCTCGTTGAGACGGCCGAAAAAGCGGGGAACTGGCAGAAGGGATTGCTAATAAATGAGATGTATATAATTTATGTTATGAAACGAGGAAAGAAGAATGGGATAAATGGTAGGGGAAATGGATAGCGCTGCTGTGTGGTAAGTAGTACTTTGGATATTAGCAGTCGTACTAAAGACAAGACTTGTGGAAGAGTAGGGTGAAGACCTCGTGGCGTAGTGATGGATGGGGAAGAGGAGTATGTATGGGGTAGTATGCAGTGGCAGCGGCTGCAGCAGTGGTGGGACTCTATTACTACGTGGTAGCCATAATAATCGCAATAATCATAAGGAAGACACCACAAGCAAGGAGAGAATGAAAGGGAATGACGAGATCGAATAATCCATCAGATAGCATCATTCATTCCTTTGGAATGCAAGCTCCCTTCCCACACACACAAGTCACATCCTACCAAGTCTCTACATTCTATTGTATGATGCACATGAATCTATCTATCTTCTTTCTTTCCTCTTTCCTCTCAGATTGGCGCCTATTGCTATGCATTATAATCCAATGGAAGTTCCAAACCCGCTTCTGGGATATCATGACAAATATTTGGCTCAAAAAGTAGAACAGCAAGCCTGATGTCTTGGCATTATTGCGCGTAACGGTGTATTTAAAAGGGTCCATTGGGCCCTGTCACCAGCGATCAAGTGCATAAGATTTCGTACAGGAACGAGTATTATCTGCCAAGATGGCTGTAATCAACCATGAATATTCTGAGTAGCTAGCTCGTACAAGAACATATCAAATAATAGCTAGTGGTCTATCTGATGAAGATAGAGTCCCGCAATCAGAAACCTTCGTGGGGCTAGCCAAGCAATGGATGTGCACTAATCCTGCGAGCAACGAGGAACCCACAGCCACGAGGTAACCGCCTCTGCTGGGTTGGCAATGACAATCGAGGCCCTTTGGGTTTCTGCTGTTTCTGAGAATTTGCCATTGAATTGGCTGGGCATGCCATGACCAAATACTGGCGTTTGAGTGAGGTGTGTGATCAAATGTCACGGAAAATTGCCGACTAACCCTATCTAGATCCTAGGTGCTTACCCTAGGTGATTAGGCGATGCATGGATAACTAACTAGATCAAGGAGACTAATGAATTCTGATCATGTTCTATATATTCTGTTGCCTGTAATTACCCTCTAACCTAGGCTGTGTAGATAGCAAAGACCCATTGCTGGTATCAGGACCACCATGCAGAATAAGTCTACTACGTATAAATTGTTCGCAAAACGAGGACTGGAGCTTGCCTGACTTAGGCAATTGTGGAAGCTGTCTTAGGCAATTCTCACGTAGATCTTACGGCACCCACCTTGCAGTCCCGCATCCATGAAGGGAGTCGTCGGTTTGGGTGCTGGCTGACTTGCCCCACCTCCATCTCTGCGGGACTCTGCGGAGACGATGAACAGCGGGTTTTGAAGCTCTATTTAAAGTCTCTTCAGTCAACAGTTCAGGCCATTCTTCATGAGAACAGTGACGGTTGAAATATTAACTGCCTTGACTTCAAATATGAACTGGTGAAGCTGCAAACTCGATCTAAGCAACTGACATCGGCGAGCTGCCCCACCACACACACCACACCTAAACTGCTCTAGAGACCATGAGGGATCCAAAGTCCGAGATCCATAGAACGGAAAAAGTCTAGTCTGTCTTAAAGAGAGTCTTTCCGTCGAGGTCAGCAGGGTCCCAAGTCAGCTTAGCTAGTCCGGGAAGTGGGGCCCATCAAGGATTGACTGAGTGACTGACTGAGTCGATGCAACCTAGTGGACTACAGGACGATAGAACCTGCACACCCAGTGAAGTCCCATGGCCTTGTCGCCTTGAAGAATTTCGGCAACCGGCCCATAGAAGCGGGTTGGCAGCACGTTGTTGAAGTGATTCCTATTATTTGAACAGTCTATCGGGTCTCTTCAAAGAAGACTGCAGCTTTGGTAGATCGTATGTGCTTTGCAACTGCGACAATTACATCATGAACTTGAGTCAATGCATTACTGGAATTCAGGTTGAGGATCACCTATATCCCTATTACCAGAGACTTGATTTTTTGCATAATCCGGAATAAATTGCATCGGCAAAAATTTAACCGTTTGTGCAGCATAAAATCAAGGACCTGCTCAGTCCGCATGAGTCTATGACACATGAGCTCCCAAGTCGCTTAATACCCTATGAATCTATGTATTTCTCTTCCCAGTGAAAGACAAGTATTTGAGGATGAGATGCGAAACTTGATGCTAGCCTGATCAACAGGTCACTGACCACTGACCATCTATCTTCTGCTTACCTCGAGCTAGAGAATTAGCGCTCCGTCGCGCTTTCACGTGGCTACAGTGAACGATCGCCCTCAGGGGTCCCATGCTTTGCGAACTGCCCTAAACGGTCTAGTGGGGGCACGATCAAATCCGTGGCAAGTGTGCTGGGCGGTGGTATTTGCCCTGGAGAAGAAGAATGGTCCGTCCTTCTCCTTGCAGATCAAAAACTTTGTCAAGTACATTTTCAACGCTATGGAATTACGGTTGGAGGCAAACGTGATTGATCCCCTGATTAATTTTTTTTTCCCTTTTTTTTCTTCATACAGTGGAAGCGTATTATAATCGTTATGGTTTCTTGGACCAAGGCTGAGTGCTGAGTGCTAAGGTAGTGATGAGTGATGACTGGTGATGGTGACAGCGGCATAAAACGCCGAGGGATGCACCAGCGACCGGGGGGAAGGACCAGCTGCCAGACAAGTCTCGAGGTGCGGCTGCTTGCGGGTGGCTTGAGCAGTGTGGACATCATGGAAACATGAGATCGTGGCAGTTTCTTCCTCAATTCTGTTTTGGATCTCTCTCTCTTCATTTTCCGCTTCATTCTTTGGCTTACGCGGTAGGACTCTAGGTTGGTAAGAGTGACAGTGGCACATGTTTTGACTTTCCAGCAACGTACAGACACATGGCGACCATGGTGGAATGATCGCCGCTAAGGAAAGCCGTCTGAGTCTGGGCATTCGAGTATTGGACGTTGGACTCGTATTGGCGCAGCCACTCGGCTTCTGTCCTCCGATATTCCAATTCATTAGTATTCATTATTATTGACTCTACATTAGTGAATCAATTCCATGTAATAGAGTCTTTCCTTCCATGGGAGACTGTCTAGACATGCCCTGCCGGGATGGAATGCGACCATCACCATGCATTCTTGGGCACATGTGGATCACATATGGGATGGATTTCTGCCTCGGGCTGATGCATGTTTTCTGCGACAATAAACGCCCTGCTTGATTTACCATCAGCAATATTACAGTCAAGTTACGGCACGTACGGCAACTTATTCATGAGTTCAAGCCTGGACACTCCGTACCCTGTACTGCACTACAGCATGTCTACCAGACAGTTTCCACACATGGACAGGGAGAATGTGGTGGCGCTTATATCCTGGTTCTCTTTTCCTAAGCCCCACCTCGTCATTCTCTGCAGTTGAAGTCTTAGTTGACAGCCCTTGCTCAAGATCCTGGTTTGTCCGTAAATTACTCCGTATCCGTGATTGTAACCTCACACTCTCAAGCTGTAATGTAATAAATAAATCTATGCTCGATCATGTGAGATCATCAGACAAAGAACTGAGGAAGCTTGATGTATGTGATGGAGTACGGAGTAGCTTACAATAAGCATATTTCCCTTTCGGGGAATGTCTGGTGCTGACAGACAAAGAAACACCGAACTCTGGCAAAGGGTTTATCTGGTATCTACGGAGTAAAAGTAACAAACCATGCCATTGCAATGGCTGATCTGACCTGTCCACAACGCTCAAAGGCGTCCCTCCCTGTTAGCGTGAGCCATGTGCCAAATCAGAACTGATTGACAGCGCCATGGTAGCACTCGGAGATTGCTTCTGCTCGCTACTGCATCGTTTTCGCACCGAAGAATATGCCTTGCAACCCTAATTATGGGTCCTATCCTCAAGGATTATCCCGTCCAAGACCATACAAAGCAGGCCAACCGAGCGCAAACAAGACAGATTGGCAGCTAAGCCAAGATCGATAGTTATTTATTGTCAGTGCGCTGCGCCGTTATCCAAGGTCCCAACCCTAGTCATTCGGTCCTTTCGGTCGCTGATGTAGAGTAGTTTATTATATTTACACGGATCCAGGCTCATTCGTCATGATCCATGCATCTATGACCCGGCAAGCATAAGCATGGCTTCTATCCGTCCTCCACGAAGTAAAGATTCCGTCCTAGCTCACGGAGTACTGCGTATGCGTACAAGAAAGATACTTGATGAATGGTCATGGCTAAGAAGATGTGCGGGGCTGTACTTATGTCTGACTACCTTCCCCCCTGGTCAGCATCAGCATCTTACTTCCTCCTCCTCAATAACTATCGCCTGATTCTTGAATGATGGATTATTATCTATGTGCTTACCCGCCAGCGACAAGCGGATTCATATGTGGGTGATTGTGCCCCTTCTTCTGCAGCTTGCAGACCGCAGCACCCCAAGACCCGTCTTAGACCCGTGTGACAGAACAGGGGTTGGCCTGACTAGTTCAATATCGGTCCCCATCGCTTGATCAATGGTGATCAATCAATCAATACAATTCCATAGACGAGAATCGCTTACCGGTGATCGACCAAGGCCGCCTCGCAAAAACGCCTGTCTACGGACATGGTCGTTCATTGCCCCCCCCCCTGTCCAACCGGCCAACGGACCCCCATCTATTTGATACACCATCGAGGGCAAACACTTGCACCTGCCATAGCGGGCTTAGGTCTGATTCTGGGACCAGGGGATCTGTGATTGGAAGGCAAGCTAAGCTGGAGGGGGGCAGTTCTCCTGTGGTCTACTGTCTAGCCTCTGCTCGCACGACTGGCTGGATGTCGACTGGCGAGTCAGCTTCTGCATTGACGGAGAGCGTCTTCGGCAGCGCAGAGATTGCAGGGGTTTAGATACTCCGGTGTAGGAGATTAGTTTACTCCGTCCGTTGAGTCTGGGCTGCGTCAGTCAGTCATCAGTACAACCACGAGACATGACACAGTAGACTGTCTCAGACTCCACATGCAAGCTGCGGGTTGGACACCACTACCAGCTTCTGACCACTATCTCAGGCTCCACGCTATAGACACTCCACATGTAGCGTCAGTACGGGCCTGCAGCACTGCAACCGATCTCCAGCATGTCTCAATTTTCAGATGCGCTGTGCTGTCATCCTCCTCGATTTCTCTCCGAGGTCTTCCGATGAGAGTAGATCGAGAACGAGCACGAGGACTATGATGCCGATCGACATTGCAGAAGAAAGCTCTAGAGATATGCACAATGTGTGGAGTGATAATTCAGCGCTGATCTGTTGTGGTGCGTGCTGCAATTCAGTATTTGCTCTTGATTGGCGCCGGTTGACGGAAACGCCAAGAGCATCGATGTTTTACGTGTCGCTGTATTAGCGTGCGATTAATCAAGTGTGCAGAGCATAGCGACTATGGTGTCCTTGGCAATGGGAGAGGGCTGTCAGTACCACGTGGAATGAAGTCTGTTGACAGAGGAGTTGTTTATCACTGGAGTGACTTGGGGTAGGATGGAAATCGTACGTATTACCACGGCACATAGTCTAGGAGTGAGATGGCTATGCTATGCTGTGCTACAGATGATCAAGTCTAAGCCACGAGACTGGCTGGTCAGATAGGCAGCAACATATTGATGTCTGCGGTGCAACCTATTTTTGGCATCCAACGCTGTATTCAGAATAAACATGAGTATGTACAGTACTTGCTTAAGAGATCGTCACTTTTGCGGGGTCGCGTCTATTCCTCGTCATCATCCTCGTCATCCTCATCGTCCTCGTCGTCGCCAAAATCAACGCCCATCTCGCCGGTAATGTCCCACCGGTCTCCCTTGGCTGCGGCGCTGACATACTTGACAAACTTGAGAGTGCCGCTGTCGCGCAGGACGATGCTAAGCCGATTCCATCCGGCCGCGGTGCTGAAGAGGATGCCGTCGTCCTCGTCCGCCGCGGCGGACTTGTAGATAGCTGCGTCGCCGTCGTCTTCGTCGTCGCCGGCCATATAGATCTCGTAGCCGCCTACCGCAGGCTCGTCCGCCGAGGCAGTTTCCTTCGCCTTGGATTTCTCCTGCGCCTCGCCGTTCTCGTCTTCCATCTCTTCGTCCTCGTCTGTTTCCTTCTCCCAGCCGGGTGTCGGCGTCAGGCCCAGCGTGAACTCGAGCCGGGGCTCTTCGCCGTCGTATCCGCTCGCGAGCGTGTAATCCTGCCCGCGGCGGAACCGACGTGCCAGGAGATCATAGCTCGTAATGTGCTCGGCACCGGTAATCAGAGCCAGCCATTTCCGGAATGCAGGGGAAGGGAACAGATCGTTGAGCAGTTCCTGGATAGGAGTCTTCTGGTCCGATGTGGCGGTTCCATGCTGCTGGAACAGATAGCGCTGCTTGTGCGGCGGGCGAGCAACCGTCCATTCGGTCTTGGC
This sequence comes from Aspergillus fischeri NRRL 181, assembly GCF_000149645.3. Lineage (NCBI taxonomy): Eukaryota > Fungi > Ascomycota > Eurotiomycetes > Eurotiales > Aspergillaceae > Aspergillus > Aspergillus fischeri. The sequence goes on from NW_001509762.1 coordinate 5,299,436, forward strand.
CTGGATCTCGTCGGAGGACTTGGGAAGTTCCTGCTTCTCCTGCTCTTCGATATAGGCCCGTACCCGCGCAGCAAACTTGTCCGACAGGAAACGATCAAGGTTGAGCGACGATTCGTTCGAGAATGTCTCGGACATCTCCTCCGCGATATCGGGAGTCAAGTAGGACGGCGCAATGTACTGGAGCAGAAAGTTGAGGTCGGATTCGCTGAACTCAGAGCTGGGTTCTTCCTCCACCTTGGCCTTTCCCTTGCCCTTGACCTCCGGCTCCTTCTCGCACACGACCGGCTTCGCATCGGGCAAATCGTAGATGTCGCCGCGGCCCTGGAGCTGCGCCAGACTGCTTCGCTCGGCTAGCTTCTCCTCCAGGCCCTCCTCGTAACCATCCTCTCCCTTCTGTGGGATATGGAACCATCCACTGATGGCCATGCGCACGCGCTTGGCCGATTTATCCTCGCCCTCCTTGGGGTGATACACTTCCTCAACGTCATGGAAACTCTCGCCGGGCTGGACGGTGAAGAAGCTGAGCTGGTTGAATGCCGGGGGGATGCTCAGACTGAAGTCAGGGCTTGGGACTAGGACGTCCTCCCCGTTGATGTCCTTCTTGGTGGTGGTAGGGTACAAGCGTAGAGCACCGCCCCATTCCGACTGCCAGGGAGTGTCAGGATCAGTCAGGTACAGAATATAGCTCAGACGTCGGCTTCCGATCACGTCGTCATGGCACAAAAGGTGGCATCCCTCGTTGTAGATGTTGATGGCCATATCGGTCTTGCGCCCGCTAAGCTTGCCAGAGCCCGTCACGGCCGACAAGTATTCCCGGAATCGGGCAGAGTACAGGGCATCACGCAGCTTCAGCAATGAAGGTAGCTTTGACAAAGAAGCATCGTCCAAGCCGTCCAGATTCGCCAGATCGCCAGACTGAAAGATTTTGTAGATATCGGTTTCTTTCTCGGTGAAGTCGAGGTGTTCTTGGATCTCGTTACGGACCGATCGCAAAAGGGAATCCTCAATTAGGGGATGAATCACTCCATGCTTGTAACTTGCTCCTGTCAGCGCCTCTGTACTTTTTTCCCGAATAAACGATCAAGCGAGGGGACACCTACGGGCTAGACTGGGCGTATGCCTTGGTATACTTCTGCTGCTCCGAGGGCTCGAATAGGCCATCACGAAAGCGCGCAGCCACTTCTTCGTTTGACAGTGCGCGCTTCTTGGACTCCCGCTGGCCATTGCCATTCAGAGCCTCTCTTGTATCGGTCTTCCGCTTCATTTTGCAAGTATATATTGATGCTCTTATCGAAGAATTATGGGAATATCTTCTCAGAATGGACGAAGATTACCTTTTCTCTCTTTTTCGCTATTTTTTTAAAGGCGGTGAAGAAATCGGCCAGATCAATCAGGCCATCCACTATCCATCGATCAGCCCTGGATAGTCCCGTGGTCTGTCTTAGAATGATCTGTTTCTTTTTCCATTGTAGAAGTGATTGAAGAAAGCTCGGAATGGAAAAGTCGAGAGATATCTAATCTGATCTTTACTTCCCTGTTATATAAGATGTTTGTGTGAAATGATATGGCTGCAATCAGCTTGCGATAAGGCTACAAGGCCATCAATAACACTCTGTAAATGAGGAGTCACGATGACCTGGATCACTTTGACTTTGATAGGAATAACCTCACTGCTCATTCTGCTTATGATCCAGCGCAAGGTTGCGCCCACGGGTACTTACAATGGCTTCATTTCTTTGTTTATCATCCAATCGGTCGGCGAGAACCGATGTCCGAATCAGGCAGAAGCGGCAAGACGTCATTCCCTGGTTGTTTCATTGTTCGGTCAGTCATCACAGCAACACGACATTGTATCTTTCTACCCCTGATCTACTTGACAGCTTTGCCCTTTTCAACCGTCTCTATGTCTGTTTCTACACCATGAATACCCTTATTTGATTGAATTTAGAACGGTACTATGCAGCCAGCGCAAGAGAACCACGAGAACGACGATCATCAGCCAGGCACCCCGCCCCGCCCGCCTTATTCCCCAGTGACTCCAGTTCTGTCGCATCTCGCCCCGGCGAACGACTCCGCCATGAGAAACGGAGCTTCCCATCCATTTGCACCACCAGCTACAACGCCCTCACCTACTACTCCAGCTCTTCCCTATGCATCACTCTCGAACTTCCCAGGCACACAAGGCCAGGTTGTCTTTGGTCAAGAGCCCGCGCCCGTACCGATATCGGAAAGTGAGAACACCGATGCGATCGCATTGCGGTCCGCCATTTCTATCCTGCAACTACAGAAACAGCAGAGTATACGAGATATACAGACATTGGAGAAGTTGAAGAAAGTCGCTGCTGCGGATCCCGAGGGGTTTGCTCGCGAATTGGCCGCCGGGAATCTCACCACAGCAAAAGATCAGGGGGCTTACATCAATTTCACACATAAAGACGACAAACCGGTTAGCGACACGACAGGGGAATCAACCAAGGAGGCGTTGGCCGACATAGGACCGATCCCAGCGCCCCAAAATGTTGTCCGAATGCCACCGATCAACTGGGCCAAGTATCAAGTCGTAGGTGAACCGTTGGATCGCATGCATGAAGATCAATTGCGACATCCTTCTCCTGGCGAGCCGAGACGTCCAGAAACTTCGCAACGGGCGCCTGAGCATGTCGTAGCCTCACCCTATCGGCCGTTGGTAGATAAATTGGATAGTCCAACACAAGTTAAAGGGACCAGCAAGAACAAGAAAATCTGAAGAGACACTGTCCGTTTCCACAAGAACTGATCATTATTGTACATTCCATGCCAGATGGTCAGACCGATTCAGTCATAGCACATCATTTGTTGGTTTATCATGTCACATTAACCCACCAAGAAGAGACAGCAGAGAGAGAAACACGCCAACATCTGGGACCAGCAGACCAGTTAGGATGAATCCAAGCATCTGCAACGCTGCAGGGCGACTTTACACGTCCAGAATCTCTGCCAATGCTTTCTGGAGTCTGTCGTGGGCTCTCTGGACCCTCTCCATAGGAGTCAGCTTGTCATCGTCCACCTGGTCGCCTCGCACTGCCTGGAGATTGGTGGGATTCGCTGCGGGATTGTTCACCATCGACTGAGCATGCAGCTTGCGATAAATCTTCTTGCGGAGGTCCTCACGCTCCTCCATTTTGGCCTTCATTCTCTCCTGAATGGCTTTGGTGAACTCATGGGCATGGACCCAGGTCTGGGCCTTGTTACACTCCGGATTGGTGTATCTGAGGATGGCTGCGATAGCCTCGTCCGAGAGAGCAGGGCGTCCCTTGGTGGCTCCGTCATACACAGGCTGCTTGTGATTGGTCTGGCAGACATGTGAGCGATGCTGGATGGGCAAGGACTTTGAACACTCACGCTCTGAGGTTTATTGGGCCCTGGGACCTTCTTGCCAATCTCGTTGCGAGCCTGGAAAGGCAGTCCGAGTGTGGCCTGTCGAGCTGCCTGGGACTGAGCCATCATAACCTTCGCAATCTCCTCGCGGTTGATGCTGATACGCTTGGAGGTTGGATTTGGCTTAGACTGAGTCTCATTGGGGCCATCCTTTGCTTTGACTTTCGGGGTATCACCCTCGATTTCGCGGGCGTTGCGCTTCATCTTGGGATCCGACTCCTTCTCGTCTTCGATAGCTGAGGGGAGAAGCCTAACGATATGTCAGATCAAATGCAATAGTAGAGTTAACGAGACTGACAGGATCTCGAGGAAAGGAAAACGACTGGAGAGATGCCCAAGGAGAAGACCAAGGGAGATGAATGCAAATAAATGTCATGAGAAGTTCTACTGACCCTCGCATCTTAGTGTGTTGGTGTGTTTTGCTCGGCATGGCTCCGCTTGTGGTGGTGAGCGAATAGCGGTGGTGATGGCAGAGACGTTGCACGGAAAGCGAGTTTTGTCGTGATGCGGACTCTCTTCTAGCCCTGGAAAAGCCCTGGTGCTGGGAGAATTTTTCTCTTGAAAGGGTCATGTTGCCACTGCTGGGATGAAATAGTGAATGCGCAGTGGTCTCAGTTGGATATCCAGCGACCAGCCTGCCTCCAAGGCTACGTCACAACAAAACGGTGACTGCTTGTCTTGAAATATCAATCCCAGCTTCCTCGCGTTTGTCGCCATGTTAGAAAGGATTTTAGGATTCATTTTGACCCTTGTTACATATACAAGGTATCTAAATCATCCAACCGATTCCGATACAGCTTCAAATTCGCCTTTACCCAACAGTTTGTCTAGTTCCAGAACCATCACTACGGTACTATCAAGCTGTCCTTGACAGACGAGAAGTGAAATGACTTCCTCATTTGGCACCGAATTTCAAAGAACGGTCATTAATATTCATAAAACATGTTGTATCTCATAGCTGAAAGCTTCGTTAACTTTTTCCCCGGTCGAGTCTCGATCCCGTAGCCCGTCCAATCCTCCTTGATCAAATCTGCCGCGCGCTCTGCAATAGCGTAAATGTTAGCCATCGGATGTCCGCAAAGCTGAAACGGATAAATAGACGCATCAACAACGCGAACATTGGTCGTGCCATACACCTGCAGCCGATTGTCGACGACTCCGCCAACAGAACGGGGCATCATGGCCGCTGTGCCGATGGCATGGAAATTGGACGCATCTGCGGAACTGAGTTAGAGAGACATTCCCAGAAAGAAGGGAGAATTCCCCCACATACAGTTATCTTTCAACCAGTTCGCCCACACCTCATCCGCGGCATCCCCAGGCACCGCCGACAGACCAGGCCTCGATTCCATCCCCTCGAGCGGTGCGGAGCGGAACATCTGCCTCATAAACCTGGCGATCGCAACCTGCAGATGGATATCCCAGTCCAACATGCCGTAATCGGGATTAATCACGGGCTGAGCCGCCGAATCCGAAGAGCGGATGTGCACGTTTCCGTGCGCAAAGGGAGGAGGCCTCAGAACCCGGGCTTATTCATATCAATATCTGTGGGATGATTTACCATTGATCGTGTTCCCACCACCCAGAGCTCGTCCGGCCCGGAGGATCTGTGCCTCGCCGCCGAAGACCTGTGCTTCGGACGTGAACTACCAGTCTATTTCGGTTCTAAACGCACGGGAGTTCGCGTCAACATCGGTCACGTTCTCGTTGTCGAGGACTGAGGAACGGATACATTGGGGTCCTCGGAGAGACGGTTGGGCACAACAAGCCCGCTGACTCCTCCTCTTCCGATGATAAAGTCATATTCTGGGGCCAGAGCAGTGACTAGAGTGAGAAGGAGAAAGAACACAGTGAGAATCATTGTGTGGTGGGTGAGGCGCCTGTATGAACGAACGATAGAGGCACGGAGGGTGCGGAGATTAGGATGTTACTATTACTTCTTAGACGAGATAGTGAAGAAGAAGCAGTGAATGAAAGCAGTCTTGTCAATCTAAGGCTCAATATATACAAATTTGCACTAGCGCAGGTATCTCTATGAACAAACACCCATCGCTACCTACCATACTTGACTCAAAGCTTCGCATTTCTCTGCTTCTCGAACGCCTTCACAGCTCTCAACGCAGCATCTTCATACGTCCCTTTCTTCTCCTCCACCTGCTCCCTCCACGCCAGGTTACCCGCATGGTTATCCAGGATGTCCAGCGTATGCCGGTACATCTCCTCCTTCATCGTACCATAGATCCCCGTCGCAGCCTTGGTCTGCAACCCCCGCTCCCGAATCAACTGCAGCGTCTCCTCAAGCCCACCTACGCCGTCCACCAATCCCACAGCAACAGACTGCGGACCCGCGAACCGTCTCGCCTCAAGAATCAGATCCCGGAACGCGGACGGAGACAATTTCTCCCGGAAGATGCTCATCATGGGGCTCTGCAGCGGGACCCCGAACTCGAGCTCGTTGATGCACAGAAACCCCTTGGTGGGATTCTGGATCCGGTAGTCGTGGTACATGGCTAGCATGAGCCCTCCTGCGAAGGCGTGCCCGTTGAGCAGGCAGATTGTTGGCATGGGGAACCTGCATCGTGTTAGTTGGATGCTACGTTGTGAGGTCTCAGAAACATACGTGAGAAAGCGCCGGAATAGCTTCCAGAGCCACTTATCGAGGAAGCCCTCTGTAGTAGTTGCGAGTTCGAGGTCGAGCCCGTTGCTGTAGAATTTGGGGATGCCGCTCGTGGTGATCACGACGCCTTTGGGGAAGCGGTGTTCGATTATGTCTAAGGCTAGAATGAGGGCGTCGATGAAGGTTGGGGTGAGTCTGTTGTCTTTTGGCGAGGTGAAGGTGAGGAGGTAGATGTTTTTCTCTTTCTCGGAGGAGGTGGGATTGGTGCAGACGATGCTGCCTCCTGTGGAGGAGATGGGGATGGTGAACAAGGACATGATGGCTTTGTAGTGGAGAGTGCTTTATCGATCTTTGCTAGTATTAGAGTGAAGGATTTCACAGCATGAAGCTATGTACATCATTGTCAAGATGATATGCTTTTATGGAGTGTTAGGAGTAGCTCTTCCTTGAACCTCGGTTGGACCGCTCATAGAACGAATTATAATCAATCCTTGCGGTATATCACATGCTTCGAGGTCCGATAAATAATCATATCCACAACTATATCTTCAGTTCCAACATATGATTTCTGCGTAATCAGGCTGGAGATGGGATGAAGTTGATTGTTTGGATGCACTTATGCTGTGCTTTGGTCTCAGGCTGGACATGGGTGCCTTGGGACCACAATGCACCATTAGCTCAGTTTAACCCGATGATCATAGGGGACCAACACCGACAGGAGGCTATAGATCTTCTCCAGTTGATGATGAAATGAGTCAACAAACTGAAGGGCCACTCTGCAGGGATGAAAGAACATCACCAATAAGAACGGGACAAAGACCAACAGTTGATTAAGTCTCCGAATGTCAGAGGAACTCTCCGCGGTTCGATGTACCCGGGATCTTTCAAGCTTCAACTCGGTGAAATTTGTCTTCTAATCTTACCCCACTGTGAAATCAAAAATGGCAAGCATTGCATTCCCAGAGCTTGCCAAGCTCCACACTCTCTCAACTTCCCATACATACAACTATGTCTACCATGCAGCAACTGCTTCACGAGCAACCATCCTCCTCCTGCACGGGTTCCCGTCTTCCTGCTATGACTGGCGTCACCAGATCCGTCACTTCATCAAACTAGGATATGGAGTCCTGGCACCAGATCTACTGGGGTACGGCGGCACCTCCAAACCCACCGCGGTGGACGAGTACAAGCTCAAGAGTATGGCAAGGGAGATCATAGAATTACTGGAGCACGAGGGTCTGAGACAGGTCCATGCCGTGGCGCACGATACTGGATGTAATCTCCTTTCAAGGCTAGCAGACTATTACCCCGACCGTCTGCTGTCATGCACGTTTATTGCTGTGCCCTACTCTAAGCCGGGGGAGCATTTTGACTTGGACATGGTAAACAGGTTTACAAAGCAGTTGTTGGGATTCGAGAAGTGTGGGTATATCGAATTTTTCGTAGAGGATGAAGCAGGCAGTACTTTGGATCAGCATGTGAGAGATGCACTCATTGTCAGGAGAGCTCTCAGGCTAACCTTGCGTTCAATGACAGCCGGACTCGTTCTTCACGTTGTTCTACCCCGATAGCCCAGACTTGTGGGCTGAGCATCTTGGCCCTGTAGGCGCCGTAAAGGCATGGCTTCAGAATGACAAGCAAGGTCCTTTGGCGTCCTATGTCAGCGACGAGGTATATTAACATCGCAAGATCCATTGAATCCGCTGACAAGCTCAGGAACGAGCTATGCACAACAGGATCTTGCAAGGCCACCACAAGCCAGCACTCAACTGGTACCATGCTCTTGTCAGGAATGTGAACAAGGATGACGAGGTCGAAGCAAACCTCGATGCAAAGCTCAAGATGCCAGTCTTCATGATCGGCCCGCAACCGAACAAGTTTGAGATACCCGGGTTCCCCGAACAGATGAAAGACTTCGCCGAGGACTTTACGCTCAAGCGAGTCAGTACGACAGGTCACTGGATACAGCTTGAGGCGAGAGAAGAGCTGAATGCAATGCTTGAAGCATTCCTTGCACGCCCTGGCTTTGTGGGTAAAGTATAGTCATGTTCCCGTGTTGCACGCAAACGCAGACGACGACAGCCTAGACGGGTTTCACTCAAAGAAATGTTAATGTATTATAAAACAGCATAGTATTGAATATCAATCTCCCTTCAAGTCTTCAGATTAAAACAGTTCTCCCTTCCTCAGCTCCAAAGTTCCAAGTACATAGATTCAGCGCAAGAATTGGACCTCAACCTCCATATCTTGGACGACGCTCCCGTAATGTGACTTCCAAGACATGCAGTTTAGTTCTTCGATGGAGCTGGCTTGACCCTGGTCGCCCTGTAGATCTCAGGCCTCTCGAGATCATTGATCGTGCATCAGCAAACTGGAAAGAAGTAGGCCTGTCTACTTCCAGAAATGTAGGAAACTAAGACAGGTCGGTCGTGTCCTCGACGAGTTCATGATAATTTGAGATATAGCTGATGAGCAGATCAGTGAATTTTATTAATAAAAAGGAACATTATGGAGTTCGCTTCAACTAGGCGGTAACGAGCAGCTTTCATTTTCAGTGGTATATATATATGAGACGTGGTTGTCCATGAACACCACACAGAACACCTCAACTCGCGAATGACAAGCAGTGACAACGTAGATAGCCAAAGCTTCGAGTAAATCAGATTGATTGTGTTAGCCGTCATTTACACTCTCCCACATTGGAGATAGAAGTCATCATAAAGGACGATCGCGAGTGAAGCAAGGCATCGTCACTGACGTCATGCATCCATCAAACTGCTTATCTACCGCGAGGACGCCAGACATTCCATGAATCAATCTATTGTACAATCACAGGAACACGAAGCCATCGTATCGCCCCTTTCCATTAATTAGTTTTTCATCGCTTAGCTGCGTTCGCAAGCATCATCAAAATGGAATCCCCCGAACAACCAGCGCAACCCTCCAAGCAAGCCGCATACGACCAATCCCAGAACCCCGTCACCCAGACACCCCAAGAGCAGCGAGTTCAGCCTCACCAGCGCCAGCGCGGTGATCCAGTCTCCTTCATTACCCGTCGTACCGCAGACTCCAAACCATCCAATGACAAAGAACTCGCAAGACTAAAGCAGAGGCGCGAACAGGAGCAGAAGATTCTGCAAGCCGCCTCTGATGTTGACTTGGAATATGGCGTGGAGGAGCAACCCGCAGAAGGAGACATTGCTCGGGCGGTAAGACAGAAAAGCGAGCGAGCACAGGCTGGGGCGCATGCCGGTCCCGTGGGCAGTGCACAAGGGCCTGGAAACCCTGGATTTGGAGAAGAAAGAGATCTTGCTGCGGACATGGGGCGAAAGAGGGAGGAACATGATCGAATTCTAGGCGATCGTGTTGGCCAGAGTCCTGCGGAGCCTGATGGAGAGGCCGCCGAGAGGGAAGCGCTGAGACAGCGGAAGCTGAAGGAAGAGGAGAATCTGGATGTGAAAGGAGCTGTTCGTGCAGGTACAGGAGATCCAGTTGCCTGAAACAAGTAGGCACGGATAAATTGGAGCTGGAAAATGTGTTTTAGTAGATAGACATGAGGATATGTCATTGCTAATTGTACATAACATGCAATCGGGTATCAAATCAAATGCTAAAAAGATGAAGTGTGGATCAAGTATCAGCATCATCGCCCTCACCAACGGAGACCTTCTTCAAGGATAGATCCCGCTTCAAATCCTGAATACGCTTGGCGAGCTTGTGCTTCAGGATTTGGTTCTGCATGTTCTCCCACTTGACCGTCTCGGCGCGAATAAGGGCCTCGAGCTCGGCAATCTCTTCGCGATGTTGTTGGAACTGCCGCTGTTGCTCAAGCTGCTCGTCATCCAGTTCGTCTTCAGGCACATCCGCCTCTTCGTCAGCATCTGAGTCACTTTCATCGCCCGATGTATCCACTGCAGGTGTGGAAGGTTTAGTCGCCATTGGAGTTCCAGCTTGATAGAGATTCGCAAGGCCAGTATCCGAGGGAGGCGCTCCCTGTGGCTGCGCTTCATTGTCTCCGCGCAGAGCAGCTTCCATCTCCTCCAGGAGAGGATCGAGACCTCCATCATCGGCAGCGACCTCCTCCATGCCCTCATCGAGCTCGCCCTCTGCGTCCTGTTCATCGTCATAATACTCGTCTTCCTCGTAATACTCTCCACTCTGGACAAGTCCCTCCGCCCGGTTTAATGATGTTTTGTCCAACAATTCGTAGCGAGATGCAATAGCGGCTTCGTCTTGCGCGATCAGATCCTCCACAGCCTTCTCCACTTGTTCTATCGTCCGCGTGCTGAGTCGTTCGCGGAACCGCCGCTTTCTCACGTAACGCAAAGGGGGTGTCAGACCATGCGGATACTGTAAAGTCTTTTCGTCCAGGATCTCGACGTCGGACGGAAGAGGGTAATTGAGGGCCTCTGCATCGCTCGAAACAGGCCCCAAGACTAAAAGCATCTGACAGATATCCGCAGACTTATACCATCCACGCCGATCCCAACTCTTCATGCCTTCGACGATACAGGGCAAGTCCACCAGCGTCGCTGCGTACTGTTTATCACGGATCCGCAGGACGGCGCGTCGGCCCTCGCGCGTGAGTGGCTTGAAGGAAAATTCTGACCGATCGAATCGTCGTTCGTTGATCGCTTGACGTAAATATTCGCAGTCTTCGCCGGGAAGCATGCGTAAAATGAATTGCTCCTCGATGCAAGGATCGATTTCCGTATCAGAGGCTTCAGAGTCGTAGCCAACGCCGACAGGTCTGTTGGGAACCAGCCCCTTGTTCTTGATTCGGATCGACTGTACTCCTGGCTTCTTGGAAGTATTGAGCTTGATGCGTTTCGGTCCCACGGGCTGCGCGGATGCCTCTGGTGCAGAGGGACCTGCGAGCCCCTCCGCCGGTCGCTTTCTCGATGGCTTCTTCTTCTTTGCCTTCTCTTCCTCTTCGGCCGGTTGAGGTTTGCGCGCTATTTTTAATGTGATCTTCCGCTGAGGTGTTTCTGACGAGGGAGGGGGAGGCTGACTCGGTGGCTGCGAAGCTCCCTCGGGCGCCTTCTTCTTGCCCAGCGTGAGCTTGAGAGAAGGGCGAGGGGCGTCAGACATGATGACGATGTATGATTAGGGAAAACAGAGCACTCCACAGAACCGGCAACACCGATGAGATTTGAAAAGAAGAAGTAATCCTCTGAAATCGTGTTGTGCCGTTGTCGTGATGTGTGAGAGAGAGAAGAACCAAGTGGAAGGAGACATGAGAACGACCGGCAGAAAGTGTTGTATCTTTCGCTCCGCCTTTCTCTCACCTCTCAATCAATAATCCAACCAACACTGATCAGTTCACAGTCATCTCTTTGTTACTCGACCGGTATCTCTCTGCTACAGCTTGCCTGTCATATTTCGTCTTATTTACTACGTTTAACCGACAGGTAGCAGCATCATGTCCGGGCCCAACCTACACAATGCTCTCCTCCGCCCACCCATCATTCAGATCTTGCGCGCAGCTGGCTTCCATGCCACGCGTCCGTCCGTCTTAGATACACTAGCCGATCTTACAGCTCGGTATATGATGATTCTTGCATCATCTGTTGCATCCCATGCAGCCAACGCTCACCCGAACGATCCTGCCCCTGCGCCGGTGCTAGAAGACGTCTACCAAGCACTTCAGGACGTTGGCGCACTACGACCGCAATTGCGCGAATGGGAGGAGGATTGGCAAGGCGAGGAAGATATGCGGGGACTGGAGAATTTCTTGGGTTGGTTCACAGGACCGGCAAACCGTGAAATCCGGCGAGTGGCTGGCTTCCTACCTAGCGAGGGTGACATGATCGACCCCGAGTCCGTGGAGAAGGAAGATTTCCTTACAGCCCTGAAGAAAAAGCACAGCAAAACAGGCGAGGAGTCTCGATATGCGGGCACTGTGCTTGGCAAAAGCGCCGAGGAACATCCGATCGTTATAGAGGGAGGTGTTCCCAGCATCCAAGAATGGAGCCATCAAGTGCGGTCGCGGGCGCCATATGTTGCTGAGAGCGACTCGTCTGGTGTCAGTAGTGCACCCAGCAATTTGTCAGAAGCAGATGGTATGGAAGTGTGAGGAAGCACGAGGTCACCCGACGTTCAATAAGATGCTCAAACCATGCACACTCAATAAAAGGTTCACCAAATTTACAGCCAGACCGACCATCAACGGCAACAGTCAAGCAGCCGAGAGTCTTCGAAGTCCGCCTCCACATCGCGTCTGGCGTCTCAGTCAGATTTCAGTATGAAGGCTGAATAAATCTGGAGCAGGCTCATGCTTGATTTCCGGCGAAGCGCCAGTAATTTTCGCCCAATCTCGACCCCGTGACCGACTGATCTGCCTTCACGATCGAGGTCAAGATCCAAGCCTTGCCCAGGCAAACGACCGGACGGGGCTGACAACACGGCTTGTCTCTCCCCGGCATATACTATGATCGTGCGAGATCATGGAATCCCCCTGACAGGTCAACCCGTGGTGACGCCAGTTTCCCGCAACCAGAGATAGCTTATGTCTAGGTCATGTACTTAGCCGTGAAGTGAAGCCAAATACCAAAATGCTCTTGTATTGGCAGTAGCCAGGGAGACAATGTTTAGCACATTCCGAAATGCTTTAGAATTGTAGACTATATCTGTAATAGGCTGTGCTATGGAGACGACTCTTGGCCTCGCGGTGACATCAACGGCTCATCCTTTCGCTTCCTCATCCCCGCCATCTTCAACCTCCGCATTACAGTAAAGAAGTCCAGCATCATGGTGTATGCCTTTGCTCTCCCTACCACCGCCCATCTTTCCTTTCAGACTTTTCTCTCATCTAGCACACATCCATCTCTACCCCAGGCTGCGTCTACCGCTCGACATGCACTGCGACTCGCTCTCAAGGCCCACAAAAGACTACCCCACAGTCCACAACGAGATGCCCACCTCATCACAATCCTCGACGCGCTGAACAACTACCTGCCGTATCTCACTGCTATCTCTCATGGATTGAGCGGCAGACCTGTCGAAAGTGGAAGCAGCACAGGTGGTGAAGAAATCGAGGTCACTCTCCACAGCGAGCTCGAAACAGAATGGCGAGCTACATTAAGCTCAACCCCGTTATCGCTGAAAAGCCGACCCTCAAACGGCCGAGTTCGCGGACAAGGCATCGACTTTGAGATCGCCTTTGTCCTCACGACACTAGGCTACGTGCTGAGCGGCCTGGCTCGCTCAGGCGTCCTACGCGCTCTCTACGCCCCCACCACTCCAACCCCAGAACAGCGCACCGCGGCCGTCCAAACCGCCACGAAATACCTCCTGCAAGCGAGCTCAGTACACTCCCTACTCGCGTCTTCGCCTTCGTTTACAGGCGCAGCACGCCAGACGGGCACAGCCACCGCCGTACCAGACCTGGACCCGGCGGCTCAGGCGGCACTGTCGTCACTTGCGTTAGCTGAAGCGACACTCCTGGCTGTGTTGAAAGACGACTCCTATGTCGCGGCTTGCATACAGGCTCGAAACCCAAACGATAAGGATTGGATGGTGCGGGCGCCGGAGATCCCCAAGGTGCGGGCGCTGCTCTTTGCGCGCCTGTGCGTTCGTGCGGCCGAGTATGCGGAGCAGGCGGCTGCTGGCATGGGAGCGGTTGGCGCGCATGGGAAGATCGGAATTGACGAAGATGTGGTTGGCTATGCGCGAGTTCTGGGCCGTGTCGCGCGGGCTCGGGCTTGTCGGTTTTTCGGCGTTGATGCGGAGCTTGCGGGGAAGATAGGGGAGGGGATTGCCTGGCTGCGGGCAGCGAAAGGCGCGTTGGGTTTGAGAAGTGCATCTCAGGGAGAGAAAGAAGCGTCAGGCAAGAGCAAAGGGGGCTTTTCTAGATTGAAGAAGGAATGGGCTGAGAGACGGGAGGAGCGAAGGTTGGAAAAGGAGTCGGGCGGCAAAGACCGCGCCGCGAAGGGTGAGCTCGATCCCGGCGATGATGCAGGCAGGGAAGAAGAGTGCCGTGTGATCGAAATGCTAGAGACAAAGTGGGAGAGGATGAATGACACGGTAAGCCTATTTTCAGCAGTCCTTGAGCATGAAAGGTCTTTGACAGATTGATAGATCAACACGCAACTCATTCCACCTTCGACGGACCTCTTAGCCAATCTGCCGTCCGGTCGCGACATTCATTCACCACCTGGTCCTTATAAGCTCCCGTCCCTGGACGAGGAACAACTCGTGCGAATGCGTGCACCACCGGCAGAGGATGACTATGAGCCCCGTATGGACATGGATGACAGTGACGACGAGTTGACTAGCCCTGCTGGGGTTGCTCCAGGAGCGTTTCCAGAGCGAAGCGAAAGCACTTATTATTGACGATACCCTGCTTCAAGAATACGACGACGTTCAGTGCATTGTATACACAACATACTGACTTGTTCACAAGCGTAGATGAACTCAAGAGCCATTGCCTCGTGGAAGACTGACATCAGTCTACACAGGCATGTTCGCTCCAACCTCGTATGAACATGTAATGATGTATTGCAATGGTGTCAGTGTCAAGATATATGTACAGGAAACCCGAACAAAAAACAATACAATCCATCTATCTCAACAATGCCCTGCCCATCCTACTCTTCACTCAATGCCAGGTATCTCCGGCAATGACTAGACTAGCCCTATCACCACCCTCAACCGAAAGACAAGGAAAACAGATGACATGACACCCATTGATTCACTGCAAAGCTAAAACACACAAACCCAAAGCATACGCACAACCTCGCCGGTGCTCACTCACGCCGACTTCTCCCCCTCGCCCGCAAAATAGTTCTTCTCCTGGAACAGATAGCCCTTGACCTTGCGCTCTTTCAGCAACTCGAAATATTTCTCTGCAGATTGCAATCGTGACCCATTAGCTATGCCACCACCGCCACAACCCTCGGAGACAAAGGAACCCCCGGAGGAAACTCACCCCTCAACTTCCCACACTTCTCCAGATGGTTTACACCCTCACGAGCATAACACTTGCCCAATTCCTCGCCGACAAGTCGGGACATCATGCTGCGCACCCATTGTTCACGGATAATGGCGTCGCGGGCATTGTGCAGGGCGACGTTGTCCTCGAAGTCGACGCCTTCGTATGTCGGGGGCACGGTGGGCTTCTTAGCCAGGAATGCGGCGGATTCGGGGGTGGGCATTTTGATTCCTTTTTTTTCTCTTTTTGTTGGTTGAGGTTGTCGGAGAGGATTGGTCGTCTGGGAGGGATGTGAGGTCCGCTGTGCTGGGAGGAGCTGGTTTAGCTGGTTATGAGCTTGTCGGGGTGATTCTTGTGCCTTTTCATGGATGTCGTCGGCGGAATGGGACTGGGGAATTGGAGTGATGTGATTGGCTGCGCTGTAGGCGGTAAGACGTAAGGCGGGCGAGATATGCTTAATGTGCGTTTTCTAAGGCGGTAAGGCAGGTTTTTCGACTACATATCTTGATTATCCTGACCAGGTGAGGCTACGAATTCGATGCAATATCGGACATTTAAAAATACAATTAGGTTCATTATAAATGGTAGACAGATATGAATCGGAAGCACCAAGCGCCACGCCAAATCAAACAACCTCAACCAGAGACGCCTCAGAGGCTGCAGCCACCATGCAAATTAGATCAATCCAAGAAAACAATCAAGTCATACATCGATCAGTACAGGAGATCTGGCGCTCAGGGAGATAACTCATAAGTCCTCGTATGCAGTGAAAAAAAGGCCGACCTTGCAAGGAAGAAACAGTTATATTCATTGCTGTTGTTCTTGCGGCTTGTCCTCCTTCGGCAGTAGTCTGCTATAAAGTTCGCCCAGTCCATCCTTCAAACGCTGCCAGCGCGTGCGGTTGAGCTTCTTGCTGAGCTCGCGATATTGGTACATCTCCCCCCAGCAGTCTCGGCCGAACTGACAACCGGCCATATTCACCATGAAGTCACGTTCCTTCTCCGAGTAATGCACGTCGGGATCGTCGCCTTCACCACAAGCTCCTGGAGGGAATGAGTTGATGTAGCGCTGAGGCGTAAAGGCGACATTGCTGCGAATCCACGGTTGACTTTGGTACAGATACTCCAGCGCATCCTGTTCCTTGTGCTCCCAGTCCATGTGCTTCTGCTCGTACATAACAGGGTCCCACCAGAGATCCAATAGCCGATCAGACCACAGCGAGCGTTTAATGAAGAATGAACCCAAGTTGAAGCCTCCGCAGTCTTGTGACAGCAAAAAATCGATAGAGGATGGATTCCCGTCTCCTTCCGCCGAGCGGGACAGTTCGTCCAGATAAGGGGCTGTCGGTGGGTGGCTGATGTTCAGCGGGTTGTATAAGTTGATATCGCGATACGTCAGTTCGCCCAACCGATCGAAGATATGATCTTGCAGGGAATAAGAGTACTCCATGATCCAAGTGTTTAGGTCCAACCACCAAAACCTACATCAATCAGTTAGACACGGTAAATTCCACATGCAAGGCTTGACTGACCACTCCGCATTTGGATACTTCCTCATAGCGTCCCGGATGATATCAACTTTCTCCCAGCTCTCCCGCCACTCATGCGAGTACCGCTTCTTGGCCAACATGTTGACAATCTCCAGTTCGTAACCCCACCGCTTCGCGTACTCCTCCTTGTTAGAGATACTGTTGCGCTCGATGGCCCATTCGCGCGCTCCCTTCCACTCCATGACCCCTCCTTCCACATTGGATTGGAGGATGATCACGAAGTTGCGTCCTCCGCCAAAGGATGATCGCCGGTAACTTTGAACAATAGCTGCAAGCACCCAGAGTCAACAAATCTGTTCACACACACAGTCACGCACAAGGCTAGGATTTTGTTTCGCATACCTGTCCAGAAGAACAAATACCCAAGGAAAAGGACAATCAGCGCCAAAATGGCCCGCGACCGCCTCCTCCGCATCAAGCCCCTGGCGAACCCGAATCGCAACCCTGTCCCGGAATAGTTCTGCCCCCGCCAGTATTCATCCTTGTCAACGTATTCATTTCGCGCCGAACCATTCATACGAAACCGAGGCAGGCTAGACGTGATCTTGCGTTTCGACCTGGAGAAAAACCCGTTATTCCTTGTCGAGAAAGACGGATATCCTCGAACTTCGTCGCTCTTCGCTCGAGCCGCTGCCCACGATATGCCGCTGGGACCGAGTGAGTTAGGTGAGAGAAAACCGCTGCGCGGGGTCGAAGTTCCACTGCCGGGGGTAAGGCCCGGACTTGACCACCCTCCTCCCGGGTGGGGAGAGGGTGATCGAGAGAGGGACATGGGGTATCGAGGCCGTCGGGGAACTTGAAGATGGTGGAAATGTCGGCGCGGTGATTCTCATACAAGCCTCTGGTTTCCGGCTGGTGGTAACTCAATGCAGGCGACCGCAATCGTTACCGCTGGCACTCAATAATAGGATCGTCGCTGTTGAAGTAGGAACCGTCCAGGAGGTCGATCTTCGGCGGAGTAAACGTGGCCAAGGGCCAAGAATTCCTCCAGGAGCGCAAGGTGGTACGGGAGTAGTATGTGACCAGAAAACAACAAAAGAAAGATAACAAGGGAGAATCATCAATACGGAAATGGAATAGTAGCCATTCAAGCATAAAGGGGACTGACTTTCGCCGTGAACGGGTCTGCCCGTTTCCGTCGAGAGCGAAGAATTTAGGGACTAGATTTGGGGAACCGTGGAACGTTGACGGGGGAACCTATAGATAGACAGGAGCACAGATGAGCGATAACAATAGAATTGTTTGATGCTACGTTGACAGCGACATGATGATGATGATGATGATGTACCCTGTGCGACATGACGGATAGAGATAGTTCAGTCAAGAAGCCTGTCTCACATATTGACCAGAGTCAGAAGACAGATCTAATCAAAAATAAGATTACATGATGGGACTGCCATGAGAAGAGAAAAAATGATTCGAGAGTCTCCATTTAGCGGGAAATTAAATCGGGAACAGTAATATTCCAACCAGATCTAAGTGGTTCTTCTGACCAGCATGGATTATGGCAAAGGACTTCAACGAAGGAAGGCAGGATGGATCAACTAGACTTTGAGTAGTTTAAGAGATGGTAATCTTCCATGCTAACTCTCTAGACTTGTGGAAGCTTGTGGTGTTAACAGATTGTGAGATACAACCTAACCAAATAGAAAGGGAATTACCATAAGATTACCATACACCGTCACCATTTATCAGAAGTTCATTGGACCCTGAATTGTCTCTTTCGGAATAGTGCTCATGACCTCATTCGTTACAAAATGTGATGATCGACAAATGCGTGGCTTTGCGTACCTGCAGACATCGCTACCTATGGATACAGTGAGTACTAGGAGAACCCCCATTCGATTTACGAGTCAGAAATGATTGAGTCGACTTCATTTACAGATATCGTAGAACTTGGACCAATGCTGTATGCTCAACTCGGATGCTGATTCCCAACGAAACCTCGCAGAAACGTAGTGTTCCGCAGTAGAGCCACAGAGTGAACAGCTAACAATAGGTAGCTAACAATAGCAGCGCCATAAACCATCCAAAAAAAAGCAGATGACCATCCCAAATCTACCTAACCCAAGCGCCCTTTCTCATTTTACATTTATACCGTGTTTCTTTCCCCCATCGTTATCTTTGCGCACCGGCAGTCGATTGCCAGCCACGCCCTCCTTAGACATCAACACCTTCCGCACCACGAAGCCCTTTTCCTCCTCTGGTCGCGAGCGTGCGCTGTCTCCATGGTAGAATTCGCACTGAAACTTCAAGAACTTGTTGCGATGTCTGTAGATTGTGATGATATCGCCGGTGTACAGTTTCCCAAAGTGGAACCCCTCCCGAGTGCTGCTTCCCTCTGACCCACGGCGCAGTTCTGTGTCATTGACCCAGATGCACTTGCGAGTCTTGGTCGAAAGAATAGCCATTACTCCAGGAACCTCCATCCAGTTGCGCCCTGCCGCAATCTGAGCCTCGATAGCCGGCGCCCAGAAAGTCACTTCCAGTGCGTATGCAGGAATCCTCGTGTCCATAGGGTCAGGATGGCAGATGGTTGCTAGAGGACCACGCCCCCAGGATGTCATTCGATCTTCCAAGCGGATCGTGAGGTCGAATATCGATCCCGGGAGAGTAGTAAGCTTTCCTAAAAGCGGACGAGACTGTTCATGCCGGTGAAGAGAGATGGTCGGAGGAATTTCGGTGGGCATCTCATGTCGCAGGGCTGCTGAAGTGGTGTCGCTCATTATGCCCTCTGGTGGATGTGAGATTTGTCGACCGGTTCGAGCGTCGATCGTGACCGCCAATTCAATGTCAAAAACCTCCCCGGCACTCGCTTCGGGTTTATCAGAGGGGACTTTGCTATTTTCCCTGGTGATCTCCCGACTGGAACGTTCGCTAGCGGTATCGGGAAGTGGTAACTCAATCCGGCGGCTGAATTTGGCTCCCTTCGGGGTCGAAGTACTCGGGTGCGTTTCCTTGTTGAGTTCCGGGCCAGGACTTCCACCGACTCCTTCATCCACGCTAGTCTTCAGAGCCGGCAGCTCGGTGGCCGCCGGGGGACCGTGTGCCGAAGTGCCAGGGTGCCACGAGTTCATGTTCAGCTGCCCAACGAGATTCTCAGCCCCCATCAAGCTTGGCGCGGATCCAGCAAAGGGATTGTCCGGAAGGGAAAGGACAGAGTTTAGGCTGTTGCCGTCGCTTATAATCGACTCACCGGTTGAAGAAACGAAGTCATGAACGCTAAGGTCGTCACCGCCGAACGCATTCATACTGGCTCCAAAGACATTGGAACTGCGCAGGGCAGAAGAGGTAATTTCGCCAAATAAGCGTCTGGGAGTACTTTCAGGGATTGGCCGAGCAGCTGGGAAGCTTTCAATGTTTGGGAGTGATGGATAGTGAATGTCAGCAGGAAGATGGTCGATCCTGGGCCTCTTGGATTGTGCCAAGTCGTTGGAATCGTGGCTTTCGTCACCGGTAGTAACCGGTTCTGGATTGTCATTGAGCGAGATCTGTGACGCATCAAGCTCATTCTCCAGATCTTCACCAATATCAGACAGGGCCCCGAAGTCCGCGGGTTGAATATCGTTATCATCGTACTCGTCAACATCTGGCACATCACGTATCCACGGATGTTGAAAGCATTCACTTTCCTTCGGCCGTGAATGAGGGTCACGGTTCAGAAGGCGCCTAACAAAATCGACACCGGCCTCCGATACACCTTCTCTACGCAGTACGTCATAATCAGGCTCGGTAGTCATGATATTCCGCAACATCTGAGACCCTCTGTCGTCGCCTCGACCCGTGTACGGAGGTGTACCGCTAAGGATATGGAATAGTACCGCACCGAATGACCACATATCGACGGACTGATCGTATGGGGACGTTTTCGGAGGACTACAAACCAATATAAGCCATGCCCGCAATGAATAGACGTTGACTTACGGATCACCCAATCGACGTCTTTTTCTGACTTCACCTCGTCGATAGTTCTCATATTCCGGATACACCTCGGGCGCACAGTACAACAAAGTGCCACAAAATGTCTTCAAGAAGGTCTCCTCTTGAACGACCTTCGACAATCCAAAGTCTGACAGTTTCACTTTTAGCGGTTCAAGCGAAGCGATCAGGATGTTATCTGGCTTTATGTCACGATGCGTGATCCTGCGTTTGTGGAGATATTGCAATGCATGCAGGAGCTGCCGGGCCAATGTTTTGACCATGTCTTCAGGAATCTTGCCATGGGTTGAAAGATAAGTAGAAAGCTCGCCGCCAGGTACATATTCCATGATAATATAAATCCATCTGTCATGTTCATGGTGATCAATGTATTGCACGATGTTGGGCTGTTCTCAGTGGTGATTAGTTCTAAGAGTCCTGTACCAAACGAATGGGTTCCAAAACTCACATGTTTGAGATCTCTCATGATTTTCATTTCATTGTCGACCTTCTGATCAAGAATCCCGTTCTTCATGAACCTCCTCTTGTCGAGCTCCTTGGCGGCGTACACGGCTCCGTGTTGTTTTGTGGCAAGCTTGTAAACAGTTGCGAACGCTCCTTTTCCGATTTGGCCAGTCACATTGTACATGCTTCCGCCTGTCCAGTGCATTCCATACGCATTGGCTACTGTCCATTCCAGACTTGGTCGCACCGAGCCTTGAAGGTTCTTCTGCATGGCACCTGCTGGTTGCCTCTGAACTCGCTCGAGGTAACGAAGCATATTCTCAGTGTAGCGCATTGCATATCCATCCCGGGACGGAATACGGACGACGAACCTTACCTCATCAGAGGCGTTGTTGCCGCGCAACACTTGTATGACAGAACCATTGGTCAACATGCGGCTGTTCTCTTTTTGATTCTTGCGAAGACGACAATCGTCTACAACGGTGCCGTTGGTCGAGAGATCTTCAAGCATCAGAATTCCGTCGCCGGTGAGGTGGATTCGGAAGTGCGTGTTGGATATGCGCTTTGCATTGTCGTCCGGGGCAAGAAGAAGGTCGCACCGGCTTCTGTTGCGCCCAAAGCAAAAGCCTAAGTTTATATTACGGACATTGGAGGATAGTCTGAGAGCGATATCCAGAGCTGCGGTGTCCGGATCTTCGTATTCCAACTCATCTTTTTGTAAGATGTGTTGACGCGCAAGGGAAGCAGTCGCGGCCACTGCCTCATGAGCGGCAAGAGATGTTGGATGCAAGATGCAGATGATGTCTGAAACATCTTCCTCAAGCAGACCAGAGTTGTTCCGACCAATACGGCGGGGATCTGTACATGGCTGAGTCGACTCCTGAGTCGCCTCCATCTAGAATGACGAAGGATGGCTCCCAAAAGAGAAAAAAGAAAAAGAAGGAAATAGGAAAAGAGCGAATAGTTCGATAGCGCAAATTATAAAAGGAAAGACTGTCAAGGGTGGGCTGCCCGGGGTATCAAAGCCGATGCGCGTGGGGAACTATGTCTGCATAACCTACTCAATAATCAATACAAGTTCATAAAACGCTTCTGCCGTTGTTAGAAGCCTGGCACTTCGTCTCGCATTCCCTACAGGAGAGAGAAATGCCCTCTCACCTTTCAGGAGATCCAGAAGTTGAAACCGACGAAGAATTATTGTGTCCAAGGAATCTGATTCGGGGCCCTCGAATGGATATGGCTGGCCAAACGCTCTTTCCAGGCAATGTGGGAGTGGTCCTCTCGAATGGGTGTTTCCAGGCAACGAATCCACAGACACGGGAATCCGGATAGGATAAGGAATCAAGAAAGGAACACCCAAGGCAATAAAACCTAGAATTCCAAAAAAAAAAATTGAAAGCCCTTGTAGGCTACCAGGATGCACAGTGATATGCAAGACTGCACTCAATCCACTTATTCATCACAAGCGGTTATTTCTCGTCCAGACAGTTGAAGGAATGGACGACCGGGACCATTGAGTCAAAAAGCGATGAGAGGCTATGTATGAGAAAGGCTATCTGAGGCACGAAGGCTATGTCTAACGTACAATAGGCAATGGTTAGTCCACAACAGCGATCAGCCACAAGCAGAGACATTGCACGGAAACTCACACACTCAGCTGTTCCCCGTCAGCCATTTACTGGACTATCAAGATCCTATGAGTTCTGTGATGGCTGTCACTTGACAGGACTGGAGCCAACGACAGGGACGAGACAGGAGGCTGTCTGTAAAAAAGTCGTCGTCCGAGAAACAAGCTCCTAGGCTGAGGGTGAAGGTCCGCCTTTATTTTGGGGTCGAGTACGCCCCAGGCATCAACAAGGCATCAACAAGGCTAGTTCCTGAGGCCTCCATTGAAGCTCTGACCAATAGGACTGCATCGTGATTTGGCGGCTGGGGGTCATCCATGGAACATCAATGTGACATTCAACTCAGTGTTTACAAGTCTTTACGACAAGCTGGATTTAGAGAGGGGATTACAATGTCTTCTTACGAAAAGAAGTATCTAAGTTTCTATTACCGTTTCATTCCATAAGGAATACTTTGATCTGTGCTGCGCTGGTATTCGCCACTCAGAGCGCGATCGAAAACCTGCTCCAGTCTGCTGAGCGCGTTCTCGGAAACCTCTGTGACTAGTCAGAAACTACCCACCACATGTTGCTTGGGTACTGTATGCGACTTACGATAATGCACGACGATTCGGCCTCCGGATAATTTGAGGCCAAGCTCCTTTCCGATCTCGGCCAGGTCATTGGGACCTAGACCAGAGGATTCAAGGTCCAGCCATACCATGTTTGTATGTACTGGATGTTGTAACTTGCCGCCACGGGCAGTCCACATCTCGGCGACTCTCTTTGCATTGATGTGAGTTTCTCGAAGTTTACCCTTTTGACCATTGGGGTCTGGCCCGAAAGTCTCCTCGAGAGCCACCCGTGCAGCCGCAGCAATTACTCCAGCCTGACGAACGCCGCCACCGATGGATTTGCGAAACCAACGAGCCTTCTTGATGAATTCAGTGGATCCGACAATGATGCTTCCAATTGGTGCGCCCAAGCCTTTGGAGAAGCACAGACTCACACTGTCGAACAGGCCAGCATATTCTGGCAAGCTGCCGGCTCCAGAAACCACTGCTTCCCAGAGTCTCGCGCCGTCCAAATGTACCTTGACTCCGTTCTGATGAGCCCATTCTGTGATCCGACGAGCTTCGGCCAGAGGCATCACCATGCCATCCAGGGTATTCTCCAAGCTGATAAGCTTCGTTGGGCAATAATGTACGTCTTCGTCGAGCACTGCGTGCTTTTGAATGTCCTCCAGAGTAAGGTGAATACCGTTACTAGGCACGATAGGTTGTACCATGGCCCCTGTCAGAGAGCTGACGCCTCCGGCCTCGTAGCGCACGATGTGAGAGCGATGATCACAGAGAACGGAGTAAGGAGGTTGCACGAGATGTGTCCGAATGGCAACCTGATTGCCCATAGTCCCCGACATGACGAGTAAGGCGCTCTGATGGCCGGTCCGTTCGGCGACGTAGGCTTGGAGGTCATTTGTCACAGGATCCTCTTCAAAAACGTCGTCCAACAAGGTTGTCTGACAAATCGCTTCGAGCATCGATGGGGTAGGCTTGGTCATCGTGTCGCCTTGGGTGTTCTTCCATATTAGTTCCTCGTGTCTTCCACTGCACTGCAACGAACTCACTTCGCAAGTCGAATTCTGCTGCACCAGCACCCTGCCAACTACTGATCCTGCCATTGGTCCCATCGAGACGGCCTGAAGTGCTCGCCATGGCTAATACTCGATTGCGTCCGAACGTTTGAGCGGGAGAATGTGACCGGAAGGCAAGAAGTTGCCGGCGTAGAATGCGAGCGCTGTTCATCAAGAAGGATCTGAGGCCTCTTTATTGAAACTGCTCAAGCATTTAATCCAACTGGTAAGCAGCCGTGCGGAGTTGCGACTCTTGATCTTCTCCTAATTCGGTGCCCGCCCGCTCGGATACGGCAGAAAAGACCAGCAGCGTGCGGGGTCAGCTTCCATGTCTGACTCCCGAGACCTGTCCGTCCTTGGAGAGTCAGTTGCAGTCATATTAGAAGGAAGATATGCTACAATACTTTCGTACAGTGCTCAAATTAACATTGTATTCTACCAGCAATGAAGATATGAACTATACTTCGAATGATAGAAACCAGTATCCGTACAACCGAGGATAAACGGCAGCCCTCAGTCCCACGTACTGTAATGTTCAGAATGAGACCCAGTCGTAAGGTATTGGAGCAAATACGTCCCTGTAATATGACCGCTAGTTCAATACCTTAGCAATTGACCGTTATGATAAAAACGTCATGATGAAAGGGGAAAAAAGTGAAACACCCCAAACGCGTTCGTGCTTTATCGATAGCCGAAAGAGGAATAGCTGGACCCGTCAACATGTTAATGGAACGCCTTACTCAGCATTCGAGATCACTGTGGGCATCATACTACAAGACCGCAATTGGGCTAGCCCTTCTTTTGTCCTCGACAGTCGCCAGTCGCCAGTTCTTGTGCTAAATGTGATCATTAGAATGGATCTGTCGAAACTCGCTCGTCCCGCTATTCTCTGCCAGTGTTCACGCTGTTCGAGCTCCCTCGCTGCGCTCGAAAATGAGTGGGCAAGGCTGTCCAACTCCTACGCCGTCGCTACAGGATGGCTGAGCGTCGAACTTCACCGGGTCTCGATCTCAACCGAGAAGAAACAGGTGCCGCAGAACTCTGAAATGAGCCTTTTGCGGGGTCGTATCCTGCAGGAAATTGCTTGCAAGCTGTGTCAGCAGAAACTGGGGGTCCTGTGTGCTTTAGACGATGGGTGAGTGCGGAAGTCAAGAAGCAGGCTCATGTGCAAGTGCGCCTTCTAACTGGGCTACAGTCCTAATATCTTCTGGAAGCTACCCAAGGTATCATTTAGGGAGATCGTCACCATGCGCACCGTTGAACCCCTTTTCAAAGACGGATCCCTCGAACGTATCCTCTGTCCAACTCCGAAAGAGTCCACCAGTCGGGCTTTAGTATCTACCGGTCCCCACAAGGTCGACGGGAATACCATGTCGATGGAACAGCAGATCCAGCATCAAGGTGTCAGCATTGATTACATTTCCAACTCCGTTAACAACCTGCATGATACCATGTCGGAATTGAAACATTCCTTCACATCGCTTCGGATAGAGTTAAATGGTCCTGGGCGCCTTCCCTCTGACAGTTCTGGTACTCATGGAAGCGATTTCGATATGATCAGGACGGTGTTGAAAGAACTCAAATCGAAAGCCGAAGAAATTGAGACATTGAAGTTGGAGATCCAGGCTCTCCAGTTGAAGAACCGATACATGGAGGAGCAGACAACAAGGCACCCTGCTGCAACTTTCGGCACGGAAACGACTGCAATGCCAGAAGTCCGGAGTCCTGGGCTCCTTCAGGCTGGTAGGAAACGGCCCTGGCCCGACTCGTTTCCAAGTGGTCGCACCGAGCCCATTGCGGACTCCTTCGATGAGGAAGATGACACATTCGGCGACTTCTCTCTCGCGGATATGCATGCTCAATCGGTCAAAATTCCCTTGAAAGATCCCGAGCCTGGCCGTGCCATAACCGATTCAACCCACCATCAGATACCGCCTGAATCGCCTAGACTTCGTATTGAGGTCACTCGATCGCGTCAACATACGCCTCACTTTGACAACATGGTTGAAGACACTCAAGGCACAAATATGGACACGCAACAGCCCGCTGTGGTCAAGCGGCCTCGCATATTCCATTCGGCTGACCGGCCTTCCGGGGGAAACACCGAGAAGAGAAGGCCAGGACGACCGCGTAAATCATTCAGCCAGTCTGCCAAGCCGGACTTCCCTCAGACACCAAAACCGACACCGTTGAGCGAACAAAATGGCAACGTTGGTACAGGTAGTCAAAATGAGCAAATACCGTCAAACACGAGCCCTAGCGAAGCACTGGAGGCCAGGCAACGGGGCTCTACTCGTTCGCGAACCTTGCGTAGTCAATCGCGGCCCCCTTCACGGCGTCAGTCGGGCAATGCAGTTTCCCAATCGACGGACGGAGATCAAAACGCATTAGAAGGAAGTCTGCCAATGAATACGGAGGAAACGTCCCAACACTCAAACAAAGAAGCAGGCAGTCAACCACGGAATCATGAGATTGACTCCACGAAGGAGAATCTGCCGACATCAACGCAGATCAAGCCTTCAGGCATTAACGATGATGACGAGAGACGAAAGCAAATAGCAGCGCGGGACACGATGGCGCGCTTAGCAATGCAACGCGAGGAAGCAATGGAGACTGAGGAGGGCCGGTGACAATATAGGGTGCAGTTTATAACATGTATTTCTAGAAAACTGTTCAAGATAAAGAGTTATAAACTGGCCTTTACTATGCCTATCATCGTAGTGGTTTGGCACTGCAGAAATGTTCATGTCATGTAATTCATCTATCTTCATCAACCTCAACCAAATGTCTGGGTATCCTGACTTCGATCATTCAATAATCCAACGATAACCGACATTTACACAAGATGAGGCCATATATGCAAGACGCAAATAACCCCCATGAGAAATTCCTCTATTTGACACACATAAACCCACAGCCCTCCCTGGCCCTTTCGCAGGCCTTCTTCAACGCCTGTTCCTCCGCGTCCGTCCATTTAACAGTCAACTCATCCCACGGTTTGCGCGAATTGAATTCCTCCCGGAAAGTTTTGTGCATGGCCTGCAGGCGGCTGACTTCTCGTGGGTCACCGGTGCCCGAGTATACCATGAACAGGGTACAAGGTGGAAGGGATTCGTAGATGCGTTGGATGTTGGCAACTGTGCGGGCTACTGTATCTGCCAGGGCATTCTGAGCAGCAGCAGAAGGCTCGACTGTGCCAGAACCCGTGGGAGTAGTTTCTTCGGGAGGAGGAACCAACGTCGTCGACTCGTTGGCGTTGTTCGGGTCAGGGAGACGATTGCACCACCCGCGGAGAACCTCGAGTTCTCGCATTCGGGCCCAGGTGAAATCCACTCCGCCACCTGGAACGGACGGGTTGCTGGGATCGCCTTTCACGACGGCGGAGACGCCTTGAACTACTTCTTCGTCGTTCTGGCACCCAATCGCGACGGTCGCCTGCGACCCGAATCCGCGCTCGGGGTTGCCCCAGTCCACGACGGCTCCTGTACGGCCTTCGCCAGAGGTGGTTGCTTTCCCTGGGCGCGGGGAACGGCCAAGACGCCGGAAGATGCTCTCGTTTGAGGCGTCGCTTGTGCCCCATCGCTCGCCCTTTTCGCATTTTTGCTTCACCAGCTCCAGCACGGCACGGGCGTCCTCCACGGAGTCATGGCCAGTTTGGCCCTTTTGGATTTCCTTGCCGAGATATTTCTGAGTGAGCCACTTCAAGCTGCATTTGAGCGGTGGTCCGCGAGGGTGGGGATAGATGATTGCGGTGTCAACAATGAAGGGATGGGTAAGCTTGAGAGCGTTCAGGTCGGAATTGAGCGAGTGGCCCACCAGTACCGTGCGCGGAGTGAGGATATTGAGTAACTTTTGCTGAATGTCGGCGAGGGTGGTCGTGACAGAATCCAATTTCTCTTTTGTGATTCCGGAAAAGCGGGTCAGGTAGTCGATGATGGGCAACTGTGGCTTCACAAGCTCATCCAACACCACTTCGCCATCCCACCGTACCAAGCTGATACGTGTAAGTTCTGATTTACCACCTTCTGTGATGCACATCTCACAATCCAGAGCCAGTACATCGCGACCGGCAGTTACACTGCCTTGCTGAATCTCATGCTCAGGAACTTGTCCCGCTTCCCAGCTCGAAACATGTGTATCGACCCAACCATCCTCGGTCGACTGGCCAGCTCTTTTGCGATTTTCCGCCAACGCCAACTTCTCATTTTCAGTTGACAAGAGGGCCGGATGAAGGACATAATCGTTTTCGCGCAGATCGTCAACACTGCTAATGAATGCCGTGATAGGCGTACGCTTAGGGACGTAGCTTTTGTCTACCTTAGGCGGTTTAGGGCCCTTGCCCCCACTCTCTTTGTTCTTCGGTAAGGAAGAAAGTAAGATGGCTTGAAGAGGAGAATGAACCTTGTTGTACTTTGAGTCTCCAGGAGCTCTGACGGGCCAGATGTGTGGAAACATGTCCGCCAGTGGTTGTAATGGTTCCGGAAGATTGTCTCGCGTTAAAGAACGGGGGTTGAATCGGTGCGATCGATCTTCCAGCGGAAGGCCTTGTTTCCAGCGAAGGAAGTTGGCCTTGTCCTCATCCCCTTCGGCCGACTTGTTAGCATCGGAGTCTTTCTGCTCTGCGTCGGGAGCTTGAGTCGATCGAGAATCCTCATCTTCAGGTTGCGGTTTCAACGGAAGAGTCCCGTCAAACATCCCCATTTCCAGACCGGGAACCATCAACACGACAATTTTTCTAATATGACCCGAATGCTTGATGGAGATCCACTGAGGTGCAATGCCATCCGCGAAACAGTAAAGCAATAGGTTTTGGAGATCCGCGATGCGGATGGAGGATTGCAGTCGACCTTCCACATAGGTAAGCACAGGATATTTTGTCTTTTCGCCGTCGACTCTTTTCTTTTTCGTGGGTCTTTGCACCGATACACCGTCTTTCATCTGATCATGGGCTTTTTCTGTAGGTGTCGCATCAGAACCTGCAGTAGCTATCGCGCTGTCGTCTGCCGCTTGTGATTTTGCGCCGTGAAGAAGTGATAGAGTTTGGGCTACTCCAAAGCCATTAGTATTATCGGAAGGATGCCCGACTGGATCCTCATCATCTGAGCATTCGGCTTCTCTGCGCTTGCGCTTGTTTGTTCCAGCCATATCTGGACCGGTGGTGCCCAACAAAAGCAGATATTTAGTGGCTAGGGAGGTTGCAACCACTTAAGATATAGGACATCCGTGTTCCTTGTGAATAACTGTCTTAGATTACAAAACCGAACTCGGCATAAAGCAGTTTTTCGAAACCTCCTCGCCGGTTGTTTGTCCAGAATGCTCAGCAGAAGGGATTGGATGGACTTTTTGAGACCACGTGATAATAAGTATCCCAGACATCAGATTTGAGTATTGAATCACGTGATGATTATATCCACGAACTGCTTACTGACCAAACGTTGCTGCTTCCAAAGAGGTCGTCTAAGTCAAGCTAACGGTGTACTTCTCATTTTTGATTGATTTGTAATGCTCCCTGGATCAATTACTCCCAGATGCGAAGTCCAATGGGCGAAGGAAAATATCATTGCTGACTCATTGCGATGGCGTCAGGGCGGATTATGATTGATCCGCAGCTAAACAGTTTCTCCGCGGAATCGAACCCAACAAAAGCGTAAGAAACGGTACGGTACCTTACGTGCCTCCAAGTCTGGGCCCGATCTGATAAGCCAAAAATTCGCCTTCCGGTCTTGTGCATCCCATCTCTTTCCCCTCCGTACTTCCATCGCCTTGTATACTTGAGAGGACATTGCGTCTTCTTTCTTTCTCATCCTACTCCTTGGTCCCCCTTTCCTTCAAAAAAAGACCCATAGATTGTCTTCCGCCTCCTAGCTGTTACACTACCAGCTCCCCGTTAATCAAAAGGTCTATTCCATCAGGCAATCTAACCCCACGACTGTGCCCCGCGATATTCTCTCTCAAGCACCATGTCGACGCTCAACGAAATTACCTCGGACGCCGACTTCTCGGCACACACCTCCTCTCTTCCTCCCTCAGCCTTACTAGTCCTCTACTTCCATGCGCCGTGGGCAGCTCCCTGCGCCCAGATGCGCGCCGTTCTCTCCGCCCTCGCCTCCCAGCACCCGGTTACCACCCCGCCCACCATCTCCTTCGTGAGCATCAACGCCGAAGAACTCCCCGACATCTCCGAAGAGTACAACGTCACAGCAGTCCCCTACGTGGTCCTTATCCGCAACGTCCAGATCCTCGAATCCGTTAGCGGCAGCGACGCCGTCAAGGTGCGCGATGCGGTCGAGCGGCACGCGGGCGCTGGATCGGGCGCGGGCGCAGACGGCGCGAACAAGACGGCTATCCCTCCTCCTTTGACGGCTACGCCTCGCGAAAATGCCCCTGCGGCTGCTACGCAACCGCCCGCTCCCTCGACCCAGGCATTGACGCCCGAGCAGTCCAAGGAGGCGCTGTTTGCACGGTTGGCGGAGCTGGTGAAGGCCGCGCCGGTTATGCTCTTCATGAAGGGTACACCTAGTGCGCCGCAGTGCGGATTCAGTCGCCAGTTGGTTGCCATCCTGCGGGAGAAGAGTGTCAAGTACGGGTTCTTCAATATTCTGGCCGATGAGGACGTAAGGCAGGGGTTGAAGGAGTTTGCGGACTGGCCTACATTTCCTCAGTTGTGGGTTGAGGGGGAGCTGGTTGGTGGATTAGATATCGTACGTTCTTCTATCATCGCTTCTGCGGCTGGAAAGTCATTGCTAACTGATATGCTTTTGCTACAGGTCAAGGAAGAGATCAACAACGACCCTGATTTCCTGAGCCAGTTCTCAGTTAACAAAGCTCCTGCTACCGCTTGAAGGTACGACGGGTGCTCTTGGTACATGATACAAACTTCCTTGAAAACCATTTATACTCCCATGTATTCCCTCTTCGTTAGACTTGAGTTTTAGCAATGATGAATATAATTTCTTTTCGTGTTCAAATACGATTACACATGTACAGTGGTGTGCTTTGCCTCAACCATGCATGCGCCGCGGAATTCAGCATGCGCAGGTATCGGAAGGATGAATATTGTCTGATAACCCGCTACAGTACATGAAGCTCTTATACTTCGATAGCAGTGAATTCAAAAGTTCAAGGTGGATGCTCCTTGTTGAAAAGCACATCGCTAAGCTAAACTTGCGTCCGCAATACCAAGAAAAAATTCCTGGTTTACTCTGTTCCATGATTCTCGGCGGTAGCTTCACCCTCTCCGGCCGCGTTGATCGCATCTCTGGGCCCCAGAATCCTGGTCCAGTGCCAAGTATGGTACTGGACGTTACGACACTTTCTGAAGGTGGAGAGGACGGCGTCCTCGTCGACGTAGGCGCCGGCCAGCCACCGCTTACCCTGTTCGGTGTTGAACTGGTTACGGGCGTGGAGGACTCGGCGATTCTCGAAGATGACACATTCGCCCGGTTTTAACTTCAGCTGGAAGACGTTGTAAGGGCGTTCGATTTCACTCGCAAAAGCCGTGAGAGCTCGCCTGTACCCGGGCCAGTTCGCGTGGATGTCCTCGTCCAAGATAATGGGCGCTTGGAAAGGGGGCGAGTAGTTGACGTGAACGATTCGATTTTTCGGGTCGCCGTCTTCCGTCTCCAATACAG
This sequence comes from Aspergillus fischeri NRRL 181, assembly GCF_000149645.3. Taxonomy (NCBI): domain Eukaryota; kingdom Fungi; phylum Ascomycota; class Eurotiomycetes; order Eurotiales; family Aspergillaceae; genus Aspergillus; species Aspergillus fischeri. The sequence goes on from NW_001509762.1 coordinate 5,331,202, forward strand.
GCCAGCTGTTGTTGTAGATGTGTTCCTTGTGGTTGTATTCGTAGTTCAGGTGCAGCTTGGTCAGATCTTCGAATCGTTCTGGGCATCTCCAACGCATTGAATCCGCAACTCGGAAGCTGTCCACGAACAGGGACTCGCCCCCGTCGCATGAGTTCTCGAGGCAATGCAGCAGCTGGAAGCCCGGGGGCTCGTTCATGTACATGAGATCCATGTGGAATCCGAGGGAGACGTTGGTGTAGGCGACGTTCTTCGCTTCGGGAACGCTGCGGACATCCCATGTCGGTCCGTAGAAGGTGTTCCGCAGGGGGCCCATCTTGGTTGCAATCTTCTCAACCATCTCCCGTGAATCGGGGATATCCTTAACGAAGATGATGCCCATCAGAGCTAGATGGCGCATAGACGTGATGAATGCTGTTTCGTCATTCATGTAATCCTCGTACGAGACCCAGTACTGTCTTCCTTCCATAGTCTTCTTGTCCCAGAGAAATCGACGCCTCATCTTGCCCGTATCCGATTTGGGAGGGTTGGCCCTGTGGTCTTTAAACATTGCCACATCATACTTGGACACATGGTCCGGGCCCCATCCCTCGATATCAGTTGCCCACTTTATCTGCAGCTCCTTGCCGTCCCACTGAACGTCCCGAGGAACAATTGCTGAAGGGATGTCCGAAGTGCGGAACTTGCGCTGTTTCGAATGCTCGTCTACGCAGAGGTTGCATTTACAGGCGTCGCGTAGGAGCAGGTACCTGAAGCGCCGGGCTTCTCCGTCAATCATGACATCCAGTTTGGCTCTCAATAGCCTGACCCCTTCCGGGGCGGGCTTTCCCAAATATTCTTGAGAATAGTCACCATGATTGCGTTTTGAGATCACTCTGTTCAGGTCAGGATAGTCTGTCTTTAGCCCCTGTGCCTGTTCCGTAGATGGGGCTGAATAGCTCCGTCGGGCGAGGAATGGGCGTAGAGGGATGCTCCGCCATGGTAGCCGGACGAGAGGTCTTAGAACCCGGCTCATGGTGTCTCAGCGGTACTTCGATGAACCGCAATCTTGAACAATGTCTGGAGGAACGGGAGGGATGTTGATGTTTACAAAGTAGTGTCATGCAATCCAAACGCGGAGTCGCGTGTGTCTTGTTTCCACGCCGAGGTTACAGACCACATATGGATTAGTGGAGTGCCGCCTTAGCCAGACCACCTGAGTTCCTCTCAGACAGATGGCGATGTCGCTGCTCGCTGCTCGCTTTGTACGTCAACTCTGGATGTACTGAAGGAGCTGACAGGATGACCATTGATGCAATACTAATGCGAGAATCTCCTACTGAGGTCGAGATTGATTGCATAATGTTATCCATTGGTCACTACCTCCATCTGCCCGCCAATGTCCGTCAGCTGTGTCAGTGATTACTGCATACGTCACGATAGAAAGCACTGCCATTGGTGGTATAATTATATCCAGCACGAAGCATTGAGCAAGAATGCCTATCTTGACAATCAAAGCATTCCAGAATTCCAAACAGTATCACTGAGAAAAGGTAGCAACAGTAGCATAGCAGCAGAACGGAGATGACCCGTACGTAGCGTTCCCTTTACGTATTGTTTACCCAACGAGAACCATCCTGCTCCATCCCCCAGATCCTGATTTATCCACAGCTTATCGGCGGAGTGCAAGCCTAATTCCATCCTAAAAATCTTTTTATCCATTGCTGCAACACTACAATATCGCCGTTAGGATCATCCATCCCATTCTGATGAAAGGGTCCTGGTCACCAAGTTTGCGCTGACGATCTCCGACAACCCCCGACACCGACAGCCCAGCCTAGTCCAAGCACAAGCCAAAGCCCTTTGCTTCACATATCACATGCATGTCGGCCGGGGGCGAACACCTCAAGGATGAGGTACGTCTGCCCTTGAAGTCCCGCCGTCTCTCGATATCGACCCTTGAGCCTTCAATCCAAGTACTAACACGAGAAAAGGGCACGCGACGTCAAGTCGTTCTCTCAGGTGGAATCGCCGGGCTGGTCTCGCGGTGAGTCCAGCCTGCCTCTACTGCTCTGAATCGTAATCGCAGCAGCTAATCCACCACCCTTTTGCGAAAACAGATTCTGCGTCGCCCCTCTAGACGTCGTCAAGATCCGCCTCCAACTGCAGATCCACTCCCTCTCCGACCCAGCCTCCCACCGCGATGTAGTCGGTCCAATATACAAGGGGACCCTCTCCACCATGAGGGCGATCATCAAGCAAGAAGGGATAACAGTGCGCTTTCCTTATTCCCCGCCCGACCATCAAGGGGGGGGAAAAAAAGCTAACGGATCCTGCCAACAGGGCCTCTGGAAAGGCAACATCCCCGCCGAACTCATGTACGTCTGCTACGGCGCCCTACAGTTCACAGCCTACCGCACCACAACCCAAGTTCTCGCACAACTCGATCCGCACCGTCTCCCGCCCGCCCTGGAATCTTTCGTCTCGGGCGCTGTAGCCGGCGGCCTAGCTACGGCGTCGACGTACCCACTCGACCTGCTGCGAACGCGCTTCGCGGCCCAGGGCACCGAGCGCATCTATACCTCGCTGCTGGCGTCGGTGCAGGACATTGCGCGGAATGAAGGGCCGGCGGGATTCTTCCGGGGCTGCAGTGCGGCGGTTGGTCAGATCGTCCCGTATATGGGGCTGTTTTTCGCGACATATGAGTCGTTGAGACCGGTGCTGTCCGGGCTGGAAAACATGCCGTTCGGGTCCGGTGATGCCGCTGCAGGAGTCATTGCCAGTGTTCTGGCCAAGACTGGGGTGTTTCCGCTTGACCTCGTGCGAAAGCGACTCCAGGTCCAGGGCCCAACGCGCACACTGTATGTGCATCGCAATATCCCCGAATACCGCGGCGTATTTAGCACCATCGCTATGATAGTGCGTACCCAGGGAGTCCGGGGCCTCTACCGGGGACTGACGGTGAGTTTGATCAAGGCCGCACCAGCAAGTGCCATCACCATGTGGACTTACGAGCGATCTTTAAAACTCCTCCACGACTTCCGCGTCGCTGAATGACTTGATGAAACAACCCTTCTGTAATATTATCTACTTGTACAATAGTCCTTGTTTGAGCCTGTACCGTCCTCACGAACATAGACAAAAAGTGGCATTCTGGATTATTCTAATACTTCGCGATATCTGCCTGTTCCCTTTTTTTACAGGAAAGAGTTCAAAGACTGAAGATCAACGCTAGGAAAAGCATTAACAAGAGGGGTTGTCGCAAGCGGAAGGATGGAATACAGTCAGAGCTTTGGCAGAAAAACAGAGACACAGGAAGCAGATCTATCAGATGATGGCGAGCGGACAAAGCAAGAAAGGGCGATTTAGTACTCGACCCCTTCTTCCTCCGGTTCCATACCATCATTGGCGACCTCCTCATAGTCCTTCTCCAATGCGGCCAGGTCCTCACGAGCCTCGGAGAACTCGCCCTCCTCCATACCTTCACCCACATACCAGTGCACAAAGGCACGCTTCGAGTACATGAGGTCGAACTTGTGATCGAGACGGCCCCACGCCTCGGCAATGGACGTGGTATTGGACAACATGCTGACGGAGCGGTCGACGGGGGCCAGCTCGCTGCCAGGAACACGCACTGGCTTCTGATAGTTGATACCCAGCTTGAAGCCGGTGGGGCACCATTCGACCAGGTTGAAGGATGCCTTTGCCTTGAGGGCAGCAACAGCTTGAGTGCAGTCGCGGGGAACGACATCACCCCGGTACAGAAGGGCGACGGCCATGTACTTGCCGTTACGAGGATCGCAGACGACCATCTGGTTGTTGGGCTCAAAGCCTGCAGCATAAGTCAGTTATGGTGATTTGTCCCATATTCTCCAATGAGGAGAAGAAAACGATAATGCACATACACTGGAAAGTAAGATCCTGCACCTTGAAGCTCTCATGGGAACTGCGGTTGCTCGAAACTACGGGCGCATAAGAGATCAGGGGATAGTGGATACGAGGGAATGGCACCAGATTTGTCTGGAACTCAGTCAAATCGACATTGAGTGCGCCATCGAATCGGAGACTCGAGGTGATAGAGCTGACTACCTGGGCGATCAGACGGTTCAGGTGCTCGTAGCCAGGGCGGGGAATGTCCAAGTTGCGACGGCAGATATCGTAGACAGCTTCGTTGTCAACCAAAAAGGTGCAGTCCGAGTTCTCAATAGTGCTGTGGGTGGACAAGACGGCATTGTAGGGTTCAACGACGGCAGTCGACACGCGGGGGGAGGGGTAGATGGAGAACTCCAGCTTGGATTTCTTGCCATATTCGGCCGAAAGACGCTCCAGGAGCAGTGCACCAAAACCAGAACCGGTACCGCCGCCGAAGGAGTGGAAGATCAAGAACCCCTGCAACGAGTTGCAGTTGTCTGTTCAAAATTAGTGAGAAATTAAGTCCCGGTCAGCGGCATGCGATGGAGCCTACCGGCAACGCGACGAACTCGATCAACGACGCTATCCACGAGTTCCTTGCCGACGGTATAATGACCGCGAGCATCTGCCATGCATTAGCCCTTACTCTTCTTGCAAATGCAGCCTTCGGCTCACAGTTGTTGGCGGCATCTTCCTTTCCACTGATCAAGAGTTCGGGGTGGAAGAGCTGGCGGTAAGTGCCAGTGCGGATCTCGTCAATAGGCTACTATAGTCAGCGTAGATGTTCATCTTCCATCCGATCTTGGACTCAGATCCGAGTTGTGGCGCACCGATGGATCAAGATCAACGAAGATGGAGCGAGGTACGTATTTGCCGCTGTTCGTCTCGGTGAAGAAGGTTTCAAAGGAGCCTCCGTTGTTGTGCGATTCAGGCACCTCGGGATCGAGACGACCGTCAGCCTTGAGACCATGCTCTAGGAGGTACCTGCATGACAAGCAAGTCTATTAGCCCAAACAATTGCACCCAAAGACCATCATGAGCGATAGTGTCAGCAGAACAAAAAGCGGTGAGTCCTCACAGTTCCCAGGCACTGTTACCAAGCTGAGTACCAGCCTGGCCAATATGGATATGGCAAACCTAGAATACCGCGACAAGATACGTCAGAATCTCCATGTAATAAAGAAGCCCGTGGTCGACATTTTGGACGTTGACACGGATCAGGTCATCTCAAGTTATGGTTCAGGAGGCGCGAACGTGCGGGGGGAGAAGGGGGCATACCTCGCCTCGCATGATGATTCAACGCAGACTTCAAAGGAGAAGAGAAGACGACTCCTGATAGCCGGTTTTGAGACGACAGGCTGAATCTGGCGAAAAGAAGATAGCAGAGTATTGATGAAGAGGAGGAGAAGAACAAGAGAGAGAAGAAGACAGTCTGGAAGGCGGTCGGTAGATAGTTCAGGAAGGTGCACTGGTGCGCTGATGGTTTGCGCCTACCCGTTGCGGGTGGACACCATCAACAATCAACAACACCACCAGTAGCCAATCAGCGCTTGCCTTCGCTGCTAACTGATTTGCACGCGGGTCCTACTAGGCCCAGAGCTTGGTTTGTTTATTGGGTTACAAACGCCTCAGAAGAGGCACCCCATAGATGCATCAGGCAACCTCTGAACTTGTAGAGTTTGGCATGGTGTGTCTGAACATTTTACCTACCTTCTTACCACGTGCCGCTTTCCCAATGGAATGTGGGGATCAGTAGGATATTTATCACACGTCCTGCCGATTGAGGAGCTCCCGGGGCCTCGGTATAAGCACAGACCAAGACTTATCAAAGCATCCCTGCACTTCAACAGGGTGTGCAGAAGGAGCTCATCGCAATTCTCACTTATGTGCTGTCCATGGCTAAACGGTCTTCTGGGTAGTCCTTGGTTCCGTAGGAATTTTCCAGACCCCCCAGACTGAGAAGCGCATCACTGCCTTCTCAGGATACAATTCAAAGCGGAGGTCGTATGGACTACAGAGTGCATAGGTCAGGTTTATCGCTTTATCAGTTCTTCCAAACAAGGTGTATTGCGAGACATCCGTTCAACATGTGATGACCTTCTCTGTACAATAATGACAACCAAACAATTCGAGTCAACTACCTTAGCTGGTTACAGCATAGTACTGAACGACCAATTCACCAAGATCGGAAAGTACTTAGTAGATAGATAGACAAGGGTCTGTAGATCTTCGGAAGGCGGGGTGAGCCACGTCAATGCAAATGATGTCAAAGGCAACCGGGAATTAGAGATTGGGCCTGCTCATTCGTTGCAATTCACTAGGTTTATCATGAAGCAAAAGAACTATTGTTATGATACATATTGTTCTGGACAGTGCTTCGGTAAGTAGGCTAATAAATGTCAGGAATAGCTGTCCAACTATATATTTAAGTATCAGAAACCCCCCATGCTGGGAGGGTCTTAAGAGCCCATAGTAATAATACTTATGAGACGCGCAGCCCTGCATTAAAACAAACTTTGTGGCTTTCCTTGGGGTGGAGCTTCCGCTTGTCCTCGTCGGGTTTTACTTAAAGTACGGACGGAGTAGTCCTTAGCTGATGAGCATACCTCATAACATTCATTGTAGGTATATTTATTTAGTTAGTATTGCTGAAGATATAGGCTCTCATAAGGTACTCTCTAAATTAAAACATCTGAGCTTCATGCTAGAATCCTAGGAGAGTCCCTATTGACGATGATTTATATGAAAACTGGGCCTGTATCGTCATTTCGCACCTCTTCAACGCGGTCTCTTTAATAGCCCCACCAAGTGTCTCGAATGGGAGACCACAAGTGCCTGAGGTGGCGTCGATGGCGTTGCTTGGCAGTGGCCACTTCTTCTTTGCACCCTTACGGAGTACGGTACATGACGTTGATATCTAGAGAAATTGCACAGCCATCATGAAAATAATGTTAGTTTATGAGAGAATATGGAGACATCCCCTTCACTGTCTGTGTAGATGAGGAAAAATGACCTAGGACGAAGTAGATTGACATATTCTGAGTTTACAATTATTGTCTCCTAATATGGCCAAGAGTCGCCGAAGACCCATCGCCATGCTCTATGGCCATATGGGTCCATGAATCAATATCTTTTATGGGTACAGGAACCACTCACCCAAAATAACTCCCACCACGGTCTGATATAGAGACAGAACACATAGATCTCTTCATGCATCGAATCAGATCATTCTTGCGGAGGCAATCCCCAACCTTGAATCAACCGAGAAAAGGCCTGGACTTGAAAATCTCTGACTCGCTGGTTTACTCTGGGTCCTCCCGCCCGATCGGCGTCTCTTCCTCAATTCCCGTCACTTGTCAAGTAGATTGAAAGCTCCTTCTCTCGCTCTCTTTCTTCTTTACACATGATGCTGGCTGGTCGGCGACTCAAATAACCTCAGAGAAGCTCTCCTATGATCCGCTCTTTTTCATGTCGGTTGTCGTTCTTTGACAGGCATATCGTCTCATCTCATCTCATCTTATCTCTTTCTGCACTTTCAATTTCTTTTCAAGAGGTACTCTCTATCCTCAATCTTACCTGCATACAACTTGCTTGAAATTAATTCCCCGTCTCTCAAGAGACTGCCCCCTTTGGCTTCCCCGTTGCTCTTGGTTGGTCTCATCAATCTCCTTTCTGCTCTTTCTTAGGAATCCGCTGTCGCTTATTTATATGGCCCTCATTGATCCCTGACCATCTACTACTGCTTTCGCCCTATAATTCAAGGTTCTAACTTTGTTTCAGCTTTATCGATTGGTTTTAAAGTTCTCCCCAGTATTTATATCTAGCCTGGTGCTAGTATGTCCACCCCCGTCGAGGAGCACCCTGCTCCTAGATATATAGACGAAAAGAGAAAAGAGAGGTTGGATGATGTTGACGTCTCCGCGTCCGATGATGGCACCTATGTCCATGATGGCTCTGCCGTCAGTAACCACAATCACCTCAGGGTTGACACCTCCTATGATGACACCCAGAGATTACCCTTGCGCTCACCTTCGGCCGCGCGAGAACGATCCCTGCGTCTAGAGGATGACCTGGCTTTGCTCGAGGCGGAGCGTGTCGCGTCTCGTTCGACCCATGAGGAGATGGAAAAGGGAAGCAAGGCGGAGTCTATCTCGCGAATCCGTTCGCATCGCTCGCGCAATGTCGACGAATTCGACGAAGCCACAAATCCACTACACGAGAAGGCCGCCGTCTACAACCCGCCTGAAAATCCAAATACGAAGATCTCCAAGTTCATTAAGAAGGTTCATGAGTCGAGCTTCATCGTTCGCTATATCACTTATATCGTCCCGCTTGTTGTGATCCTTCTCATTCCCTTACTTGTTGGGGCTTTGGCCTTCCCTGATGCCAATGTTGGAGGTGTCTCTCTGCTTTGGTTCTCCGTCTGGCTAGAGATTGTCTGGTTGACACTTTGGGCCGGTAGAGTACGTATCGATTCTATTCAATTCTTTTCCTCGAAAGACCATTAACTCGATCTAGATTGTGGCTAAATTCATTCCCATCCCTGTGGGATTGCTTGCGAGTATCTTCACCAACAATGCGAAAAAATGGCGTGACTTGGCTAAGCAGTTGGAGCTTCATGCGACACTCTTCTTCTGGTGGTTGGGCGTGGAAATTTCGTTCTTGCCCACCATGAAGAATCACCACGTTGATGGAAATTCCGCCACCCGCAGCTGGGAAAACTCTGTCAACAAGATCATCATCTCCATTTTCGTCTGGACCATCTTGAACCTTATCGAAAAGATTATCATTCAGCTCATCGCCATCAGCTTCCACTTGCGTACCTATGCTGATCGGATTGAAATCAACAAGTTCCAGATTGGCAGTCTCACCAAGCTGTATGACTTTTCAAAAGCAAAGATCGAGGCTGATGATGACGAATTCGAGGAGAAGAATGATCAGAGTGGCAGCGGCACCAAGACACCGATGCGCGTTCCCATGCAATATGCCGGAAAGGCGCAGCGTATTGCCAAGGGCGCCCTGAACAGAGTCACGGATGTGGCGGGTGCAGTCGCCGCTGATTTCACAGGCCGCAAGGCTACGAGCAGCAGCCACCCCTACCAGGTTGTTTTGACCCTGCTGCGCACGACTACCGGCTGTCAGGTTCTGGCAAGACGGCTCTACCGCACCTTTGTGCGAGATGGTTTTGAAACCGTGTTTTCCGGGGATTTGAAGGAGGCATTCGACAACAACGAGGAAGCCGAGGCCGCATTCACCATGTTCGACAAGGATATGAATGGCGATATCTCCATGGAAGAGCTGGAGGCAGTCTGTGTGGAGATCGGACGGGAGCGTAAATCGATTACCGCATCTTTGAAAGATCTCGATTCGGTCGTATCAAGACTTGACAATGTGCTGGAGTTCTTCGTCATTGTCATCGCACTCATTGTCTTCTTGTCGCTGATTTCCACATCGGCCGCTGGTGTTCTTACCTCTGCAGGCTCCAGTATTCTTGCATTGTCCTGGTTGTTCTCCGCCACTGCTCAGGAGTTTCTCCAATCAGTCATTTTCGTTTTCGTCAAACACCCCTTCGACGTGGGAGACCGTGTCACTATCTACGGTAACGCCGGAGATGCTGGCCTTGGTGACGACTACTTTGTCAAGCAGATTTCCCTCCTGTATACCGAGTTCAAGAAGATGCAGGGCCACGTCGTCCAGGCGCCCAACAGTTATCTCAATACTCTCTTCATCCTGAACCAACGTCGCTCGGGCGCACTCGCCGAAGCCATCCCCATCGTGATCAAATACGGGACGACGCTCGAACAGATCGACGCGCTGCGCCAACGCCTGCTGGAGTTTGTCCGCAGCGAAAAGCGCGAGTTCCAGACCAACATCCTCACCGAAATGCGCCAAGTCACCGAAAACTTCTCGGTGACTCTCAACGTCGTCTTTTTCTACAAGTCCAACTGGCAGAATGAAGGCCTGCGTCTGCAACGCCGCAACAAGTTTATCTGCATGCTCATGATCGCTCTGCAGGAGATCGGCATCGAGGGCCCACGCATGAACCTCCAGGGTGCGAGCGTCGACTTCCCCGTTCACGTTCGCTACAACGGCCACAACCAGCAATTCGCTCCCCCACCCGGCACCAGCGATGGCCGGCCCCCAGCTACGCCTCTCAGCGAAAAGGAGTACCACGACCAGCCAGGCACCGGCACTGCCAATCGCCACCCCTCGATCCTCCGCAAAGGGATGAACACCGCTGCTGCGCGCGCCCGTGGCGAATCCATCTCCCGCAAACACGTCGACTTCTCACTCGGCATGCGCGACGTCTCCTCCATGGATGTCATGGGCGATGTCTTTGAAGGCCGCGGCCGCCACATTGACGAAGTTGTCCGCCTCGCGAACCGCGAGAATGACGAACGGCGCATCCAGGAAGTAGAGGAGGAGGAAGAGGAAGAACGCAGGAGCCGCGCCTCATTGTCCAAGACCCGCACCTCCAACTCCAGCGTCCACGCGGCCACCGGCTCCGATGGCCGCCGCTCCACCGACTCCCACGGCGGCCACAGCATCTCCTCCAGCCGCAACCGCTTCTTCCGCCATCGCACACACCCCGTCCACGAGCAGGAGGACATGATGGAACAGGGGCGGTCTGACATCGGCCCGGCGCTATCGCAGATCCGCACCGTTTCACCTTCTGCTCGCTCGACAGACGACCGGGGTACCACTATCAACCGCCAGCCGACGGGACATTGATCGCACCACAGCTATATACCCTTCCCATATAAGTCATCTTGTCACTACCTGCTCATCTCATACCACATCTCTTCTAGCATCTCCCTGGATCTTCTTTTCTCAATCTCTCTTTTTGTAATACGATTTTTCTTATTCATTGAACCACTGATAATACCCGCCCTCATGTGTCGATGCTGTGGAACGAGGTATGTCCGGAGTGTTCGTTCGCTTTGGATGTGAAATGGACTTGATGTCGGTTTCATCCAAGGGCTTTGAACCATCATGTTGCTTTCTCTGTGATTTATTAGACTTTACATGTATCTACATATCCAGATATGCAATCCCTTACCCAGACACTGGCATAAGGCGAAATAAAGCATTTATCTCGAGCATACATTTAAGAGCGGTGCCGTAAATATAGCCTACTTGAGCACATTGAGCAAGTCCGAGTTTCTCGCGTCGACGGATAAATTCCCGCACCTCCAAAAGCTTTGATTCTGCTTTTGTGAGCCCTAAGTACACAATTTTGGTCTGAAGAAAGAAGCAAGGAAAATCATACAAAAGAGATGTTGAGATCGTAAGTGATGCAAGTTGGCGGTAAGAGAGATGAATGGAAAAAGCCCAAGGAACGAAACGAAAACAATGGTCACATGGAGAGATGGCAAACCCCCCAACACCCGCTTAGCCTTGACAAATCAGATAAAAAGCAAAAGCGAGACGAAAATCAAGTGAGGAGAGGCAGAGTGACACTCTTCATAGGAGAGGATAATTTGACAAGTGTAGATGCATATTGAAACAGGTCTTTGGTGATGCAAAGAGGATGCGCCATCGTAAAGCAGATTGGTATGCAATGCCTTGCCATGTAGAGAACTGTCAAGAAATCGTGACTTCTATTTGTTCTATCCGGTCACTGGCATTGCCGTGGGTCTATCGCTCAGATGGTCGCGGGGTATGATCAAGATCTAAGTTTGGGGAAGGAGTATGTCGAGGTCGAGGCGTGGCTTCGGAGTCGGCAGTCCGATCATAATCGTCGACATCGGTGCCTAGATTGTCCTTTGACATTCTGGGTGATGGTGTGTTTAGGATCATCGCGGAAGCGCTGGGTTCGTCCTCCTTGGACACGATGATCGGAGGAGTGACTTGGCCCTTCTTGAGAGTTTCCGTACTGGACTTTGCGGCGGAAGACTGGCTGGCAGTCCCTCTATAAATCTCAGTGATCCCCCTGTCATGTTGTGAACAGGACGGTCTCTTCGGCCGCGTCGCTGCAGATGGAGTTGAGCCCAGATCTGTACCCTGTGGTAATGGCGAGTGTCCCGGGCTGATTTCCTCTTCGGGTCTCTCCTCTATCGTGTTGTCGTAGATCTGCAGTCTGTCGAACCTGTCCTCCACATCACAGGTGCTTGGAGACGACGAGGTCGGCTCCTCGCCGCTCTCAATCGCATTCTCAGACTCTCCATTTTTGCCCCTTTCCAATGCCTCGCGCTCCTTTCTCAGCAGTTCTTCGCTGCCGCTGACCACACTGCCCCGGCTGTTGGTCCTCATCATCTCTACGCCCAACTTAGAAACCGGTCGGTGGGAACGAGACCTCGAGCTAGGCGTGCGCACATGGGCATTTCCAAGCTCCTCATCTTCGTCATCGCCAGACTCGGCGCACTCGTAGCGCTTCTTCTCCAATGACTGTCTTTTCGCGCGGATGGACTCGCTGGAACGTTGTTTGCGAGGGTTCGCCTTTCCAGATGGCTCCATGGCAGCGGGAGCTGAAGCGGCATGGAGTAAATGCGGAAAAGGAACTGCATTGGAGCTAGGACAAGACTCGGAATCCGTCGCACTTTTGGGAGTTGAATTGTCCGAGATGCCCAGGCCTTCTGGTTGGCTGGACATCCACTCGTCCTTGGGGCGACTCACAACCACAGGAGGCTCCTCGGCCTTGATGGAATCCATATCTCCGAAGTAGCTACTACCGATAGAATCCTCCCGGCTCGAGCCTCGGTACGAGCTCGAAGGTACGACTGCGAAGCCAGAGGATGTTGTCGAGCTAGGGCTTTGATCTGCATTGGCGGCGAGAGCAGCGTGACGAAGTGCGGATGGCTGGCCAGCGAAGGGCTGAGAGGGGCTATAATCCTTTGGTGGAGGTTTCCACTGACAGAACTTACACAAAGCCTCGGTGAGTTTGGTCAAGGTTGGGGGCTTCTGAATCAGCGCGTCGAAATGATGTGTTTCAGGTAAATCCTTCAGATATCCAGTCACCGCAATGATTGGCGTATGCCGGTTGGCACTGCGTGTTTCGCGTACCATGCGCGCGAGATCTGCTCCGTTCACCTGGGGTAGCTTGAACTCAGTCATGATGATATCAAACTGGACTTCGCTCAAGGCGTAGCGCATCGCCTCTGCACCATTCACTGCGGTAATTGTGCGACAGCGTAGTTTCTCAAACAAGCGTTCCATCACCATCCTGGAAACCGGATGATCTTCACATATAAGCACGTCCAAAGGCCGGAAGAATGGACCATCAAGGATGTTGATCTGGGACAGGCGTCTTGAGCTCTGACGACGGCGCTGAACTTTAAGCAAAGCTTTCGTACGAGGGTCTTCATTGTCTGACGAGGAAGGTGATATATCAAACAACTGACTGCGGCGCTTGTAATGACCTGCGACATACGATTCCTTTGCGAGAGAGGATGATAATTCTCCATCTTGAGATCCGATCGTCTGCGATCTCGCTCGGGTCGTTGGGATACTGCCCTGTCGATGGCCCGAAGGTGTTTTATCCGGCGAGTGTGTCCCTCCTCGACCGATTTTAATGGGAGATGATGCTGATGAGCCTAGTTTGATATTAGCCATGCGACCCTGATCAGTACTGCCGGTCGCAAAAGACCCGCTAGACTGATGAGAATTCGTCGAGGATGATCCTGACGTCTTTCTGCGCTCATGGTTGTTGCCGGTACTGAATTGCAGAAGAAGCGGGGATGAAGGCTGGGAAGGACGGCTCGGAGAGGAGTTAGCTTGGCTCAAGCTGGAAGGCGACGACGGTCGGTTGTTGCTTTTATTATGAGACAAGGTTCGTTGTAGTGGCATTGGCAACGGGCTACCCTCCAGCGAAGGGCCGGACGGGGCTGCAGAACCCTGCGTTGGTGGAATTGCTTGAGCAATGGAAGAGCTGTATTGGCGTTGTTGGGCCTGCAAAGCTTCCTGGCGCAGCTTCTGGATGACATCCTTGTTGGCCTTTTCCAGCATGGGAAGGTTCTTGAAGGAAAAGCTGCCAAAGTCGTCGGCCAAGGCTGGCTCACTCAGTCTCCTGCTGCGCGAGTCACGGACATGCGGCGGAATGTGGAGAGGCATCAAGGGCCGCTTCATCGAATTGACCTGCGAGCGAACCTTGAACAGCGCGTCGTGAGGGCGGTCTGCTGCTGTGACAGGTTGCGAAGAAGGCCCTTCCTCTAATTCTTCGGCAAAAGGTTGTAGAGTGGCGCCACGGGCGTCGAAGTACTCGGTGTCCTCGGGGTTCTCAAGATTCGGCACGAACTGTGCTTTATCCTCCAGCAGAGTCTCCCAGTTGATATCTGAGAACCAAGGGTGGCTGCGAATTTCCGCCCCTCCGTTCGGGAATTTGTCATCAACGTTGGCTCCGATGCGTTCGCGAGGATCTAGAGTCATAAGTCTGTTCATGAGATCGATCGCTTCCTGGGATGCTAGCTCTTCTGCCTCGTCCGGCCAATTGATTCTCCGGTGTAGGATATTTTCGAACACTTTGTCTGGAGTGGAGGCGTTGAACGGGGGGTAACCGAAGAGAAACTCGAACATGATGCAGCCCAAGGACCACCAATCGCTCATTTCATCTTGGCCTAGTCCATTAATAGTCTCAGGTGCGAGATAGTCCGGAGTGCCGACAAATCGTCTGTTATGATCTTCGGGGTCAAAGAGTGCCATGAGGGGTGGCATCATCGACTGCTGGGGCGGAGTGCTGAATGGTACCGAGTTGCTTAAGGTCGGCTGAAGTGGATACAAGCGGGGAGACTCGCCGGCTTCACTCTGACTCTCTTCTTCGGCTATGTTACTGGACGATGGTACCGGGACAGGTAAGGAGGATGGCGGTAAAGAAGATGCAGTCTCGTTGCCCTCGGTAAGAGAGAAATTTCGGAATATGGCGCTCAGATTTTCGCTGCCACCACTGTCACTGCGGTAGCCGGATGCCCGGCGCGAGGGTTGGCGGCTGAGACCGCTCTGGTTAAGGCTGAAGTACGATGGCTGGTTCAGACTGCCAGCGAGGTCGGGGGTCATGAGTGGTGTTGACCCTGGTGAACCAGGGGCCTGGAAATCGAACGACGCCGACCGAGAGGACGCAATAGACGTCGCGCGAGGAAAGGGACCCTGCTTCAAAAGGTCGGGTGCTGGTTCGTTCAAACTCTTGAGGACGCGCTTTTGGCGTCCAACCAAGCCCATACGGGACAGGCCAAAATCGGTCAGTTTGAGGTGGCCCTTTTGATCGATCAGTAGATTGTCCGGCTTCAGATCACGATGGACAATGCCCCTGCTATGCAGGTGTTCTACTCCGAGGACCACCTCGGCTATATACTTCTTAGCCCAGTCTTCTGGGAGCCCGCCCAGGACTTTGACAAGGGAAGCACAGTCGCCACCATTCAGATACTCCATGACCAGATAGAGATAGTCTTTGCTCGAGAACGTCCAATAGAGCTTGGCAACGAAGTCGCTTTCCCCCTGCCACATCATGATGGCACGTTCAGCCTTAACATTAGTTACCTGATTTTTGGCAACCATGTCGGCCTTTTTGAGAACTTTGATCGCGAAGTATTCTCCAGTCGACTTCTTCTTGGATAGATAGACGCTGCCAAAGGCGCCTTTGCTAATAGGTTTGATGATCTCGAAATCTTTGATCGACGGGGGCGCTGGACGGGGTTGAGGCTGACTGGCAGATGTCAGGTGAGGAGAAACCGGGGGCTTCGTCACGTCAGACGAAGTTGCTGATGACTGACGTCGATGATGGCGGTAGTGATAATGCGCTAGTTCACTCGCGTGAGTGGAAGGTGAAACTATGGGCGACGGCAGGCTTTCAGCGCCGCTGGAGAGCCGAGGTTTGGGCATGCGTAAGGGCGAGTGAGGGTTCGACATTCTGGCGGGCGAGGGCTGGCGGCGAGGGGAGCTGGACAACCCTGGGAGCACCAAGCTTCTGCGTTTTCTCTCCAAGCTCCGGTCGGATGCCGGAGATTCAGTCCGTACGGCTCCGGTAAAAGCAGAAGAAAGCACACTGCTATCGCTCATTTCTCCCGCATCGAGATCCACCATCGAGAGCCCCCGACGAGAAGGTTGAGATGTGCCTAATAATCCCGCGGTACTTCTGTGCGACCGGGGAGTAGGACATTCCATCGGGCTGTTTGATCCTGTAGAGACGGCAACCGACGAGGACCGACCTTCGGTGTGCGGGAACTGGAAGCGTTCGGATGCATTGCGCATTGACATGGTCAATGCAGATGTCGACGGAGTTGGCTGCCGGGTCACGGGCTGCGGTGACAGGGGGGAGGCGACGGCAGTGCTACTGTCATTAGCCGTCGCAGAGGAAGCAGTAGCGTTTTCAGGCGGGAGTTCATCTTCCGATGGGCAAGTGGAATCGCTCAACTGGCCAGCAGCGATACGTTCAGCCTTACTAAGGGCAGCTGCAATACAGTCTTCCACCATCACCGTATACTCGATGCGAATCCGCTCTGCGTATTCGACGATCTTGCGATGGCGGATAACGGCGTCAACTTTTGCTTTGCAGACCTGCTCCGTGTCAGCGCTTAGAGCAGCGAGACCTTGCTCCTGTTCCAAAGTGTTGGAACTGGGAGATTGCCACTGCATGACTTGGGAGATTCGAGATTCGGATTGCGGTGAGAGAGTCCGGAAATCGTCCATGCTGTCCCCGCGAGGCTCTTTGATCACGGGCATGTTAATTTCAAGAGCTGTGTCGCACAGATCGAGAATCAGCTCAACAATCCGAGTCAAAGGTCGCCGAACTGCAAATGACCGACCGCGTGAATGGCCGCCATCCGAAGCTGAATGCTCGCGAGACCGCGGGGGAGTGCATGGAGCCGAGCTAGAGTTTGAAACATTTCCAGAAGAGGGTGCGGAAACAACGGGAGATGGCCCAATTGCTAATCCTTTATACTCCGGCTGCGGCATCGGGGAAGGCGCTTCGCCCGCCAGAGGCCTGCTTTGTCGAGCCTCCAATGCATCTAGAACTTTCACGATCGCGTGGCGGTGCTCATTAAGGTTTTCCTGAGCGATCTGGACGTCCATCTCTGCCCGATGTTCCTGAAGGCAGAGATCGGAGTGTTTCTCGAACCACCAAGGGGTGATCTGACGCTCACAAATGCGACAGAGGACCGGATTGGGCGCAGGGTACTTCGAGGGATCGGGTTCGTTCGCCGCAGCCTCAGCGAGAGTTGTCAAGTAGTTCGCCAGTACTTCAGCACCGACACCCAACGACTCCACCAACAGAGGAGGAAGATCAATAGTCACTTCTCGGGGTTGATTGAAAGGCCGTAGCATCCACATAGTCTGAAATCAGAGCTTCGTTAGTCTGTCATTCTGCGGTTAACGCGTTATGTCGGAATGGGTGGAAACCTACATGGCCGGTCCCATCTGGCGTCCGCTCAAATACCATAATGCCCTGCCCTTCCATGCTCAAGACGTCATGGTAGTTGTCTACTTCCTTCGACGGTTGAGGACCCTCACTGCTTTCTTCTGTCACCGTATCGACTGGTCGGGGCTCAGGCGAGTATTTCAGTATTGACTCGGGGCCCATCCTCACACCGAAGCGAATAAAGCGACTGCGAGAGTCATCTTCCTTCATGGACTCAATAGCGTCGTGGAAGGCAGACTTATTGTCGACCAGGAAATCCGAAATCATTCGCCCTTCTAACGATTCAGGAGATGTCCCCACCACTTGTCGCCATGATGGACTGACCCATTTGATGCGGCCGTCCAGATCCAAATCCACAATGACGTTCAAGGTCTGCTCCGCCGCCTCCTTCAACTCCTCGCGTTCTTCCCGCATATCCTCGCTAAGGGAACGAGTCATGGGTGGGAATTTCGGGTCGATCCCCCGAGCCTCCTGCCTCAAGGCAGTAACGGCTGGGGGAGCAAGGAACTGGGCACTGGGTGTGCCATTTCCCGCCATGCTGAGAGGTCCACCCGACCGAATTGGGGACCGAGAGCGGCGTAGACGACGTGTTGTGAGTGCAGCGCGCGAGGAAGAATCAAGCGAGCCAAATGAACCGAAAGTGTACAGTAAGCCGAGCAGAGCGTCTGCCGGGCAGAGCCGGTGCCCTCGTGCGGTGTTATGAATGCATCCGCAGGACTAACGGGCCATGGCTGGGTCGCGGGGGTACGCAGGCGTGAGGGAGAGGGATGACCTCACAGAGGACGACAGGCGTTGTGAGACAACCGTGTCTCCCAAAGCAAGTAGCAGAGGAGACGGATTGCCCCAAACGCGAAGGATATAGAGAGATTTTTGGTCAGACAAAAATTCAAGGTCGAGGGAGGAGTGAAATTGGACGGAGAATAGCGGCTATGCGGGGAATGGCGCGACGGGGAGGTGTAAACGCGAAACTAGGGTGATCGACAGAGTCAACCCTCAGGAGAGGTGATTGACTCAATCAGAAGTTAGATGTTGTGTGGAAAACTTGAAGCAATAAAATGACAACAGTCGAAAAGAATTGATGATAGTCAGAAAATAGAGAAGGTAGTTCGAAAGAGGAGAAAAAGAAGTGAGGTTAGTTGAGGATGGACATGGGAGGGAACAAGCCGAAGAGAAAGACGAAACAAGACGAAACACTCTGACTGAAGGCGGGAAAACGCAACAGCAGTGCAGCACTTAGATACCTTACAATCTCCCTCTATTTCTCTACTGTTTTATTTATCGAGGGAGAACGGCCTCCAGATTCTAGTCCACTTTTCATTATTTTTGTACTAGAAAAGTAGAAATACCTACAAGGTTAAGCCCATAGGACGAGAAACTTAAAGTCTCGACATGATTCTATCCAGGCGATACAATTGGTTTTGATGTTTCTGAAGTTGATTGATCAGCAAATAGGCGGTCCACTTGTGATAGACTAGCCGATGGCACGATGCTATCGTCTTGACTTTGGAGTCTAGCTATCTCATGATTGCATTCTCGTGGTTAGTTAGTTTCCTATTGTATGGTTATAAACTTATAAGTCAGTATTGGTGAGTTAGAAGTAGTTTGTTTTATCTAAGGGAGACTATGTGCTGTTTTCATATCCTATCTACTTGCATAAATGTGTTTAACTCTCCCTGTCATTATGAGAAAGCTCAGTCATCCAGAATCCTTCCCACCTGGACAACTCTTCTGGACATGGTTCCTTCTCTTACTATGTGACTGTCTTCCCCCCTCAAGGGATATCATTCCGACCACACGACCTACCCCAACAGCCACTGGCCGCCACCTCTTGTCATTCTTCAAATGGCCATTATGCGTTGGCCAGTCTGTATCTATCCATTGTGGGTGGTAGATGACGATGCGTGCATTCATTCAAACATCCATGCCGTGCTAATCCCAACCCTCCCAAACCCGGTCCCTCTTTTGTGGAATCTAGACCTGCATGTCCTTACTATGCTAGGATTTATTGCTTCATAGTTTCTTAACCCTACACAAAAATAGCTGCTAGGCACGTTGACATCCTTTTCTGGCAGTCTGTCCGTCTATTCTTTCTTTCTAGGTGGGGATGCTAACTCAAACTACCTTACCTACGGTATCTACTGAACTCTCTTAACTCATCTTGCATAAGTAGACACAAATGCTAGCTGCTGATTTGATCGGGGCACACCTGCAACGTCAACGCTCGTCATGGCCCGTTTCGTCCCATGGATCTCGTTTTCTTCCCCAGAGCACTTGACCTAGCTCAATCCAGGGGCATCGCCTCTCAGAAAAATAACTTTTCGACTGGAATGAGACAGTTGACTCTGGCACTTCCCAAGAGGATAAGACTAGAGGATCGACCAAATAAACCAGTGAGGCGAAGGAAGGATCATGCACCTGTGCTTATGCAAGGGTATTCCTTTTTGGATGTTTGCCATTATAAAGGATGAAGTAGCTGTTTATCATCTGCCGATCGAGCCATGGTAGTCATAGCAATAACCCATGAGGTCTATCTATTGGAGTTTCTTGAATGGTGTACACAGAAGTAGTTTTCGTGGCCATTGGCCACCGGGCGGATTGCTCGGAGATGATTCCTACTGGCCTCCAGTGTTGAACAGTGTTTCGCGTTGTATTCCTGGGTTATCTCATGTTTGAAACAATCAGTTTTTCGAGTATGCCAGGGAGAAAACTCATAGTGATCGAATATTGGTTTCTCTAAGAGGTCGTTGATGCGTGGTGCTGTAGGACCAGTTGATGGTCTCTGCGGGGTAATAGGGCGGGGAACAGCAACTCCCCATATGCCGCAAGCATCCATTCTGTCGCTCACTCACTCACTCCCTCCCTACCTACCTATGTCCTGTCCTGTGCATGACTTCTGTCATGATGCATCCAAATCCACCTTTGGTGCTAACTATGCAATGTACTCCGTACTTCAAAGAGTAATCAGATTGTATATCCATGACAATGGAATCATTGAATCTGGCCCATCATACTCCTATCTCAAAGCAGCCAACCCCATAATCTTCTTAATGCCTTATTTAACTTCAGTTTTCCAATACTCTGCAAAAGCCCCATTAAGCTTATCCTCATCTTTAGAACGAATTGCAAGTGAATGGAAAATTGACTCAAAACTTCGCTAGAAAATTCTCTCACATCATCCGTCGTCCACGACCCAAACTTTCCTCCCTGCCTGCCTCCAATTCCATGGATCCTCCAAGATCTTCATCTCCAACTCCAGAAACAGTCGACATCGCAACCCTCAAAAATGGCACCGTCCATCATTACCCCAGATTCGGAGCTGATCAGCATCCTCTTGCGGGCACGAATGACATACAGCCAGATACTGGGGTATGACTGGACGAGATGGGGAGCTCTTCCTCCACATAAGCAAGCACCCCTAGTAGGTTTCACCTTAGGTAGGTAGGCAGTAGGCTCTATACCTAACCCACAGGACAAATACTCTATCTTTCCACTTCAACGTCTCCCTCAGGGATCAATGTCCAAGTTGGGCTCCATCTCATTTTTGGCCTGGTCAAACGAGGTCTCCTTCCTAGACCATGACTGGCATCCTAATTTCCTCGATACGTACCGAGTAGACTAGATTATAGGATGATGGAACTGGTTCGTGATCTTCATTGTCAACACGCGTAACCCTCGTCATTATTATCAGGTCGTTGCTGATCGACCTTAACCTGCCATATTACTCGTCCCCCATGTCTTCCTACTCCAGTCTATCTCCGCCAGGATGGTAATAACGAGCCCGCGCAATCATGATTGTTGATGTCGCCGTGTCAAAGGCGGATGGAATTGGCGGTTCGCGTGTATCAATCAACGTATCATGTCGTCAAAACCACCATGGAGGGCTGCAGGCTGCTCTACACTCTGAGATATGGGATTCGATCCTTTAAAATTGCATGCTGATATTGAGCATTCAACAGTATGCGCTTTTTGGCTTGAGTCTTGGAAATACATAGGACCCTAGAACGAGGTCTAAAGTCAATTGATGCCATTGTGTTCTCAAAGTATAACGAACACCGAATATGTATATTAGCAAGTTCTATAGGATAGCTGTTCATAAGCCTTCACACAGATCGCCCCTGCTCAAGACAGATACAGACCAGGAAGATTTGCTGGATATATACCTACAGGATTTCATAAAATATAATCTCTACTTCTGCAAAATTGTGCTATGCCTTAAACTGCGACTCAGAGGTATTAGGCTGATGAGGAAATGATGTCGGATGCAATCTTTTCCGCAAGCATATCTGCTAATTGGTTAGTTAATGACCACAGAAGGATGACTCCTGCTACTTACAGACAGTAGACTGGGGATGTCCAGGCGGCAGGATGGGAAATGCACTGGCATCGACAACCCTCAGCCTATCGACACCAAAGACTCTGGCCCGACTATCGAGGACGGCCATAGGGTCGTCTCGTGTTCCCATCTTGCAAGTACATGCAGCGTGATATATAGTCATCAATGTATTGCGAATAACTTCGAGGATTTCTGCGTCCGTCTGATACTGACTCCCGGGGAAGTACTCATCTCCCACAACAATCGGCGCCATGGCCTTGCTGTGAAACATACCACGGATACGCTTATACGCTGCAATCGCTATTTGCTGATCCGCCTCCGTTGACAGCCAATTTGGGTTGACTATAGGCAGATCTGAGGTATCATTCGAGGCAATAGTCACATTTCCGCGAGACGTTGGCGCAACAAGGGTACCCAGGATTGTTGCGTATTGCTTACCACCCGAGGGTTGCGAAACAACAGGATTCGAGGAATTTCCCACGTATGCAGCTGATGAAATGTACTGTCCGAAAAAGCAAGTCAGTTACGCATCAACAAAGCAGCACATCGAGGCGACCAACCTCAATCTCCGGCCAGTCATCTGGAAACCACGAAAGGTCCCTGATCGTCTGGACTGAGAAGTTCAAACGAAAGGAATCTGGGATCTTCTCAAATGCAAGGTAGTCGATGACTGGACTTGTGAGTACTCCCCCATGAGAGAATATATATTGAGCCATTTGCGATGCGAGATACCATAGGTCTGTTGGTGCTTTCGTAAAAGTCTCGAGAGCTACCTGGTACGTTGGTCCGAAAAAAACATGATCCCACATATTCTGACCGACACCAGGGGCATCCTGAACAATATCAATGCCGTGTTCTGAAAGAGTATCGGCCGGCCCGACTCCAGAAACCATCAAAAGCTGCGGAGTGTGAAATACACCTGCCGATATGATCACCTCTCGCTTTGCGTTGAGGGTGAAAGTTCGCAGTAGATCGCTGGCTCGAACCCCAGACGCTTGCTTTTGTGGGTTGAATAGTATTCTCTTTGCCATCGTACCCTGATATATTTTCAAACAAGTTGATGAAGGTAGCGGGCTCAGAAAGGCGGCTTGCGAGCTGCTCCTTGTCTCATCAGACGGTCGGATGGTAAAGCTGCCGTACTGAGCACCGAACAATGATCCGCTGTTGAAGTCCAACGTTTCATTTATACCCACCTCTTCCACTCCAAGTCTCATCCAGGTTGAAAAGGGCATAGCGTAAACAGGGTATGATACGTGAAGTGGGCGTTGTCCTTCATGAGCGAAAGCATCAGGATTGTATTGTGCTGTAGCATTCGCGGCGCGTCGCAGCGCGTCTGGGGGCGTGAACTGAACCGTCTTCTGATAATAGGGCAGAGTGTTGTCAAAAGTGTAACTCTGATTCTGAACAAGATCAGCCCAGAGCTGCATCGAGTCCCTGGTCGGTCTAGCACAACTATCAGTCTTTTCCTGGAATCGGCATTAGAGAACGAAGAAGTTTGAATCACCTTTGGTAGGCCATGAAGTTCAGAGCTGACCTGCCCAGTTCGGAACACCAAGTCAGTAAAATATGCTGTCGCCTCAAAAAAGGCAAAGTAGCGCGATGCTCTTACGATCCTCCAAGACATTTGCCTCTGGGATAATGAATGTCACGGTGATTAGCACCCGTGACATTTCTAGCCACAAATTTCCAGTCAATTGGCGTTGTAGACTCAATATCAGAGCCCACACCTATACTGGCGGCGCCAGGGATAGCTGCTATTGGGAACTTGAGTTGATATGTTTCCCCGGCCTCGACGAGTGCGACACGGAGTTTCTGCTCAGCTAGACGGACCGCGAGAGTAACACCCGCAGTACCTCCACCGACAACGACATAGTCAAACGTCTCATCATTAATCAATGTGCTTTCCCATAGATTGGAGAAGCCGTCTATCCAGCTTTGTAGTCTTGTAAACAAGCCCAAGAAGCTGACCAAGGGGATAGGAAACTGCATTTCAATGACCGGTCGTGGCAAACAAAGTAGACAGGAGAACAGAACAGCTTCTTCCACGCTTCTAGAACGCAGAAGGCGACATGAAACTGTTTTGACGCGGGAATTACAGCTGCGGCCCATTTGTTGTCAGTTTTAGATGGTGCTGGGGTAGTTCTTTCTGTTCCTGTAAGGTCCATCTTCACTGCCGACGACACAGTCCCAAGTCTGTCATATGAATTAGTCAGGCAACCAACAAAGACACACTCAATTGTGAATGCAGCCTTTCTTTGACTGCCGTAAGACAAGAAATAGCTCTGAGACAGCCTCTTGCGCCACCAAGACACATAGAAAGAGTTATGAAAAAGTCAGAATGGAGCTTTCCTGGTTGCTTTCAGACTTTTACTATGGTCAACCTCTCATTAATCTTCAACACTCTCAACGAAGGATTCATGACCTCGCCGACGGATAGCACAACCAGGCGACTCTCCTGCAATGGCAGCGAACACGCGCGCGTTCTTCACCGACTTCTCAGATTTTAAGCCCAACCCAGACGCCTCCGCGAGCGATGAGTTCAACCGTCTAGCAAACCACAGAAAATGGAAGATCGGATCAAAAACCTGGCGCAAGATGTGGAACCGATGTATGGCCCTGGAGTACGATAGACTGCTTGGAAAGAATCTCAGTGGACTTCAGAGCTGGCAGCAATTATGCGAGGAGCTGGACCTGAAAGGACCATTCACGTCTATCAAGCAATGCAAGAAGGTATGCTATGCTGCCTTGAAAGTTGGGAGGCGGGATACTGATTTAGCTTTTCAGGCTTTGTCGACGGTACATGTCAATATCGTGGATCTTCTTGATTGTCGTATTTTGAAGAAGAAACCGACAAAGTTCCCGAGTCTCAGGGCGTTGGAGGAGTATACCAGGGAAACAGGAAGAGTCTTTAGTAGATATCTTGCGAAGCAGGACAAGTTGCTCCGGGTATTGCTTAGGAAGCTGTGGTAACACTCTGTTGGTGTATTGCACAGGCATGACAGGCAAGCTGATTCAGCCCGTAACCAAACGATTCTGGTCTACAAGATCTGGCTGCGATTCATGTGAATTAAGACATATGTCCCGCTTTGGCTTCATGATCGGTAGTATGGGAATTCCTTCATAATATCTGTCACGAATAGCATCAGCAAGTGTGGCTCTCATGAAGAACTATGGACACGACAAGGCCAAGGGGAATATCACAAAAAAAGGTCATATCATATATTACAATACATAGACGCCATATCGACCCTAAAATCTTCCAGTCAACGCTTCACAGCCCCTTCTTTTCGGACTCGAGTTGTTCGCGTGCCAGCACATATCCGACTGCACGGGAGAGTCCCTCAGGGACCGAGACGATTGGACTGTACCCGAGTCGGTACTTGGCCTTCTCGCAGGAGTAGTAGCGAGTCATGCATGAGTACCGGACAATACGCCTTGTCAAACGGGGAGTCTTGCCAATAAGACCAAATACCGTCTCTAAGACGGCGCCAACGGGTCCCAGAAGATCCTCAGAAAGCTGCCACACCTGATTAGGCTCCACAACCTTCCCAGCCAGCGCCCATGCAGCGCGAGTAATGTCCCAGAAGTACACGGGAGAGTCATTTGTAATGTTGAAGGCTTCACCGTCTACTTTCTCGTGGTCCAGGGGGCCGCCTTGCCCGGACTCGTAGCGCGTCTGAGTGGCAAGAAGACGGTATGCGGCAAGCAGATGAGAGTAGGCGACATTGCCAACGTATGTGAAGTCAAACAAGTTGTTATTATCACCGAGCTGCATGCGCAAAACGGTCGGGGATGCCTTGGCCGCGTGCTCAAGAACCTTGAAAGTAAATGTGGTGTCCTTCTCGCCGTATATGCCTGCGGGGCGCAGAGCACATGTCACCATCGATGAGGGAGAAGCACGGTTGTACTTCAAGACTATCTCTTCGGCTTCGGCCTAGGCAGGTTGAATCTCCGTTAGTAGAATCCAGCAAGGCCAAAGAAGTGTCGACAAACGAACCTTGGTATCGGAGTAGTACTCCAGCTGCAACTTGCCCCGAATTAGCGGCCAATCCTCGTTCACATTTTTCAGATCACTCTGTGTGTCGTGCAGGACGGAGGCCGAGCTCGTATACACAAAGGCCTTGCACTTCCCACCCCAGTCACCACGATCACCGCCGGCGACCTCCAGTAACGTCTTGGTTCCATCGACATTGACCTTGCGCAGCAGCTCCTTATTTCCTTCCAACACGTTCGCCGTCGCCGTATGAATGACGACGTCCGGCTTGACCTCGCGGAAGATAGCCAGCAGGGATTCTTCGGACGTGATGTCGCCGTCGTAGTACTGTGCACCGGGCAGGCGATTGTTGGCTGTTCGCAGGTCGAGAACGGAGACCTTCGCTACGCACCTAGGGTACCGATCGGCCAACCGAGGATTATCGAATCGAGAGTCTCCTTCTGGTTTCGGGAGGGCAACGCTGGCATCGGTCTCCGAAGGGAAATTGAGCAATTGATCGACAATGTGCCACCCCAGAAACCCGCATCCTCCGACCACCAGAACAGAGCCCAGCTCCAAAGTAGGCCGCTTCTGAGGCATCAGGGGCAGTCGATCGATCGAACGATATTCTTTCTTATGTCACCGAAGAACGAGATGGGGTAAATCCGGGTTTGGTGGAAAAAGTGAGGTCGAGAACACGGTCTGTTTTTTCCTTCTTTTGTTCGGTGATTGAACTTAGATAAGGGGGTGTTGGCATCATTTAAGTTAGCCATTTAGATGATTATTAAGGTACGGTGCCGCCTTGAGATATTTCTGGGGCACGAGCTCGGAACTCCCCACAAAACCTCCGATAAAGTACAACTATGCCTACGAAATGTGGACCACAACTGCTTTTTTGCGAATTGACGCTACCTGACACCTACAACGGCTGGTATTACATAGATAAATTGATGCGAAAGTAAACCTAGCAGACAATGGTCATTTTTGCCCGTCGTGCCGCTTTGTAATCGTAGGGTTTCGACGCCTGCGTCCAAACTAATCAGGGACTCTCGGCCCCAGGCAAATGAAAAGTGTTTCCTGTCGTCGAAAGCTTTGGCAGAGCCATGGAGGCGCGTGACGAGATTGGTATAAGGACAGAAGTTGGCGCCGCCAGAAAAGATCGTTTGGCAACTTGAATTTTCCAAACGAGTTATCAAAGCCCAGATACCAAGCCTCCAAAGTTCATCGGGACAGTTGAACATATTTGGACAAATACTTACATGTCGTCTTGAAGCGTTTCGAGCCCGCAAAAGCTTCACTCTACGCTCTTCTGTACCGAGCGACGGAGTGCACGGTTGTAGTTCTTTCGATCTTCAGGGCTACCCCAGAACATCTTGGATGCTTCTGGGTTCACGGTTGTCCGCGGATCGTAAGGTGCAGACTCCTCTTCAAGTGCTTCCACGATTGCCTCAATATGATGGCGCATTTCCTCTGTGCGTTTGGGGAAATAGCACAACGTTCCATCTTTAGACACCCGGTAGTGGAAGAGTTCTGGTTCTACGACGACACGGGGTTGCTCTTCCGGGAATCGTGGACTTAGATAGATTTTGATCTTAAACACACCACCGTCAAGTTGCGTCATAGGGCGACCAAAGTAGATCAATTCCCAGAGGAACGGGTTTTCGTGGACGAGGCGCAGGTCCACTGTGAAATTGTGGCGATGCTTGAAATCCTCAACAATCTGCTCGTACTGACTTTGCAGGCTCACCGCAAGGCTAGCCTCCTGCTTTTTCGCCTCGAGACCTTCTATTGGCCAATTGTGCGTCTCTTTGATGATGGCTTCCTTTACGCGGATGAGTCGTCGTCTCAATTCGGGATAATTAAAATGGCCCCTCATGCAATTATCTTCGGTCTCGAAAGGCATGGTTTCGAATCTCTGGCGGCGTCTAACCTGTGGTTCTGCTTCTTTGATCGCCTGCATGTAGGAGTCAAAGTACCACAAGAAGCGTCTCTTGCGAAGATCCGCAAAGGGCTCGAAGAAAGTGCCGTCTTCGTCATCGAACGAGTCATCACAGTCATCATCCTCGCCTATATTCTTGCTCTCGGATGGCTTGACTGTTCCGTCCGACTGAATGCCCAATGATGATTCCAAGGGTTGGATAACTGCAATGCGAAGGGTTTCATGACGTATCTCAGGGCGAGGTAAGCACACAGTTAACCATCGTACCTGGGACAAACTTACCTTTTCAATATAAGCCTGGCTGTTTTCCTGATCCTCGGGTGCATGTGCCCCTTGGTATCCAGGCTCATTCTCATAGGGATTGTTCGACATGAGGCTCTGAATGGAGATCAGGATGGACTCCAGTCCTTGAGCCGACGACCATTCCTCCCCGCGCTGACCACCCCAGGTACTGCAAGGCGAAGACGTCAGCGTTATTGGCAAGCCGGTTTTCAGCAGGTTCTAATTACCCTAGGATTGACCTACAGTGCCAACATTGTCAGCATCACAACTATGTCGGCATGGGCATGGTCCGTGACTCACAAGCAAACCTTACCCCCAGCATAGAGATTAGGACCGAAACGGCATCGTCCTCCATTGGTCGTCGTAATCTGAACAATAGGCGGAGTGGCAGGATAGTCTGAAATGATATCAGCCGTTTGACACTCACCGCAGATCGTAACCAAGCCATCAGCAGTCCTACCTGTGCCAAAACTGATGCTGAACTAGTCGGCAGTCAGCCCATGGGCCTCATCTTCAGTGTGAATGAGCACAAACCTCAAAGAGACCGAACTGGTAAGGTGTCCCAGGGGTTCCCAACACAATAGCGGTCACATTGCGAATATCAGAGTCCTTATACGCCACGGCGAGCGCTGTAAAAGAAGAAACGTCAGTCAGTAAGGCTTTAAATTGCAACTGAGAAGCAAGCCTTGCTTGAGCAAAAGACATACAGAGATCTGCATTGTGCTGGATATGCTTGATTTCCTGATACCCATAATGAAGTTTTCACATGTCAGTCAACATGATGCTTCGGAAGAGATAAACAAAGATTGATGAGAGATATAGTACCCGAGTGATGCGAAGTATGGACTGATCAGACATTGTGGTTAATGAGAGGCATTTGCCCCAGTCGGAGAGAGTCTTATCGAGAAGGAGATCCTGTTGAGTCAAGCCTATCGATTAACAAGGATAAAAGGACGGAAGGTGAGGTGAACTGTAAGACGCGTGCTATACAGCAGAGATAAACTTCTGAGGTATTTGTGTCCTTAGAGGAGGACTAGGTAGGAACACCAAGAGCCTCAAAAAGAAAAGAGAGAAGGAGAGGTGAGGTTTTTCTTAAGTGGTTGCATAACAAATCAACAGATAAACACGAGCTAGGCGAAGAATTACTGCGAATAATAGAACTATAAGCACAGAGGAAGGTTTAATACTTCAGCAAAGTGATAATACACTAAAGGTGAATGATCAGTGGCTGTGGAGTCATGTCACCAATATATCCTAACAACAGCGAAAGACAGTGGTCGGAGGATATATTTAACCTCAGACATGAGGGGCGACCATAGTTTTCAGGCAAAGATGATGAATTATGATTCAAAGCCCAAAAGTTTTGGCTCTCCTATTATAGAGTTGCAGCCATAGATAGACAGTATATGGCTCTGTTCCAGTTGGACCCTGAAGTCGAAAAAGCTTCAGAGCTTCAGGCAGTCAGAAATTGGAACCAAGATCTTCCAGCAGCGGAGTTTAACTGTGTCAATCCGGGGTCCACACCAAGTCGTTCTTGTCAACAAATATATCTACAGTTAAAATGAATACACAAGTGCTTCGCAATAGAGTCTATGAAGTTGATATGATTATGGCCAGACATGACATTGAGAAGACGCCTACTTGTGCCTGGTCCTTGGTTCGGGTCTGTTGTGCATGACAGATGAGTTCATCCATAACTCCACAAAATGGGTGATGGGCGGCTTCGGGCCGCTCTACAATAAAGTTACAAACTTACAGGTTGCTTTACGCGCGCTTCTCAGTACCCGTACCACAGTATGGCGGGACTATGGAGATGTCCTTCGATCAGGTAAATACTTACATACTTGACCCTCAATTTTTGCCAGGGAACATAGGATTAGTATAGCCGGTGATTGGAAGGTAGGTTTGCCCTGATGTTTATCGGTGGTTGGGTTGAGGCATCATTATTCATTTCTTCAGAATCGGGAGTCAAGGGCTGAATGGCGGACCAGTTGAGGATCATGTGACCCTGGTCTTCATTATTGATTTTTGCACTTAGAGAGGTAGACTAGTGTTCTCTCCCAGCCTCCTTCTTCATCTTCATGCCGGGCCTGTACCGGAAGTATTCTCCACACCGTTTTCTGCAACATCTTACTCACCATGAAAACTGTCCATTCATGATGATATGGCGCCTTTAGTAGTAACCTGCACACAGCAATACCGACCTTCGCTTGGCGGTGATGGAGGCGGTGAGCTCCTTCACGTGATAAGGTCTAGCGGGCAGCCAGCAAGATGAAGCATAGGGGGGCAGAGTAACAACCGCCAGCGAGCAACATTCCCACCTCCTCCAAAACACGCTGCTTTCTCTCCTCTATACCTCCTCACAACTCTTTAGACTGCTTCTTCTGGTTGATCTCGGTTCCCTGTCAATCTCTTCTAATCTCTGCTCTGTGACACCAAGTTGAAGCTCTTATTTCAAAAGACATCTTGCTCAAGGGATTGGGTACGGTTATGCACCTATCAGACAGCGTACTCCGCCGCTCTCTTTGAAACTCCGGAGCTTTCTCGATCTCGCAGCCCTCAACGCTGGCAATTTGCGTTCGCAGAGCACTGTCGTCGGCGACTTACTGCCATTCCAGGCGCTCGTTTGCGAAACTCAAAAGAAGAGCTTACAACTATCACTTGGTCACGCGCCTCGGTCGCTGCTCCCTCAAGTATCAAGACTTCCCCGCAAGTTCATCTATATGGCGTGAGGTAAGTTTTGACACAACCACACTCACTCCAAACGGATGCACAAATAACACACTCCATGGTGCTTTGATCTGATATGTCTTCCTTAACAGACGTCTTTATGACCTCGCTGCCCGACTTCGTCCTACTTTTATCGGAGATCTTCCATTCCCCTAACCAGTGCTTGTCTGTTTGGTATCGACGACGATCAATTGCCTCGGACAATAACCAACCGATCTGGGAGTCTGTCGCAATCCTAGCGGTATTTCATTGACGTACTTTTGAAGAGCAGCCGTCAGTACTTACAGAAAAGAGCGTTCCTTGCGGATATGCCTCCCGGCGATGTCTCACTGCCGGATAGCCTTGTGCCGGGCAACGGGGCTGTCCGTCCGACATTAAATACCAGTGGGCAGGGTGGTAGTTTTCAGAGACAAACTCCCACTTCGCCGGCCGATAGCAATAGAACTTTCGACTCGCCGCGCGCAAGATCTGGTGGGCGGAATGGGTCTGCTGTGACTAGCCCGGTAGATGGGGTGCAGAATCCAGACGGTCGCACGGGCCGAAGATTGGACTCGAACAACCCTGGCCCGCGGGACCCATCAACTCCGCGTGATCGAGCTGGTTATTGGGAGAAGTCAGCGCAACGTGACAGACCTTCTCAGAGCGGCCGTCCGCCCACGAAATCCCCCGGTAGTTCGCGTATTTGCAAAAAATGCGGCGAGCCTCTGACGGGCCAATTTGTACGCGCACTTGGCGCAACGTATCATCTTGAGTGTTTTAAGTGTGAGGTTAGTTTAGTCGTTCCACCTCAACAAAACTCGCCGCGTCCTGTTAGCTAACTGCTTCTGACAACAGGATTGCGGGCAAATCGTGGCATCCAAGTTCTTTCCGGTCGACGCTGAAGACGGAAGCGGACAATATCCACTGTGTGAGACGGATTACTTTCGGCGATTGGACCTCCTCTGCCACGAATGTGGCGGTGCTTTGCGTGGTTCCTATATCACCGCCTTAGACCACAAGTACCACATCGAGCATTTCACTTGCTCCGTTTGCCCGACAGTTTTTGGCGCCCAAGACTCCTATTATGAGCACGAGGGCAGGGTTTACTGTCATTTCCACTATTCCACCCAGTTTGCCCAGAGATGCCACGGGTGTCATACAGCTATTCTGAAGCAGTTCGTGGAGATTTTCCGCAATGGTCAGAATCAGCATTGGCATCCAGAGTGCTATATGATTCATAAATTCTGGAATGTGCGCCTAGCTCCAAATGGCCAGCCTCTGGAACATCCTGAGGCGGGTCTCGATGCCACTGACGAGGAACGCAATAGAGTGCGAGATGAAGAAGATATGATGGAGGAGAAGGTTTACAGGATCTGGAGCATTCTTTCTGGTTTCGAAGAGTCTTCAGCTGCCTGCATCTCGGATATGCTACTACACGTCAGCAATGGCTCCTATCTGGATGGAGTCCTAGTTGCTAAGAGATTCATTGGTCACGTCGAAGTTCTTTTCCGAGCCATCGATGAACTTGCTGGATACATCAAGGCGCAAGAGATGAAGGGTAAGTACCGCCTTTCCAAGACAGAAATGAAGTGCGGACTGACTGAGTATCCAGACCTTGCTTACGGACGTGAAGCCAAACTATTGTGCAAGAAAATTGTCGCCTTCTTCGCTTTGCTGTCCAAGACCCAGGAAGCTGGGGTACGGAAACTAGGCGTCACGCAAGAACTCCTATCATTAGTCACTGGTCTTGCCCACTACCTTAAGCTTCTCATCCGCATCGGGCTTCAAGGCGCTCTGAAGCTGGAGAGGGAGAAGAAGAGTCCCGAAGGCTTGTATCACTTTCTCGATCACTTGGCAGATATTGAGACACTCAGGCCCCCGGAGCAAGAAGAAACACCTGCAGATCTCATGGCTGGGGTAGCCAGTCTTGCCGATCAGCTTTCTGATTGCTGTGCAGCATGTAAAGAACCAATTGATGACGAGTGTATCATGCTAGGTGAATCCAGGTGGCACCTCAAGCCACCTCATCTTACGTGTGCAGCATGTCAAACGGACCTTACCGATACTTGCCAAGAGGCCCTCTGGAGTCCCAGGATAAAAAAGGTTTTCTGCAATAGTTGCGCCTCGCAGCAAGGCCTTGCGAATGAGACTCAAGGTGGCTTTACTCGTGTGAGCAAATTACAGCAGTTTGTCTTCCTGTTACGGGTTGCACTCGCGCGCCTTCTTGCTGTTTTGCACGCTGGAGGAACCTTGCAACCCACTTCAGGTATGGTATCCCGTCGCAATGCTAATACTGGTCAGCCATGGGTTAACACTCTGCTTTCTCTAGATGACCCGAGCTTCGCTGGGAGTGAGACTAAAGATGGCAACCAACCTCAATCTGGCGGTGAAATTCACAGATCCACAACAAGGTCGAAGTATGCGGGCAGAGACGGTGCTGCTGAATCATCACTTGAGCAGACTGTGGGCGAGATGCGACGCTTGCGGTCCATTCGAAACGAGCGTACTCTGTCAACTACATACAAGCGAGCTAGGGCTTCAAGAATTATCGACGGTCCTGAGGGTCGAAGTGTTAGGCCCGGTTCTTCCGGCGGAGAAGGTTCCGATCCGCGTGGCCATGGCTTCCAAATTGTAGAGGAAAGAGATGCCAATGGCGAGACTGTCACCGACCTGACATTTGGTAATCAGGACGCTTTGACATTGGACGATATTCCCAGGATTGTGGCCGCCGAGCAAGCAAAAGAACAACGTCCCAACGCTTACAGACATGCCGGCACTAAACTCGTGGGTACGACTGAGCCGCTTCCTAGGTATAACCAAGGCCATCAACGCGGTGTGTCTAGCGGCAACTTGGAATCTCACCTCGCAGAGAGAACCACCAAGACCAAGAAGTACTTCTCTGAACTCTCAGCTCTCGAATATTTTATCGTACGGCATGTCGCTGTCTTGTCCATGGAGCCTTTGCTGGAGGGTTACTTCACGTTGGATGAGTTACTCTCCTTGATTGAGTCTCGCAAGCCAACAATTTGGAACATATTCGGTCGCGCCTTCAACAAAGATGCCAAGAAGGCCGGCAAGAAGAAGGGTGTGTTCGGCGTGAGCCTCGACTTCCTGGTCGAAAAGGAGGGTACAGAATCCACTCATGGCGTCGGACCCGGCGCGCTTCGCGTTCCTGCTCTTGTTGATGATGCTGTATCGGCGATGCGGCAAATGGATATGTCTGTGGAAGGTGTTTTTCGAAAGAATGGTAATATTCGACGGCTGAAGGAGATCTCCGAGATGATCGACAATAAGTACGACCAGGTTGATCTCACAAAGGAGACTCCTGTGCAGATTGCGGCTTTGTTGAAGAAATTCCTCCGCGAGATGCCTGACCCGCTCTTGACTTTCAAACTCCATAACCTATTCGTTATCTCACAGAGTAAGTTGAGCTCCCGCATCCCAATTTCAAACCCTTTGCTAACGTCACCATTTACAGAAATACCTGACCCCGAAAAGCAAAAGCGGTTACTGCACCTCACGTGCTGTCTGCTGCCCAAGGCTCATCGGGATACTATGGAAGTCCTCTTCGCCTTCCTAAACTGGACGTCGTCTTTCTCGCATGTGGACGAGGATACGGGTAGCAAGATGGATATCCACAACCTTGCAACCGTCATAACACCTAACATCCTCTATCCAAATACGAAGAATAGCACAGTTGATGAAAGCTTCTTGGCAATCGAGGCTGTCAATGCTCTTATCACTTACAACGACACTATGTGCGAGGTAAGTCCTTCCACAACCCAATGCCCAGTGGACCAGATCACTGACTGTCTCATTAAGATACCGGAAGATCTTCAGGCTGTTCTTAGCGACACCACATTCTTCAAGGATAACAATGAAGTCAGCACAAAGGAAATTCTGAAGAGATATGGCGACATTGCGCGAGGAAGCTTCTCTCCGAAACCCAACAACGGCGGGGAAACTGTGACAATCACAAATCCTCATAACCGAGGAGCCAATACTCCTACGTCTGCGCGCATTGAGACAGACCAGTCTCAGGACGGATCATGGCAGGCGCAAAACTCTGTACGCCACGTGCAAAATACAGGTGGACACAACCAAGCAAACAGTGCATCGGCGCCTTACAATGGAATGGAACTTGCGCCTGGACAGTCCGCCAGCTACCGTGAACGAAGCACCAGCAACGGCAGCCAACAGAATCCCATCCCACAGGAGGGACAGCCCCAACAGATGCCTTACAGATCTCGTCCAGGAGCGGGACCCATGGGAGTTGCTGGTTAATTCAGAACCAGTTCTTTCCCAACCATTAGAATTGCCCTATCTCATTGCGCTGCCTATTTCATCTTCAGATGAGTCCAATTGTCTTCCTTGCCGACCAATCACATCGTTTTCTTTTCTTGATATGCAAATGGATGTTACGGCGTACATTTGAACCATCTAGCGTTCTCTCGTTTTGCTTGGGTTGGATGGAGTTCTTTCTAGTTGTCCGCTTAATCTGAGTTCTGACATCTCTACATTGCCGGCTGCTCGGTTCTTGTCACAGCTGCTGGCAGTGTTCCTTTTATCTCTCTTCTCTCCACGTTTTCTTCCTTTACCGTGCAGGACATGCAACCGCGAGGTTCGCGTTAACTCGATTTGTCTCGCACAGATTCTGGCTTTTGATCAGTTGGTGGTGGAAGTGGCTGTTGGTCAAGTCTTATCCGACTCTCGGCTTACCATCTCACCTTCGACTCAGATCCTTCTCTTCTAGCTTTCATTTTCTACTTTCATTACTTATTTTCATATCACGACCTGGGCATGTCGTTGCATTGACTGCCTTTCTTCCTGACCTTCTCACTTAATTTTCTTTCTCCTTTTCTTTTTCTTTACTTCGCATTGTTTCCTTCCTGGTGTTTGGCATTTTCATCCCATCAACAATGGTGCGTAAATGGTGAGTGTATCTCTTGGTCTTTTGTTGTTTTCGCTAGTCGGCCTGCACGACCGCAAAGATACCTGTTCTGAGTCAATGTCGTGGCTTCGTTGTTCTCGGTCCCTTTTACTTTTATTCTTCTTTTTCCAACTTCATTTAACCCTTGCTGCCTCCCTGAGGTAATATTCCCCAGAAGTTGTTCGATTATTGCATACATGTCCTGATGCGGTGTCATTTCCTCATAAAAAGGAACCAGAGGTGTAATCTACTTTAGGATTTGGACGAAGCCGATTCTGTTGCTTCACCGCAATGATTCTCGATCTGTAGGGCCGCGTTCATAAATCTGTAGTACAATGGCAATAGTTCTTCTGGTTTGAGGTAACCCCAGAGGTACGAAGAGATTTTGACCCTATGAGAAGACTTATTCCATTCCCGATCCAACCGTCACTTGCAGGCCTCTGCAGGAGAGCACGTGAGGGACAAATGGCAAGCAAGGGCAAAAGCAACAGTTATGAGAAAGCTGAAAGTCCGAGTCTCAATTCCACAAATGATTCATACAACGTCTAGCCGAATGGAATCCTTCAGAACTGTTGAGACCAAAAGCGGCGCCTTCAACTGAAGAGGAAGAGACGGAAGCCCAACCAAGTCGCAAATCTGCATAAAATGTCCCACCAACTTGATAATCGAAAGCCAACACTCCAATGAAAACCCATGAGCAGAGCATGAATGTACAAGGACAAAAGCCGAACGGAAAGCCACAGGAATACGACCATTAAGATGACAACCAAGGAAGTTATGCAAATGCAATGGCCCCAATGAACCCAATCTCGAATTGGTTGACCCTTCCGAGAAACAATTACACCAGCCCAGAATAATTAACACCGTCGCTGGTAAGTAGTTCCAACTCTCTGCGTGTGTGTGTGTGTGTGTGTGTGTGTGTGTGTGTGTGTGTGTGGAAACAATCTGCATTCTAAATTTACGCTCGCTTGCGCAACACTCGACGTCCCGTGGCTGAAGCCTCGTTCCCTGTGGGAGCAGTGGCCTTCCTGGTTACAGACGCTGTGCTTCTTTTGGCGGCCACGGAAGGCGCTTGGTTGCGGGCGATCGTCGTCCTTTTAACGGGAGCACTGGCAGAAGAAGCAGTGGTTGCTTTCCTAGTACCCGCTCCTGCTCTGCCTGGCTTGATCACCGTCGTTCCCGAAGAAGCGGTGGAGGAGATGCTCCCTCTGCGGTCGAGTTGGGTGGCAGGGCGGGAGAAGGGAGACCGGATAGTCTTTGTTGTCGTGGCAGCTCGGCTGGCGGGTCTCTTAGCTTGGGATGGTGGCCTCATGTCCCTTGTGGAAGTTGTATTGGCCTTCGTGGTCCGCGACCGTGCATTATCCGCGTTTCCCGCTGCACTTGCTGACGTCGATTTGAGGGGGCTGGATGGTTTCAGGGGCGACATGGGACGAGAGAGATATGATGAGTTATGAGGTTTCTCTGGAGAGGCACGGAACGGTGACTGCGGGTACGTTCTGGAGTTCAAAGACTTTGGAGAGAGGATCCGGTAGTCTGCGCCTCGGACCTCCTGAGAAACGACGCGTGAGGTACCGGCCGGGTTGGCACGCCTCTTGGGATTTTTGAGCACATCAAGAGAGTCACCTGCAGCAGGCGCGTTTTCCTTGTCCGAATAGAGTCCCTCATGACTTGACACCAGTCCGTCAGCGGGCGAACAAGGATCGGAAGATTGCAAAGGGTCATGGTAACTCACCTTTGCCTTTTTACTCTACGTGTGCTTGGGCTTGCAGTAGAGACACTTTGTTTTCCGCGTTTCACTGAGGCAGATGTGAGATTGCGCGTTCCTTTACCGGGACTGGCGTGTTTCTTGGGGGACAGGGCGGTCTGTTGCATTCGGAGAGAGTTATTGTGCTTCTCGAGCAATTCACCCATTTTGGCCTTCCGGAGTGCGACGGGAATACGGTTAATGCGCCTTTCGATTCGAGACCGCAGATCATGCGCCTGGAGAGCGTATTGTGCGCGAAGCTTGCGAGCTCGTTCTGTGACTGCACCTTGTGTTAGTAGATGGCGCATCCAGAACGTCGAGAAGACCATACTCTCTAGTTGCAAATTATCGATAAGGGCCTGCTTCTGGCTTCGAGTTATCCGCAGCTTCTTGTGAGGAGGAGCATCGGTGGGTGTTCTGGCATCGTCGCTAGGATACGCGTCATGGTCTGCGTCCGGAGACTTGCGTTTAGTAGGAGAAGCCATCGCAAAGGGCGTACTATTTGCTAATTAGAGAACAACGAGTTAATTGACTGCGATGAATAAGAACAGAGCGTTGTGGGGGAGGTCAATGAAGAACGATGATTGCGCGTAGAGGATGGTGTTGATGGCAGTCTGCCGGGGAGTAAACAAGCGCTGACTTAATTCGTCGTTAGCTTCCGAGCGGAGTGTGACATCTCGCCTGCAGCAGCTCCAACCTCCATCGTCACCTCCGCCCATCTTCATCACTTCCATCACTATTAACTTCCTCACTCCTCTATTGCCTTTTCTCGAAGCTTTTATAAATTTTGAAGAGTCAGTTCTGTCTTATCGGAATATCTACATACTGTCTCATCCCGAGCTTGCGAAATAGACCTTAGCCAACATGTCGCTCGAAGCAACCATGATCATGTCCGTCCCTTCCGGCTCAGTTTAAGCTATCTGTCCGTTGACTGACCTCTTCGCAGTGTGGATAATAGTGAAAGTAGCAGAAACGGAGACTATACGTGAGGATCCCTTGGTTTTTCCCAGCTTGATAAGCTCTGACGCTCAGGGCTGACAACTTGCAGCTCAACACGATGGCAAGCACAGGTCGATGCTGTCAGCGTCATTCACAGCGCCAAAATGCGCGCGCATCCACAGTCTGCTGTTGGGCTCATGAGTATGGGTGGCAAGGGTCCTGAAGTTCTTTCGACATTCACCTCCGACTTTGGCAGCATTCTCGCCGGTCTGCACCGCACCAAGATTCATGGCACTGCCCATCTCAGCTCCAGTATACAGGTGGCTGGTGTATGTCATTTGTCCTCGATCTGGAGTTTCGTCGGTAGATACTGACGAAGTTGATGATCTAGCTTGCTTTAAAGCACCGTTCCGAGAAGTCTCAGAGACAACGCATCATCGTTTTTTCCTGCTCCCCTATCGAAGAAGACGAAAAGACACTGGTCAAGCTGGCTAAGAAGATGAAGAAGAATAACGTCTCGATCGATGTCATTGCCTTTGGAGACCTGGAGTCCGATCAAACCAAGAAATTGGAGGCGTTCGTGGAGAATGTCAAGGGTGGCGACGGCTCCAACCTAGCCATTATTCCCCCGGGCCCGAACCTGCTCAGTGAGGAGCTTCAGGCCACGCCTATCCTGGGCGGCGAGGCGGGAGTAGGCGGCGCCGGTGCGGAAGGTGGTGACGGCGGCTTTAATTTCGAGGACGCTGCTGAGAACGACCCTGAGCTCGCATTCGCCTTGCGTCTTTCGCTTGAGGAGGAAAAGAACCGGCAGGAGAAGGAGAAGCGTGAGAGGGAAGAGGCTGAACGCAAAGCGAACCTAGAAAACATCCCCGAGGAAGGCCAGCCTGGCGGGGAGTCGAGTGGAAGCCATGACAAGAAAGAGGACGGTGACAAGATGGACACCGCGTAAGAAAGTGTCGTGTGACCTTCTATATGGTGGATGACTCTAATGCATACCCGGCGTTTCTCTGTGTTGACATCTGCTCTTGTAATTCTAGAAAGCGTGTCTTCCCCTACGCGCTTTGAAGAAGTGATATGAAATGTATTGCAAAGTCTATCATGACCACAAAACGGTACTCCATGTCAGCACTGATCACTCCGCCAAGTAGTGAGCACAGTCCATTCGCCAGCACTCAAAAGTGGTCTAATTCCAGTCCTGACAACTCATCATGTCCTCCCCCGCAACCAACCACCTAGATGTCGATCAAACGCCTCACACCGGACAGGCATCTCCAGCTGATAAAAAGGATTCTTCATCACATAGTCCGAATATAACTCGTAGATCTTCTTCATCACCGCATCAATATTCGCCATGAGCGGATCCGTGAACAAGAGGAACTTGGTCCCCGTCAACGTCTGGAAACACGTTAATCGGAACTTATCCGTCTCGAGCGACTCCAGGCCCGTCACCGGTACGCCAGGATTAGGGAGGCTGTATGCCGACGCGGCCGGTGTCGGGGTGGATGTGCCCGAGGGCGACGAGAGGGCGACGTTCGAGGAGGAAGCGGGTGTTGTTGGGAGGGGCGCGGAGATGGGGATTTTGGGGGTGATGGAGCGGGTGATGGCGTGGACGCTGTGTAGGACGGTTGCTGTTAGCAATTGCATTTAAGAGGTGATTCTCGCGTGGTAGGGGGGTCATTCGAGGCAACGTACCCGTGAAACGTCCCTGCTAGGACGAGGTAGTCGTTTGTGGAGAGTTTGCGCAGGCCCGGCTGAAATTCGCGCTGGTAGATCAAGCCGCCGGCTTTGTTGATAATGATGAGGGAGAAGACGGCCCTGTGTATGAGGTTGGTCAATCGCGATGTGTATGTGTGGGGGAAGGTTTGATGTACATGGTGGATAGATAGGATTCGGACAATCGTCCTGCTGAGGAAGGGACTTCAATGCTTTGAATCGTGCAGCATCACTCTAATTCGTGATTCGAGTATGCTACAAGCGTGGTGTATATCGGATCGGGGATCTCATGTCATCGTTATCGTGTCGTTATAGTCATTGATATTGGCCGCACCTGAGGGGATGCGGAGATAGGAGTTGCTTAAGGGACCGATGTTTGCTGGGGTATTTATTCCGCACCCAAAGCTGCGAGATCTGATGCGGACCTTGCTCTGACCGCCAATAGAATGCTTATCTTGGCAGGTTGCTACTACGTTTTAGAGCATACAGAGCAATCCTCGACTCCCAGATATATACGTTTCGACATATTCATTCCTAAGATTTGCAGGCATTTCTACGCATATTTATGTTGATCAGGCCGATTTCAACGAAAGTTTGCCGAGAAACGGCTGCTGTAAAACGACTTGTCCTCCGCATTGTCCAACTGAATATACCTCACAGTCCAACAACACCGACCTAGGAATCGAAATCAAAGACAGTGCTAACCTCGACAATGTTCTTCTGCAGAGTTACTCGTCCGTCTAAGAAATAAGACACCTATAGACATACCGTGTGACCCTCTTCCGCTACCGCCTCCAAAAACGACTGACTATCATACTGAACAGTCCCCTTCCCTTCTCGACCGCCAGCCTTGACATAAGCCAGGTAGTCAGGAGCTCCAGGCATGTCGGTATTGTCCGTAATGACCAGGGACCCTTTGTGGAACAGTTTTAGAGCTTCACAGAGCCGCAAGTCAGACAATTAGAACTTCTCCCAGTGATCGAAGAACGCCATATCCACTGCTCTCGGCTTCACCTTTCCCTCTATATGCAACTTCTTGAGCGATTCCACAGCAGGCCCCTCCAGGACACAAATAAGGTCTTCCATCCCAGCTAGTTGTATAAGGGCTCGAGCTACCTGAGCACTTACTGAGCTCAATTCAGAAGTATAGACGCTGCAATCGTACACGTCCTCACCGTGCAGGTCACGCAGAATCGGACCCCATGCGATGGCGGAGTTACCAACGTAGGTACCGAATTCGATTATTGTTTTCGGAGGTGGCCGCAGAATTTGAAGCTGTGACGGGCTAAGGTTAACTTGTTCTCTTTGAAAATTATCATCTACTTGTTCTGTGCGAAGGTCTCCATGGCCTTGACCAACTCCCAGGGCTGGTTCGCAAATCTCTCTTGCGGCTGGGTAAAAATATGCTCGTGCAGAGCTGATGCCAGGTCTTTAACTGACTTGAAGTTTATTAGTCTGAGTCGTCTACCTGGTGGAATGAACAAGAGACGTACCGGTCTGGCTTCTTTTAAAATGGCCGTTATCCCTTAACGACAAAGGAATGATAGCAAGAACAGCGGTATGGGATTAGTCTGGATCTACTTTCATTCAAAAACGACATGGTATGAGGTATTTATACGCTGTCTGGACATTGAAGGAAGAGGAACACGCAATGAACTGCTCGCCCATCACTGGATCCG
Organism: Aspergillus fischeri NRRL 181; assembly: GCF_000149645.3. Lineage (NCBI taxonomy): Eukaryota > Fungi > Ascomycota > Eurotiomycetes > Eurotiales > Aspergillaceae > Aspergillus > Aspergillus fischeri. Next base: position 5,372,679 of record NW_001509762.1, read on the forward strand.
TGCTACGCAATGGGTCAAGCTTTACTTATCTCCGGGATGATAATCAGCAGATCAAATAGCAGATCACATTCGAGTGTTTTCAAGACCCCAGAAGATCCGAAGCTCTGTGCATCCGGAAGATGGTATGATTTCCCGTCAGGGTTGCGAAGTAAACCACGACCCTGCGAAGCCCTCCACTGCTCTGCGCGTGTACGGGGTACAATGAAAGATCTCATACTGAATCCTACATAGTCTATGCCCCAGTTAAACACTTGAATGAGATTGGCAAGACCGAAAGATATTCGTGACGGATGTGATGTGAGAGTGTCTTCCAGTGACCAGGCGCCTGAAGCAGAACCGTTAAATCCGGCGAATCCTGACTCCAGAATAGGCAGGCACCTCCTTGACTCGGCAATATTCCATGTTTAGTCTCCTCGGCCGAACAGCCCTAGATCAGCAGACGCCTATATCATGTCTCTACACACAAATGCTTGACATAGGTACGGTTGTATATATGCAGATGTGGAATACTGTCCCTACCTTAGTCTGCAGCGAGACATGGGATCTCCACAAGGTAGTTGCTAGGACCAGGAGCAACTGAGCGATCAAGACCTCTGAATATTGCAAGATTCTTAGTTGGATATTCACGTATGACATTGCTCACTGTTTGAGTTCGATTGCTCGGGAAGAGAGCATTCAGGGAGATGTCTATCAAAATGCGTATGTAGTGAAAATCTAGGGCACATGGCTCGTTGTGAAGTCGTCAAGTCGTAAATCTTCCAAGCAAACATAAGAGCAAGAAACAAACTATAGAATAGGACATAACCGGATTGGTTTGGTGCGGGTCTTCTCAATGGAAGATTTCTTCGGTCACTGCCCTCAGGTAGGCAGTTTGCCTTTTGAACTCGGCGTTCAAGACGAGCAGCAGCTTTCAAACTAATGATGACGCCGTTGTCTCTTCACTCTCAAGGCCGTTCGAGGATGGTACTCAGGACGGCAGCCATGCAAGGCTGAGACTGGAGCCTTCAAGTCATCTTTTGTGGTTCACATGGGCAGTGGTTCTGCTGAGGAGCAGTGTTGCCACAAGTCTCTTGAAGAGACGACTTCTGAGATGCTCGCTCGGACGCCAAAGGAGGGGATTGAGCTGGATGAGCGCATCTCCCAGGCACTCTAGCCGGTTCGCGCTCCAAGTTCATCGTGGTGGATTATAAGGAGAGTTATCTCTCATGATGTAGACCTCCCCAACGAGGACGGCACACCCTACAGCCATGGAAATGGCAATGATGGGAAGGTTCACTCGCGCAAAGTCAAGGCTGCGGACGCGAATATGCTTTCTCGCAAGAATATCCCGCCAAAGCAGACCGGCTAACGATGCACTAAAAGCCGTGCTAAAGGCACCGTAGTTGACTCCGATCGCCATACTGTATACGGTCGCCCAAAATGTCCGGTCACTGATGAAGGTGCCGTGCTCGTCGTTGATCTGCTTCCATGCTTGTATGATCCGGGAAAGGAGAATGGTGGTACCAATATTGGTGCCAGCAAACTAGTGTAAATGTGACAGATTAGTTGAGCAGGTCCGACTGTGGTCAATGTTGAGTTTCGCAACTCACGTTACATAGAATCACCGAAACAAAGCCCATGCCTCCAATAGCTCCGACGGTCCCCGTCTTGTCCACCCAATGGTCCCATCCGTAAGCGAAGACCGGGACCCAGCCCTTGGTGACTAAGGCTTGTACGAGGACAAACATGGCAAAGGAGAAAGGCACAAGCGCAAATGGCATGTGTGACACAACCGCTGTAGCAGTGGGGAATGTCTCCTGCAACCACCTGTACACGTCTGCGGCAAGGGACACCAGAGTTACCCGTTCTCGACCATATCCTGATGAGACCTCGTGTGATACCTTCTCGGAGAATACCCGTCTTTCCACGTCCATTTCAAGACTGGAAGTTGCACCTGACAGCTCCCGTGGCGCGCATGTGGGGAGTTCCTGCTTTTCGTTCAGCGTGCTCATGGCGTCGGTTGCGAATTGTCCGTTCTGCAACGGATCATCCTTGGGTACCAGCGTCGAAATGGATGATTCTAGAGGAGAGGCCAGCGTCTGACTTTGGCCATCCGACATTTGGGACGAAAAGCCGGTAGAAACTCGATCTGACGGCCGTACGTTTGTGACATCGGCAGTATTCCCATCATCGGTGCCTGCTTCAGCGTGGGGCTCTTCCTGTAATCGGGCTTCTGTCGATTCAGCGAATTCATATGCCTCGGCAATCTGTTGTGCGCGCATGGTTTCCTCATCCCTAAGGGCACGCTCTGCTCGGGCCTGCTCAATTTCTGCGCGGCCTTTACGGGCAATCTCGCGTGTTTCACGACGGTGGTACCATCCAAACGCAAGATCCCAGCACAGCATGACCCCCGCAGCCGGCAGGGTCACCCAGAAAACGGGTTTAGGGTGGCCCTGTTGGCTAGAGGCATTGAGGGCTAGTAGAGTAATGAGCGTGGCCGCCATGATGAGAGCTCCAAATGCAGCACCCCATTTATCAAGAAAAGGATTCATGATCTCTTCAAGAGAGAGCTTTTGTTCATCGTCCGCGAGGTCTTCTTGCTCATTGGCCCTTCCCCTCGCATGAGGTATGTTGGGGTTTATGGGCTTCTTCTCTTTTTCTTCTTCTGTGAGCTCGTGCATCTTGATGGAAAGAGGGATGAGGGATTCATCCGCGAAGATGATGTACAGTAGGAAAGGAAACAAGACAATAGCGGTGACCACGACGGGAACAATCATGTTAGCAGTGTACTCAATGAATTTGACCTGGAAAGCCCCCGCTAGCACGAGATTGGTTGGGTTCGAGGAGACAAGGATCGCGGAGGCGACATTGGCAACAGCAAACTGACTGTGAATCCAAGCTCTTGGATGGACGATGTTGCTTGATACTCGAGTCATATAGGCGAGGAATGCGGTACCGGAGAGAATAATCGGATCGTTTCCAATGAAGCTTCCTAGGCCGAAGAAAAAGGCGTAGAGGTAAAAGAAGAGCCGGTGCCCGACCTTACCACCTTTTTGAAGGACTTTGAAAGCCAGGTACCTAATCAGGCCAGATGCATCGATGGAGATAGCGATGTAAGCCAGAGTTAGGAAGAAGGCCATGATATCGATTGGGATGATATTGTCGGCCCCAAGCGTGCCACCACGCACTTCCTCCCGTCCGATCGCCAAGATCGCCAGCAGAAACAGGTCTGCTATGAGCGGTGCTGTGACAAAGTTAAGAGGAAAGTTCATTCTCACATATGGCTTAAGTTTGCCATTGGAGTCTTCCTGATCGTCGAGTTGAAAGCGATTTTCCCTCGGAGGGATAATTCGCAATTTGCTCAAAAAATCCAGCACTGCATTTGAGAATGCGCGTGGGACGTAGATGGGAATATGGAAGGGGAAAAGCACGATGATATCTGCAAGAGTCAGTCGCTTAGGATTCGATGCGGTCCAGGATCGTCTAGCAGACATACTAGTGATGATGAAAACAATAAGCGTGACGATCGAACGCCAGTTCTTGATCTTGCCGGTATCGAGATCCGCCGCCATTCTGTAAACCGTCCTTGTATGAACCCCTTCAAGGCTTGCTGGAGATTCAGGGTTTTCCCCCTCGATTTGCGTTTTTCGAGCTTGGAGCGTTGCGGCCCGATGGCGCAGTGATAGAAATCAGATGCACGAAGGACTGCAAAACGTAGGAAACGCTTTCAAAGAGATAGGTATAAGCACACAATCAAGCTTTAACACGCAACAGGCGCCATTTGAAAGTGTCTCGTGCGCTTTCTTGTCTTCAGGGTGCAAGAATACAAAAGCCCCTTGGTCATAGAGAATTCGACCAGCAAAACTGACGTTGAGAGGAATGTTCAGACTTGATTATCGGTCGGGAACCACGTCGTCCTTCAGGCACACTCCACCTTTGCCGAGTCAGTCAACAACCACATCCATTGTCGAAGAACAGAAACGGATAGAATAGATCAAAAGGAGGACGATGGCCTTCTATATCATTATGTCGCAATAGCACTTGATCTTCTTGGCCTGGAGGGAAAAGAAAGGGCGGTGGCACAAGACAGATACACGCCGATTAGTGCAACCAACCCTCAAGCGGTTAGCAGTGAGGATTGAGAGCACATTCTTAGGGATAAATTTCGATTAGCCGAATGCTAATAAGAATGACCTAGTCACCAAGCGAGGCGCAGCAGAGCACGTAGCCGAAAGGAAAGGTCTAAGAGGCTCAGAATCTCAGACCATGTTCTAGCAGGATTCTTTGGGGTCTTGGGTTCCCCGCTGACAACTGACAAGTGTCTCGACTAGGCACTAAGGCATTAAGGCCCTCACTAGCTCGACGTGATGTGGGGACTGCGCCCTCCAGCCTTGCCACCAGCCCACCATCAATCATCACCTCGATCCTCCGTGGATAGTCCGTACCATGGGCAAGGCAAGTGGGCATCCACCTCGACTTGTATGCTTCAACGACGAGTGGAATAGTGGAAATTCCTCTGTCAACAGTCAAAGGACCACAATACAAAAAGCTGGGGGAGTCCCAACCGGCCTGACCCGTGAGAGAGGAAAGAATCAGCTATTGCCCAAACAGGAAAGGACTGGCAGCAGAGCTAACGCGCCTTCAGCCGTGTCTACCACTGTCTGATCACGTCTTTTGCCCGGTGCCAGCCACCTTCTGAGCGATTTCTGACCAGCTCTCAGACTGGCTGAACTTTGTCGGGGATTCCTCGTCCATCTGATCTTTTCAGTCGTCGAATAGCAAGGACATGTCCAATAAGCCGCTGCAGAATAATACCTTCACAGCGAACTTGAGCCTCATGTGGGGGACTCGGCTTTCGTGTCCTAGGGTCTTCTTGATTTGTCGCAAACAACTCACGCGAATCATGAGCCGAATGAGGGAGCGACAGACATTCGACAAATGCCAGATTTGTCTGTCATTTCTTGCATAATCGCCCACTAAGCACTGATGATAACCTATTTACAGTCGATTTGGACCGTAGGGCGTTGTTAGCCGAGGGGATGCCCGATTATAGACCTGTCTGCTTACGCGCGTCTGCTAGCCTCACAAACGACAATTGCTGCTGGAGTGATGGGATCTTCCTATTCCTCTTCCTCCTTCTTGAACAATAATGACTCGACCTTTCTGCGTCAAAGATTGACCTAACACGAGTCTAATGACTAAAGTCCGATCTATAAATTGTTTCCAAAGCCCCTGTCTCCACAATTAAACCACCTAATTTAATACACAGATCCCTGGTTCACTTAGACGGACAAGCATTGATCTTTGGGCGATACCATGTCTAGTTATGCCGGCAATATCCCATTTATCGACGGAACTCAATAGAACGATCGATACCCCCAACGCTGCCAGCGACACTCTGCAGGTCATTTGTGCCTGGCCAGTCTCCGGCCAGTATGGACCAGGAACAAGGATTCTGTATGTGGCCGTGCTCATCCGCCATCTTTGGACTCTGTAGTGTTTACTACTCGTGACCAGCATTTGTTGATATCTCTCTCGGCGGTCCTCTGCCATTACAGGTACTATGTTCTTATAACAACCTGCGTCTTTGGTCGCAGAGCGGAATGGCTCAGAAATGCCTGTCTTGCCGCTGCACTGCTTTTCCCAGCCGTTGCAGCCCTTCATAGTATTGTACTCGCGTCACTGCACATCGAAGGTAAGCTCAATATTCCTGTCTGGTATGTCCTACATCCTAACTGACTACCTGTGTTCTTCAGCTGCTGTCGATATGGACGTTTTTGGAGCTTTTCAGCTTTGCTCAATCGGCATCTTGACAGCCCCAGTCACCGTTAGACTATCCAAAACGTACTTCAATGAACCCGGCCGGAATATCATCTTTTTGTGGACTGGTCTTATACTTGCAGGTAAGTTTCCTTTCCGGTGCTGTTGTACGACTCTGCTCAACTTACCTCTCCGAAGGTCTTCTGAGCTTAACAATCGAGTTCTATCGGATCGATCTGCATCCCTGCACGGTCAACGGCCGTCCGATATTCAAGAACTCTGATGAATTTCGTTACGGTACGACTATGTGTGATCTTACTTGCTCCGTCGAAGCCGGCCCATTCTCACCTATGCGACAAGGGTCGGCAAATGACATCTACGTCATCCCTGCACCAGAGAAGCTTACGTTTGGCGCTGCGACCCTGTTGGCTGCTGCATGTTGTATTCCAGCCATCCTCTCGCTCGCGTCGATGTGGAACAAGATTCTTGAGATCAACTGGACCAGACGGTTCGGCAATCCGGACCGGAACAAAAAGCAGGACGAGGTCATTGAAGGCACGAACGGTGCGACGCTCGGGACAATGAACAAGGTCAATGAAATGATCAGATCATTTCTGAGTGTCGTAGAGGTGCCTATATTCGGGGCAGCAGTCCTCGTAATTATCCTCATTGGCGAGATGAACTTTTTCAGTAGTCAAGTCCAATATCAGACTGAGCAAATAAAGAGTATAGGTAAGTTCCTTCGTGAATACATCTATGGGAAATATACCAGTACCTGACTCGTGGGTAGGCCAATGGGCCCCGATTGTGGGTGCTGGCCTTGCTGTACTTGGATCGCTGTCGCTGTTCTTGGCAGCAGCAGTAGAAGATCAGGAAGAGGATGTGGAGGAAAAAGCTAGCAGCACTTACTCCAGCCCTCTACCTCGCGAGCGCATTCTGAGTGATGCTGAGGCGGCTTGTGTCCAGGACCGACCAAATTCTCCCGGCAGCGACAGAAGTTCCTCGATGGAAGTGGGTCATACGATGAGTCGAAGTAGTAGATGGCCACTGAAGCGCTCTGCAACAGAAGATCAGGGCAGTCGTCGCAAAATTGCGCGAACCCTTTTTGCCGTCAGCAATTGGATGAGCAATGCAGCGCATGATCGATATCAGAATTCCGATTTCAAGAGCGGGCCAGCACTGCGGTTTCCAGAGATACCCGGCGAGGAAAACCGGAACGGCGAATTGAACAAGATAAGGAAGCAGTACAATCGTGGTCAGAATACAGACGAATTCAGCACATCAGGGTCTCCCGAGCGGCTTTCCCGTGTGCCTAGTTTTAGGGGCAGCATTTCTTCTCGGGGAGGCCTCGAGGGTAGCCCGCCAATCGGAAGGCCTTCTTCCCCTGCGCCGAGCATTGGTGGAAGATCGCAGGCTAGCATGTCGCAGGCCGATCGGAGCTCGTTCGACGTACAGGATCCTCCATCATCCGGAAATGCCACCGGAAGTCATTCACGGGCCCGGGGTAACACACTCGAAGTGCCAAAACCAGTTTATGCCAGTGGTGGTCGGATAAGATCATCCACTGCTCCAAATAGGGCAGATGATGAGCTATCAATGGGAGACAGCTCCCCGATAATCGTGGTGTCTCCGGATCCTGGCCCGAGTTCCCCTGGATCAATCCCACGGACACCACCTTGAGCATGCGAACGGTTGCTGGCGTCATGTAGCAGCCTGCCAATCACAGCCCAGAGTGTTGTTAATGACATAAATGGCTACAAGTCAGTCACGCGATACGTCCGTCACGTCCCGGATTTCTTCGGACCTGTTCCGCCCGAGACCTACCATGACATGAGGCAAAGAACGCACCCGGCAAGATTCCTGTCGATACATTAAAGCCTCCTTCTACACACGCGGCTCGACGAAACAGATTCCAGATTACGGGGCCCTTGTCCTTCTGGATAGTCAAGCCGCGGCGTGAATCATGGCTGCTCACTGTTCAGTCTTTGCTGAAGCCACGGGTTGGTTCGTCCTGTGGCCGGAAACTTTGTGTCCCCAAAGGGGTAATCAAACACTACAGCAGGCAACAGGACTTCTGTGGATCATTTACAATAGACTTCATTCAGCAGATCCTCCTCGTTGTATATTTCAAATCCTTACATCGAGGGTCTGAATTGTTGGAAGGGTGCACATACGAGTCGGGTTTTGTACATTTAGAAGTATCTTCAAGGCGAGAACTCATATATAGGGTGATAAAGAGATGAATATACCTGTACAAAGCACTTAGAAGACGTTTCAAGGGAGCGAATGGGGCCACCGTCTACAACAGATGACTCAGGACCCGAAATCCGATTCTAGAACCTGAATATAATTCACTTCAAAAACAGAATAGGAGTGCTTTCATATATATCGACCTCACTAACCTTGAAAATTGGCGCGCTAGGGCAAAGAAGCTGATCGAAGTTGAGGGTTTGGTATTCCTTGGGTAAAGTCATTATTATGTTGATTTAGGGAGGATGCGATGCGTGCTAGGCTCACTGTCGCACTTTCATGTTTGGACCAGGAGGATAAGGTACTATTGCGTTGCGCGGCCTGACTTGATTGGTATTTTTTATGTATCACTACGAGGAGAAGCAGCAGAGTAGAAAAGATCAAAGTTCATTATTATGTATGCAACAAGCACATCGAAAAGTTCAGAATCCATCATAACAATACAGGATATCCATCGTTAGTCATCAAGTTGGTCCAGTCCTTCTATATAACCTGGGGGTATAGCGTGGTTAAAGACGTGCATGCAAGGTACGCCGAAGTCATCAATTCGAGAAAGAGGAGAAGAAGGGAAAATAAGGGAAAAGAAACGAAGCATTAAAATAAGAAGTGGGAAAGACGAATGATTAGCATAGAGCAGTAAGCATCCACTGCCCTTTACTATCACGCTGGATGATCCGTTCACTGATGGCCCAGTTCCTTAGGGCGATATCCTCGGCCTCCTCAAGAGGAGTCTCATCCTTTTCGAAGTGCCGTCCGACATGGTCCATACGGTCATTCCAACTGTTCGGACCGGAGAAATTGTGCCCGCAGAATCCACAGGAACTCTGTTGTGGCGGCTTGCGTTGCTCGTGCCAGCAGCGGGCGCGGACATCCTCGAGACTGGCCTCGAAGGCCTTCCGTTCCTGGTCGGTGGCGGCGTCGGGCCGGCCCGCGAGGACCCAGGGTGCATGCATGCGGCGCTGGTGTTGGGTGAAAAGATCCTTGCGGTTAAAGTCGTTGGTTTGGTGGCCGGGCTGGTCGTGGTGGTTGCGGGTGGAAGTTGAGGTGATTTTGTTGTTGGGCTTGTGACCGCCGTTGCAGTTGCCGACGTCGCAGCGGAAGAAGCCGAGTTGGACATGCTGAGAGGCAATGTGTCGCTTCCATTCGTTCTTGGAGGCAAAGGTGCTTGCGCAGCCGTAGCGTGAGAAGCTGCAGACGAAGACGTGGCCCTTGGTCGTTGACTTGGTAGGACGTAGTTTCGAGGCTGACGCCACTTTAATGTTTGGTTTGACCTGAGTCTTCCTCTTGGTGACGCGGTTCGGTGACGAACTTTTCTGAGGGCTGCAGCGAGACTTCCGACGTCGAAGGGAAGGTGGAGGGGTTTTGTGACCCGACATACTATCCGAGCCACGATGATGACCTTGAGCTGCCACAACTTCCAATCCTTCAGAGCAGTTGTGTTCCTCGTAAACAAAGGGATGCGCTGGCGCAGTCACTGAGTAGGATGATTCCACCATCGGCTCGGGGTCAGGATAGGTTTGTATCTGAGGCAAGGCGACCGAGCTAGTGGCAGACATCACTGGTGTGGAATATTGTTCTGCCTTGACTGAGGAATCTCTCAGATCGTCATAGGCATAGGGTGGGGATGGGTAGGGTTCCATCATGTTGCTCTGCGCAAAGCTACCATCAGCGCTGCTGCCAGGGCTCTCTGCATCAGAGATTGAGGAGTAGCTGCTCCAAGGTGATGCGACGCGATCTGGGCTCAAGAGAACGGGGTGAAGACCCGTCTCCATTACGGACAGAGGACCAGCAATGTGCGAGGGAAGAGATCCGTGGGTCCACGACGCATACGTAGGGAAGTAATTAGTCTTAGGAATGCTCTGGAGATGGGACGATCGCAGTTGGAATTGAGGTTCGTTCGGAAAGTAGGCTGGATCGGCCCAAGAGTCAGGAGATGGGTAAAGCTCGCAATCTTCAAACGATACACGATTCCCGAGCGTCACCGGAAGGATGTCGGCATAAGCGCTTGAATGCATTTTTCAATGACGTCCAAAGGGCGTGTTCGTCCTTGGGACTGAGCATGGACATAGGAGCCACCAGCAGCCCAAAAAGAGACAACTGGATCTTTTATAGTCTCCTGAATGATGGGGGGATGCATTTCCAACACTATTAAAATTACGACTCAGTAGAACAGGCCTCATGCGACATGCAGGAGTAGTCCATGGGGCGGCGCAGGAGGGCGATACACAGCATCCCCAGAGCATAAACCACGCCATCCTCTGATTTGGCGCAGTTGAGCCGCAAGTCACCCTTTGGTATCGTCGTTCGTGTCCCAAGTCCCCAACAACTCGACGCTAATTTGTCACCACAGGTATGGGTCGATTGGGAAACGAACCCACCAAGATCACAGACCCAGTCGCAAAGGCCCTGCGGGACCCATGGCAAATGGTCATTTGGTGGACAGTAGTTGACCACGGGAGTTTCAAGTTGGGTGAAGAGAATTAACTTCTCACTCACCCCCCTTTTTCTTGCTTCTCAATGTCTATATCGTCAGCATCTTCAGTCTGTAAGACGGTGAGATCCCTGAGTGACCGCCAGAAAGAGTAAGACCCATCGGCCGGAAGAGATGGAAAGATACCAGGATCAGAGATGTGGTACTCGTGATTGGAGAAATTAGAGACATGAGACCGGGGTCCACAAGGTTCATTGGTCATCGACGTCGGTTTCCCAAACCCACCTGGGGAAGCCCTCCTAGTCAGTGTCGGTCAGGTTCGGACATGGCTGAGCGCCTTCATGGATGGCGCTAAACCATTGTCTAAATTAGTTTGGGCAACTGTCGTGGATACTGTCAGATAGACCAGTTTAGCGCTTGAAGATCCATATCCTGGAATCTAGACATCCAAGCCATTTTCCAGGTGGATACTATTGCGTGTATACCATATGTCTCCCGGAAGTTCACTATGCATGCAAGAACGGCTCACAGCCCGCTTCAACATCTGAATGAGGGGAGAATTGCAAACGACTTGCAGTCGCCACCGTCAAAGAACGGTAGTACCCGCAGAAGTAGGGAGTTATTTGCTTTTTCTTCTTTTGCCCTGCAGTTGCCCAGCGCCCGCCGTATTCATGGCAAAAAAGGGAGGCAGACCGCAACAAGAAGCCATCATAGCCAGTGAGAGAAGACATCAGCCTCAGCGATAGGCGGTGTTGTCTCCGAGCTTGCATTAGCTCGCTGGGGCCGGGATGACCAGCGGGGGCCAAATCACTCCCCCATGACTCGAGGACAGTGCGAGTGCTTGACTGGATGAGGAAAAAATGGAGGGCCATCGCAATCACATTTCGCGATCAAGTCGTTGCCTTTTCTGTCCAGATCTCGCGCGCTCCTCTCTGTTCCTTTTTCTTTTTCTTTTTTTTTTTTTCCTCCTTTCTGTTTTTCGTACTTTCTGGGCGGTCATATCGCCGGCACGCTAAGGTTCGGCCCACCTGTCATGGAGCTATTTTCTCCTTATTTGTGCGTCACAGATGAACAGAATGCCATTCACAAGGATGAATACCGCCTTTGTGCTAACGTTTTATTGGGAAGGAGTTCCTTATCCTGCTGATCTCCCTCACTCGAATTTGCCGACTCCACATCTCTTGAGTTTCTGCTCCAAGCCCCAACAAGGTCGTTCTAGATCACCCGTCTAGTGTAGTCTTCAAAATAATGTCGGAGAGGGTTGGTACGCTGGTACAGCATGACGACACCAGAAGCTTCGGGGCTGTGCTTTCTTCAAGGGTTGAAAACAGGACTTTGTAGCGAACCGTTGCTGCGGTTGTGATGTTGGATTGCGCCTTGTCAGGCGCAATCTGCCCTCTTGTCATGTGACCATCTGCACCTGATGGACTTGCTTCCAGTTGGCAGGAATTACGAGATCTCATCGGAGAGATGCAGGAAGTAGTTCTGACAACAGATGGGTGTTCTTCAGCGGACGATTCTTTCCATGGCAAATGGAAGGCCGCTCTTCAGTCGGGTATTGTGTCATTGATTGCATACCTCTGTCCCTTTTATATTCATACGTCTTGGAGTAGGGGACTTAGACTGAATCATATCCTAGGATTTTTCATGGAGAATACAATTCTCGAATTAATTAATGACAGACGGAAACTTGACCCAAGGTCACTGACGTGATGCTCCCTGATCTAAACATAACCTGTTTATTGCCTTGCTGCGTATATAATTTGTCATCTATCAAATCGACCGCGCATATATACTGCAAGATAAAGCTGCTATCAGTACTGCAAGTCATGCAGGGTACATATACATGACGGAAGCACAGCTAACGAACAGCGATAAGTCAGGTCCGACTCCCCTACTCCTCCTTGATCTTGCGAGATCTTTTCTTGGGCACCCGAATGAGCCAATACAGAAAGACGGCGGCAAAGATGTTGAACACAATGTACACGAACAACAGCCCCACATTGCGCCAGCGATCTGAGAAGCTGATGTTCAGTTGTGCCAGAAAAGTATCCGTATCTGCCACTGGACACACCTGGCAATTCGAGGTTGCCTCCGGGTTAAGTAATCGGCCGTGGGACATCTGTACATATTCGTCCAGGAAGCTCGAGCAATTCTGGCCTTGCGGGGGTGGAACATGGAGGATCTCAATATCTGAGCACTTGACGCTGGTTCCAGCTAGACCCACCGACAACACTGAGGACACAAGGTACGTGAATGGGGATACCCGGTACATGAAAATCCAAAAGCCCGGAAGGGCCGACGGACTTGCCAGCACACTGAGTCAAACGTTAGCAAGCGCTGTCATAGCTGTCTTCTTCATGCTTCAAGGGATTTTCTCACCCATTGAAAATGAGACAAAGTGAGAACAGCAGCTGTGCGATGTTGCCACCCGTCTCTGGCTGCTCAATGCCTGCAATGATCATCGAACTGAACGTGGATGTAAACATCATGAAGATGAGAATCAACAGGAACATTGTGCCACCGCGCTCAGTTACGCTGTCCGTTGGATATGCATTACGATAGAGGCCGATTGGGTAATACCAGCAGAAATATGCTGGCACGGCCATTAGAATGTTCCAGGGCAATTCGACCAGGATGCTCGCGAGCATAAACGCTTTCCACGAGTACGCCTTGGATGGTCGTTCGCGCACTTCATACAAGGCTCGCTGAGTTACAAAGTGCGGCATCATCTGTTGGACCAGGTTGGGGAAGATGACCAGCAGCATGAATATGGCGAACATTTGATTCTGCATGCCTTGCAAACTGGTCGGCTCCCGCCAAAACGTAAAGCCAATGAACAGGGGCTGGGGCGCCGACAATCAGACTTGCCGACTCCATGGTGTCTCAGGGAGGAATGCCACTCACCGGAATGATACACGTTGCAGCCTTTGAATATATGTACGACGGACTTCGCCAGTATTGCTGGAGCATGCGCTGGAGACAAACAAGGAACTGCGCCCAGAGAGGCATAGCGAACTCACCATACTCCTTGGTCCGGGGCGGCGGAGGTCGTTGTAGTAATTCCTCTTTCATCTGTGCCAGCTCTGCACGTACTTGAGCTCGTTCCGGGCTGTTATTCCAGACTTCCGGCCAGTCCTGGTCCGCATGCGAGCCGGGAGCTGCACCAATGACTTCCAACATCCACTCGGCAGGGTTTGCGTTCTTAGGACAGTTGGAAGAACCCTTGTTCTCAAAGTACTTGATTAGTGTCTCCATGTTGGGACCCAACTCGCCAAAGTATACCGTTTTCCCGCCCTTGGCGAGGAAGAGCAGACGATCAAACTGTTGCATCAGAATGGCCGATGGCTGATGGATGGTGCAGAGAATGGCCTGCCCATGGTCCGCCAGTTTCCGCATGAGAGTGCAAATGGACCAGGCTGTCTGGCTATCAAGACCAGAAGTGGGCTCGTCAAAGAAGCAGAGCAGCGCCGGCTTGGCGGCAAGCTCAACACCAATCGTCAATCGCTTTCTCTGCTCGACATTAAGGCCTTCACCAAGAACTCCAACAACAGCCTCCGCGTACTCTTCCATGTTTAGCATCTTGATTACTTCCTCGACATAGGCTAGCTTCTCCTTGTGCGGTGTGCTCGCTGGCTGCCGGAGTGTAGCGCTGAAGATAAGAGCCTCGCGGACAGTACTTGTTTCCAAGTGCAGGTCCTGCTGTTGAACATAACCAGTCTTCCGTTGAAAGGAGTCGTCTCTCATGCGTCCGTCAACTAGCATCTCGCCGGTGATCACACCCATGGTAACACGATTAGCTAGGACGTCCAACAACGACGTTTTACCAGCCCCAGTCACACCCATCAATGCTGTTAAAGTTCCTGGTTTGACCCACCCATCGATATGATCCAGAATTCGGCGTGTCTCTCCTTTGACTTTAATGTCGTAGCATACATCTTGCCAGTGGAAGATCGAGGTTTGCTTGACGATTGCAGCGGTGCTGTCATGACCCGCATTATCAAGATGCTGCTTCTCTGAGGTCGGAGCTCCTTCCAGATCACCATCGCGCCGAGGCTTCTTGACAAATGCAGGTATCTTCCCTCGAGGGAAAACCAAGATTTCCCCTTTGGAGGGTTTCGCACGGACTAGCTCGCTGCAGATGATGTAGGCAGCCAGGAAGAAGAAAAAGAAACCTAATATAATGCCATAATTCCGCCAGAGATGTGAGCTGAAATACCGATATGAAGTATTGATAAATGCATCACCGTCAACGTAGTCCTGTCCAGCTACGGCACCCTTCTGAGAGCAAATTTTTGAGCTAAGAGGAACATCCTCGTAACCCGGGCCAGCGGGCACGTATTGAGCGCAAGGGAATTTTCTGTCACTGAACTCGTTGATCATGAGAGACTCGAATGCATACTATCCCCTGCTTAGCTGAGTTCTAAGAGTTTGAGACAAGGAGATGAAAACTTACACCGATCGGATTCAAATAGTTCAGCCATTTGAACCACGGATGCATATCCCGTACTGGAATCGTGAAACCCGTGTATATGACAAGAATCATCATGAAAATAGAGGAGGGCACCATGGCCTGTGCCATCGAGCGTGAGATTGCTCCGATCCAGCGAAAAATATTGGACATGGTCAGAGTGATTGTTACGGAGAACAAGTAGAAGACAAAGAAATGCCCCGGGGTTCGACGCAGATTGGTCATGAAGTAAAGGATAAGGTTGAACACGATGGAAACCAGAAACTTGGAAGGTAAGTCAACAATCATAGAACTGATGGCTTCTGCTGAAGGATGATACAGCGCGTATTTGTCGTGCTTCTCTACAATCGGCCGTTGCTGCCACAACGTCAAAATCTCAAGCGAGCTTGCAAAGGCGTTCAGTAGAATTGCGAAGAAGAGGAGTGCACCACGGGAGAAGAAACTGTTGGTCGTTTGGTCCAAGTTATAGAATACGCTGGAGACGATGAATGCCATGATGCTATTGCCAATGACGGTTGCCAGAGTCATGCTCATGTCACCTTTGAGACGGAGAAAGCCTCGGCGGAGACACAGACGAATTTGCATCGGGTATGAAAGAGTGTAGGGCGAAGGCGCCCTGGTCCCTTTGGCCTTTTCCGCTGCGCGAGAGACAGTGAACTCCTTGTATTTGCTGCCACCCAACGGAGACTCGTTCTCAAATGCTTCAATGTCAGCCAGGAGCCGTTGCCGCTCGGCGCTTTCCCTCCATCGAGCAGCAAACTCGTCCGGTGTGCGCGGGACGAGGGCTTCGTACCCTTTCCGGACCAATCTTTCGGAGGGACTCGTCAGAGATGTCAAGAAGTCACCGGTGGTTTGCCTGTCTGGGCAGTCAAACCCCATGTCAATGAAGAAGCGCTTCGCATCACTAGCTTTGCCGAAGTATATCTGGCGGCCTTCATAGAGCACAATAACCTTGTCAAATATGTCGTAAATGGCCTGACTAGCCTGGTAGATGGCTACTATAGCTGTTGACCCAGTATAATCCGTGGACAGGCGAAGGTTCTTGACGAATTCCAGAGCCGTAGAGCTATCAAGACCTCGGGTGCTGTTATCCCAGCATTGCAGGGGACAGCCACAGAGGATAGTCTCGGCAATACTGACCCGCTTTCGCTCGCCTCCAGAGACGCCTCGAATGTACTCATTCCCTATCCGTGTATTCATCGTGTGGCTTAGGCCCAGCATGGTCATGACGACGTCCCGCATATGAGTTGCATGTTGTTCGCGAGAGACACCAGGGAAACGGTTTGCTGGGGTTCGAGCCTGGGCGGCGAAAAGCAGAGTCTCGCCTGCAGTGAGCTGTGGGAAATGAATTTCGGTTTCTGCCTGGTAGATGACCTCGCCGCGGAAGCGACTGTGCATTTCATCCCATGAGATACCCTCGTATTGAATGTGAGTTCCTTCGTCCAGCCACAAGCCATGAGTTTCCCCCGCAATCGTCTTGAGGAAGGTTGAGCATCCACTATGTACGCGAACAGTTAGGGCCAATCGAGACATTCCTTCTCCATTCAAGTCAAGGGTCCTGCAAAAAACTTACCTGCCTGGCCGGCCAAGTACAACAAGCATTTCGCCGCTGCGCACAAATCCCTCAAAATTGCGCAAGATGTCAATGCGAACCCTATTCCTACATCCGAGAATACTTCGAAGCCACCCGAACCCTTTGAGCCACATGTTGGCTACATCGGCCTGGTAGTCGGCTGCCGTTCCGTAACCATAGGCATTCAGGTTGCGAAATGAGACGCCTGCGGTACGACGGGGATAACGGTCTGGATCGCGCGTCTTAATGTGCAACAAATTCTTCATCCATTTGCGCGAACTGAATTTGTCGGAGTTGGGGTCTAGCTCGGGGTCGCTGGAGGGGTTGAGAAAGGTGTTGGTTGGGTCTGCACTCCTCTGAGATATCTGCGAGAGGCTCCGCGCAAGAGCTGTAATCTTTTCGTGCCCTTCCTGATCAATACCGTCCTCGGAATCTGGCTCTGCCGTGTCTGAACTGTCTGCCTTCTCTCCTAGTGGGGTCTCCACGATACGATCCTCTTCAGCATCAGTAAATTGCCGCCGGACTGTACTTGCGACTTCCTGACTCGCACTAGATGAGACAGCCGCCGCTCCGAAAGGAGCTGGATATGAGAGTTGCATCGCCATCGCTGCAAGACTCACACCAACCTCCGAGATGACTGCCTGGTCATGACAGGAAGAAATAAAGAAAGAAGACGATGAGGGATTAAAATATTCCGCGTGTCGTCCGTCAAAATCCGAAAAGAATCAAGAGCGATGGTTGAAAGGGGAATGAAAGGAAGGTGCGAACGATAAACAAGTCATCCTCAGGAAACAACCAGGTAAACAGGTGGCATACATGTCATCATCCAGGAAGCATAAGGTAACCATAACCCGCGCACGGAGAGCGGATACAAAGATATCCGAGCTCGGGTAGCATAAACAGAACGGAATCCGACGAGAAAGCAAATTCAAGGAATAAGATGTAAGCGAACCCGGATACGCGACCCTGGCCCTACTCTGGATGGTCAGGCCCCTCCTTGCTAAGGTATCACCAGCATCACAGCGATGACTCCATGACAGTCAGGCCACTGGCCCCCTGCCATTCAGTGGTAATCATCTTGGCAAGTCAGCAAATCGAACATGGATCATGTGGGTTCGGTCAACCCCGGTTTCTCCATTGCACATTATGACGGGATCTAAAGTAGTGGGGTCCCGGAACGTCAACGATTTCTGGGGTAGCTGGTTATCAGGAACTTTGAATTCGAACTTGGAGCCTGGGGAATAACTGCTCAGCAGTACGGAAACTATAGACAACTAGGTAATCATGCACAAGCTGAAGCACATGTAAATCCATTTCTCTCCGAGCAATGGCGCTTAGGCAAAAGATGAAGATCGGATATTCGATCATGATCCTGGACCAAGGACAGGGCTAGGCCACCAAAACGGCAATTATTGCTCCGGGCTGTAGTCGGTGGCGAATTCTCCGTGACTGCTGATTGGCTTCGTATTGTCTGCGTATTCGCAAAATTCACCCGAGCTCTTGTCCTAAACGTACGTACTAACCTCTTTAGGCGATAGGCTTGTCTGGATGACCGAATACTGATAAGTCTACTCCATACAGGGAATATCAGCGACGATTGCGGATCTGTTGGAGCAATACATATATAGCTGCTGGTTAAAGACATGAGGGTAATTGGTCTGATGTTGAGGAGAACAACATAGTGTCGTGGAGTGTTGCCAGTATGTTGGACCAGCAGGAGTCGATCTCAGCTCCTTCATTCAGCAATGTCCCTTTTTCATTCAGTCCTCGGTGCTCGCTGATATGGCTAGCGCGGGATCGGAATTACTTCTTATTTGAACTGTGTCCGGCTGTTTTCAGCTTTTTCTGCATACAGTCAGATCGAGTAACTAATGCATTGTAGCGATACTACATACTTTTGATAACAAAGCCCGCCGTGACTATTCCCTGAAAATTTTGGACATCTTCTGAGAACTGCAGCTCTTTTCCTTTTCGAGAGTCCGACGAGGATCAACATTAAGCGATCTTGGCAACATGGCTCAATAGTGGAGCACGATTCTGTGCTTATCGATACCAATGGGCTCAAAACTATTCAAATAGTCCTTTGTCTTTTCAAAGGGATGATATTTAACTCGAGCTTGACGACATCGAGACTCTTTGTCGTTTCAATCGGACACGAGTGCTTTGAGAACATATCCTGTCGGCCTCCCGCCCACACACTGCATTTATTTCCTGGGTCGCAGCACCTGCTGATTCTCGTCATGTCATCTCCCGCATGTTCAGCCGCAGGCAGTGCAACCGTGTTAGATCATTCAGATGATGTTGAATCAACCCTGTCTGCCCTGTACGAGGAGCGACCGCTGCTGGACTCGACGGATGAAATCTGGTTACCACCCAAAGGATTTCTTTGGGTCCAGATCGGTAAGTACATCGCGAGAAACCACTGGAGTGGAACTCACTGTCATTGTCAGCTATCATGTCGAATGTCTTTCTCTCTGGATTCGATGGCACCATCACGGCCTCGACGTACGCGGTGATTAGCTCGGAATTCAACGCCGCCAACACTGCGTCGTGGCTCACAACCTCTTACCTTATCACTAGCACCGCCTTTCAGCCTCTGTACGGTCGCTTTTCCGATATATTTGGCAGGAGAGTGTCCTTTTTCACCGCCACCATTACGTTCGTTATTGGTTGTTTGGGTTGTGGTATTGCCGACGATATTGTCTTCCTGAATACGATGCGGGCGTTGACGGGAATTGGCGGCGGTGGTCTAATGACTATGGGTAAGTCGCATCTTCTCGAGCTGGAGGGCCGCACTCACACGGTCCAGCTACAATTGTCAACTCCGACCTCATCCCGTTCAGACGTCGGGGTATGTATCAAGCTCTGCAAAACGGCATGCATGGCTTCGGCTCCATCTGTGGTGCGTCGTTTGGTGGCTCGATTGTTGATACGGTTGGATGGAGATGGTGCTTTCTGGTGCAGGTGCCTGTAGGGCTATTCGCATTGATTACAGGACATCTTGTTCTGCATCTTCCGCGGCATAACCAAACTTTTGGACAAGGGCAGGGTTTTCGGGCGGTACTGCGACATGTCGATCTATCAGGAGCTTTGCTGCTCATTCTTGGCCTTTCAAGCCAGCTTGTTGGCCTGAGTCTGGGTGGAAATGAGCTTCCATGGTCGAGCATTTGGGTCATCCTCTCACTCGTGGCTAGCTTGCTCCTTTTGGGCTTGTTCGTGCTCGTCGAAGAGAAGACGCCGGCAATTCCTTTGATCCCGTCAAGAATGCTCCGTGGGGCCATGCCTGTATCCACTCAAATTGCCAATGTCTGTGTTGGAATGGCTGCGTATGCAGTGAGCGGACTTCTCCTATCGGCTTTATCTAGGCTACAGCTTACCAGAGACAGTTTCTCTTCACCCTCCCGCTCTTATTTCAGGTGATACTGTTAGACACGCCTACCAAAGCCGGGGCAAGACTCGCTATTCCTTCCTTGGCCGCTCCCATTGGCAGCCTGATCTCTGGTGTCGTCATGTCCCGCTGGGGCAGATTGGCATACCTTGTGCGTGCAGGGTGCTTACTGATGTGCATTGGAAATCTGCTCGTGATGTCTATCAAATTCCACGATGCTGGGTGGAAATACCTCACCTACGTGATTCCAGCCAGTCTTGGCCAGGGGATCGTCTACCCCGGAATCTTGTTTACGTTTCTGGCTGCATTTGACCACACCGGTAAGCTGGGGGCTCTACGTTATCGGAACTTCCGGGCTCATGGCTTCCATTAGATCATGCGGTATCTGCATCCACTGTCTACCTAATTCGGTCTCTAGGGACTGTCTGGGGCGTTGCCATCACCTCAGCCATTATTCAGAATACATTACGCTCAGGCCTTTCGAAGGCCTTGAGTGGAATACCAGACAAATGGAAAGTAACATCCCTCAAATGGAGCATCAGTGTGAGATGAAACATTGGCTGACCCTCGCAATTGATGTTGTGCTAGATTATCGAGCAGATTCGACACTCCGTTTCCGCCATACAGGACCTGCCCCCTGACATTCAGATGGCTGCGCGACTGGTTTACTACAGAGGTATCAGATTGTCCTTTGCTGCGTCTGCTGGCTTCGCACTTCTTGCGACCATTGCTGCGTTGTTTTCCAAAGGTAAGGGGTTGCACCGGGGCTCCGCATGAGCCTTCAGCGTCCTCCGGGGTAGAACGAGTGATGCTCTACCTCGAACTATTATATGTTACAGACAATGCACGAGGAAAGGTAGGTTCTGGTTCTGCAGTACGCCGTCGACTAGTTGAAGCTTCGTTGGATGGGGGAGCAAAGGTGGAGGGCAAGGTGGCAAGGTGGAGGATCCATTCGGGTGTGAAGAGAAGATATCTGCATTTGTAACCATGTATGAGGTTAGTTGCCGTGACTATGGAATACAATTGTTCACAAGCTCGAGTGAAAGACATTTTACGCATCTCAAAGGTGAGATTAGGGCGAAAAGGTTCGATTCCGCTGTGCGGAGCAATCCCGAAGGCGCGGTAACCCCGCATAGCTTGAAGCAGATGACCGCATTGGTTCCGAGATGAGGCCTCAATTGATGTTTCACTAGAAAGGATGAATTTTAAAGGTCTGTACTCAGGAGATCTCGAGGCGATGGATTGGTATATGTCCGCTGTCCACATGATAGCCCTACCGAGATAAGGATGGGTCTTGCGGCGGAACGAACGATCATGCTTGTATATACATCCCAAGTATCCACACAGCTGGGCGACCAACATATCGATTGATTCAAGATAAAGAGCATGCACCCGCTTCCCACAGTTTATCAAACAGCGTTCACTCCTCCGCATTAGCTAGCTCTCTTGAATAGCCAGCCTACGGGTCAATTGGGATGGAAACTCGGAACCAAACCGTAACCCTGACGCTAAATCCGGGCGACCATAGCCACGGCTGACTTGACCATCGATATCGACGCCATGGACCAGCCCTGATTTGCGGGGAAATTGGCTTTTGTGCGGCCTTCAGTTGTCGTTGAGCCAGTAATCGTCGTCCGAATTCGCTATCTATTACGCTCCCCCGCAAAATCGCCGACAATCTTTTTTCAGGCGAGTGGCTGAATTCCGCTTCCTTCCGCCCAATGCAGTCGTTCTTGCCTGATGCGCGGTAGGCACGGCTTGTTGGAGATAGTGTTGATAACAGGCTCGGAATTCGATAGCGCGTTCCGACATAGTTCTGCTGGCTATCTGACCTGGGCAAGTGGAATCAGCCATTCATCATGAGATGTCAGTAAGGGTGAGATTATCTTTTTCACTGCAACTCATCCTAGTGTATGCGGCTATCCTGTCAGGTTATGAATCAAGGATGTGGAGGTTTGAGGGGCTGTCTGGGGAAGTGTAACTCGTAGTCCATATAGAAGTAGCTGGTCTCCTCGCCAAGGGCTCACACCACGCTCCATATTGCATCTTCCAATTGACTATGGAGACAGAAAGCAAAAGAACAGCCTCGTATTCCAAACCACTCGACAATGGACCCCCGGAAATCGAACTGGCCACCGGCCAGGTCATCATGGGCCTGCCGGACATGCCCATGAAGCGCAAGTTCAGCATCCTCAGCATCATCGCCGTGGGCTACAACATCTCCAACAGCTGGGTCGCCATCGCCACCAGCTTTGCTATTGCCGTACAGTCTGGAGGCGCGGTGTCGTTGCTCTACGGCATCGTCGCCGTCACTGTTGCCATGCTGTGCACGGGCGTCACACTGGCGGAGCTGGCCAGCGTCTATCCCACGGCAGGCGGACAGTACCATTTCACCTCCATTCTGGCGTCTGAGCGATGGAGCCGCAGTCTGTCGTACTTTAGTGGTCTTGCGGCCGTGTTCTCGTGGATCACACTCGCGGCGTCGATCGCAGTGGCTTCGACACAGGCGCTGATGGCGGTGGTTATTCGCTGGCAGCCAGAGTATGTGCCTCAGGCGTGGCATTACTTCCTGGTGTATCAGCTCTTTAACATCGTCATGGTTGTCTACAACATCTTTCTCACCAACAGAACCCTCTGGGTCTATAATGCAGGCTGTAAGTTCCCCTCCCTTCTCACCTCGCCATTCGTGGAATATACTTTTGCATACTGACATCGCATCCAACAGTTCTCCTCTCCCTCGGAACCTTCCTCGCCATCACCGTCACCTGTCCCGCCCGCTCCCACACCGAGGTCGACTCCTTCGCCATCTGGACGCAGTTCACCAACGGCTCCGGCGGCTGGCCCAACGGCATCTCCTTCCTGACCGGCCTCTCCACGCCGCAGTTCATGCTCTCCGGTCTCGACGCCACCCTCCACCTAGCAGAAGAGTGTCTCGAGCCGGAGCGTATCGTCCCCAAGGCCGTGCTGGTAACCGTCGTAGTCGGCTTTCTCACCGCGTTCCCTTTTTCCATTGCTACCATCTACAGCTACCGCGACGTGGAGTCATCCCTGTCCTCGCCAACAGGGTGCGTCGCTCCCCTTTTCCTGCATAATCACAGCCACAGCCACTCACTCCGTCTAGATTCCCCATCTACTTCATCTGGGAAAAGGCCTCCCGCTCCCCAACAGCCGCCACAATCTTCATGGCCGCCCTCGTCGTCGTCTCCTCCATCGCCCTCAACGCAGTCCACCAGACAGCATCCAGACTCACTTGGTCCTTTGCCCGGGACAACGCCCTCTTCTTCTCGCGCCGCCTCGCATCCGTCCATCCTTCCCTCAACGTCCCCGTCTACGCCCTCCTCCTGAACGGTCTCCTCGTCCTTCTTGTCGGGATTGTATACGTCTGCTCCACGACAGGTATGTCTCAGGACTTACAGTTTCGGCCAGATTTTTCAGAGCTAGAAACTGATAGATGCAGCCTTCAACGCCTTCATAGGCACAACCGTGATCGTCGCGCAGATCTCCTTCGCTGTCCCCGCAGCATTGCTCATCTACCGCCGTCGTTCGCGGGAGTATCTCCCGCCATCAAGGCCGTTCAAGGTCACGCGTGTGGTAGGGTATGTGTGTAATGTGATGACGGTTGTGTGGGCGGTGTTGATTACGGTTTTCTTTACGTTTCCGACGACGTTCCCGGTTACTAGGGGGAATATGAGTATGTCTTTTCCCAATTTCGTTATGGTTTCATTTGCTGTGGGTGTGGCTAGGCTAACGGGTATAGATTATGCTTCTGTTGTGCTGGTTGTAATGTTGCTCCTGGGGGTGGTGAATTGGTTCGTGTATGCGAAGAGGCATTACCATGGGCCGAGGTTGGAGATGTAATTCAATGCAGAGGCACAACTTATTAAGTTCCTTGAGCATCTCTTCTAGTACCACTATCTACACATGATCTCCTTATATATTCCTCTTTCAGTATGCTGAGCAGCAATCACTTATTACCCTTGGTCTTCAGAACAGCCACGCTCAGATTCGGCAAGCTGAATTCGAAAACACCTTGTTTGCCAGCCCGCAGGGTCGAC
This sequence comes from Aspergillus fischeri NRRL 181, assembly GCF_000149645.3. Classification (NCBI taxonomy): domain Eukaryota; kingdom Fungi; phylum Ascomycota; class Eurotiomycetes; order Eurotiales; family Aspergillaceae; genus Aspergillus; species Aspergillus fischeri. The sequence goes on from NW_001509762.1 coordinate 5,396,586, forward strand.
ACCTTGCTGTGGACCTGATTGGCACCGCCAACCTCGTTCATGGAGAATGGGTCAGGCGCAGTCAGCACGGTTAGTTCAGCAGCGGTGCCGGCCTTGACGCCGTCAAAAGTCAGCGAGACCGGCACGTCGGCGGTGCTGTTGTACACGGCCGCCTTGAAGATGTGGCTGTTGGTGCTGTTGTCGACACCGGCGACATAGTAGAGGGGGCCATACTTGTCGGAAGATTTGGTGGGGAGTGTGTTGGTCATGTGGGTGTGAGAGAAGAGCTATGCTTATTAGTATTACGGTGTAGAATAAGATGCGAATGAGAAGGGCATACATCATAAACGTGCCAGCTGGTGGAGCGGGCTGTCTGATCAGGGTCGGCATTAAAGCCCAGGAACGTGGGGGACCACTCGTAGTTGTCCAGGTTCACGAGCATGGGCGCCTATTTCGTTAGTTTCGGTCATTTCAACTAAAGTACGGCAACCTACGTAGGTCGTTCCGATAATCTTGTTAGCATTTCTTTCGGCACCCAGAAGGAACACGGCTTCCGCGACGCTTCCAATCCACCATGGATAGAGGGAGAAGTGTCTGTTGGCCCAGTCGATTTCGGCTCCGTTGTACTGCACCGCCGCAATTTCGCCTATTACGTGTTAGTCAGGGCTATAGGTTGGGCTTTGTTATACTTACCAAGCAGGATTGGGTGAGCCTCGGACATGTTGTCGAAGAAGCCGAAGCGAGTGATAAAATTGTCGGGAATATCGTACAAATGGTAGTCACCACCAGCGTCACCAGGGAGGGTCATATCAATGGTCGACGCCAGGACAGTAATGTCAGGGTACTTGGCCTTGATCGCATCATAGAAAGCTTTGAACCGGTAAGATGTGTAGGAGGCTATTCCGTTGTTCAGGTTATCCTCGTTGCCAACTTCGACATATCTGATGACCCAGGGTTCGGGATGACCAACAGAAGCGCGCAATGCTCCATACTTGGTCTCCACGGAGCCGGTGAGGAACTCAAGCTCATCGAGGGCGTCCTGCACATACACGTGAAGTTCGTCTTCGGGGACAACGTCGCCGTTGAGCGCCAGACCGGCCCACACCGCAAGGACTTGGACTTGGTTAGAGGATTGACATGTTCGTGACAGCGAATAACTCACTAGGCTCGATTCCAAGATCGTCACACCACTCCATGTACTCGACCAGGCCCATTCCACCGGTTTCCTGGTATCCCCACGTAGTGGCACGACCAGGACGGTCCTTAAGGGGCCCAATGGTCTCGTTCCACTTCCAGCGGCCGTCAATGGTGTCACCTTCAAGATTGTTACCGCCGGGGAAGCGTAGGAATTTCTGCGTCGTTAGCAACTAGCGTCACAAGATACACAATAATTCTTACCGGTCCAAAGTCCTTCATTGCTTGCATCAGATCTCTCCGGAGTCCATTCGGACGGTTGTTCCAGGTAGGCGGGAACAGGCTAATGAGATTGAAGTCCAACGCACCGTCTTCCGCTTTCTGGATATAATCTGGGTCAGCTAGTCGTTTGGTCTGATGTTTCGATTTACTAACCGATGTATCAAAAGTGAGGGAGAAAGTATTGTTGGTATCCGGGGCAGCGCGATGAGGAACAAGGGTAAAGCTGTGCTGCACCCATTTGTCTTCAACGCTATGCGACGCAATCTTAGCGCTGGCAAAGACTTTACCCGTACGTGCAGACTGAAGTGAAGCTGTGAAGCTGCCATTGTATGCACCCTTCACATAAAAAGAGCCGGTATATTTCTGGGGTCTGACATCAATGCCCCACCAGCCCAGGTTGGTGAGCCCAGCTTGGCCCTTGCTACCCTTGACGTTGACCGAGGTAGGCAACGCAGATGACAGTGGATTACTGAGGTTCTTGAGAGACAACGTAGCTCCGTTGACAGCGGTCCACGCGTCCAGGTTGGATGGGTACTTGGAACTTCCCTGGAAGGCACGATTGCGAATCAACTCCGCATAGAGACCACCTTCACCGCAGTGGTTGATTTCCTGCACTTATCATTAGCATCTGTGCAAAGGTTACTGGTGCTCGACGAGGACTCACCTCTTCCATGATACCGTACTGCAAGTTAGTCGTGACATTGCCCCCGGACGACGCAACAGAAATCTCAACGGCGGCAGTGCACGCTGCCAGAAGCGGCAGGAGAATAGACTTGGACAACAGCATGGTATTCCGCTCTGCAGGAAGACACGCTGTGGTAGTTCTCTGCAGGTTTTATACCTGGTCAATTGGCAGGGTTATGAGGCAGACCCTGCAGATCGCAGTGACATTATATATGCGTCCATGGCGGGCCAGGGAAGGATGTCTCCTTGCTGAAGTGTAACTCTACCCCTCAATTGAAGCTGTATCTGCAGGGTTAATCTGTACAAAGGTTCTGTCTAATCAAAGCTTGCATGATTTGCAAGGGGCGAGAACGAGAGGCCCGCAAGTGACTGTTTTCAAGCTTCCCCTTCTGGCAAAATCCCATGAGGGGGACAAGGGTGATCGTCAGGGCATTTCCAAGTCCGTAGCGGCAATTAGCCGGGTTGCATGATCGGATGCTAAATCATCTCCAGCAGGTAGATTCGTCACAGACTGCCAACTAGGTCCAGTCAGTATCTCTGAGAGGATTCAGCAAAGACGTGAATTGCTCGAACACCGAGGAGAGTCTCATTGGGACTTATGCCCAATACTTCCTGTAAACAAGAGCCGTGGCTGAATATTGGCAAGAAAATAAACTCTCTTCATCCCCAGTAGTCTAAATTGCTGTCGACCAAGGGAGGAGTTTAGGCAAAGACCCATACGGAAGTTCCCCGCATCGACGGCCCAATTTGCTTGCCATGGAACGTGCGAGACAAGAATCAAAAGCTAAATAACTAGGTGCCGCTGGAGCCTGGAGAAATACCGGAGACTGCGTGTTTAGATGATGGCTAGTCTGAATATGAGCAATGGCTGCAATGCATGAAGAAATGAGGAGATTAGATGTGGGGTTGACGGACTCCATTTCTCCGTCCGAAGCCCCCGGAGGCCTCTCGCATTTCATTTGATGGCTGTGGTTAATAAGCTCAGAAGAGGTCTCCGAGGTATTGATAAAAGTTTAGCTTCGTGTCCTGAGAGTCAGATCTTCATGCTCTGATCAGTCTGAGCGGCGTGACCTCATTGATGACCTGTGTGTACAATGTACACAATGCTTGGTCTCAAGGAAGGCGAAAAGAGACCAAAGCACAACTAATGGCCCCCGTCTCTCGGTTCCCTTCCTCTCTTTTCCTATGCTTGACGCCGTCTTGACGAACAACTGTCGGCATGATCATACTTACAATATCGCTCACTGAACTATCAAGTTGTGCCAACGGATTCGCCTCCCGGGATTGAACAGAGGATCGCTCAATACAAACCATCACAGATTGCTCTTTGACTTGCTTCACTCTGGAGTCGACCTATGGAGACCATTGAGTCAGAACCTATTCTATGATGAGGCCGTAGCCACCATATGGCAATGCCACAAGAGTCAGCTCTGCATGCAAGATGTCCTGTTCACGCGCGATGAAAGACCGTCCAAATTGTCACATTTGATCGTTACAGGTGGTGGTGATCCGAGAAGATATCTCGAGAATCGAAGTCAGATTATAAACTGCGTAGTACTAAAGGAATGGTATCTTCATTTGCAAGCACCTATTCCTGGAAAGTCGTATTTCATTAACAAAACAAACGGCATACACAAAAATGTATAGAAGCAAAAACCACCGAGCAGGACATCCCAAGTATAGATCGTAATAGATATAAAGGACCGGGTAAGTGGATAAACAGGGAGGGTATCACTCCCGGCGTGTCTACGGTTCCTGCGGCACGCGATTTGGGAATATTATCGACGTAATCGATCGTGAGGCTTAGCACATTTCGCAGCATTCGATACAATCAAAGCAGCACTCGCAGGTCTCTTCGCAAAGGAAGCAGCAGCAGAGGGTAGCAAGACTAGCAGACAAAATAGCAGCGTTAGCAATTGATACGCAAACATCATATCCGCGCGACTCAGGTCAAAGGACGAAAAGTAGAGCTTACCAAGCACCTAGACACCCACGGTCCTTCTTCTGACGAGGCTGTTCTTGGTACGGCATTTGCTGCTGCCGAGTCCATCAGTTCTTCATTCTCCGTAGTCATGCGACTTTGTTGTAACGTACTGGAGGTTGATACGGCTGCTGCGGGGGAGCATAGCCTTGCGGCTGTTGAGGAGGATAGCCTGGCGGGTATTGGCCCTGTTGAGGAGGGTAATAACCTTGGGGAGGTTGTTGGGAGTACCTATATCCACAAAAAACAGATTAGACATCACCTTCAAGCGCAAAATCCAAGGACAACATGAGAATGAAATCGCTTTGTCTTCGTTCTTTCCTGCCGCTAAGTGCTCAAGCGCCTCCTTCAGCAGCGTGTCCTTCGAAGAACAAAAGGCATGATGACAGCGGATAGTTTCAGCCAAAGCGATCTATGACTGCCTTGAGTCCAAGAAGGAAGGCGCAGCGAAGTTCGAAACACCAAGCCGGAAAGGAATGAATGGAAAGGACCATAGGAGGCGGGAAGGATAGATGCAAATAGGTCCAACATCACTTACTGAGGCTGATGGCCTTGATTGTAGTAGTCGTGGGAACTCATGATGGCGACAAAGAATGTGCTATAACGTTGGAAGAGTGGAACAGTCAGTATGGATAATAAAAATCAAAATGGCGGACCGAGAGGAGAATGACGCGATCGTTTGCGAGAAGAGAATCTACGCAACGGAGAGCCAATAACAAGGGAGAAAGCGTACCTAAGCAAATGCCAAGTGTCAACGGTTCGAGGATAGGCAATAAGGGGATGGGAAAGGGGCCAAATAAGAGGAGAAGATGAGGGCTCAAACAGTGGCTGGGGGGTTTGAAAACTGAAAAGGGACGAAGCGGAGAAGGAGGAGAAGGGATCAGAGGGATCTAGGCAAGCTAAGATTCGGACTAAGTGCCTCACAACCCAATGGGTATTTATTATTAGCTCTCTATCTGAATCCTTCCACGATTCAACTGACTTCTCAAACAACTTATCCAGGGGTCAGTCTTTAAAATTGACCATCCACGATCGCCCGATTCTTTTGGTGTTCCGGACCGCGGAACTGGGTCGCCTTCCCATGAGCCATCTATTGGTAAACCCCTTCAATCGTGGTTCTGGTAACAAGGATGCCTAGAACCTCCTCGGAGAATCCGCTTTTCATGCCTAAACATACCGTTTGTCGTTATCAAATCCTTGGGTTTACAAGCTACCAATGAATTCGAAACAACAGCCGCCCTTCGTGAGCTGAGCCACAGCAATATTCCTAATAATACTACCAGCCTGGTCACAGCCCTACTGTCCACAACAAAAACTAAGCCACGGCCGGCGGTCAGAAATGAGGTCATGGTTGGCCAAATATCTCTCACCTGCCAGACTGATTGGCTGTCCGTGGCCCACAATCGGCCGCCAGCGCTGCTTGATTGTGCTGGTGCGCCACTAGAACGGCTCTTAGTGGCTTCAGCTGAACATGAACATGAAATTATATCCAATGAAATATATGATCTGACAGACTATCTGGTTCGCAAGTTTGAACTATCACCATATCAACCAATAGTCGCTGGCTTTTCTTGAGATTAAGGTGGCACTCGTGGCTGGTGTCCAACCGAGCCACACACCATCCCAATCCGCCAATCAAAGTGGAACATGTCTCGTTGCTGCCTAAATACCTATATACTCTATTGACTAGTACGTAGTGCGCAGTACCAAGGTACCCTCACCATGAATTGATCTGGTTCACACTGTCACACGGCAATATATCGGCACACAAACACCTATGTGGATTATCCATTGTTACCAATATCGACAAGGCTCCCTATTGCCTAATTGGGAAGACCTGAAGATATTCGAGGAGAGTGCGACCAAGTCAATAGAAGTAAGCATATCATCACACTTCGATCGATCTGCGCTTCTGTATCATTAGAAACCCAGCATTTGCTGGGATACGACGCATCCTTTGTTCGGCCTCTTTTTAACCTGACTTCGATTATGCTTTTTCTGTAGTGTGAGAGAAGTAGAAGTCGCGGTAGAGCAAATAAGAAGGAACTACCACAAGATACCGTCCATTTGTTCAGCTCAGCCATAGAAGATCTAGTTTGCGGGTGTTCTGAACCCATTGGAGCCGAACAACCCGTTGAAGGAGTTCTATTGCTTCAATGTCTCGGCCTTGTGTCTCCCAGGTATCGGAGAGATGCTTCATGGACACTAGCGTGTCAGGATGTCCCGCTCCTTCATTGCCAGTGCTCGTTGATGCATCGTCTCAGCATCCTTATATTTCCCAAGGCCAGCGAGCGCAAAGCCCAGGTTGTCAACGGATGTTCAAGATGCCAGGATGGTCGCCCCCAAACACTTCTTGACTGCCTGTTAGCATCTGCTGAAGTAGTCCTTCAGCTTCCTCATATTTCCCTTGCCACATGAGCGCAGAGGCTAGGTTGTTCATAGCTGCCAACTTCAATGGATGGTTGGCCCTCCCTCCAAGCTATTTCTGAACAAAAATGGGAGTCCCTCGGCACAACCGTGGCAGACGGAGTAGAAGCCACCATCGCAACCTGCATCAAAGCATGCGAGATCTTCCGCTCCAATCTCTAGTGCTAGACAGGTCGCTCTCAAGGTGGGAGATTATCGCGGCTCGATCGAGCAAAGGTGAGGATCTTCAAGCAGGAGCAGATCAAGTCTATGTGCGAGCAGCTGCAAATCTGCAAGATCACGATCGACTCCGTTGTTAACATAGCGACGCTGTAGGTTGAATCCGATCTACTCATTAGATGCTGAAGGAAGTAGAGACTGACGGGCAATTATGGTGTATAGGTACAGCTCCCTCAGGCATACCCGCCTGGCCGAGGAAATGAAGAAGACGATCTCGATGCGGCAGGGAAACATCGAACGCGCCATCAGGACAACGGATAATCAGATCGCTGACATCCGCACAAGACAAGAGGGAGTTGGCCCTGTGAACAAAGCCCAGGCAGCTGCAGACCTGGAGACTCAAGCAGACATAAGAGACAGATCGACGAAGAACATAAAGCACCATATATATCGCGAAGACTGCTCAGTGAGCTCCGGATGAGAGTGCAGGAGAGTACTATTGTGAATGTTATGGTCAGGAACAAGAATAACTCGACGCTTGTGATGTTTGGGAATCAGAACTCTGGCCTCCAGATTGGTGTCAGCAACGGTCCTATTACTGGTATTAGTTTTGGAGTCAAATGAGCGTCTGAACGCTAAGTGAAGTATTGATATGGGGTTTGGAATTCAAATTTGCAGCGACTGGATAAAACCGAGCCTGAGAAATGTAAGGATAGAAGTATATTGGTAGAATGAAACTGTCAAAACAGTGCTGTCCATAGAGTCTCGTACAAATAAAAGCACACGAGAAATTGCTAGCATGGGAATTGTGATCCTGTCCGCCGAGCCGTCCGGGTATTAATCCATGACCGCCTAAGCCAATGCCAGACTAACAACTTTCAACAGTAGGGTATCGGCTTGGTCATATTTCCCAATATTGACCATAATTTGTATTAGACTGCGCGTTTACTTGTCAATACAGTACATTAGAAGAATTTGTACATTAGTAGTATATGGTGGAGCAAGATGGCTAGAGCTCATTCATCACTCCGAACTGGGAGACCTGTATAGGGCAATATAGAGCTGAAGAAGAGATATACAGCTGTGAAGAGAAATTGAGATCAAATCAATGTATGAGATCATATGAAAATAGAGAAGTGATCATGGTTACCAAAATCGAAATGGATGAAGAATTGAAGGAAAGAGCAAAGTCATTACAGGTCATCATCATACATACGAGTCGATCTCAGGCGGTAGAGTCTGAGAATCGAAATAACACGCCGTCTCAAGAGACGGGCCCACAGTCATCGTGTGGAGGTCAGAATAGCCGTCGTACCCGTGGGCCATATTGGCCTCCATACCTACTTGAGGGTGGCTGTCAGCTGGTGCCGACGGCAACCCGTTGAAGACCACCTCATCCGTAGATACTGACAGTGGCACAGTAGCCAGATCTTCCCCTATTGTGTCCTGGTCAACAGCATTCTGGGCATTCTCAAGAACAAATTCCTCTTGCTGCACCATCCAGTGCTTCAGTACTTCCATCGGCGGGTGATTGCCGCCACCCTTACCACCTCGCTTCTCACTGTCTTTTCCACGTCCTCCCCGTCCGCGTTGGCACGGGTTGAAGTGAGTACGACGGAGATGGGCAGCGGCGTTGTAATTAGCACCATACCGTTTCCCATTCCGACAAGCCTTGCAGTTGGCCAGGAAGGTCTTGCCTGGAGATATATCCACACAGACCCAAACCTTACGGACCACTGAGTGCACCCGTTCAATGTGTCTTCGCAGCTCGTGCTCCCCATGGAAGCCATCTGGCTGGTCATTGCACATGTGGCAATACGTTTTCGGGCGCGGAGGCCGTTGTATCGAGGCCTTAGGGATGGCCGCAACTTCTTTCGAAGTGCCGTCGGACGATGAGATACGAATCATCTTGTGCTGCTCCACCAGCTTCGCTGGAGAGGTATTGCGCGACTCAAGTTTCGGTGCGATAGGTCGCGTACCCTGCACAATTTGTTCTTGAGTCCTTCGCGCCGCTCTTGACTGCTGAGAGGCGGCCGAACTGTTGCTTTCAGCAGACATGGAAGGCTTCATCTCTGTAGCAGGGGTTTCTCGGACGTTTGAAGAGAGAGGGGGGTAGAATGAAGTTGAGGAGGGTGCTGAGCAGGAAAATGGAAGAGGAGCCGAGTCAGTGAAGGGAAAGGTGACGGGTTGTAAGGCTTGCTGACTTGAGTAGTCATGGATTGGAACATTAATAGGGGAAACAGAGGGCATGAATTCAGTAGAAGGCATAGAGAAGGGGTAACTGGGGTTAAGATTTGGTCCGGTGGAGTCAAATCTGATCATGCCCAATCCACCACATATGGAGTCGGTAGTAGTACTCCTGGTCATCTCAACTGCTGCTGATGCCAGTGGCGCTGGTTGATTAGCCAGAGATTGATTCGACAAATCAATGGGGTTTGTCGGAAACTCCGGTATTGATGCTTGCAGTTGATGCTGGAGTCCATTCGAAGCAGGATCCGCAGAAAGGGCCAGCGACAGCGCAGATACGTTTGACCGGTCCTGAAAGTCGTCCAAGCACTGCCTAGCATATTCGGACGGCGAATATTCGTTGACATGGTCAAGTCGAATCTGCGAATGTTGAGGTCCGTAGGATTGCCGATGTCCCAAAACACCTGGGGCCAGTGGTTTTCGGTGAGAGACCGGAGTCTGCTGACTCTGCGATCTAACCATGGCTGTGTGCCGGACAGAGGACCCAGTAACCGATGGGAGGGAGAAGTCGTCCGTCCGAGAAGCCATTCCAGTAGATTTCAGATCGGTTTCGGGAGCCGCTGGCGAAGACACGTGAGAAAGCTCACGGGTCAGGTCAACGGTCACTGGTGGCTCCGGTGTCTGCCAAGTGTCAATCCACGGACTTCCCGCGGGGGAGTCAAGAGAAAGAGGATGGAGTAGCGCAAGAGAAATATGGTGGGTTATGAACGGAAGGTGGAGAAGAGGCGGGAGCAGGAGACCAAGATAGATCACATACGGTGACTCGTCGCTTTGTCGGAGGAAGACCAGAACCAGGGAGAGTCCGAGGAGTATCCTGTCGAGTCCGTTTCCCAGATTTCTCGTGAGGTGAACCAGTGTCAGGGATGCCAGAGCGGGGAACTGGACGGTAACTAGATGACGCCGTTGCCGGTAAGAACTGGCTCAACCGCTGACTCCAAAGACGATTGCGCTCTGATTCCGGAAGATGAGAGTGTCGATCCAGAAAAGCGTCCCGATACCCAGAGATGGCCCTTGTGAAGAGTTCGTCGTCGGCCATGGTGACTGCCATCGCAGGGGGATGATCCTTTGCAAGCGTCTCTCCAACAGAGCTCATGGGGGAATAGCTGCTATCAGTATCACACGGGATTGAGGAAGAGGGAATTATTCTATATGGTAAACAATTAGCACCACAAATAAAACAAAGAGAGCAATGTGAATGCGGACGAGATAGAGCAGACGCTTGACGGGGTTCGGGGAAGGAGGGAAGGCTGAATGTACCGATAGATAGATAAAGGCTACGAACAGGCAATATGGTATCCAGGCGCGACGCTGAGGAATCAGTGGCTGTGAGGAAGAGAAGACTTATGAGTCGGGGAAGGTTATCGCCAAGATGAAAGAAAGAGTATTGAGTATTGAGTATTGACTGAGAGAGGATGGCGAAGGGGAGGGTTGGCACTTAAATGAGAAGCACAAATGGGAGGATAAGAGCGATTCGATGGCGAACTATCCCCACGGCTCGGAGGTGCAGTAATGGAATCTTCTGAAAAGTCAAAAAGGACGGAAGATCTGTCAGAAGAGAAGGTCTGAATCTGGAAGTTGAAACTTGGGGAGCGACCAGGGTGGGGATCCTAGCTCAACTGGGTGGTATGGTATGGATTATGGATGGAGTAACTTAATTAGATAGATGGTTTATCTAGATTTATTTTCGAGATAACTGACTAAAGAGCCTACTAGAACAATAATAGATAACTAGTTAGTTGGTTGGTATCGTGGGCTACTGCTACTCCATACTAAGAACAAGGTACGATACCTACTTGGGTGATAGATCATATGGATCATGGGTCGGCGGATCAGCAGCAATCGTCGATGGAGATTGACGATGAAGTCCACGAACTTTTGGCAGAATAGAAGGTCTGGAACACTGCTGGCTTCTTTGGCTTCAAACGATTGGGTTAGAGAAGTAGCCAAATGTTTCTCTGTTTTTTTTTTTTTTTCCCTGACTTATTTTCCAAATTTCTATGCGGATATCGGTTTGACGAGGTTACTTCACATTAAATCGTCCAAGCCAATCGATGAGCAGGACGCCATCTAAAGGTGGATAAGGCAAGCTTGGGAGTTACAGAAGAAGGAAGAAGGAAACCTCAACTCCTAACTATAGTTAGTTGATAGTTGATCGCTACTTTATCAGGGCAAGGTACCCAAGAGCCTAAGGCACTAACCTGCTTGGTCTAGTTCAAGTCAAATGGATTCAGGATCAGGGACGGAGTACGGAGTACTACAGATATGGAGTGTGAATTGTCCCGTTCTCGATCGGCGGAAAAGGGGTGTGACCTGTTAGGTAAACTAGCAGTACCTGATCACTGCTAACTGGCCAACGTCCCTAGCGCAGGGATCCAGAAAAAGGTAGCTCCAGTTGTCCGCGGTGAAATGATGTCGTCTCTTTTAGGCTTAGAGTGTCTAACCTATCTTGAAAGAACCAGGCGGTGACGACACTGGTCAGAAAATATTATCCTCGAAAAATACAGGGTGAACACGGTGTCTTTCAAAAGTGAGGCAGCCAAACGGATTGCGCCAACCAAACCCCGGGCCGCCAGGACAGCAGGAAAGGAAACGATGCATTACGGAGTATTGTCCAGTCCTCCCACTCGCAAAAATCAGTCTTCGAAACGAAGAAATACAATAGGAGAAATTTCACTGCTACTATCATCAGTGTGATTGGTTCTCATCACTATATGGTGTCCTGAGAGCACCAAAAGATCCAGCATGATTTGTTGTTGTAGTGGCCAGGATTACTTGTAGATACATTGTGTGTAGTCTTCGATTCATGTGCCTTGTAAGCGCTAACAGATGATGATTCAAGTGTATTAACTCCCCTTCATGATTCTTTCTGGCTATCCCCTTCAGCGGATAGCCGTTATGGCTGGAAATACTTCTATCGTCCCCTGAGCGCGCCTACAGCGGTACCAGCGAGATCGCAAAGTATCGCAGAGCCTTTGGGTGAGTCTTTTCCACGGCCACCCTCCAAGCCAGCATAGTTAGGCTCAGCAGTGTCAGCAACCCGTGGAGCACGTAGTACTGCCACAGTTTGCAGACCAGCCGGAAAGTGACCTGATTGTGCCCTTCGACTCGAGGTCTGCCACGTTGCTAGCCTACACCGCATCGGGATCCGTCACTATCCTGCTGCCAGTCGCCGGGCGTCTTAGGCCAACTCCGCGTTCAGATGACGCTCTTGCCGATGGTCAGACATGTATTTTGAGCGCTTGGAGTCTGGCCAGTAGCGGTATGGCGAAGTGTTGTTCTTCGAAAGGACTAAGATAGCGACAACGCGAAAATTGACTTAAAGGAGAATTTAATTCCTGAGGCATCAATTGTTCTGGCTGCCCAAATGACCCTGTGTGCAAGGCACAGCAGTCTCCAAAAGCGACTCCATCAGCTTGAACGATACCTTTGAGTTTGCATCATTTACCTGCCGTCACCCATGCCTTTACAGCGGTGAGATGCCATGTTGAGCTGCCGCGAAAATAAACCCATTCCGACCACGGAACTTTCCCGTGTACCATTCGGAAGGCTCCCAAGGGTCACATGCCCGGCCACGCGTGGCCGTCCCCAACTTCAGACCATTTCCAAGGACTTTCCAGGACGCTCCCTCCTAAACTACGGGGTATGTGCTCAGTGCTCACCATGTCCCTGGAACTCCTGAAGTCGCATCTATCGCTTCTTTCTCGACAGGCACATCGGATGGCGATCCTGCCACTATTGACCGACCGACAATTCTAGGTTCGAGTGGCGATGGCTGAGTAGCAAACGTCTCACGTGTTGCACGTGATCGTGTCCGTTTGTGGTCCAGGTCTCCGTGCTCCATGTTTCTATGCCGTCTCGGAGATGTTTTGCAACCACAACCTTCTGCAATTACTCTAATCGGCCAAAGGGGCTTGATACTTCAATATTCGGCCGGGTTCTTCGTACTATCTGTTCTCCAGTAGATCGTCTTTGTTTCCTCACAGTCACCGCTATCCAAGTGGGTGTATGGCCTTCAAGTCTTTCTCCTTTTCTGATGGATACTGTTTCGGCTACCAGGCAATTTCGTTTCACCTTCCAGATCTTAAATATGGAGCACAAAGCCAAGCCACGAGCCAGGTTGATGAGGTCACCGTGTGCCTTGATTCGGCCTGACGGCTACGTAACGATTATGATCGGGGGAGCGTCGTATGAATGGAGTCAGTAGTACGGAGTACAGCGTTGTAATTCGTTCCTGATAGTGGTGCTACATGGTACATACTCCCCTGTGTCAGTATTTGGATATCTACGGAGCCAAAAATAGGCTCGACGGTCACGCTATTCCCTACCTGCTTTACTGGTGACTTTGCTAAACTTCTGTACATTGGACCAGAAGTGACCTCCTTGGCCAAGTGGGGCCACCATCCGGTGTAGATCAGACCGATGTATCAGAAATCCTTTGTAGATGAAAATCGGTAGGCCATCGCATCCCCTTTCACTTTTGGCTACTTACTCTATGGCTACTATCATCATCAATCATAGCAGTTTCATGTGCGCATGCCCATACAATGATCATTCCGCTAGAAACCTTTGCAAACATGGAGAGGCAAAGCCACGGCGGCAGGTAACTCATGACTCATCTTGCTCGAATCAAGTACTGAGCAGGGCGCACGCGATAATTGAGTATTATGTTCACAAGAGCGAAGCCTCATCTTACCTCAGGACACTGAGTTAGACAAAAGAACAAACTCAGATCTTGCTCATAATATCGTGGGCTGTAAAGTGCCTCAGCAAGCCTCCAGCTCGAGCATGTGCAAAGCCAAATGCCCGAACTAGACCTTTCTGCCTGAAGGCCTCACAGTACAAGGGTTGAACAGGTCATCAACAACATGGAACTAGTCCTCCACGTCTACATGATATCAATAAGTTAGAGTTTCTCGCCTAGTTTGGTTATGCTGGTGTCCCAATCTGACCACCATCTTCTTTTGGCGAAGTACATAAGGTGTAGGATTTCTGTCCTCTGATGAACTGCTCAACTTTCGCCTTCGTCTAGGTTCATCTCTGATTTAGCAGGCTATGTCGGCAAACAGATTTGGAAGGCCGACACATGGCTCAGCTCTGGGCCTCGTTGCAAAGTTCGCCTTCATATAAGAAGTGGCAAGGCACCATATTTTGATGTTTGCCCAATGGGTATCTACAGGGTCAGGTGTCGACAAGTACCCCTTCAGCCCGTCTCGTCTTGGTGAGGCTCAGGCTTCCGTGTTATCGGTGACGCGTCTAACTGAGGGTTGAGAGGCAATCCGGCGAGGACTTAGCATTAAGACAAGATCCTTGCAATAGCAGGGCCTGATGCAAAGTGTCAGCGTGCTAAGTAGTCCAGGGTTTTGCGCTCAGGCCTGTGGAGAGTTGATTTCTGATGTTTCCAACTCTCCCTGAAGACTTGCTATGACTTGAGTGAACAGGTAGAGCTTTGGCAAATTTCCATTTTTGAGAAAGTAGCATTTCCGTCTAAGCACCGTGGTCTTTCCATTGTCGGGACTGCGCGGACCGGGTGATGCTCAGACGCTTTCGCGTTCTTCATTCATTGGTCAAACTTGCGTTGCAGCGATATTCCAATCACCCATGAATACTTAGACAACATTCAAATCAAGTCATCTCTTTTTCGGACTCAGGCAGTACAGAGTGAAGTACCTTCGTTCGGCTACACAAATTCTCGTGGTCATCTGGAACCCAGCGAATTCGTCTTTGTGTGGATACGTCAAAATTTACAACTTCATCATGGGTTGGCTTGGTCAGACTCGTCTAGGACGAGAAACCCCTCGACTGTCGACTCGCCCTTATAACCGTGATGGGATGCTCAGAGATGTCCTCGATCCTGTGATAGATCTTCTGCCATCGTCGCTTTGCATGACGGACGAATGACTGAGCATCCATACAGAGGAGTTTATTTGACGACGCATCCATCGCGGATACAAATCCCCGCGAAGTGGATCTCGGAGGGATCAACGCGGAGAAGGTTGCCATTTTAACTGGTGGCTAACGGTGTCGACTTTTCTCATGCTTTGTGTTATGTGCAGGGGAGTACCTCTCCTACAACTGTATAACATTTCCATAAGCCTCCCTGCCATCGATGAACGATTCTTGACAGGAGTTATGCCTGTGCAGTGTCAATACAACAACTTCCAGCATCCCCAGTCCTCCATAGCGGATCAGATAGATTGCGTCATATTAGAGGACCTATGGGGCACTCGCCCGCGGCCAGTTCCCTGCACAAACCACTTCAGTTCGTCACGGCATTCGGAAATCAAATATACTATGTAGATCGTCGACGGTACCCGAAATCAAATTATTAGGAATGGGACACGAAGTAATTTCAAAAAGGCCAAATGGGATTCAGAGTCGACATTTTGAACGATATGGGGATGTAAGTCAAATTATATACTTCCGGCGGACCGACCTGAGTTGGCCACCAGAAAGGGGGTGCCTGTCTTTGAGACAATCGCCTTCAATCCATACCATGAGCGACTGTAAGGTGTACCAAAAAGAGCAATCCAAGGGACAGATACCGAGACGTCCATCATGCTGGAAATGGGTGGAACTGTCTGCCTGACGTCAGATCGCCACGCCTTAAGTTTGGGTCTCCCATACAATCGCAGTTTCCGCTGGAGATTAACTCGGGAGGGAACTACGGATAGCAGCAGCTTGGGTCCTTCGCAGGCAATATTTAACAGAACCATCATTCTTTCTTTCTGATCATCACTTCTTCATCTATCGCAGCTGGGATAATTTTGATGGTAATTACGATTTGACCTCAGTTGAGCATCAACTGTCGCCTTTGCAAGCAACACTGAAACACGTGATTATTATATTAAAGGCGTTGCGGGCTCCAGCCACGTCATAGGCCCTTTTCCGCTCCGCTTCTGAAAAGGAGATAACGGATTCTTGGAGAAAAGGAGGAGCAACATTTCGCTTCGACATCACCAGATACCAAATTCTCAACATCACCTTTCGTATCGTCATCACTTTCCCCTCTTTCTCCTACAGGTTACGACCTCAACATGTCCGACTCTACTCTCTATCTCTACACCTCCCTCACTGCGGGGTCATCCCACATTGTCACCGCCACTGCACGGTTGGAGACGATTCTGAAGGCCAACAAAATTCCCTTTCGCGCAATTGACGTGGCTACTGATGAGGCCGCTCGTAAGCTGTGGGGCCGTCGTTCCAAGGGTAAAAAATTGCCTGGACTGGTGAAGTTTGGCACTGTTGTCGGTGTAGGTCTTCCGATACCCCCTGATGAAAGAGGAGACACAGCTATGTGACGGAGCTACGTGACTAATAGCTTCGCTCATGTAGGATCTAGAGGACATCGAGGAGTGGAATGAGTACGGTGAGCTGAGGATGCACATTGATAGCGTGGAAGATTTCGACAGCATTCCTGCCACCAGCTACCCTCTCTCTACCTCCCAGACGAACACTGGATCTACCACCCCTGCTACCCCACAGCCTCCAGCACAGAGCGCAACCCCGAAGCAAAGCACAATCAAAATTCAGAGTCCACCGGCGAAGGAGCAAAAGGATGATTCCGTGACGCTTGCCTTGCGACAGGCGGGCGAGGAGGCTGCGGCAAAGGCCAAAGGCAACACGGGCGCAGATGTCAAGAAAGACAACACCTCCGCAGATTCTGAACAGCAGAAGGGGCAGTCCTCGAGCAGCGGGGAGAACAAGGGAGGAGAAGAAACTGTACGTCGGCGATCGGTGGTTCCTGCGGAAATTGTCGGGGGCGTTGGAGGGCGTCCACCTTTGAGGGTGCCCGAGTGCGCCGCAGAATCGTCTGCCAATTTCCGTGCTGATAATGCTGAAGCTCTAGGATTGGTTCAACATCACCGCGGCTCCATTGTCTCCGCAACTTCCCCGGAGGAAATGGAGAAGGTGGCTCAGGACTTGCGCAAGTCAATATCTGGCGGTCACGAAGAAATCCTAGCGGCTTTGAAGAACGAACATGCGGAGCGGGCAGGACAGGACGAGACAATAGTGGAAGAGTCGGACGGCGAGGATGACAAGACTGATGAGAAGAGTCATCGCAAGGAAACCCAAAAACAGGATATTAAAAATGCACCCAAGGCGACATTGACCGTTGAAGATTAGGGCATGGTTACAGTCTCTTCGAGCCTGCTTCAACCTCAGAAGAATTTTCCTTGCGTGATTCCTTCGTGTATGATACCAAGTTGCATTTCTTACTCGCTGTCTGTCTCATACAACGCGTGATAATAGCCATGGACGCTTCAGATTTAGATTACCTTATGCCGAGTTACTGAACCATGTTCTCCGAGCCCAGAGTAGAAGTCAAGTCGAAAATTGCACCACTGTAGTTAGATTGTAAACCAGAATTGAAGAATGGTAAATTACACTTTCTATAAAAGTAAATGTTCATGTCTGGCGGCGCTTGTTAACAGCTTCGCGCAGCTTCGCAATGACGTCGGCGGGGTCCTGAGCGCCAAACACCGCCGAACCAGCGACGATAACATTGGCACCAGCATCCGCAGCCTGGTCAATTGTTCCCAATCCCAAGCCACCATCGACCTCAATGTTCAGATCCGGGTACCGCTCCCGGAGAGCCTTCACCTTGGGAAGCTCGGAGGCCATGAACTTCTGACCTCCAAAACCGGGGTGTACTGTCATGACGAGAACCATCTACAGCAACAGTAATCCGTTAGTATGAAACCCAGTAGCCTATGCGTATCCGAACAATGGAAGCTTACATCAGGCCGTTCCTTCTCATCCTTATTCTCCAGGATATCCCACAGGACGTCGACGGGGGTATCCGGCTTGATGGCAATGCCCGCCTGCATGCCCTCGTCGTGGATATAGCGGATGAGTTCCTTCGGGCTTGTCGGACGGGTGGTCTCTTTGTCTTCTGGGGTCGTAGCAGCGACGGAGGAGATGGCGGCCTCGTAGTGGAAGCAGTAAAGATCGCATCCGGCGGACTTGAACTCCTTGACCCATTTATGGGGCTGTCGAGGAGTGTCAGCGTGTTTCTCTCGGGAGATTGAAATAATTGGTGTAGATTGGTTGTGATGGATGCGCGCTCACCTCCATTATCATCATGTGGCAGTCAAAGGTACCCTTTCCAAGGGCCTGGGTTGGGCGGTCCACATGGGACCGGATCTTGGTGACAACGGGGGCGCCAAAGGTCATGTTGGGGACGAAGTGGCCGTCCATGATATCGACGTGCAACCAGTCGGCCCCCTGCGCAATCTTCGTTGAGCACTCATTTCCCAGGACTGCGAAATCCGCGCTGAGGATGGAGGGAGCTATGATTGCTGGAGGAGACATGGTGGGGTAAGTGATAGAGGGGCTTGTAGATGTAGTTGAGACTGAGCAGCTGAGAAAGGGAGATGTAGTAGTAGCAGTATATGGGAATTGTAGTAGAAATAAAGCTGTACAGAGTGATTTACAGCAGGGAGAGCTTTCTGGAAAGATGCAATCCTAGCTAGCTAAACAAGAAGGGAAAAATAACATAAGTAGCGTTGATATCACCGCCGCTCCCGCTGCCGGTCGACGTCAGTCCGACGATGGCAATCTGGTCACCGATAAGGGCTAGGGTCGTGGCCTTCACGTGGAACGTGGGGTAGATCCATCCGTGGGGGTTGCCAGCCTGGATGCCTGAACCGGGGTTGAGACTTAACCATATCAACAAATGATCATGGGAAAGGACCATGATGCAACATCAAGGGCTATTTCATCTCGGAATCGATAATTCTTATCAGTCATTGGCTCTTCATTAGGATTATGGCCCAATGACCTGGTATTGTTGTTGTCTTCTTGGGGTCTCTGCTGGTTCTCCAAGAGGTGACCACTCAATGGCCCCGAATTTAACCGCCCTTTCAGACTATGATGAGGGGAAAGGAACATTCAAGCAAGAAAGCCTGCGGTAGACCATGCGGAAGGAATTAATATCAAGGAACAATCTCCATCAGGGAGGCATTGATTGTTGAGTCATCACTCTACCTGTCTGTCTGCTCGAAGCCTTCTAAACATAGCCACTCGGCGCTTGCGTCTCACCAATCAATGCCCTTCCTCATGTGAACAATATGCAAGTTCACCTTGAGCGCTTCGTTGCAGACCACTCGAACTTCATCCTCATCCTAATTGGTGTGTTCAAGGTTCAATAGCTCCGAGATCCTCCCTGATTTGGTCAAAGATGCCTGAGCTGTTATTATCGGCGACGCGCCTGCTACACTACCACCAATAGTGGTACTTCTACCAAGCCTTTCTCAAGAATTCCCTGTCCCAAGGTGCGCGATGGTGCAGTAGTTTCTGCACGGATGACTGCTGGTGTGAAATGATGATGAGATCCTAAGATCCCCGCGCCTGCCTTTGGGTATGTGGTTCTATTTATCAGCGTCGTTCGCTACAACCTCATGTTCTGCATCTAGTCCTCAATCGTGCTGTTCTCTTCTTCTTTCCTGCGTGTTGTGACCGTGCCTCGAGCTCTGGAAGCTTGGGCTCCATTCGTTGACATCGTCTCTTAATTCATGAATACTGGCAGACCTGTTGATCGGTGTCGCCTGTGATTGAGATACCCCTAGAAGTACTGGTTGATTTCTCTCATTTCCGCGGATTATAATCATTGAACGGAGGAGTTAAATCTAATAGCGGAATCAACAGTCAATACCGCATCACAAGATGGCTGACGCTTCTCGGACTTCTACGAGATGTCCGCCCTCTCGGCAGGTCCGAGGGACGAAGCTTAATACCATAATCGAGGAAGTAAGCGAGAGTCCGGACTCAGACAAAGTTGAGAACAATGGTGTTGGGTTTCATTCGATCACCTCAGGTCCGCAGCTGAAGCTCATGACCGCCGGTCTTTCTAGCCTTTCCCTCTCAAGGCTGAATCGTCTTCGCTCCCCGTTATCAGCAGGGACGATGTCATCTTGCTCGGACACGGAATGGCAGCGACAGATGCAGAGCTTGGATGATCTGTATGATGTTACCGATGAGGACTCCGAGTTAAGCGACGAGTGCACTTCATTCTCAAGCTCCCGACCGACGAGCCTCACAACTCCCACTACAAGGAATTCAATTACTTCGCCACTGAATCGGAATCGGTACCCCAGCCTCACGATACCCTCGTCGACCGCGTGGCCCTCGCTACACAATGCGCCAAAGAGTTCTCCAGTTCCTCCAACGCCGCCGCCGAAGATACCAGTCTCGCCTGCTGCTCTGTCCATGCTTGCGAGAACAGTACCGGCTCTGAATGCGCCTCCATCTTTGGATGGCAGTGTATCTTCGGACCAGGTTTCCAATAGCAGCGAGCCAGTAACTCCAGACTTGCAGTCCCTTCCAGATACCGACTGGGACGCAGACGTGCATGTGCGGCCGGAAATGATAAACAGTCGACATGCGGACATCGACACCGATGGGATCGACCCCGAAGTTCAAAGCATTGAGATAGCCATTGAGAACCCGGATGAAGATTGGCAACACGTTCTCGGCAGTTTTCCGCCTATTCCCAGCCAGTCTACGTTGCCATCGGATGGTGGTGTTTTCCTCCCTGAAGACGCCCTCACAACTTTGAGGCACATCCCACTGGGCGGCACACCGGAGCCTTGGTCAGAAACATCTGCTCAGAACGAAGAGATGTGGCAGCTCGAGCTACCTGTCGAGCGTCCTCGCAGCGCCGATGATGCGACTCCAGCCTCAGCGCTCTCCGGATACAGCTTCAGCGGGCTCAGTATACCTTCTCCCGGAGGATTCTTTGCGTCTCTTGGTGCTCGAGCTCGTCACACTTGGTCGATTCCTAGAACTGCTATGCCTCCGTCTTCTGCCATCGCGGAAAGTTTCTACAACTTACCCTTTGGTCGCGATGACGGAGAAGTAGTCGAACGAATCATTGAATGTCCCGAGCGATGCACCGAGGAGCAATTAACTGCGACCTATGTACCCGAGGGACCCCCAACTGCAATCAAGATACCTTCCGAGGCATCATCGTTCCCCCTGGGGTGTCAAGACAGCCCTGTGAGCCCTGTAGCGGATGCAGTGCACGAGATTTCAAGGCCCGCCACCTATTGCGAAAGCCAGGATCGTGATGAAGACTACGAGGAGGAACTGAAAAGAAAGGCAATGTCGAGTCTGGATCGGACGAGTGTCTGGTTGGCGGCGCAGCAGACCTATCTTGCTGCACTCCGCGAAACTAACCCTGTCAACTCCTTGGAGAATGAAGAGCTGGACGCACTCGAAGGGGTACGAGATGATTGTGAGCAGAATGCCCCTGGGTTATGTCGCAAAAAGTCTGTCCGCTTTGCCGAGTCCGTATTTGAAGCAGCCAGACCACCTTCTGCCCTGGCAAGTAAAGACTCGATCTATTGGCGAGGCTTCCAATCGGTACTTGGGGTCTCGACTCGTCGAGACAGCTTCATTCATCGGAGCACACGCTTTGACGCTGTACAGTCAATTCGATCAGGTTTGCTCAGCATGCATATCAACTGTTTGCAGGGGAATTACGAGCTTGTGCGCCCCGAACGACCTCCCTACAAGGGTCCATTCTCACAGGCTCCCCGCAATTCTGTACTTACGTCGGTATTGGCAGAAAAGGCACAATTCTCCATCCTGGAGAAGGAGCAATTGGTCTTATCTCAGCTTCGACCGCCCATGTGGGCCATGGATGCTCTCAAGTACTTGAATGGCGGCCACCTGGTTACCAGTCCTGCCAGGATGCGGCTTTCCACGGCAACTGCACAACCAGCACCTCCTCAAAAGCCTAGAGGACGCCGGGTGAGGGTTTTGGATCTGGGCGGACACGCCTCCTGCGAATGGGCATGGCAGCTTGCCCACGATTATCCCAACGTTAAAGTCTATACTGTGTTTACCGAGCACCAAGCAGTAAACCATGGCATCAAAGGCCCGCCTAACCATTGCCAGATTTCCGTGACACAACTGTGGAAACTACCGTTCTCGGACAACAAGTTCGACCTGATCTCGGCCCGGTCACTTCCTGCCCTGCTGAAGAACGAGCGCCCAGTCGGGGAGACGCAAGATGAGTACGACCTTTGCCTACAGGAATGCCGCCGCTGCCTCAAGCCTGGGGGTTATCTGGAGTTTTTCATGATGGACGCGGAGATTTCCCGCGCAGGACCGTATGCCACCGCTGCTTCGGTTGAGTTCGCTTTCAACCTCAAAACTAGGGGATATGACCCGTTACCAACAAAGAGCTTCCTCGGGCGCTTGCGAAGCGGAGGCTTCGTAGGTGTGAAGAGGGCATGGACGTTTCTGCCTATGGGCAATGAGCCTGTAAAAGCACAACTTCCCAGAGAGACACCAGACCCTCGAGTCAAGAGCTGGGTCGACGAATATGAAGCTGTGCACGGGCCAGTGGGCAGCACGGCCGACATCGCCAGCGTAACAGGTCTCTTTGGAGGCTGGATGTGGGAACAATGGCTGCTCAAGTTGCAAGTGGAGATGGGTCGTGAGCGACACCGGTTGCTCGAAGGCATCGGCAGCGTTTTTGATGAGGGCCGCAAGAACGGCGCAGGCTGGACCTGCCTGTCTGGATGGGCGATGAAACCGAAACGCAAGATGCCACCCTCGCGTCTTCGAACCGGTTAACTGTTTTGTTTGACTGAGAACTGGTTTCTCGAACTACACTCCCTTTGATGATGCTTTATGTTAGTTGGATTGGTCTTATAGTTTGATACCCCTATTGCCCTGGTGGCGGTCTATAATGTAATAATGATTGAGGACTCCCTATAATACATGTCTGATACACCTTGTCCCGCGGGCTCTGATCTAGCTCAATTGAATATTTATGCCACCTGCTATGTATATGCATCAGCGCAGAGATGTAGACACGCTTGCTGGGTAAGACCCCAGCCATATGTTTTTGCTGATAAAAATTTACATTGTAGAACGAGTCGTCATATTAGTCCTTATGCACGTCGAATTGGTGGTTACTTATCGACAATACTCCGTACCTTGATGTTATTCCTGTGCCTCCTGCTAAACTAGATAACGAATCACGTGATGGGATCCTGCTGAGTCCAACCCGACCGACGCAATGCGACATGAAATTCAAATCCCCAACTTCAGGACATTTCGCCCTTCGCGTTTCTGATTCTCATCAAAGAGGGACACGGGAGGCAACATACCATCCATTTACAAAGCCTGACAAGCAATGCGATAGCGCCTTGATTTTTCCTTCGACTACCCCTCCATCACCCTAAGGTCGCAACCATGCTTTTCTTCAGGTATGTGAGTAAGAGCTGTACCTGGCTCATCACTACTCCTGGCTGGTCCTATAGCTGACATTCTACGGGTTTACAGTTTTTTCAAGACCCTCACCAACCAGACCGTCACTATCGAGCTCAAGAATGACATTCGTATCCGCGGGACCTTGAAGTCGGTCGATCAATACCTCAACATTAAGCTCGACGATGTCGACGTCCTCGATTTAGACAAGTACCCTCATCTCTCCTCCGTGAAGAACATGTTCATCCGTGGTAGCGTGGTGCGATATGTCATGCTGCCGCGGTCAGAGGTTGATGTTGGTCTTTTGGAAGACGCTACGCGGAGAGGTACGTCGTGAGATACTGCGGGTTCAGCGCGGCTGGGGCGATTCTCTTGCCTGATTTTGAGCCTCTATCCTGGGTGAACCATATTATTTCTGTTAGACGGATGCTAACTTGGAGTCTCCTTGCAGAGGCCGCGAACCAAGCCGGAAAAGCTCGGTGATCGGGGATTGAATTCTGCTTTTCTTCGAGGTTATCTGTCTATGATGATGCATATCACTCAATTATCTCTTGCAAGATCGCTCACGATGCGATCTCACTTATGTTCCACGAACGAATCGATTGCGGGCGAGTGCTACAAGTTGGACTGAAGGTGATCGTGGCTGAGCAATATGATACCGCACGAGGGGCGTATTAATGATTTCAACGGACGAAAATAGCGGTTATTACAGGCTTCAGTTGCCCTCTGACAACTGGCTTATATCCTCAATGGTGATCGGACGCTAGAATAGCTCTCGGATTTTGGAAGTGAGGGCGTCCGGAAGCCCTAACTAGATTAGATCTGTCAATCAGGATCATTGACTCAGGAACACATATGCTTATTGTACGCTTTCTGTCAAATGGTAGCAAACGTAGTTGGATCTGACGGTGTACCTCCTAGAGCGTACAGAAACCAGCACCCAAGTCCATATACGCACGTGACCTCGCGTCGCGAAAATCAGATTCGCCGCGCTGGCCGCGCCCTTCTGCTTTGGCTTCTTCAACCGCCAATTCACGACTCATGACGGTACGAATTTGTATGTTTCCTGAACAACAGTGACGGGAGATTTCCCTTGGGTTTATGTGAATACCAAAGGCATGCCCCTGGAGCGAGCGATAAACGAATTGCCATCGTGATACCCATGACGACGTGCCCGCAAGACCCGCCGATTTCCTCGAAGTCCTTGCAAGTATCCATTTGAAGATCGACAATGGCGGGCGCCCAGGCGCGAAAAGGATTTACTCCATCGAAGACAGCACCTGGCTCAAAGCAGAAAACGCAGGTGAAGCGGAATGCCAGTCTGTTGAATTTCTTCCAGAAAGCCGACGGGCCCCCGCAAGCCACTTCACGGCAGCCTCGAATCACGCAATTTGCTACCAAGGTCGAGCGTTCGAGTGGGAGCGGTAATAGTCCCATTTCCTTACGCAGACAAGGTAACTCCCAAGCGAGTAATACGGCTGGGAGTCTGTTTCTGGAGGATAAGAATGGGGCGAAGTCATTGAAGACGGGAACTGGTATTCCGGAATCTCGGGAGTCTAGGTCGAGGACACCGGATGATATCTGGGGAGATGAGGACGGAAATGAAGGTGTGACGCAGCCAGATGGTGCGAGATATAATGAGAACGGAAACTCGGTCAAGCGACGAAAAGTGGATTCTTCGTCGGCGGTTGGTCAGGCCGATGTTCCCCGTCCGGTCAAACCTCCCAAGGCCCGACAAGTCAGTGGTCCTTTTATCGATGAATCAGACAGCGAGGACGATCTGGGCGCCGATCTGGGTGCCTTCAAGGAGGTAGACCAGGAAGTACCGAGCTTTGAGCAGACCACGACGGGAAACGAGGAAAAGAGTCCAACGAGTAGCTTTGATGTTAACCCGGCAGAGCAACCGCCCGCTGTCGCCGCACCCTCATTGGTAAGAGAAGCCACGAGTTACGCAGGAGACGATGAATTCGCAAATTTTGACGATATAGAAGACGATAATTTCCTAGACGACGATACCCTTGATCCGTTTTACGCAGACGAAGATACTGGCGAGAAGGCGGAATTTCTTGACTCAAACGTCATGGATGATTCCTTAGGGATCAACGATGTTAGCGAATGTTCTGGTGGTGAAGGCCCTATCTGTCCAATATGCCAGTCAGATCTATCAGGGTTAAGCGAGGCGGTAAGATGCTGGTCTTGGATTCCTATTTTTTCGAACCTTGGACTAATCGTTGCAGGATGTGAGCCTGCATGTGAACGATTGTCTCGACGGGAAGCTTAGGGCTAACTCAGCAGAGACACACCCAAACGCTCCGAAGCAAGCCCCCCTATCGCGGTCCGATCGGGCTGCAGTTCCACGACCAGCGCAACATGACCCCTTCTCGTTGGGCGGGACCAAGTCAAACTCAGCTTTCTCGAAGATCATGACTGGAAACGCTGAAGATACCGCTTGGGCGACTGCAGCAGCAGGAGAGATTGCGTCTCGCGGAAAGCAGGCTTATCAACGAACTTGTCCGTTCTACAAGATTCTTCCTGGATTTTCCATCTGCGTGGATGCGTTTCGCTATGGCGCCGTGGAAGGCTGTAACGCCTATTTTCTCAGTCACTATCATAGTGATCACTATATGGGCCTCACATCGTCCTGGCGACATGGCCCTATTTACTGTAGCAGGGCTACGGCTAATCTAGTGCGCCAGCAACTCAAGGTTGACTCGAAATGGGTGGTAGACCTGCCATTCGAAAAGAAGACAGAGGTCCCTGAAACGAATGGCGTGCATGTCACCATGATCGAGGCCAATCACTGCCCTGGGAGCGCCATTTTCCTTTTCGAGAAACAGATGGGATCCGGACCATCTGCAAGAGTACAACGGATCTTGCACTGTGGAGACTTTCGAGCATCTCCCACACATGTGCAACATGCGCTTTTGCGTCCGGAAATAGATGACCCTACTACTGGCCAACGCCGTCAACAGAAAATTGACGTTTGTTACCTTGACACGACATATTTGAGTCCTAAGTATGCGTTCCCCAGCCAGGAGGATGTCATCGAAGCATGCGCGAATTTGTGTGTCAGTCTCGACCAGAATCCGGAAGGAGGTGTCGGTCAGAGTCTGTTGCAGAAGGAAAGCTCTGGTGCAGGGAAGGTCATGAGCCGATTCTTTGCTGCGATGGGTGGATCCCGTGGCAACTCAGAGAAACAGGCGGCACAGGCTCAGGGACGGTTGCTTGTCGTTATAGGGACATATAGTATCGGCAAGGAGCGAATATGTCTCGGTATCGCTCGAGCACTCAAAAGCAAGATATATGCGACGCCAGCCAAGAAACGAGTGTGCACGTGCTTAGAAGACCCGGAATTATCCTCACTGCTTACCGATGATCCGACTGAGGCTCAGGTGCATATGCAGACGCTCTTTGAGATTCGGGCAGAAACCTTGGCCGACTACTTGGACTCAATGAAGCCGCATTTCTCGCGCGTTGTGGGCTTTCGGCCGACGGGGTGGAATTACCGTCCGCCTGCAGGTCGAATGCTGGACAACCCGCCCGTCTCCACGGTGTTGCACTCACCACAATGGAAAACGCCGTTTTCGGCACGCGATCTGACACCTCAAAGAGGCAGTACCCGGGAGAGCGCGTGCTACGGGGTACCGTATAGCGAACACAGCTCTTTCCGTGAGCTGACTATGTTCTGCTGCGCCTTACGGATAGGACGGATAATCCCGACCGTGAATGTGGGTAGCCGGAAGAGTCGGGAGCGAATGAAGGCATGGTTCGAACGGTGGGAGGCCGAAAAAAGGAAGAGTGGACTGTACCGAGTAGAGGGAGAACGATGGTAAATGTGCAGCCAACTGTTGATCCTAGGCGGCATATATGACCGGTCTCTCTATTCTCTGATATATCATGTACATATTTGGATATATAGACTGAGATGTTCCACACCATTTACTACTAGTACAAGTCTTCTTAAGCTCACTCTATCAGCTGTAAATATGCAAAGATCTGCAATCTATTGGGAGTAGTCTGTATCATCTGCGTCTTTGACTCATTTGGGATCAGGCATCCAGGCAGGCAGGCGACCAGACCACTTGTTCTTCCTTCTCACCATTACGGAGTACCAATATGAACCTCCAATTACAAGACAAGATTTGTCTTAGCTACTTTTACCACCGCCGACAAGATGATCGTCAACCCCACTCTTGATACTAACACCAAGAGTCAAAACAGAATAACCGAGCGGTAAGCGGTTGAAACGCCAGTGTCGGGGTCGAAGATCGGCTGTTGGCCCAACCCCAGACTCCCGAACCCCAGATCCGTCATTTGGATAGCCTCGGGGATTCCCCTCTTCCGTTCCCATCTTCCAATCCATAAATAACTGCTGCATCACTGCAGTGTCTGTGATGGTTCCTTGGCAGACTATATCATCAGCAGAGTGCCATGGACTAGATTTCGACTCTTTGTGATCGACTTGAGTCTGTCTTCGAGAGAATCCTGGTCGTTTCTTTGTTTATCACTCTTTAGCGTGCAAAAGTGTTTCTCCGAGAGAGGCACACTAGCTAGCTACCAACAAGGTTAGTCCACCCGGTTTTTGAAGCCGTCAATGTGCGCTTAGTTGCAATTGATGGCAACACAGCATCTACTCCGTACATCGGCGGTGACTAATAGTTCAGCAATCCTGCTTAGAACTGGCAGATTTGCAGATTGAAATTTAGGATTGGCCCACTATGATCACCGACCTTCTCACCCCGCAGAACACAGGTTTTATCCTGCTGGGTCTGATTGCCGCTTACTACATCGTTCCCTACCTGCAGAAATGGCATCTACATGATATTCCTTCTCCAAGCTTTGCTGCTTTTAGCAACCTCTGGCTGCTCTTGCAGGCCCGTAGAGGGCGTCGGTTCCTGAAGGTGGACGAGGCCCACAAGAAATATGGAAAACTCGTCCGCATTGCGCCAAGACAGGTCTCCATTGCGGACGACGCTGCAATTCAGGCTATCTACGGACACGGAAATGGTTTCCTCAAATCGTATGTAGTATCGTCATGATATCTTCCGAACTTCTACTTATTACCCTACAGCGATTTCTATGATGCCTTTGTCTCGATTCGTCGCGGCCTTTTCAATACCCGCGACCGTGAAGAACATACCCGCAAGCGCAAGACTGTCTCTCATACCTTCAGTATGAAGTCTATCGGCCAGTTCGAGCAGTACATCCACCAAAACGTTGAGCTGTTCGTCCAGCAATGGACCAAGCTCGCCAAGCTCAACGGTAACCCCCGGTCCGGCTATGCCACCATCGACGCTCTCAATTGGTTCAACTATCTGGCTTTTGACATCATTGGCGACCTTGCCTTTGGTGCTCCCTTTGGAATGCTCGAGAAGAGCAAGGATATAGCCGAGATGCGAAAGGCGCCTGACTCTGACCCCACCTACGTCCAGGCTGTCGAGGTCCTCAACCGCCGTGGTGAGGTCTCTGCTACTCTCGGCTGTCTCCCCAGACTCATCCCCTATGCCAAGTATCTCCCCGACCGCTTCTTCAAGGATGGCATTCAAGCCGTTGAAAACCTGGCTGGTATCGCCGTTGCCCGTGTCAACGAGCGCCTCAAGCCCGAAGTCATGGAGAAGAACACCCGTGTCGATCTTCTGTCTCGCCTGATGGAAGGCAAGGACAGCAACGGCAACAAGCTCGGCCGCGAGGAACTCACTGCCGAGGCCTTGACCCAGCTCATCGCTGGTTCAGATACTACCTCCAACACGACCTGTGCGATCCTCTACTGGTGCATGTCTACTCCCGGCGTCATCCCCAAGCTCCAGAAGGTCCTCGACGAGGCTATTCCCGACGACGTCGATGTTCCCACGCACGCCATGGTCAAAGATATTCCCTAGTATGTCTCTATATCCTGTTCCCTCCTCCTTTCCCTTCCATCATCTGCTAACAACCCTTTCCAGCCTGCAGTGGGTCATCTGGGAAACTATGCGCATCCACAGCACCTCCGCCATGGGTCTTCCCCGCGAGATTCCCCCCGGCAACCCCCCAGTCACCATCTCCGGCCACACCTTCTACCCCGGCGACGTGGTCTCCGTCCCCAGCTACACCATCCACCGCTCCAAGGAAATCTGGGGCCCCGACGCCGAAGAATTCGTCCCCGAACGCTGGGACCCCGCCCGCCTTACCGCGCGCCAAAAGGCCGCTTTCATTCCCTTCTCCACTGGTCCGCGCGCCTGCGTCGGCCGCAACGTCGCCGAGATGGAACTGCTCGTCATGACCGGCACGATCTTCCGGCTCTTCGAGTTCGAGATGCAGCAGGATGGACCCATGGAGACGCGTGAGGGCTTCCTGCGGAAGCCTCTTGGTCTGATTGTTGGGATGAAGCGGAGGGCTGTGCATGCTTCTGTTTAAACACTACCAGCTAGCAATATGTTGGCTGGTGGAATTCTAGGATATGACTTGGGAGGAACTAACCGTTGGGAGGCCCGCGATAATGCAATGAATCAGCTGTGTTTAAAAATTTTTCTCCTTTCTTCTCTCATGTTTATATACACGATTCACTTTCTTCGATGTGATCATTTTCCTTACGCGTTGTTGATATCTTTCGGGTCTTCTTTTCCGCCTTCTGCATAATGCTGTTGAGCAGCGCTTCCTGCTGGTGCAGAGGGGATAAATATCAATATCTACGAAGCAATCCAAACTTCCGTCTCAGGAAAGTAAGGCTTAAAAGTTGTTGTCAGATTATGAATATTATGACCTTGAAGTAGCTCCATACAAGCATTATCGTTGTCAGATTATGAATATTATGACCTTGAAGTAGCTCCATACAAGCATTATCGTAAGTCATCACATTATTATCATGCCATGGGTTGCATGTCCAGCCAGGCAGGAAGACACAAAACCAATAGAAGAACACCACAGAGGCCCCCACAAACACCTCCACAACTCAGACAAACATTGCTTCGCCTGTATCGAGTAGGTCGCATGATTGAGTGGACGTGCCATCTGCACGGCATCAAGACCAAGAGCTGGGACCGAAAGTTTCACCCTTTGGCAACACAATCTGGATGGCGCTACCAGAGGCATCCATGGTGTCAGCGGCGATGTTGGTACCCCACCAGCTTGGGAAACTCGTGTTAGTCAATTGGAGTGTGAGGAAGATCAGGATGGTGCACAGCGCCAGGCCGACGTCCAATCCTGCTGACAAAACGTAGGTGTAGTGCATCCACCATCCGCGGAAACGGTTGCGGATGTATCTGTTAAACACAAGACCTACGATACCCCAGCTGAGGTAGTTCAGTGGCGTCGCAGGGGGAATCAGTCCCGCACCACCGAAGATGACGGGCGCGCTGAGGTACCGGATGGGACTCTTAGGCCAGTAGCGAGCACCGAGGTAGATGGCAACGGGCAAAATGGCGCCAGCGAGCCAGAACCACATGAGGCCGGAATATATCTGACCGGGTGAAAACATGCGGGAGGGGCCGATGACACCCCAAATGATGGAAGCATTGAAGAATACGCGGCCGTTGGGACAGCTGTAGTGGTTGGCCTGTTTTGCGTCGCAGACGTTCTTAATTGCTCCAAGTGCCCAGTTCATAGTGCATATTTGGACGATGGAGGACCACAAACAGGCAACCAACTGTCCGGCGAAGGTCACGCGAGGCGGGAGCTTCATGTAGTGACCTAGGTTGTACTCAAGTCAGCTCTATGCTCGTGCTAGTTCGACGACTATTCTGTTTTGATAAATGACATACCAAGTTTCATGTCCTGGCAGAAATACAGGCCCTGCGACATGGTGATGTACCCGTAGGTCTTAAACAGCATCATGGCCATAGGGCGTCCCGGCTGCATGTAACCGATGATGAATTCCGTAATGACGTTCAGTCCGATCTGAATGTTGGTCGTCGCCTGTACGAGACCAATGGGCACAAACCACACAGCGGCGATGATCAAGGAGACGAAAAAGGCCCACCAGGTCAAAAGAGTTGGATAGCCCAGTACAACACCTAGACCTATTGCGATCATGACCAGTGAAAGCACGGCATACCACCACAATGGGACGGTCTTGAATCGGGACATGAGACGCCCGTGGACGTCTTCCTCCTCCTCACCGAACTTGCGTAACCGCGCCCAAAGCTCCTTTCCATGAAAGAGCCCAGTATGAAGGAGCACGGCGATGATGGTAGCAAAACTCAAACCATAGTTCAGAGCAAACGTGGTGGACAGGAAAAGAGGCGAATACTGTTCGTACTTGGCTTGATCAAACTCAAAATTTGGGGTGAGAATTTTAGACACTTGGTACCGGTTGGCAGTGTTGTCGTAGCTGTTCGAGTCGCTAATGGGCAAGTACTTGCCGTACCACATACCACTATAGTGCAGGCCCATTGTGGTAATCCAGAAAAATACCACCATACCAATCAGAGTATTCATGTGCGCATGCCAAGGAGAGATCAGGGGACTGAAGTTGAAACCAGAGACCTGTGTCCAGTCAAAAGTGATGGGAACGAGGGAAAGCCCGGTCCAACCACCAAAGAGCTGGTTGATGACCGGGTTCTGGGGCTTGATCCAGGTGATGAAAGCGAAGGCACTCAAGAACGGAGCAATGTATCCGGGGAACCAGTACCAGACGAATGATCCGATCATGCAGTACAGAAAAAGGCGGTACTTTCCAATTTTCCATCCGGAAACCTTTTGGGGATCGGGCTTTGAGCGATCATGCAAAGCATTAAAGAGCGCAGAGTTAATGAGGACAGAGGGCCAGATCATGGCGGCTGGCGTGACAAGGAACCGATGGAAGAAACCGGCCAAGCCAAATCCTAGAGTCTGGGTAGATATGCACAACAGAAGCTCAAAAGCCCAACTGAACCGCTGCTTGTAGAAGGCTCTCTGAGCGAGCAGCACATCCGTCGCATAAGCAGCACCACCAGCAAAGGTAGCATTGGACATGATGACGATAAGAGCATGCTCCTTCTTGCTGAACGGTCCAGGATTGAGGTTGCAATCGATGCCAAAGAACTTGAACTGCTTGCTGGGCATTACCTTGTACCAAGCCACTCCAACCGGGTAGGCGACGACCTGAATCACGTACGAGGGGATGACGATGTACGGCTGGCGCATAGAAAACAGCATGTTGAGAGCTGAACCAAGGGTGGCGAACACCAAGCCAATAGTCCAGGCGCGGATTGTGTTTGTGTGTCCACCCTCATCGTAGTTTGGAACCGCGGAGCGAACCTCGATGTAGGGTGAATTATCCATAAGTTCGTGGGCAACGCCAACACGAGCGCCCTTGTCGTCCGTGTGCAAGGCCTCATCGAGCTCCTCGACCACATCGTCAGGGAGATTGGGATCCCACTGATGTTGCTCCTTGATATGCTTGAGATGCTTCAAGACCTCATCGGGCGCCGTCTCGTCCGCCAAAGAATTGTCGCTGACGGCGACCGTGGGCTCGACGATCTTCTCCTTCATCCTGAGAGGATGACTGAACGGTTGAGTCTGTGGCAGATAACAGAAGAAGATCTTCAATGCAAGATGTCTGCAAAGGATAAGAGAAGCAGTAATAGTGGAGCAGCGCCGTCGTGAGAAGGATCCACCTCAGGTTGTTCCCATACACGATCGACAGGGGAGAGAATTAGATGATCAGAGAAGGATGAGAGGAGGAAGAGAAGGGGGAGGAAGGTCGGACGCGAAGCAGATGCAGCGGGTCACGTTATATAAGGAAGTGAGAGTGGTGCGCGGTCGAGAACCATCACCCCAGCAGGACTCGCTATCCCCATTCCAATTAGATATCCGACGGTAACCCGCCACGTTATCTCTGGATACTTTCATTTACTATGATTTCAGCCACTCAAAGATCATATCTCAAGGAGGGGATGGGTCCCGCCGTCCGCCACCGAGAGAGTAAGTCATTTGCTCTTGTCAGATGTTACCCTGATAGGTAACCAGTTAACAAACGCATGGTCTGATCGATTGTTAGTTCTAGGATGGGCCATTCCAAAGTGATCCTCGACACGTGTGAAAACGGAGGATTCGACAATGATAGCTTCCCATTGGAGGAACCCGACCGGTTGGCAGTCTTGGGTTTTATCCTTGAAAGGACATGAACCTAGACTGCAATTTATCAGTGAGACAGTCACGGAGCTATACTAGCGCCCCTGTTGCCATGGCTGGAAAGCGGCGCAACCAGACCTTCTTCTTTCTTATTTCTGGAGGGCTGGTGGCGCCAGAGAGACTGACGGGCTAAGCGAGAAATGAGAACGCTCAGAAGCTGTCCAATACTGATAGCAGCGAGCGGGAGCCCTAGTATCAACTCCGCATTCATTAGATGTTGGAACGGCTTCTGATAGCCCCGCCGGAAGTCCGAACCAATGTCCAGGTCGCACAAGGTCTCAGGGATACTCGACGGCGCCTTTGCTCAAATCAAATTGGTTTTTCACATTCTCCCCTCTTCCCAGGTTGCCTTTCAATCACTGACCGTGGGGTAAAAGCCAGGACCAGTCGAATTCTACATCCCTCTTGCGGCCTTGTCGCTTAAGCCCCGATCGACATCAGGAGAAGGCAATACTTCGGGGCTATTTTGATTACACTAAAGTCAAGCGACCAAAGACAAGACTAGATGGCGGGGGGCTGGCTGGTGCCAAATTAGACCGGCCATATGTGCCAAATCCGGGGTAGCGTGGTCTTCGGCATCACACAGTAGCCACTGGCTTGCTTCTGAACATTTCCATACCCACACAGCAAAGGATCATGTGGCTTCTGGACAGACGAGATTAGCATGGGGAGCAGAATCGCTGATTCCGGTGGCAACATTCGCTTATCTGAAGCCCAAGAGCGTCTCAGATATGGCACTGGGTATGGATTGATGGGACCATGGGAAGGATCGGAGGAGGATGCGGAGGATTGGCTTGGAAGAAGACAGATGATAAGCTTGCTGCGGCGCTCGCCCAGGGCCACCTTTGAGGCTTGTCCGTGATAAGCCAACGATAACCGCCGCCAATGACGGTCGAGAATTAGGAGCGGGAAAGCCCGAGGAACTTGGCCTTCGACTGTTGGACGCCTAAAAAAGGGGGAAAATGGGGCCGCAGCGGATAAGTCTTTGGGATTTTCGACTGCTGTAACCTCCCCCCATATGAATCAAGGAATTTATTATGCGATAGCATTACTTACCTTCTGGCGATTTCTCAGGTGGCCACGTCCCCGGTGTTACTTGACCCTTGCTTCAGCCGAGAACAAGGACAACTCCTGATTGTTATGCTTCTTTGTACACTCCTGTTGTTCGATTCCAGACCAATTTTCCCCTCCCAATCGTTGACTTTCCGAGGTAAGTTTATAAGCGCGTCTGTGTACAGAGTATTCCGTGCCTTTCTTGTCAAGGTCCGAGAAATTTCACAAGTCCACGAACCAGCATAAATTCTACATTTAGTTTGACGCAAATGTGGACACAAATTATGGATACGCAAAGGTCAAGATAAGGGCCTTCCTCTGGCCAGCTGCCGAAGATAATAATCGCTTAGACCTTCTACGGTGGTATCTCTGCGTTCTCTGAGCTCTCACGCTTGCCTTTTCTCCATAGGACGAAACGACCTAGCCTGGCGCTAAGGCCGTTTCTGTCCATGGCAAGCGACGCAGATAAGGAACAGAGTCAACAGACCATATCACCCTGGATATATGCCTTTTAACCTCCTGCTTCATCTGCACTAGCTCCGGTGGACTAAATCAACCAAAGTTGGGCGAGAAGTGGAGCATCTTATCAAGGTTATGTTTAAGCGTAGGATGCCCTTCTGATGGTCCTGATCCTAAACACAACGTCCGCGATGGAGTCAAAGTATGTGTCAGCAAGACATCTTCCTGAATCACCATCATTACAATTTAGAAACAGTACAAAAATCTCTTTTTGGTTGGTTGATTGGTCGAATCGCAGTCTCTGGCGAGATCTGGCTTCGATTTCAGGAGGGATTGCGCTAGAGACGCAGGATTATTTGGATGGACTCCCGCGGAGGTTATTCGGCAATACTATGAGGTTGAGCTTGAGAAGGAGAAGACAATGATTTTATCGGGCATTATTGACTATTGCTATTGCTGTTGCTAGTATGACTCTTATCGACATGGAAATAACCTGGCAATTATTGTACTCTGACAAAAAGATTTCCTGGGTAGAAAAAAAGGCTCCGCCGATTGCAAAAACATGCTCCCTCAGGGCAATACTGCTAACTTGTAAGTCCTGAAGACCAATGCCAAGGAGATTTTGTTCACTATCCCTCCGAAAGGTCCCACCTTACGCCTCGAATACCGTTGATGATCTCTAGGTATACGGCCCGGTAGACAAAAAGAATTCATCCTCGCACAAGGCCCACTCGAAATCAGCGAGGAAGTGGTCGTCGGCACGAACTGAGTCCTGTCTGTCCGCGGAGTTGACCATCGTGCCGGCGGCTGCATTGGAGGGGTCGCGGTTGCTCTCAACTCCTGAAATCATGGGGTCATCAGCCTGTGCGGGACGAGTTTCAGGAATGGGAGGTATAATACCATCCGCGGCCTCCCCCTGCGGAAGATACATAGTACGATATTGTGGCTCATTCTCATCTCGCCACCACCAGACCGCGTCGAGGACGGGACTGAGAACAAGACGGCCCCGCACTCGGAGGGATGTATACCCGCTGCCATCGGGCTTGCGGTAGGCCTTGGTGCTATTCCAAAGCTGGTTCAGGATGAAGACGGCCTTGGCGGCACTATCGTTCTGCTGGACGGACATCTCCTTTGCGAGATTGATACCGGCGAAGAACGAGGCTCTGGCTCGCTCGAGATCCAGATCGCACGATGTGTATAGTTTGAGTATGCGGAGCAGGGACACTGAAGCGAGGAGAAGCCCGAAGTTTATCTGGACCGGGGTAGTCACCAGGCGGCCGGGTGTTTGACCTAAGGACTGGACGAAGTCAATGACTCGGCAAGCTGCGGCCAAAAGGCGCGGCAAGGCGCCGGTTGAAGGTAGGGTTTCAGTCTTGTAGAAATGAAAGACTTGAATACTCAAGCGGCATAGAGCTACGTGGAATCTGTCAACTGCTGTAAGTGTGTCAGCGCTGCTCATTCTCGAATAGATCAGCTGGGTCATACCGGAAGTGAACTGGGTCTCCAAGTCTGTGATTTGGCTCTCATATGTGCGGAGAATGATATCTAACGAGCGCTCCTGTTCCAAAGACAGATTTCGCACGCCGTTTTCGACTACTGCCGCGCTGCATCTGGTTACCAGGTCCAAGCATTTGAGCTTCAGCACCAATCCTGGAGCGACTCTCTGGAACAAGCGATGGCTCTGCCCGAGTTCCTGGTGCATATCGTTGAGAGTACGAGCTAATTGCCCTTTGACAATGCAAGAGCTATACTACTGTGAGCAACGCTGGCCAACCATCGGGGTTAAGGACTTACTTCTGATAAGCAATCACGCAATGTGCCCAAAGCTCCGATCGCCGAACCATATCAGTTTCGGACGGCGTGGACGTTTTAAATCTAGAAAACTCATGGCTGGACATGGGTATGTGCGTGCCGTTCTGCATGGCAATATGGAGCATCATGCCGCTCAAAGTGAACATCACATCTGACCGGGTTTTGTCCTTTGCAAAGGGCCATGTGAGAAGCAGCAGCAGTCCTTGAACAGTGTGCCATGGTGTGGTTGACAAGGCTGAGAGTAAAGCCATCTCAACAATGCCCCAAGAGAGAGCCGTCAGTAGAGTTGGGTTTTTCGGGTAAGACCTGCACGCAACCCCAATAACAGCCCAGAACAGAAAAGGAGATTGTGTGTAGTATGCGTTGGGGGTCAGTCCGATATCGAGGATGGGAAGGAATTGCGAGTATTCACGGAAGAACCTGTAGCATCGCAATCAGCGTTGTAAATAGACTTGGTGGGCCACCGTCCAATTACTGCTGTCATTGACTTACACTTGGAACAGATCATCGATCTCCGCTGCTTTCACTGTTACGTTATTCAAGGTGCGAGGAACGGTCGGCTCTAGGCGATGATCGTCCGGCTCGATATCCACTTGGGCTAAAGGCTCTCCTAGACCTGCTGAGGATAGCAGTTGCTGGGCATACGATGGAACAGGAAGAGCAGCGGCACAAGGAGAAGGACCAGAAGCCGGCGGAGTAGGAAGAGCAGTAGCAGAAGGGGTAGGCAGACGTAATGCAACCTCGCTGCTTGCAGAGTGCACTCCCATCTCTGCTGCAGCTGTGAGCATGGCTATGGGGGAAGCATGATGGTTTGGGGCCTGTGCAGCTTGCAACTGTCGACGGAGCTCATTCGTCTCATGTTCCAGTTCGGCTCGACGCCTGCGTAGATTTCGTCAGCCTTCAGTCAACACAAACCACACAAGTGGCGCAAAACATACTGGCGTTTATGCTCCCTTCGAAAAGGGTCCGAGATGACACATTTAATCTGGGACTTTCGGCACCTTGTGCAAGGCTGCTCGGGGTTCAAGTACGCATCGCATTTGTGCTTTTGACTATTAGTTAGTCATGGAGAAACACTTGGAGCAGGCCATGCACTCCAGCATTCAGTAAGCAGAGGCTTACCTTTTGTTGTCTGCACTCCGTGCATGCTTTCTTGGCTCGCTTAAGCGAAGATCTAAGATAAGCTTCTTTGTTAGCGTTGCTCATGGAACCCACCCTGGAATGTTCGAGAAGGGGTGAGGAATCTCACTGGGGGTCCATTTCATCTGCTATCATTCGCATGTATCGGGAGCAACGTAAGAGGGACTCTGCATTCTGCTCCTGCACTGACAGTGTAAAGGAGCTCTCTCCCTGGTACTCTTCGCGATGACAGTTGGACTGGCGAGAAGAGCTACGAGTTGAAGAAGATTGGGCCTTCGGAGATAGTGCCATAATGTCCGTGACTGGTGGAGAAAACCTCAGGACTGCTGGCGATGACTGACATTAACTGGGAAGAGGACTGCTTGGGCGAGTTTTGGGGCTGAGGCTAAGGTAGTCTTAGGATAGGGATTGAACATTCACTTAGCAAGTCGCGTCCCATACCATCCTTTAGCGAGGCTACTACTAGTTATTGGAGAGATTCATGTAACACGAGACGTTTCCTAGACGAGGATTCGGGGATATAAGTGGTGATTACGGATCTTATGGTCTACGCGATTCAGATCTGACCTCTAAAAGCCTATTACAACTCTCAAAAATAATAGTTCAAGCCATGACTCGGCGTTCCATCTCACTCATAGGTATCCCTTTTCTCGAACTTCTACCCGGTTTTGTTGACAATGACGCTATAGTTATACCCTAGCATCAGGCCCGGAACCGGCACGGAGATAAGCAGTCGGGTCGGAGATATGTAGCTCCGATTGGCCCTCCGGCTTTTCCCCAGAAGAAGGAGCACCGAGCAACAACAGCATAGTACCGTTGGGATTCATGAGTCTCAATAGCGAATCTGATCGCAAGGCTCGGTTTCCTCTCTTTTAAACGCCCCGGCAACTGTATAAAAAGGAACGTCAGGGCTGATCACCCCTCAAGCAATTCAGCATTGTGCCTACTGATGTGCGCATCGCCCAGGTCAAAGCCACTGTGGCGGGGGCATTGCGCCAGACCCTTTGGACATTCGGTTGTTATCAGTGACGATCCTGCTACCACAGTATAATGACTGACAGAGTTTATGGCCAAATTTGAAGCCCTTTGCCATGCTTACCAAATTTGGCTGTCTTCGATGCTGCAGGATTGCCTGCGATTCATCAGCAAACATGTTCCCGACATGTCCAATGGACGTCCGGAAGGTCTACATTGATTGAGTCTGCTAGAGGTCTAATCTAAGATGAATTTGCAACCAAGTGTGCAGGTAATCCAAGATTCCAAGCTCTCCTCTGTCTTGCTGAATGGATACAGCTTGGCCACCTGTCACATGTCTGAATGCAGCACTTCAGCTGTCACACAAGCCCTACATCTGTTAATGGAACATGTTGGACAACATGGCTTCAAGATGCCCGATCCGTCTGAACTGTTAAGAGTGTGGTTGTCCAGGGTAGGATGAGCACACCTCAATCGCATCTGATCCTCTACAATTGACATGCCATCAAATGTTCTCTCTCAGCCTGCGACGCTGTGATACTCGATGCAAGTCTCCGCGGGGATCCTCAAGGGTAACAATGTCGATATCACGGTTACAGGGACCTTGAACTTCTTTGTCTGACTGAGGATCCTACAGTCTCATATGTGGACGAGACGCATTGGGTACTATTACCTACCAGATGACGGATACGACTCGCCATGAACAAGGCTTGGTTTAGGATTTGGATGTCTCAACTCAGCTTGTCCCATGAACCGGACACCTTGTTGCTGTGTCACAATTGACAACTCACTGTGCATATCGAGGAGTACATCCTACTACTCTTTTCCAGAAATAGGACTTGGGTCCCGCAATCTCGACTATTGCGGAACATTAGATCCTCACAGTTATAGGTGTCGCAATAGCTTACGGCGAGCCGAAATTTGGTATTGACTGTGAGGGCAGGTTACTTATCCTCGTGGCTGAGTCGCACAGAGCCTCCAATAGAAATCATCGGGGGCACTTCCAATTTTGGCTGCTATCGCCTAAGTGGTGGGATTTGCAGTACTTCTGCTATACCTGGAGCCTGTTTGGTAATCGATTTGGCATACGGCCATGGAGACACCTACTGTCTAGGTTATCTTGATCAAGAATCACTATCGATCGCTCAGAATAGATCGAAGCTTTCCTGTTCGTCTCAGTACTCTATATGCCCGTTCTTCTAAGAGATCCACTGATACCATCTTGCAAGAAGCAACCGCCAATGCGTACATCGTTAGACTCCGGTACATAGTGCACCGCCAGACTCTATCTAAACTACCAATAACTACCCTTTTGCCAGCGCTAGAAGCCGATTGGGTAGATGGTTATCTTCAATAGTACTCTCGACGAAGGGCTCATCAGAAACAAACCGATTTCCTGTAAACTACCTCTTATGACTAAGGTGGCAAGCATAATATCAAAATGGTGCATTGTTATTGCTGTTGTTATGCAATTGTTGCCGTCTTTGTGCTCTATGGCGGGATGTACTCACTGTGACATCACAGTCACTGTTCGTTCATCCCAACTTGAGGCGACACATAGATTTAAACAACATACAACTACCAGGTCTATTTTAATATTCACTGTATAGGTCACTATCTGTTTAACTGTAATATAAGTATGAGTTTCGATCTCCCTTCTGTTAGCGAACTCAAACGCGCGGCCGAGGTTGGCCAGCGCATCACACCCGAAGATGTCTCCGTCATAGCACAAGCGGAGAGCGAGTTGACGGGCAAAGGGCCTGTGAGAGGAGGACCTGCAGGTTAGTTCTTTCGATAGTAGAAAACAGGAGAGCATCCGATATTGATCGCGCTTTAGCAACGGCGCAGAGTCTGGCGATGCGGCAGATGAACTTTGACACGAAGTTGGATGAGGTCTCGAGGAAGCCGCAGAGTCATATCACCCAGGAGGATGCACGAGAGATCCAAGCTACGGAGGTCAGTCTCCCACTCGCTGATGTTGTTCTTCCATGGCTCTGATAGATTTTTCAAGGGTCGTGCGTTTAACAAGCCACCTGGTGCGGGCTCCGTCGCCGCTCAAGTTCGCTCCATTGCCAACCGCAACGAGGCACTGGGCCTTCCACCCGTCAACGCAGGCGTTGATGCATATGTGACTAAGGATGATGCACGAGAAGCGCAG
The DNA here is from genome assembly GCF_000149645.3 of Aspergillus fischeri NRRL 181. Taxonomy (NCBI): domain Eukaryota; kingdom Fungi; phylum Ascomycota; class Eurotiomycetes; order Eurotiales; family Aspergillaceae; genus Aspergillus; species Aspergillus fischeri. The sequence goes on from NW_001509762.1 coordinate 5,437,388, forward strand.
AGAGCCGAATCGTTCGTGTATGGAGGCCAGAACCCCTCGGGCGGGATGGCGGCTCAGATGCAGGTGAGCGGAAATATCGGGTTGGGGTTTCGGTAATCAGACTGACAAACTGCTATTATCTAGAGCGCTGCCGATAAGATAGAGCATGTCAGAAGAGTCAGCAGTCAGGAATGATTAGGAGAGATCTTCGGGGGCTGGAGACTCCACCGTGCGGATGTTTTGTGGCTTCAGGAGAGGCGTTGTCTGGACCTCTTTTCGAGATATGACGGCATGACAAGTAGCGTCTGAACCCTTCGCAAGAAATAATGATTCATCTCATAGTACGGAGTATACATAGTTCTATAGTTCAGCCTTAAAAATTGCCAGAATTTAGGTCTCATACCCTCATGCAATTCTAGACAAGCCTTAGCGTTGGGCACCAAGACGAAAGAAGAGTTTTGGTTGGTGAGTTCCATAAGCCGACACAGATGCTGATGGATAAGCCTCGAAGCACTGTCCAGCTGAATTGCTCTGTTCAACAACGGAGAGTATACTTTCGTAATGACTCGATGATTCAGAACGCCCGTGGCTTGTTCAGGACTTGCCTCTCCTATCAATGATCGGTGCGGGGTTGGGAGGGGCCAAAAATGCATCTCACTGGTGCCATGTGAGCACCGCCAGCTCCAAACTCAGTTTCACAGAAATGGTAAAAATAGCAGAATAACCAAGCCACATAATCCATACTCGGCAATTATTATTAAGGCTGGAAGGCTGAAGAAGACCCAACAATCTGGGCTTCTGACGTTTTTATGTGTAAACTGCTCTTCCTTGATTATATTCCACGACGGAAAGATTTCAAATCCCTAGTGCACTGTGATTGCTGTATTGATATAACCTGACTTACTGCTTGCTTGTTGATATCAAAGTTCGCATAGGCACCAAGTAGCTTTCTTCGGAAGGCGTCAGCAGTCAGCACAATGGTCAAACAGACTGTTTTCACCACCATTACGCCCCTCCCCTCGTACATCAGCAGAGACATAGTTGTGGAGACACTGCATAACCATAAGGAGATGATAGAGCTGAATCCTCTGGTCATCAATTTCGCTCAATGCAAACCTCCCAGCTTCGCGCCCGCAGACGAGTTCCACACCATTTGGTACGAATTGACCGACAGAATCTCATATCTACCTGGAGGGCTTCTTCAAGGCAATGTCACCTACAAAGGCTGTTTCCATGATCTTCCACGCGGCCTGCAAACACATGTCTACGCACCGACGGGACTCGATATTCGTGATAAATGGACTGTCTGCGGGAATATGCCGGGCGAACCTCGCGAGACCATCGAGCTGGGCTTACCAGAGGCCCCCCGGGAGGGATTGTACCTGCGGGAGGACGTCCAGATGCGATGTCAGATCTGGGCCACGAGCTTTGTCAAAAAGACCCTGAAGAAAGCACATTCAACGCTGGTCGATCGACTGATCATGAAAGCAAATCTTCTGAAAGAACGTGCGGAAAGCAACTCTGTCTCCTTGGGTTCTCCGACCTCGTCTTCGCATAGATTTTCAGTAGCGTCCGCTGAATTACCAGTGCTGGAGCATGGTCAAACAATGCATTCGCCCCGTGAAAAATGGCAGCAGGTTCATGGACCGAATGGTGCAGCCAATAAAAAAAATCCCTTCCCATCAGCCAACGAACTTCCTGGGTCATTACGCCCTGGACAACTATCGGGCCTGGCAACACCGGAAATTCAAATTAATGGCGTGTCTGAATCCAGTATATCGGGGCAGCGTACAGGGGTATCCCAGAATCAGGAGAGGCACTCGCGCCGATCGTCGTATCCGGGCAAAACACTATATGAATTGGAATAGAAAGATCGACAAAATCTGATCGAAAACCCCTGTGCGCATCTGAGTGGTCGTGTTTATTTTCACCCTTGCAATACCCCACCGATGGAGGAAGCTATTAGCCGTATAGATAGGTGATGCGCGAGCCCAGATCTTGCCTCAATCCAGATGGTCTCGGTTCGTACTACTGGGTACTCCGTCTCCTGAGACTCGAGATAGACTGGTGTGAGTCACTTAAGAGGACAGAATTTGTAGTGCATTGTTGCGTCCGGGCTAGGTTGCCAGCCAATTGACCTGGAGGAAGCGTGAGCATCCCGATTCGGAAAATGAAGCTCCAAGCGGACCGGCTCGATCTATCGTTAGTCAGATACTTCAAAGTGTGAATATTAAGGTATTAGTGGCTTTGCTGTCTTGCTTCAGCTCGTTGGACTGCTTGTCACCGAGTCTCTGTTTATGCAAGCGTGACAAATCTTTGCGCGGGCTAGGATTTAGGAATCCCGACAGGGGTAAAAGGACGCCAATCAGAGCTCATTGTCGGGTCAACGGAGATATTTGAGAATGAAACTTTGTCCTGTCGATTTGAAATAATGTCATAATGTCCGAGTAGAATGTGGTCCCCGCAGTGGTCTATTGTCGATAATTCTGATCCATACCGCCGATTGCTGGTCGCTGCCCCTCCTTCAGCCCCAGCAGATTGATTGCAACTCCACGGAAGCTTTGAACTAAAGATGCCCAGTGACAAATACCGTCAAATGGCTCAATATCAGGGCCGAATCAGAAGCCAAATGGCAATCCAGCAGAGGAGCTAGAATGCGCTACTTAGAGCTTTTTGGTTAGTAGGAGAGAAAGCGAACAGCTCGGCGCGACAGTGACGCAACTCTTTCTGCTTCTACCGCGGCACCCCTCCTCCATCATTCTTCCCAGAGCCAAACATGGCCGATCCTTCAATTGACCAGCGGCATAAGCTTCATTTGCTCATCATTGAATAGGGGACGCCACTAGTGGTTGTCATAATAATGGCTGGTGGTTCCAAATCAGATGGAGGAGAAGGAGGGGAGATTTGGGGGTATAAATAACCCCCTTCATCGCCATTTCTCTACAAAGGTACTCAACTTTGAGCACCTTGTTGACTCTTAACGTGATACCTTTCCTCCAATCAATTTTTATCAGTCGAATTAGCCACAATGCCTCTTACTGGTCACTGCCTCTGCAACGCGGTCACTTACACTATTGATGTGGATCAGCCCGCTTTGGTTGGATACGACCATTGCGATGACTGCCAGCGTCAGACTGGTTCGACGTACTGTACGTTGTCAATCTTATTCTTATTGCGTTTTGGTTCTTGAGACATTAACGTATAATCGTTGTTTGCTAATGGTTACACCCTTCTGCAGCGCTTGTTGCGGTCGTCCCCAAGGACAAGCTGAAGATCAATGGCCCCATCAAGAGCTTCGCTAAGAATGGAAGCTCTGGAAAGGCTGTTCATCGTATGTTCTGCTCGGAATGCGGTTCGCCAATTGCCCACGACCCGGACGCTGCCCCAGAGATCATCGCCATCAAGGCTGGGACCCTGGACACCGACATCAAGAAGAATCTGAAGCCGGTGCGTGCATTAAGGAGGCGGGCTATCGGATTAAATATGCTAACTACATGTGTCCCTGGTAGGATACGGAAATCTGGACAGTTGGCAAGCTTCCTTTCTGCCAGGAGCACCTGGCCAAGCCTTTCGAGCACATGCCCCAATAGATGGGACGAAAACACGAATCTTTCATGGTCAGACTGAATAACCACTTTAATATACGACGAGCTCAGCAATACGAGAATGGAGTTTGGGTTTGGAAGACACCTTGTTGCTACAGGGGACGGTACTACTTTCATCGAAAAAATGGTCTCATATGTTTCGAAGCGTGTTGTATTAACTAAATATATATTCCAAATTCCAGAACCCAATGTGTCGCAGTTGCCATTCTGAATCTACTCTGTCTTGAGTAAACTCTTCAGGCTGTGTTGTATGAACTTTAGGCACTCTATTTGTTCAGTCAATCAGTGGATAATACTCAGCAAGCAGTGCAAACATGGCTGACAAGTTGCTTGGGGAAAATAATAAAGCGGATTCTGGTGTAATTCCCTGCTAATGCCCGGAACAAAGTGCGGAACTTTAGCTTGCTTGCTCCCATCCTCCTTCAGGACGTGCTCAACACACCTGAGCTATGGCTTGATCGGCACATTTATATACATACCTTTACTATAAAAGGAGCACATTGACCAAGGGAGCATCTCAAATGGATTCAGAACACAGCCACCATGTCATCGGGGACCCTTTACATCAGAGACTCGCGCACCAACGCGGAGTATGAAATCCCAATCAGACGAAATGCAGTCTCAGCGATGGACTTCAAGAGAATCAAAGCCCCAGCGGCTGGCGCAGACCGAGCGGATCAAGTTGCCAGTGGACTACGCGTGCATGACCCCGGGTTGCAGAATACTACTGTCGTGGAAACAAGGATAAGTTTTTCGTGCGGAGCTCTGAACTTCTATGTGAAATGATACAGCTGACATACTGACGTTTCTTAGCGATCATGAGAAGGGACTCCTTTTATTTCGTGGGTATACTTTGGAGCAGCTATGGGACAGCGATTTCGAGGATATGCTGCATCTCCTTGTCTGGGGGAGTTATCCTACAGCATTGCAGAAGAAGGAATTGAGCCGGAAGCTCTCTGAGGAAATGACTATGGTTCCCAAAAGCGTGCACAGGACCATAGAAACACTGCCGTGAATTATCCATGTCAGCAGAAGCTTCGAGTCCAGTCTAACAAGGTAAACCATACAGAAGGACCACCTCACCCCTGCCTCTCATGTTAGCCGGACTTTCAGCGTGTCTAGCATACGCCCCGGAGAGTATACCTGCATCAACTAAACCCGATCTATATCAAAGCAATAGCAATGTGGTCGACCGCGCAATCATTCGAACCGTTGCAGCCTACGCGGTCGTTTTCGGGCTGGTAAACTGCCATCGAAGAGGGATCCCATTTGCACAACCCTCGCGCCACAAGTCTTACCTGGAGAATTTGTTCCAGATGGCGGGCCTGGTAGACCAAACTACCGGACGCCCAGATCCCACAAAGCTATCATGTTTCCGGCGCTTTGCCATGCTCAACGCGGACCATGGCATGGCTCTGTCTGTATTTTCAGCACTGGTCACAACATCATCTCTCACAGACCCTATATCGTGTCTGATAACAGCAACAGGGGCAGCATTTGGGCCACTTCATTTCGGTGCTACCGAGTCAGCCAACCTCGCGCTGCGGGAGATCGGAACGCCAGAGAAGGTTCCCAAGTTCATCGAAGAGGTGAAACAGGGCAAACGAAGACTCTTCGGATACGGACATCGCTCGTACAAGGGGCTGGATCCCAGAGTTGCTCCAATCAGGTCTATTCTCAAGGATTTGGATACCTCTTCGAACAGTCTCATAAAAGTCGCCGAACGGATAGAGCAGGTTGCCTCGGCCGACGGCTATTTCAGGAGCAGAGGACTCTACCCCAATGCTGACTTCTACGGGAATTTTGTCTTTACCGGGATGTAAGAGTCCTTTGAGTTCAGCCTGGAGACGTAACACGTTGGCTAAGGGTGTCTGCAGAGGGTTTGAACCAGAACTGATTCCGGCCGCCATGATGTCCCAGCGTATCATGGGCGTAATGGCACACTGGCGGGAGTATATGTGTAAGTCTTTGCAAGAATCGGTAAGATATCGGCGAGTTTCTGACCTCAAGTACGTTTAGTGAAACGCGGCAAGTTGTTCAGGCCGTCTCATATCTATACCGGGGAAGTCAAAGAGGATAAGCCCCTGCCAAAGATATGAAGACGGATTGCAGACGTCCGGATAGCCAGAGTGAGCGAGGTCTATGCGTAGTTTATCATAATCAGAAAAGGTGGTCGATGTCTTCAAAACTGACACGTACGGATATCGAAGCGTAGAATACGTATAGTCACCCGGTTAATATGACTGAAATGCGCCGGACTCTCGTAGTTTTGAGCGTTTAGATAGAGAGAACTATGCTTAAGATGAGGCCCAAAACAGTTAAAAATAACGATTCTACCAAAGAATATATACTGCATGTGTTCATACGTAGTCAGAATATCACACTATGACAGGGCGGTCGAGTATCTCTCAACCACCAGCCACGGAATCAACACCTCTGCTTTCCTCTCATGCAGCATCACAGCGGTATTCAGTCTTCACAAATGGACAGAAACGCCTCATCATTCTTGCAGCTGCTCTGGCCTCGAGCTTCTCACCTTTCTCGGCCAACATCTACTACCCCTCTCTGAATTCCATCGCGGCAGATCTACATGTCACCAGTTCTCAGATCAACCTGACCATTACTACGTACATGGTATCACTCCTAGTTGATTGGGTTCCGCGTCCTTTCAAGTGATGATCACTGATGAAGACAGATATGTCAAGGCCTCGCTCCCTCCTTCATGGGTTCCTTCGCGGACCAAGCCGGCCGACGCCCAGCATACATCTTCTGCTTCGTCATCTACATCATCGGCAACATTGCCCTCGCACTCCAACACAACTATATCGCTCTTCTAGCCCTCCGTGCCGTACAGAGCTGTGGAAGCAGCGGCACTGTCGCACTCGCCTCTGCCGTGGCAGCGGACGTCATCACATCCGCCGAGCGAGGCATGTACATGGGGATCACCTCGCTGGGCAATATCCTCGCTCCATCGCTAGGCCCAATTCTAGGCGGTTTTCTGAGTCAGTACCTAGGCTGGCAGGCTATATTCTGGTTTCTTGCCTTCGCTGCGGTAACCTTCGTCATACCACTAGTCATCTTCTTCCCGGAGACTTGTCGCGCGATTGTCGGGGACGGGTCAATCCCAGCTACAGGATGGAATCAATCAGTCTGGAACCGGTGGCACAAACGACAGACTACTGCTACTTCCAACTCTGACCCCGAAGGCACCCCAGACACCTGCCGCGACGCCCATCCACGGCCTCAAAAACCAAACACCACCTTCCCAAATCCCCTGTCCACACTCCGCCTCCTTTTCCAACTCCCCACAGGCCCCCTCGTCGTCGCCAACGGCATAGTCTTCGCAAGCTACTACTCCGTCACAGCCGGCATTCCTTCCCAATTCAAAGCAATCTACGGACTAAGCGACTTAGGCATCGGCCTCAGCTTCATCCCAGCAGGCCTAGGCTCTCTCCTCAGCGCAACCTTCAACGGCCTAATCGTCGACTGGAACTACATCCGCCTCCGTCGCAAAACAGGGGACCCCATCTCCAAAGACCAAAAGCAAGACCATGGCGCGTTTCCCATCGAGAGAGTACGGTTGCAGATCGGGCTTCCTATGACGGTACGTTGCGTTGCACCTCCTCATCTCCTATACTTCACCAGGGTTGTAGTTGCAGTTGCAATTGCAACGTGCTGATAAGTAGCAGGTCGCAGCAGCACTTTCAGTCGCCTGGTACGGCGCACTGATAGAAAGCAAACCGCCACTGAACATCGCGCTGGCCCTCGTGTTCCTCATCTCGTTCTGCATCACGGCCGCATACAACGTGATGAACGTCCTCATCGTGGATCTGTACTACTCCACGCCGGCCACCGCCATGGCGGCCAATAACCTCGTGCGATGCTTCCTGGGCGCGGCCGCCACGTCCGTCATCCATCCGATGATACTGAAATGGGGGAATCGGACTACGTACTGGGCTGTGGCGGGGGCGATGTTGAGTGTGAGCCCGTTGCTGGGGATAGTCTATTGGAAAGGATTGGTATGGAGACGTAGGCGGTTTGCAGAAATTGCAATTGCTGGATGAGTAAAGCGCATCTGAACGGTTTATTCATACTTGGCTATTATTTCCCGGAAGTATTTAAGTTACACAGCGCTCTTTGCGGTATTTTTGGCATCCTGCTGCGTATAAATTCATCTGGCAGGTCTCCGTCTCTTCGAGCAGACAGGTAGTCGATCTATCAAGATTTTGAGCATTATTTGTCTAGACTGTACTCATCATGAACACATTTATCTCATTTATCCTATTCACAGCCATATCCTCAGCACAGTGGGCTCTACCACCGGGAACCCCCACTCTCCAGATGCGATACCCCTCGACCCCGTGGATCTCCCCAGGCGATACGATCAAACAACCAGGTACGTCCATCACGATTCCAGTGACTAACATGAACGATGAAGCTCATGCTAGTGGCAACAAACAGATGCCCTCCCGATACCGTGTATCAGCACTCTGAACCTCAACGCCGCTCGCACCTACCTCCTCCTCTTCGTCGATATCGACGTGGTCTTGGAAAGCTGTTCAACTACAGTCTTACATTGGTACCAGCCGTACATGACGGCATCTGCTACGAGTCACTGTAATGGAAATGAGAATGGATGGCTAGTCAACAGGACTTCTACTGGAGCGGAATACATTGCTCCCCAATCGCCACCGTATACACGCCACCGATACGTCTATCTTCTCTACGAACAGGACCCCGACTATGTGTTCCCGGAATGTTTTGGGCACATTTTCCCCCCGACAAGAGAGGGGAGGGGAGGGTTTGATATCAAACAGTTTGTCGAAGTTGCTGGATTGAGAGCGCCTGTGGCAGGGAATTTCTTCTACGTCGACAATGATGCGGCAACGACGACAACAACGGCGTCGGGAGGATTGGTGCCCACCACAACGTGGTTCATATCGGCCCCATGCAGGACTGAGGAACCGAAGAGCACGGGCTTCATTCCCATGGAGGCAACTTACGAGGTCGATCAACAGCAGGTGGTCACATAATTTCATGTAGGACAGTCAACGTGTACCAAGTCCATAGCTGGGACTTTACGTTGCTCGATGAAGCGAATCAAATTCGAGAAGTAGTCAAGTCAGACTGCTTTTGGACGCCCTGTCAAACGTGATATGCAAGAAGAAGTAGAGACGTTGCTCTGTGTAACCATCAGCACACATCAGCATAGTACAATTTTCACAGCAGACTTGCAACGCACACGCAGGCCATGCAAGTATCGCCATCAATGTTGAATTACTAGCCTCGGTCGTCCAAGTCTCCACATCCACTCATCCGTGAAACATGAACCATGTAACATGAATGGCTAGAGGGCTGCAGTGCCAATGCTACCTCATGGTCTGTTCGCGCCCTCAATTGTCTCGGCTTAAGGGAATGGGAATAGCAAGAGACGTCCTAGTCCATCGACGCACGGAAGACCGTCAGAGCCAAATTGCAATCCACTCGTATATACAAACCACGGTAAGAGAATGAATTGGCTCGAACAGGAAGACACCTACTTCCCAGAACAGTATCTACATTCTCGGTCGTGCCTTTCTTTCGTCGGGATGAACCGAGACAAACAGTCCAAGCCATCCCCCGATCGACTTCCCAAGAGCGTCAAAGTGCGTTCGACCTGCAACGCATGTCAACAGGCCAAGATACGCTGTAGTCATGAAAAGCCATCTTGCCGAAGGTGCCTGAAGCATAACATCGAGTGCATCTACAGCATGTCTCGACGACTGGGAAGACCCGCGAAGAGGAGGGAGTCTCAATACGCCGGCCTTCCGCCGGATACGCAACGCGTCGACGCTCGGCGTCACGAACGAGACAAGAAGGCGCCGATTTCCAAGAAAAAAGCAAAGGAAGGCCAGGCGAACAATAAGAAGGACGATGAAGACGACTTCCCACAGAGACTTGGAGAAACAGTAGCATATAACACCATTGCCGTCGACCAGACTATGCTAGACGACATCTCCCTCGATGACACTAATCTGAGTACGCCGACCTTTGGCGAAAGGGATCAACTGCCATCATTTGCAGGTAGTCTACGCTCTCTCAGATATGTAACCAGGCAAAGTCATTGACGAAAAATGTATCCTATAGTCAACGATGCCGTCGATTTCTCCTCTGACAGCTGGCTGCAAGAATTTCTCTCTCAGCAAGGTCCCGAACTTGCCCAGGAGAGTGATCTCTTTGATGCGCTGGCGCTCGAAAACCCCAAGAATGATATGCCAATGGCTGTCTCGAAACAGGGGTACAATGATTCGGAGTCCTCGCTCAAGAGCTTTCCCACGTCGTCACCGGTAGGAGAGGATCATCCACCGACGGTGAGCCTTTATTTCGCAGATGACCCCATGCCCACCGAGGCAGTTACCAGCAGTGCCCAGTGTCCTGCGACGATCCAAGACTCCTATTCTGAATTTCTCAGGAGAGGTGCTTCAGTCAAGCCTCAGCAGTTCTCGATAGCAGAGGCACTGTCTGGAAAATCTTGGACTGCAACAGAACAAGCCAATCTGCGTGCCCATTCGAGAGCTTGGAAGCGTGCGAATGACGTTGATTCTCCAAAAAATAACCTTTCTCCGAGCCTCGCGCCCGTGAGTACCGCGACAGGTCGCCAGTGTCAATGTCAGTGCCCTGAACAAATCGTCAGAGAGCTCATTCGTATAAACATATGTACCTCTCGACCAGGACCATCACCTACGATTGATTCCATCTTGGGCTCTCAGCGAGTTGTCCAACATTTGGCAGAAACTATTCTGCAATGTGCCCTCTGTTCCAAGACACGAGTTAACCTCCTCATGGTGGTGGTTGTCAGCATTGACAGTTTAATCACAACACTTGAAGACCTCATATCCGGGGACGCTCGTTTGATAGAGGGTGCTTTGCCTGAGTTACATGATCATATGCATCTCCAGCCTGATTTCGGGCAGGAAATTGCGTCCGATGGGAGCAACCGAAGGCACGCAGGTGGTATTTTCCATTTCAGGGCCGAAGAAAATTGTCCTCTAATGGTCGGTGGCTTCTGTGTTCCGCTAGAGGAGAGATGTCTCTTCGTGCATCAAGTGCTGTACGCAAGGCTGACTGGACTATTGGCCATCATCCGCCGCATCAGGTATTGTACGCAGCAGATGCTGACAATATCTGCTTCGCGTGGAAGGCTGAGCATGATGATGGAGACGGATCGGAGATTACAGCTGTTTATGATGAGGATGAGGCTGTTCACCAGGTGACGATGATAGTGGGTTCTGTAGCGATATACTTGTCTATTGAGGCAGACATAGTGGCATAGTCTCTTCAAGAAATGCCTGAAAGATTTCATCAATATCAATTTTCACTTTCAAAAACCGTAAGGTCGATGTCTGAGGATCGGTGATCGAGCCCTTCTTGTGATCAGTCTGAATCGGCCTGTTCCTAGCTCTCTCACTCAGCAGTGTGCAGCTTAGTAGAAAGTCAGAATAAAACTTACACCCGTCAGCATGATGATGTCCCTGCGCCGAATACCACCGCTACTCTATCATTGATCCTTCGCAAACATGACTTTCGCAATGTTGCTGTCGAAATTGGTGTGACCTCCAGCTGACCAGGGAAACGTGCGTGTACCACATTTAATCACGGTTGTTCAGGGGCAGACCATTCGGATCCGTCCAGTCAACTGCAGAGAATGGTGAGGCTGACTTATCAATGTTCTAACGGGAAGTGTATTCCAAATGCTGTTTTGATTTGCTTCGATAGTAGAATGCGATTGTGCATGTGAATAGCACGGAGCCATGGGAGTTACTGCAACCCTCATGGCAGCCATTGGTCTTTCGGCTTTGAAGAGGACTTGTCCCTTGATTTGTACAACGGGATTTCTCACTCATCAATGCCGATGAGGTTAGCAATGTCAGCACGTATTGTCAAGATATCTGACCCGGACCTCTTCTCTTCTCTAGTATCCTCGCAATTTTCATCATCCGAGTCTTCACGACATCGCATCAACAATGGAGACGGAGAATACGTGCCAATGTTCCATGGACGTGCTGCATCTCATGAACGAGCTCCGTAGCATCCACACCGTTGTGGAACTTGGAACAGTCTTTGATTTGATTCATCGTGTCTGCAGCCAAGGCCAAGCAATCATCAAATGCAAGGACTGCAGGAGAAGCCCCCAAGCATCCATAATGACCTTTCCTACATTAGCAGAGCAATCCCTCCTCCTATTCGAGGCGATTTGTGCGGCGTACAGTATCAACCGGCAGAACACCTTGTTTGACCCAGCAATTCTTGCCTTCGAACAGCAACTACCTCCGTTTATTTGTGTTAGAAGCGCCGTTCTGCTAGGGCAAACGGAGCTCAACGAGGAGGAGTCAGTTCTGCTTGTACGGATACTGCTAAGTCGCAATCTCATGAGGCTGCTGGGGCTTCTGGAAGGTCTCAGGGACGTCATGCGTGCGCGACCAAAAGACACTGTGCATACGTACCGTACTGGGACGGTGTCGTCTCGATCCTGGGACACTTCAATAGAGTCCATCATTCACCGGCTAGTGATATTCATGGAACAGTTTCAGCTCCAGTTCAGTGAGCCTTGCGTCCTGCTTGTTTCTCGTTTGCGGAATCTGACTGGCATACCTAGCTGAAACGACGTGGTTATCGACCCTGCGTGAGGGATCAGCTGTACCCTATTTTGAGATGGGAGCGAGGGGGCGGTTCATCTGCCTTTGAGTATAGTTCCATGTGTTTTCAAAGTGCTTTTTTTCGGTTGTAAGGATGAGACGAAGAGAACTAAGAGCATACATGGAGCCACCAGTTTACCGGTCCAACATCATTACTTCCCTGCTAATCATAATTCAGTGAATCCTTCCCATGCTTTCCTTGTCTCCACTGGAGGGTATGATAGTCTCGTAAATTTGTCATGATCGATGAAGAACGTTGGGCGTATGCTTATTTGGGCCAAGGGCGCTCCCAAAGTCCAACCCACTGACCCCAGCCAATGACTTTGCCAACCATGGCCTCTTTGATCATTTGCTTGCTGACCTGTTCTCCTTGGTCGAACTGGAGAGGCTCGTTGAGTGCGATAATGGTGAAAATGTACCGGTGCAAGCCGTGACCCAGAGGTGGAGCAGGACCAATATAAGAATTGCCGGTCAGATTAGGAACATACTTCCAATTAGAGCGAGTCAGTCGTTCTCCTGCGTCTTTTTTCTGTTTGATGTCGGCATGTGTTGCGGTGGTGGTCGTGGGAGGGATACCGTAGAACAGGCCATGATGGATCACGAGACGTGGAATGGGCAAGTCAATGTCTTCGCAGATCAGCACATACTCCTTCACGTCACCCTGAGGAGGAGGAGTCCAGCGAAGCTCAGGGAATCTTCCCTTGCTGTCCTCAGCGAGACAAGTATGGAAGTCAAGCAGTACTGAGCCGGTGGGACCACATTCTGGTGCTTCAAGGGTCATGTTGGGTTCGGGAAGATCTTTGAAAGCAGCACTTCTGATGATCTGCTTCGAATCATGGCCACGAACGCGATATAGAAGCTTCCCCAGAGCGCACTGGAGATAGTCGAGGATCCCGGTCATTTTGCTGGCTAGGACCAGTCAACCCAGACGACCGGATAGCAATGGAGATTGATGATTGCCTTTGAGCAACCGCTTGGAGAAGAGTCGAAGAGTGAGCTTATTTAATCTGAGCTGAGAGCTAGTGAAAGAATAAGATAAAGTGGAAAAGCAGATAGTACCTGGGAGAGGAAGGATACAAAAGCTACTGCTGGGTGTTGTTTCTTGTATAAAATGAGGAAGGAAGGAAGGCCTGAACCGGCCCGGTAGCGGGTGCTGCTTCCACTTCTGAATAACCTCATGAGGCACTGTGTTTGGGAGGTGACAGTACTGGAGTTCGGCGATTTATGCATTCTTTCTGCCAGTAGACCAAAAAGCCAAGAAGTTTGTGGAATGCATCTTGCAAACTCACCCCTTCTCATGTACTACAAGTCGGATTGATTGTGTGTAGTGGAACTTCTCTCCGAGTGGAACCAACCTCAAGTACAGCTGGGAGATTTTGGGCGTATCGTATGCAGCTACAACGGTCATGGCTCCCTTTATCGACTCAATTGTCATGCATGCTCTCAATTTTCTCTTCATTGGCACATATTCGATCATAATTATTGCGTCTATGGCACTCAAAGAGATGCTCCCACCTTTGCTCCAGAACAAGTGTTCGTATGATGGGCAACATCGGAACCTCAGGAATCATAGGCCAAGGTACCACTGGACTTTGCAGCTGCCATAGATGCGTATTTATGGATCACTCTTGAGATACTCATCTCACAAAGTTGTCAGGAAGTGTTTATTTTGCTTATATTTGGAGCCCCCATTATATAGATCGGACGAACCAATCACAACATGAATTCGAGCTTCCGCAACATCCGGTTTGATGATGAATCAGCACAGAAACAAGTTGCGTCAACTGTGAGGCAAGAATAATGTTCGCAGTCATACACTTATCTTCGCAGTGTTCCGCTCGCTCTGTGCCATGATGGCCATTGTGAAGATATATTGAATCCTCATTCGGTTCTCTCGCTCCGTACCCAATATATCTTTATGGTTTTGAACTCCACCCCGCCCGCGTCTCCCGGCGCGGAGGCACAACAGCGTCCGCCTCGGTATCCCGGCGAGGACACAGCCCCGACCAGTCGGAAGGAGATCTGGGGCTGGTACGCGTACGGAATCGCAGCTGAGGTCTTTGCTGTCTGTGGTGTAGGTACGCTGACTTTATTCTTTGATCTACTCTGTCTGTGAGAGCTCATTTCTGAATATTCCGTTATGAAACAGGCTCATTCCTACCACTCACACTAGAGCAACTGGCTCGCGAACGCGGAACCCTGCTGTCGAGCCACCTACCATGTGTAGGCTCTAGCTCGCCTTCTACAGCCCCTGGAAATGGGACGACTACGGCAACGCTCAGACGCGATGGCACGGATAATGATCAGTGTGTGGTTAGCGTGTTGGGGCTGCAGGTCAACACTGCCAGTTTTGCCATGTACACGTTCTCGCTTGCGGTTCTCGTTCAGGCATTAACATTGATCTCTTTCAGCGCGCTGGCTGACTACGGTGAGGACCAGCTTTATACCGTATTGGTAAGACTTGCTGACGATAATTATCTCCCGCGCAGAAAATAACCGTAAAACCCTCCTCCTCGCTTTTGGATTCATTGGCTCGATGACGAGCATGTTATTCATCTTCATCGCGCCACCAGTATATATCCTTGGATCGCTTCTTGTCGTCATCGGTGTGACTTGTCTTGGATCATCGTTCGTCGTTCTCAATTCCTTTCTGCCTGTTCTAGTAGCCAACGACCCATCGATTCAGACTGCACACAAGGAGGAAGGGGAAGAGTTATCGCCCGTCAACTCAAGCGGAGAGTTTGCGCGATCGGAAGATCTTGACGAAGAAAACGTCAGGGATTCTGACGACCATTTTACGACCGGACATGGACTTAAGACAAAAGCAGCGGGTTCGGCTTCACCTGAACTACAACTGTCTACTCGAATCTCCTCTAAAGGCGTTGGACTCGGCTATTGTGCAGCCGTTTTGGTACAAATACTCAGTATATTGATGCTATTTGCGCTGTCAAAGACATCATTACCGAAAATTTCGGGGACTCTGCCTATGCGGTTTGTGCTTCTTCTAGTTGGAATCTGGTGGTTCTCTTTCACCATGGTCTCTCGGCGGTGGCTGCGGGACAGACCCGGGCCTCCCCTGGCTTCTTCAAAAGGAGCAGCGAGTAACAGCCGGTGGCGCATCTGGCTGCGGCTGATTGGGTTTGCGTGGAAGTCATTGTGGAAGACGGTCAAAGTAGCAGTCAAGCTTCGAGAAGTGATCGTCTTCCTCATTGCCTGGTTCCTTCTTTCAGACGCGATGGCGACGGTGTCCGGTACGGCCATTCTATTTGCGCGCACAGAACTAAAGATGAGTACGACAGCCGTAGGACTACTGTCCATCACAGCTACGCTGTCAGGCATGGCCGGGGCCTTTCTGTGGCCAGTGGTTTCGCGGCGGCTCCGACTGAAGTCCAACCACACTATTATGCTCTGCATCGCGTTGTTTGAGGTTATACCTCTTTACGGCATGCTTGCTTACATTCCTCTCTTCAAGAAATGGGGCGTGATTGGGCTCCAGCAGCCATGGGAGATTTTCCCCCTGGGGATTGTTCATGGCCTAGTATCTGGTGGACTGTCATCCTACTGCCGCTCCTTTTTTGGTCTACTAATCCCCCCTGGTAGCGAGGCCGCATTCTACGCTCTGTATGCGGCTACGGATAAAGGAAGCTCGTTCATTGGCCCTGCTATTGTAGGAATGCTGATCGATGCTACCGGTCAGGTGCGGTCGGGCTTTTTCTTCATTGCGGTCTTGATCCTCCTTCCCATACCGCTGATCTGGATGGTCAATGCAGAAAAGGGACGGCAGGACGGGTTAGCCATGGCAGACATATTAGAAAAGTCGCATGGAGAGCATGCCTCTGAGTATGGAGGCCCTTCCGAAGAGGCCGAGGGACTGCTGGCTCGCGATATATAATCGATTATGCGTCATGATAATGATTATGATAGAACCCTATATAGAGCGCTCATACCCCGTGATTCCCTCCATAGACATATGGACTACTTCTGAACCACGATGGTTTCCAAGTCCAATTCACGTCGCTTTCGGGCTTGAGTCATGGCTCATTGATGATTGTCCTTGAATGTTCAGGTCGTTAGTCAAATCACCACATTTTTCCAGGCAACCTCCACGAATCGCAGCAGCCTAAGGACTGGAGTCCGAAAGTTGATGAAAAACGAGACGAGGGTTTGAGGTCGCTAGACCGCAACAGGCCGCGTCCTCAAGGATGTTCGCTAAACGCGCGTTGCCTCGTAATGTTTCACTCCCGTCAGGCGCTGAGAATTCCGAATGGTCATATGGCGGCACGGGGCAAATGTCGCTTTCGGTATACCCATGATCAGTCACTGAAACGAACGCTGGCTCTTTAGGAGACGTATAATACATTGTAATCGTTATGTCTCTTCTATATAAGTGAGGATCAAGGATCATCGCATCAAGAAGGTGCGGTGGTCATCTGGAACGTCTTGTGGATGTTGACCTGATAACGGGCCCACGAGTCCTCAGGAAGGCTCAGTTCCTCCTGGCTGCTGTGGTCGTCATTCAGATGGCTTCGCGCCATTGGCGACGAGATGGTGGTCACCACAACGCTGGGAAATTCCTCCGGGAGGTCAGGGCGCCAGTAGCTTGGATCGCGAGAATCCTTCTTCGGTGGATCATCCGGCAAGCTAGAAAGTGGGTATTGTCTGTCGCTGCGATTGGCACCGCGTCTGTGACGACCGGACAGGTTGCCGTCCAGAAACCAGCGGAACAGGGGGCGAAGAGTGACAAGGCTGCCAGCTATGATGCCGAGTCCGGTCTCCATTATGGACCAGATTGCGATTTGATAGGTGGAGTCTATTCGCTAGACGTTAGCAGGGTCAATGGGCCGAATCAAAAATGTACTCACACAAAAAGTCATTATCTTTGTAGTAGTGAAGGAACGGGAATCGGATAATCACTGCAACACTTGCACTGAAGACGGGTGATTAGTCTGCGATGATGGCATTGGCAGACGGAAAACGGTTTGCCAGGTGATACTTACACAGCTCCCAAACCGAGAATCCCGCCAAGGGCAATCTTTGTCTTCCTATTCATCTGCAGACCCCATACCAGCAGGGCGGGCATGACGCCGAGAGTCAAGTCGCAGAAAATAGTGAGCGAACTGTACAGATAGGCAATCGCCAACAGAACGTCTCTGGACAAGCATGTTCCCGAACTGCGGGGGTCCACACTGAGCCAGAAATAGGAGACGGGATTGCAGTCCAGCAGCAGAATGAGCCAGAACATGAGTCCAATGATAATATCGAGGGCAATGACGGTCCACAGGATGATGCGATGCAATCTTCGCACGGCTAAACGAAGGAGCGTCATGGATATGGATACTTTTGCCACAGCAGACGACCAAATATAGAGCATCTGACCGAGCCACCACCACTGAGGTGATTATCAGCATGGATATCCAGGGTAACGCGGAATACAGCATACCAGTAGCGATCTTTTAAGATCATCTATTGCCCCCAGACCCTCAAACTCGACCATTCTATGACCGACTCCGCTTAGCGAGCCAATCATACAACATATTCCCAAGAATACGAAGAGTGACTGGTGAAATGTCAGCTTCCTCGTCATCAGATTATTCCAGTATCGCAATACCAAGGCAAGAACCATGAGAGCATCATCCCATCCAAAGGCTCGCACCAAGTACAAGCGAACAAAGCTACGTAGAACAACTGCCACGACCGAAATAACCATCATCACAACAGACACCACGAAGATCGCAAGTGCCCGGTCGACGAGGGGCAGAGAGCTGTCCATTGTGACGTCTTGAATTTGGCACTTGCCCCGCGCAGTCCTTTAGCTGACCGCGGATTGAATTTTCTTAGTTATCAATAGGAAAGGGTCAGGTATTCAATCCGATGAAGAAGGCCCAAGTACGTTGTCAAGTGCCATAGTAGTAACGGGAGGAACCAAGACGCTGCCAGCCTGAAGATGACTTCTGGGTACCTCTCTAAGAACCAGACAGATTTGGATTTTCGGAGGTCATAAGGAAGCCGGGACTCTGTGTAAGAGCAGGCCGAAGAGCTGTCAAGCTAGCTATATGGCATATGGCACAAAGTAAACAGCGAACGAGGGAGCAGATCTTTCGCTCTAGATCCATTGTCCTGCCCTGGGGATGTCGAGTGATACTTCCGACCTCCGTGATCTAACCTTTCATGGCACCAAATCCGGTACCCACGCGGCCACGCCGAGGGGGGTGAGACCTCGAGAACTGTGAACTGGGAATGGAGGGGCAAAGATCCGAACACTCTAAAGGCCAAGGGGGTTTTAGGTGAGACTCGGGGCCTCTTAGTCTCATTTTTTCTGGTTGAAATCAGATTGGTGAGGAGAGCCGGGGTTTGGGGCCATCTCAGGTACACGGTCTCATAATGATCACTAAGTAGTTAGTGATAGTTCGTGGCGATGATAATCTGGAACGCGGAAATCGACCCTCAGAAGCCGAGAGGAGTAATCTAGGAACCCAGTCTGTAGGCCCTAGCGTCTTCACTCGGATAACAGACGGCGGGTTTCGGACTGATGATCCCTTGCAGTAACAGTGCGTGCAACCCGATAACTATGCCTTTAGTATTGATTTGTCGATACTGAGAAGTGAGAGAACGGCGGATAGAAATTCAGATAGTGCTGTCGTCACTCCAAGTCGCCGCCAATATCACTCCTCGCCTTCTCTAGTCAAACTAGGCGAATGACGGGAACGTGCCAGGCTGCCCACAGTCTTCATGGATCTGAGAAGTGCGACCGAGCTATCTGAGCCCCCTAAACCCTGGTCGAACTTTAACGAGTCAGAACGCGGGACCCTATTCCGAGAAACGATAACCGCTATCAATCATTGGAAACTGCAGTGGGGCCGTGTGGGCGATGAACAATACTAAAACTAGATTGAGCATCCCCTCCGTGCATGGTCGACTGAGTCTTTTGTCGAACTTTCTTCAAAGCAATCGAACCTGGACTCAAAGATCTGCGGCTCCTAAGACGACTGAAACGAGGGTTAGCCAATGTGGGACAATTGTGATGTGTCAAGGGTAAAACACTGAAGCTTTTTTTTCGTAAGGTGGTCTTAAGTCACCTTTCTTTTGATTACTGATCCTTATTCAATGAAGAGACATGATGGTTTGATGATTTTCGGTGAGTTGATCTGGGGGAAGGACATTGATTGTAGAAGAAGAGATGGAGTTTCTGGTGAGCCGAAAAAGTATCTCCTGCCTAACCACACGACAACCTCAAATCATCCTCGCCAGAAGGCTGCTTTCCAACCTCTACTAAACAATCCGCTCTTATAATGTCCCATTTCCGAAATGGAGAAGTAATATTAAGGTACCTGCTATTGCAAGCTACATGCCTGAACACCTTCATTGAAGACAAAAATATACATGTCTAGAAACAGTCGAGACTCATTCCGGACTGAATGACCCAGCAACACGCCATGAACGAATAGAGACGGACTATCATAGAACCCTGTCATCAAATCAGCACTAATAATGCAAGCAATGGTTTACAATCCATGATATGTTCTTCTGATTGGCGTACTCCGTATGCGTCTACGTATCCCAGTCACTGTCAGTGCGACACAGATTGGCGGTCTAGGATCGTATCCCTTCGTCTTTAACTGGACTGATGCCTACACAACTCTCGCGGTTCTTCACTTCATCATCAAACTAACGTCTAAAGTCGCAAGACGCAATGGCCATCGAGCAACACACGTCCGGGTGGGACAACTTCGTCGCCAAACATGGCAACGTCGAATTCGTCTGGCTACAATTCATGTCCTATCGCAGTCTAGTCTATACGCGCATGTTCCCCATGGACAAATTCAAAGCCATGGTGCAGAAGGGTAAATTTATCACCATCCCGGAAGTCGCACTCCTCCTGGGTCCCGGCGATCTTATCGCCGAAGGAGGTCTCGCGTCGGGTAAATTCTGGTTGCGGCCGGATTTTGAGACCGTATATTGCCAGCCAGGATCCAATGGAACTCGAGCGGTCATTATGTGCGACTTTGTAGACGATGACGGCACACCTGGCTTTCAGTGCGCAAGGTCGCGGCTGAGAGATCTAGAGGAGACACTGTTGAGCGAGCTGGAGTGCTCGGCATTGGTCGGCTCTGAAATCGAGGTGACGTTCATGCGAGCCGAGAAGAGCAATGGGGTCGTGCGGTTCTCCATGGCCAATTACGAGCATTCGTGGTCCAGTATGACCGCCGAGGACGAGTCGATGCTGGAGATGCTGGAGACCATTGCGCGGACGCTGGCTACGGCAGATGTTCCCTTGGAGCAGTTCCATGCCGAGGCGGCACCAGGTCAATGGGAGTTTGTCCTGCCGCCTGCTAAGCCCATCCAGGCCGCTGATATGCTGATCAGGGCTCGTGAGACCATCAAACGAGTTGCAAACTCGTTCGGGTATCATGCTACAGTGTATTCGCGCCCATCATCCGTCCATCCCGGTAACGGGGGTCACGTACATATGTCAGTAAATTCCGTGGGTGAATCAGACAATTGGGTCCGAAAGGCAGAATCTTTCTTCGCAGGTATCATGAGCCATATGCCCGCCATAATGGCGTTCTCCTTGCCTCAAGATATCAGCTACAGTCGTGTCGCACCGGGGCTTTGGAGTGGCGGCGAATACGCCTGCTGGGGGTGGGAGAACAAGGAGGTTCCACTTCGTCGTATCGAGGAGAATCATTTCGAGTTTAAGCTGGCTGACGGCCTCGCAAATCCTTATCTCACTTTGTCCGCAATGATCGCCGCTGGAATCGATGGGATGCGGAGTCAAGAGCCTCTGCAGGGAGGTGACTGCGTGACATCTGCATCAGAACTGTCGCCGGGCGAGCAGCATGCCCTGGGAATCAATACGATCCTGCCGAAATCACTCGATGAGAGTTTGAATAACTTGGAGAGGGACCTTGGTTTACGCGAACTGTGTGGCCAAGTGATCATCAGCACATATGTGTTAGTCAAGCGGACGGAGGCAAAGATACTACGCCAGATGGCCGAGGACGATCGAAGGAACTGGCTGATCGCGAGGTACTGAGGAGACAGCTCACCTTTTAACAATTAGAATTCTAGAGGGAATCAACAGGAGGATGATGGTGGACTGTGGAGAAAACGCAGCTGGCTGTTGACAGTCTTAGTTCTATGGGGCCTGACTGCCTGTGGTGAAAGGAGCGCAGTACTTATGAGTTTTAAGATACTACCTACACAGGCACCATGCAGCGACAGAGTTCTCAAGCTTCAACTACCCTCATCTTATAATATCTAATAGCAAAACCCCATATGACATTCTACGCCCTCTTGATTACCGCTGTTGTTTTGTTTGTGTGTATGCCTGTTCCTCCTCCTCCTATTCGCCCTCATTTCCCCCCTTTTGTTGAGCTGATCCTGTCACCTTGTATGCATCCAGCGCCTATTCTGTGACGCTTGGTAGCTTTCGTTCTAGGTCTAACTTTTTACACCTTTGGCTGCAGAGAATAACGAACCAGAAGCCAGGCTGGCCCCTCAGCAATATTCGATCTAAGGTAAGTTGAGGAAGATGTGACGTGTCACTCAGCCTTTCGAGGTTAACGATAAGAATCCAAAGACATAGTCTACTCTATCCCTAATACTCCGCACGGCGGCACTGCCGGAGTCGGACGCTGTACAAGCATTATGGGACGAATCTCATTACAACGCTGAGCTCCTATCTGTTACATTTGCGCACGTATCGCCTGCGCAAGCTACGAGCACCATGGCTCTGGGTTTGATGCCGAATCGGGCCTTCACTGTTGGATGGATCTGCGCCCTGCCTACAGAGCGAGCGGCAGCAATGACCATGTTGGACGAATTCTACCAAGAGCCCCAAGAACAGCATCCAGCAGACACCAATCAGTACGTATTGGGACGAATCAAGAATCACTGTGTTGCCATTGCTTGCCTTCCAGCAGGCGAGTACGGCCTTGCTTCAGCTGCTGCGGCTGCACAACAAATGCTCTCGAGTCTTCCCACGATCCGATTCGGCCTACTAGTTGGGATCGGTGGTGGTATACCAGGACCCGGGAGAGACATTCGGCTTGGCGATATCATCATCAGCAAACCACAGGATCAGCTTGGCAGCGTTATGCAATACGACCGCGGGAAGACATTCGGGCACCGGTTTGAAAGAACGGGGTTCTTGAGCGCCCCACCGAGAGTGCTGTTGAACGCGTTGGCGCTCTGAAAGCGGACCATCTTCTAAGTCAATATCGCGCTCCCGAGTTTCTGCAGGATATACCGAAGAACCGTCCGGCCGCGGCACAGCTTTTCAGCACGGCAGTAGAGGAAAGCCAAGCCAACCCTCACGTCATTGCCGAGCTTTCTCTTGCAGGGAGTCAATCACGGCCGATGCGAGCATGGTTTTGCCAGTACCTGGCAGGCCTGTACAAAGCAATGTCGCCCCATCTCTTACAACCCAGGTCTAAAACTTGGCAGAGCCTAGCAGCGCTTCTCCAGTCTTATCCTGCCTCATCTTACGGATCTGCTGGTGCCATGCAGCATCCGGAACGGGCGCCAGCCAGTCTTCGAGGGAGCGAGGTTCTCTGTCAGAAGGGGTGTAAGTAGTCGTCAGACATGTTATCGCAAGCCTCGTCATCCTGGTCGGATCTAGTCTCGGAAACATCGTCGTCCTCTTCCTGTGGCGCATGCAGATGTCCTGTTTCCTCGAGCTTGGCCCGTCCAGGCGAACGCAGTGCGTATGCAACTGCGCCTGCCAGCAGAAGCAAGTCTATAACATAACACATGGTGAAGGATGCTCGGGGAGGCCACCGAAGTCGGTTCGGGATGCGTATGATAGGAGCATGGTAGACACGGCTTCGTCTTGGGGGCCTGCGGGATAGTATGCATGACTCTAATCGCAGGGCAACGACAGGCGACCCAATGGTTTGCCACTGCAAGGCTGTGCGTGTGCTGTCTGACTACAGGATAACCAAGTGTCATTGCTCTCCCCTAGTAGTTGTGGTAAACACATCCGAAGGACTGTCGAGTATCGCGAAAAAAATCCACTATTCTATCAGTGGGTTCTCCCGATCAGGTCTGCATATAGAAGTAATCCATTCAAGATGGATGATACAGCATGGAGGAGGCAGATGGAAAGACAGCGTGAAGCAAACACAGTCGACGAAGGACTAAACTCGGCCACTGGCAAAGCCACAAAGCCACATTATCATGTACTGATACATATCAGTGGAGCTGAGCTTGACTCTCTTGGCCAGTGGATTGTCTTCTTTCGCTAAACTGCTGGACTGCATAGTCTTATTATGAGGCAGATGGTTATGCAGTAACTATATCCTTCTGCTTATCTGATATATCATATGTCGATACAATGATAAACCAACCGCTACATATAAGCATACTCCTCCAGATCCACAGCGCCTAGATTGCCGTTGCATATGCCATTGTGCCAGCATTGCATGCTTATGCATATTGGTTCCAGCACAGCACCCAAGGTCAACGCTGATGCTCTAATGAATCTTAGTCCCGGTAGTTGCGATGCTCTTGGCGCGGACATGCCCGCATCCATCCCTACATCATTCCTTGTACTCAGCATCGCGGGGTGCATCTCTACCTGAATCTGTCACCCTGCAGCTGCAGCTGTTCTATCTGGAGACATCATTATTACTATCATCACAATGACCTGGAGTTTCTTTCCGACAGCCATTCGGTCAGATGAAAACTGGCCGAGGCATTCTTGAATCGGCCAGGTCCGATGGCAGAGCCTGAACCAGAGCAGTGGAGAATCGGCTACAATAACAGACTAACAAGCGGGGAACAGCCGTTCTATTGGATTGACCGACCCGAGAATCTGCTATTCGCTTCTGGGCGTTTTGTCGGCTGGAATTTCTTTTACTCTTTCGAATGCAACGATTCGTCTGTTTGCGGCTGCTCCCTGAATCATGCTGCAGGGCCGCTCAGTCCCACTCAAACTCTGGGGAAGACGGCGAAGAACCTCACAATGAACGTGGCGCCCCATCATCCATCCGGGGAAATGCACTAGAGGCAACTGGAAAAGTGAGCACCGATGATCGGCCAGCCAACAGCCCCAAGCGAGATTCTGGGAATCCTGGTCCACTTGGTGTATCGCCTCCCCCGGCACCCGCCGATGACCGTACAAATGGACATCTGGTATATAATGCAATTGACATTTCTGGCAATGGATGACCCATCAGAGCGGGGCATTGAAGGCCTTATAGCTGTTTCTGTTTCAGAATCGCCATCATTGAGATTGAGATACCTGCAGTGCTTGCCTATACTTCACCATTGAGATGGCGCCTTATTTTGGCCTCCGTGGCTCTGCCTTGAGCCGGGCCATCATCTGTCTGGTCGTGTGCCCGGCCTTTGTCACCTATGGATACAACCTAAGCGTAGCCGGAGGCTTGTTGACGCTCGAATCGTTCGTCAAGACCTTTCCCCAGATTGATACGGTAAATACCACAGGGGCTCAGCAGCATTACAACTCCACCATTCAGGGTATGTCACTGCATCCAGTGTTGGAATAGTTGAGTGGCTGATGATCATAGGCACCGTTGTGGCCCTTTTCACTGTCGGGGGTATCTTTGGCTCCCTGTCGTGCATTTACCTTGGTGACCGCCTGGGTCGCCGAAAGGTGGTCTTTCTTGCATCCGGTGTGACAATCGTCGGTGCAGTTTTGATGGCCACAGCATTCGACTTTGCTCAGTTCATTGTGGCACGACTGGTTCTGGGTTTAGGGACCGGTGCCTATCTGGCGACGGTGCCCGTGTGGCAGTCGGAGATTTCGAAAGCCAGCAAACGGGGTGCGCATGTGGTGACCGACGGCATCTTCATCGGCATTGGTGTCTCCCTATCCCTCTGGATTGACTTTGGCTTCTACTTCATTACCGGCAACTCGGTGTCGTGGCGCTTCCCCCTCGCTTTCCAGATTGTCTTGTTGTTGATTGTGATGGTGTTCATCGTGATCTTTCCTGAATCGCCCCGGTGGCTGGTCAAAAAGGGCCGAATTCAGGAGGCCCGAGAGATTCTTGCCGCGCTGGCCGATGTGGAGCCGGACTCGGAGTCGATCAGCGCGGACATTCGCGACATTGAGCTCTCGTTGTCCATCTGCGGCAATGGCTCGTTCAAGAGCATGCTCACGATGGGCGAGCAGCGGCTGTTCCATCGCACCCTTCTCGCGGCAGGCGGGCAGATGTTCCAGCAGATGTGCGGGATCAACCTGATCAGCATGTACGCGACGACCATCTTCGAGCAGTACCTGGGCATGAGCGCGATCAATTCGCGCATCCTGGCTGGAGCCATGTGCCTGACACAGCCACTGGGCGGGTTCCTGGCTTTCTTCACGATCGACCGGCTGGGCCGGCGGCCCCTGATGCTGTGGAGTGCAGCCGCCATGTCCCTCTCCATGGCCATCCTCGCGGGGACCACCTCAGTGACGGACAACACGGGCGCAACAGTCGTTGCCGTCATCTTCCTGTTTGTCTTTCAATTCATATTCACCGTCGGCTACTCGGGCCTGACGTTCCTATACGCGACCGAGGTCGCACCGTTGCAGCTGCGCGCGGCCATCAGCGCCGTCTCCACGGCCGCCGTGTGGACCTTCAACTTCCTCCTGGCGCAGGTGACGCCCGTCGGCTTCAACTCCATCGGGTACCAGTACTATATCATCTTCGCGGTGCTCAACGCAGCCATCGTGCCGACGGTCTACCTCTTCTTCCCTGAGACGAACGGCCGCACCCTAGAGGAGATCGACGAGATCTTCATCCAGTCAAAGAGCATCTTCGACCCGCCCCGCGTCGCGCGCAGCCTGCCCCGGATGCATTTTGCCGAGGTGGTTGACGTCGCGACGGATTCGGGGGACGACAAATTCAAATTAAACAAGGCTGAATCTTCAGCTTTTGACGTCGCGGGTTGATTGCATTGATCCTGAGGGATTCACCAAGTGTCGGACCAGCGGTCCGCTGGATAAATGCAGGACATTATCAATCAGAGGATATTAACCCCGTACTTGATTGGGAATATGAGACGCAGATCATCTGGTATGATATGATTTGATGAATGGATTGACGAACAGT
Organism: Aspergillus fischeri NRRL 181; assembly: GCF_000149645.3. NCBI lineage: Eukaryota > Fungi > Ascomycota > Eurotiomycetes > Eurotiales > Aspergillaceae > Aspergillus > Aspergillus fischeri. The sequence continues at coordinate 5,463,704 of NW_001509762.1, forward strand.
ATGATAGATGCAGAGTATTCTAGGCTACTTTATTTTACTTTATTTGACTTCAGAAGGATTCGATGAAACCCGATGTCTCTGGACATTGGCGTCTATTTAGCCGTTTCAGCATGAGACACTTGTATATAAAAACATGGCCATCACTCTATATCACTCTATGTCACTCTCTATCTCTCGGTCAACTCAACAGACAATTGAATAAAACTCATCGTATCAAGACAAGATGAAACCCTGGCTCTTGTTCCTCCCCCTCGTCCGCTGCGACGTGATCTGGAACGGCTTCTTCGACGCCAACTTTACCGTCGACCACTTTGACCAATGTACCCTCCCTTTCACTTATATCCATGGCTATATACTGACAATCAATAGGGTCCTGGTCTAACCAAATCCCCCCGTACCAATGGTACATCCACGGCTCGCAGCCAACCCCTCACTACCTAGGCCTCTCGCCTGCGTTCAAGAACCCAGCCTCCAAGGTCGATGCCCAGGGCATCCGGATCACTATTGTACCTCCGCCTCTTCCTCTATCCTATGCAAACGCAATACTAATAAGGCGAAGGACTCCTCCTCCTCCTGGAACGGCCAAACAATGATGCGCAGCGAGATCATCCCCCAGAAAGCCGCAGGCGTCAACCTAGGCCAGGGCCATCTGTACTATCACTTCTCGGTGTCGACTGGAGAAACCAACGCCCCGGATCCGGGTCTCGAGCATCAGATTGCCTTTTTTGAGGTACCCCCCTGCCCCTTCTCCCCCAGCACCCAGCTGTCTAGTTGTGTGTGAGTGTGAGGCTGATGAGATGTTAGAACCACTTTACGGAACTGAAATACGGCCGGCTCAGCGGTACTGCCGATGATAATACCCTCCGCTGGATGGTCGGCGGACAGACGAAGTGGGACACGCAGCTGGTCCCCGGGACATGGTACAATTTTGCGTACGATATCGACTTCGACGCGAAAACCGTTGGCCTGTGGGCGTCGACGGGGGCGGAGGCGCTGAAGAAGGTTGTGGAGAATATTGGTGCGAATACGTTTACTGATTCTCAGGATTGGCATGTGGGGGAGCTGAGGTTGGATAATGGGGTGAATGCGCCGGCCGAGGATTGGTTCTGGTCGGGGGTTTATATTGAGAGTGGGATGGTGACTACGGATGTGGCTGGGCCTTCTGATTATTGAATTTCTGCGGAGCGAAACGTAGCATAGGTGTATTTCTTATATATAATGGAACTGAATTCAATGGAAGGGAATAGCATCAACGAATGCAGTACCCCCCGTCAATGAGCAGGTCGGTCCCGGTCATGTAGGAACTGGCATCGCTGCACAGATACACGTACGCGCCCTTGAGCTCCTTCGCGTCCCCGTTGCGGCCCATGGGAATCATACTCAGCCACAGGTCCTGCGTCTTCTTGTCCACGAAATCCGACAAGCCGGTATCGATATACCCCGGCGAGATACTGTTGACGCGGGCAAAATCCCTCCACTCATTCGCCAGCGACTTGGCAAAGTGAATGCACCCCGCCTTGGCAACATTGTAGCTCGTCTGCTCCTGCGGATAGTTCGCAATATGGCCCGACATACTGCTCGTAATGACGAAGCTGCCCTTTCCCCGCTCCTTGAAGTGCGGGCCGACAGCCTTCGCGCAGTAAAACGTGCCCGTCAGATCCGTCTGAATCACCTCCGCCCAGTCATTCACGGAGCCATCCAGGATCCCCGCGCTGGCGGTGCGCCCCGCATTCGCGATAAAGGCATCGATCTGTCCGAACTCGGCGATCACGTCCGCGACCAGCTTCTGGACGCTCTCCCAGTCGCCCACGTTGCACTTGTAGGCCTTGGCCTTGACGCCGTAGGTTTTGGCGATCTCGGCTGCGTTCTTCTCGCCGCCTTCCGGGCGGGAGGCGTATGTGAGGGCGATGTTGGCGCCCATTTCCGCGCAGCCGCGGGCGGCTTCGATGCCCATGCCGCGGGGGCCGGAGGCGCCGGTTACCACCACGGTTTTGCCCTTGAGGCTGAGGAGGTCGAGGAGGGAGGAGGCGGCGGGGACGGGGATGGGCATTTTGACAGTATTATCGTTATAAACTAGTAAATGTTTGGATGGTTATAATTGTAAATGAGAGATGAGAGAAGAGGGGGTAGTTATATACCCCGGGAATGAGCGGAGCAGTGATGGCATTGATGATGTCATGAGGTGGCTAACAGGGTACATCCTGAGAGAGTACCTTCGTAGTGAGCTAACTCAGCCCCTCGGAGAAATCACCATCAGTAAAGGATCAGTAAAGTATGACCAAAGTCTTTCTAATGGGTCTCTGTTGTTCTGATGCATCTGATTGCTCTGGGAGGGATTGCTAACTCTTAGTCAATCCTTCCTAAGCGTTATCCACGTTGTCAAACGATGCACTCATCCCCATTCGCTAGTTTCTCGCTAGCTGTTATGACATAAAGCAAGCGTGATCCTTACCAAGTAATCCAGCGTGAATTGAGTTGGAGAGGGGTAGAGAGGTACCAGCGATGGGGTAATGGTACAAAGGAACAGTGGAACCTATGATGGAATGAACCCAAAATCTATTAATCATATAATACAGATATAAATCAACTGGTTAAACTGTCCTCGCTCTCTCCCCGCTTTGTGGGATGGCTCCCTGTAATAATCGTGGTTGTGATGCCCTGATACTCTTCGTCCGCCATTCCCGTCCATAGCCGACGGGCGTCGTCAACCCCCTCATCGGGCTTCGACCGGCGCGTGAGCCCCTTGGGCATATTTCCGGATAGTGGAAATGAGCCTGGTGTTCGTTGATGACTTCGTGAGGCCGAAGAGCCGTCACGAAGAAAGCGAATCAGAGGACGGAGGGTCGTCAGCGAACCTGCCGTGATGCCCAGTCCGGCCTCGACGTTACTCCAGATTGAGATCTGCTATTTGTTAGCTTTTATTCCATCATCCTCGGAGTGACCGCTCACTTGGTAGGTCGCATAGAAAAAGTCGTGGTCCTTGTAATTGTGAACAAACGGAATTCGAACAATGACTGCCGCGCTGGCAATGCATCCAATCCCTAAAATACCTGCAATGGCCATCTTCGTCCGGGCGTTCATGCGCAGAGACCAGATGATGAATACCGGCAATATTCCAATCGTAAAATCGGTAACGGCCGCACCCACGCTGTAGGTATACGCAATGGCGATGAGGATATCCGTATCGAGGCACGAGCCCGGCTTGCTGGATCGGTTCCAGAAGTAGTCGACCGGTTTACATTCGAACATGGTGAAAAAGAAGAACAGAAGGCCCACAACCAGGGCCAGCCCCATGGCGGCATACAGGATGAGGATATGCACTCGGTTAATGGTGATGCGCAGGAGGGAGATGATGATGGACATTTTGGCGACGACACAGGTGATGACATAGAAGACTTGACCGAGCCACCAGCACTTGTACCATTAGCATGTGTAATTGTCTTTCGACCTAGAATTCATACCAGTAGAGCTCGACGGTAATAGTCCGGGTGCGATTCAAAGTAATCGGTCTTCTGGCCCATCCCATAAGAGCAACCCACGAGAGTGCAAATGGCGAATGCTAGGTTGAGGGCCTTACTCGTCAGCTCGCTGCTGGACGAAATCAATTGAGGCGCAGAAAACCTACCATGGCGGCGACCATCGTCCAATCATCCAGGCCAAAAGCGCGCACCACTCGCGCACGAACGAAACATCGCAGGCACACGGTGACCAGCGATAGGGCCAGAAAGACAGAGGTGGCGGCGACAATCGCCTCACTGCGACCGTTGAGCATGGTGATGCCGAGGCATGGGTGATGGCCGGCTTGAAGAGAGTCTGGTTAGAGAAAGCATGGGCACAGAGAGCGAGCGACCGAGTCATTAATAAGGATAATCCGTCGATAATCGGCAGTGAGAAAATTCTAGTCTGATTAGCTAGAGTTTACTATTGCGAGTCGTGCGGCGTGCCATGGATGCCATGCCGCCATGCGTCTCCTCCCAAAGGCCCAGGCTTTGGGCGGTTTTATGGTACAGAGAGCGGAGTACTCCGGCGCCAGGGTGGACTCGCACAATACGGGATTACTGCATAGCCTCAGTAGGATTGCTGTTTTGGCGTCGATTCTGAGAGGTTGGGATCTGGATACTCAACAACATTAGCAGCGATTAAACTTGCCTCGGTGAGCCATGGACTTGGTAGGAAACAGACCATGTGGGATCCCCTATCCCCTCCTCGTGTGGTTCCTTACCCAGTCGGTACATTGCAGATCGTGTCATTGAAAACCAGCCACGAATGAACGCGTTTCTAGTGGGGGATTGATGTCCAAACCACGGATGTCAGAGGCGAGCCCTCACTGTCTTGAGCAGCAGTTCCTGTGTGGATGTCGATTGGTCTGTGGATGGAGCGGCGTTGAGAGCCGCAGGAGGGGAAAGCTCTTCAGGGGAAAACATCCGGATCTAACAAAGTTAAACGCGATCAGTCTTGACCAATCTATTACTTAATGCAGCATGCAAGTTTGGACTTGATACGAGATACTTTACGGAGTAGAATGAAACCGCTGCTGCAGATGACTGGGTTATTCAATTCTTTCCAATAGTCTCGTCGATTCTTCAATAATACTTGGTAATATAATATGACGAACCCTAGTTCATTTCGATCTACTTGCTGATCTGCTTATGATCTGCTCATCCCGGTCAACGGGATATATTCGGGATCTATGACAATCTGGCTTTGGCTATCAAACACAAGGACATTGATCTACCGCAATTATTGGATTATATTCAGAGTTTGCACCATGTGGTCGCACTGGTTTCCTGTCTAGTCTGTCATCCCAAAGGATTCAACCTTAAATCAGCTTTGGCTTCCTTAGGCCATTGCTTAGATCGCTGGAGAGGATACCGTGTACGTAATACTAGTAGCTCGAAGCGAGCATAAATATTTGGATTTGACATGGACTGTTGAATTCCATTCTTTTTGAACTCTGACCAAGCCGAATTGCCAAGAGAGGATCTTCTATTATTGAACTTAGAGGACTGATACTGATTGCTATCTAACTGCGATATGAGTCGAGCTTACTCCGTAGCCAGGACTCCTTCTTTTCATTATGACTTGAGATATCTCGATTCCTCCGTATTGTACCAGCATGATAGATATAGATGAATATCCGCGTCTTGTAGCTATTTCTACTATCTAGTGGGATTGTCTTACTGACTTCAAGAATATAGAATGGCCCTCGGGAAATTCCCCGCACTCTCTTGATGTAATCTACCTCGGTTGTCTGATTGAGATAAAAGCATCAAATTGACTATCTTGTGTTGAATCAATAATAGCTGATATCACATATAAGATTGAAACAAATATCAACAGCACAATTCATCAACATGCCTGGTCTCACTCTGCATCTCCTTGCTCTTGCTCCCTCAACCACCGCCGAGTCCTTTCTTCGCCAGCTCCGCCAATCCTCCGCCGTCAAGATCATTCTCGCCTCTCGTCCACAACACATCGTTATTCCTCCCACCCTCATTGACTCCCGTCTGCTGACGACCACAAAATGGGATCTCCTTGTTCTCATTCAGCCGTCCTCGTTGACCCAAGAAGCAGCCCTTGAATCACTTCCGCCTAACCTACAACCCCTCGTGCAACAGGAGTACCGTCTCGCCGTCGGTATCCCCTCAAAGCTTCTATCCAACTACGATGACCGCGACAAATCTCTCAAACGAGCCGCCTCCTCCATCCCTCTAACCGGCTCTCTGGCCAATGCCCACCAGAAGCCTTCCTCAAAGAATCTGGAACTCTCACCAGATCTACTAGCTTTTATGGACACCCTCACGCGTACACACGATGGCCCAGTCACCATGCTAAATCTGCTGCATTTCCACCACCCCAACGGAAAGAAAAGCTACTACCAATACGGACAGGCTTTCATCCCTGTCGCTGGTAAGCGCGGCGGGAATGCAAAGCTCGTAGGGAATGTGATCAGACCCGCTTCGACCGCCCAGGTCGACTCGCGGGGAAGCCTCGATCGACCAGAGACAGATTGGTGGAACGAAATCTCGCTGGTGCATTACCCGTCCATCAGGCACTTCTGCGATATGCTGGCTGGCGAGGACTATCAAGCGATCAATGAGAAGTATCGCTTGTCTGTACGTTGTGCCTTCCTTTCAATGATTTCCCTCAGCTAATGCCGTCCAGGCTCTTCGAGACACGTTCTTGCTTTGCACAACAGAGTTCGACGTGGAAACTTCGCCTGTCAAACTATGATTCTGCATATTTCTTTCCGCCGGTTCAGTGATGGGTCATGTCAAACTACAGACAACAATTTGATCACTGTGTTTCAATTGCCCACAATCCACCTACATCAATGTCCCCAGCTCTATGCAGTACTAGCGCAGGAGAAACTGCGACCAGCTGACTCTTCGCTGATTGCTCGGCCAGACGCATACAGTCCAAGGCCACACTGACCCATCAGTACGAGATGCAAGAAGATGAAGACTACTTACCAGACATGCACCCATTCCAATCAGGGTGAAATTGACAATGGCCAAGAATGTTTTCCTCGGCGACGAGAACCAAAGACCTTTGTTGATGAAGAGCCAGAAGGCACCACATAGTCCATCTAAGTAATTAGCAAGGCACCTCTCTCTGTTCTCAAAAGGATACGCACACGAAAACCAACTGCAGAACAGTGACGTCTGTAGTATTGTTAGACATGCAATCGCTCCGGCATGGGCAACGGCAACTTACGACCAGGCTCAGCAGGTTATTGAACTCAGGAACTGCTTCTGCAATGACCCAGGCTATCGTCCACAGCACCACCGAGATTGCCACCCAAGTCCCTATCGCAAACAGACTGCGCTGGTGCATATGCTCGGTACCCCGGAACAGGCGGACATAAATGTACTTGCAGGCGATGTGTCCATTAATCACCCCGGCAATCACAATCTACAACGTCAGTTTCCAGGTAGATCAAATGCTATCATCCTGAAGTTCATACCGTTGGAATCGCAATTCCATACGCAACCTTGGCCATCAAAGGGCTGGATGAGCCCAGTGCCGGTGAAGCAACGTGTTGGCCAGCAAACCGGTAGATAACAACCCCAGTGACTGTGTACAAGGTCGTGTTGATGACTTCAACAAAACACAGCGTCTTCGGCCAGTCGGTGGGAGTTTTCATCTCGGAAATGTAGCCAAAGAAGGCTGGATGGGCGGCTGCCGTTGTTGATCAATGATTCAGCTGCAGTTGATCAATAGAGACTTACCATAAGCGAACACGATATCCGTGACTGCGAGAAACGCTCTGTACAGACTAGTCGGCCTGGTCACCTCGACCTTTACATTCGGCGGCCGCTGGACACCAAGCGCAATCATTGTGACCAAGACTGCCGCAACGATACTGGCAAACGCTGCAGTCATCGGTCAGTGTCAACTCTTCACTGCTCATATGACGAATCTTACAAATAACTGACAACCATGACATCCTCTTAAACGTCCGCGGCAAGCTCAATATAAGCGAAATCAGCAGCCCCACCACCCCGAAAACAATACTGCATGTGCCATGGTCGGTCAGTGTGTTCATCATGACAGTGAAGGTTAGAATGTGTCCTCCCATCACAAACACCAGGCAGAGCAGCAGCCCCGTCCCCAGGACCTCGCGCCCGATCCAGCCAAAGAGTACCTCGCCCCCATCCGCAATGCTATGAACATGTGGATACCGTTGCTTGAATTGCCCCATTACGCAGCCGGTGTAAACAGTGAGGATAGCAATGCCGACGATCAGTATCACGCCCCTTTGTCAATTCACAGTTAGCCATTGATAAAGGACCAGGGGCGGGAGACGGAAGACCAACGGGACGATTCCCAGTGTCGCCACAGCCGAGGGAAGCGTTAGGATGCCTAGAGATGTGCCCCCAGCCAGCATGACTAGCCACCGGCGTTAGTTCAAGGAGAGCTGACAGCAGAGGCTGCAAACCTATCGCGCATCTCCTGTTCACATGCCACGTCAGATCGACTCTGTCGGCCTTCTGCTGAACCGGGGCTGACAAACCACCACTCCAACGTTCGGTACCTGACCTCTGCGCCTTCTTCGTCTCCGAATGGCTCTTCGTCCGGAGTTTCAGGTTGCTCTTTATACCCTTCTCCTCGATTGAGGGATACCGCCGGCCGCGTTCCGAGGTCGAGGTCGGATGTATCGGGTGACATCTTGCTGTTACCCACTCTTGAGTTGTTTACCAAGTTTGCAATGCTGTTTCCTTCGCGAGGGCAATGGCCTCCGGTTTTGCTATATATCTCCAGAAGTGAAATTGATGACTAGGTAACATCAGCCAGAGATGCAGTGCAACCATTCATTTGGCCGCTGCGAAGGAACCTCAAAATGAAACATCGCACCTCTCCGGTGAGCCTTCGAGACTGGATTAGATCCTCCTTGCGTGAATGGCGATAGACCCTTGCATCTACATCTGACCGAGGCTCGAAAGAGCATCCTTGTGGTAATCGACCAGGCAGACTTCGTTTTATCCTTCCTTACAATAGATCTAAATTGAAGTCATGTTTGGATGAGGCAATCATGGCTCGTCTTGTAGGAATTGCAAGAATGGGTAATATCTCTATCATCTATGTCTAAGCCAGGGTATCATCAAGTCACAATGTCATATCAGTCATTTCATACTCTCCGGGCACACACGGTCCCGAATGAACAAGCCCACCCCGGAGAGTTCGCAAGCCCGGCGCAAGGGTCCCACCATCTCGTAAACCCGCGGCTTGATGACCTTTTCACCAGCCGCAGAACCCTCGTATCCAGAATCCTCATAATCCTCCTCATCGTGGAACATTCCCTCGATCTCCAGCTTTTTCAAGTCCTTGAAGCGAGATGACTGTCCACTTTTACCGTCAACACCGCCATTGTGGCTAGCGCTAAGTAGCGTCCTCAACTGGTTCACCAACATCGCCAACGAATTCTCCTTGCATCCTTCCACATACAACGTCTCCACTCCAGCCGGTAAGACCTCCGTCAGAGGAACCGACGGCTCAGCCTGGTACCGGATATCCAAAAGATTCGGCAACCGGATCCGCACATCCTTCAGGTTCGTAAAATCGGCCAGCGACCCGAACCACTCCTCGTGCGTTTCGTTAACACCCGTAATGGTGAAGGGGAGATGCACCCCGCAGCTGTCCAGCCAGAGTGTGTGCAGGGTATGTTTGCTGGCAGACAGCGAGCGGTAGAAGGCAGCAGGCTGGTAGCCTTCGGCGAGCAGATGGCCGTCCGAGTGCTGGTATTTGAATGATCGAAGGGCAGAGCAAGCGGCGACAATGCTTGTCATGCCGTTGGCGCCGCTGCTGGAGTTTAAGACGATTTCAGACATCGGTGAGGCGGGCGATGGCTCTTGCTCTTGCTCTTGCTCTGGTTGCGGCTGCTCATCCGCAGAGGTCGATTCAACGACCGAATCGACTGTGATGGCGCGCATTGATGGTAGCTGGAAGAATGGAAGTACCTGAGACGGGGCGTAGGTGCCCTTGCTGTCTAGCGTGTCGTCCAAATGACCCAAGGAGACGTCTCGCAGAGCACGGAAGGCGGGCTGCGTGTCGAACGGCTTCTCTCGCCGGACGGCCCGCTGCATCATGCGGTCGAGATACTTGTTCTCCCTGGGATATACCAACCGCAGCTGCTGGACGTTCCTCACCAGCGGCAGGAGAAGGGCCATCCAGGCCTCTCCGACATCTCGCTGCAGATCGTGCTCCCACTGGATGTACTCCTCGTCTGAGTGGCTGATTTCTTGAGCCCAATTGCGAAACACTTCCATCTCCTCTGCAGCCACGCTGCTGCTTTCGTAAGTCTCAGACTGCGTTCGCCACCCGCTCAAATCCAAAGCGCGAACCGCCCCAGCCAGCTCGGGGTGTCGCAACGCGGCACTCAAAAATGAGCGCGTCTGGCTGCAATCTTTCAGCGCAGCATAGTGGTACACGACTCGACGGAACAAGCCATGAAAATGACGGCACACGAAGAGGAGATTATAGCGGTCTTGGTGATCCTCCAGAAGCTCCCCGACTAGAAGTAGGACATCATTGGAGAGGGAGGGTGGCATGTTGCAAGTAATCACCAATGATTAAAACGCCCTTTAATCAATACTGAAAGACATCCATCCTTAAATGTGATGCCATGAGGCAAGTTCTTGACTAAGCTTCAGAAATTTAATCCACCGTGGACTGGAACTTACCTGGAATTACCACTTTGGGAAGCGGGAGCGGCAGCAGTGGCTGATTCTTTCCGCCGAGCAATTGGCCAATGGGGATCAAACAGCGGACTTGTGGGAGGAATAATTTGATCCACGTTTTCTGGAAAAATCAAAAGAGGCAATCTTCATTGTTTCTTTTCCGCATAGTGGAGTGTTGTGAATTGTTTGTTAATGCCAAATCATCATATTTGCATAGTTTGACTGAAGTTGACCGTCCTCCTCAGTCGGTATTCAGTGATATTCAGAATCAGTTCCAGACGAAGCAGGCAGATTAGGCCTAGTATTACTCTCTTGCACCCTTTATATCCTAGCAGTTGATGATTCACTGTGTACCTGCATTACCACACATTGCAGAAACAAGCATTATCCATCGTAATCACAATGAATCATTTTAGGCGGACAATAAGAACGAGGGCCATCCTCGGCAAGCCTGCTTCTTTGGGATTTGATGTGGATCTTCCGCATCTGCAGCACTTATTTATTCTTAGCACTAGTTAGGTTGATCTGGCGATCACTACGTCTTCATCTCCTTGGAAACTACCAGGGGTATTGATGGAAATACTCCGTATGCATCCCGCAACTACCTCTCAGATCAATGGTCATTTATAGGACGGGAACCGGCATTGTTTGTTGGGTATATGCAAATTCAACAATCTGGTCGCAGAATGAAGATGGTGATGCTTAACTAAACTACTCTATATGCTAAGAAGCAGCTCGGAAATCGTCCGGCCGATCATAACTATGACGCGACGATATCTGTGATCGGCAGAGCGAATCTACACCTTGACGATTATGGTCAATCATTTCATCGTTTCATCGTTACGGATATGGACAGATGCTACACTACAAGAGCGCAGTGTGCTTGACTATGTACAGCACTCCAGTCGGCAAAAGCACGAAGACCGAATCGGCACGTCTGCCGTCGCTGCAGCGAGTTTCAATTGCTGCTGGATGATCCGTGCCTCTGCCAACCGTCCCAGCCTCGTCAAACACTCATGATACCCATGTAACGACCACACGTTGTTCGGATGCTGCAGGGCCCGCGGCAGGGTATCGTCCATCCCCAGATCGGCACCGTACACTTCCGCAGCCTTCTCTACTTGGCCCTGCTCGAGCAGGAGAGCACCATACGCATGCCGGGTGGGCTGCATCCAGCCCCACGGCTCGTCATAGGGAAGACCATCGTCCAGCGCGATGGACTGTCGCAGGTGATTGAAGGCCGCGTCGATATTCCCGCGGCGGTATTCGATCTCCCCGTCGAGCATGGCTTCCGCAATGGCCAGAATATCCCGGCAGGTGTTGTTGAATAGCGCCCGGCTGGCAGGGACACGGTCGAGGGCTTTGTGGAATTCTGTCCGCTCCTTGTCTGCCTCGTCTACGCGTCCGAGAGCAGCATATGCTACGCCTTTGGCGTAGTGGATCATTGCCGTAGTCACGCAGTAGAGATCTTGGTCCTGTGGCAGTTCCAGAGCAAGGATATCCTCCCAGCGCCCGAATCGGATAAGCACGTGCACTTTCACCGCGAGGAACCCCTCGAGCCAGTCTGCCATCGGGGGCGACTCGATCCGTAAAAGTTCTTCGGGAATGGAGGCCTCCAGCTCCGCGGCAGTGTCCAAGGCTACCCTCGACTGTCCGGCGAACATGGCCGCGTAGATACGGAAATGATAATCATGAGATCGATAGAGGGTATAAAAGTTGACGGGACCTGCACGAGCGAGAAACTTCTCGTCCGCCCGGATAGCTTCCGAGTTGGAGGCCACTGCTCGGCGATAATCGCCACAGAGAATGTCCAAATGCGTAGGCATATGATTCAGATGCCCTGCGTCAGGTACCAGGCCCCGTAGGTGGTCGGCGGCCGTCAATGCGCTCTCCGGAGACCCTGACATCTCCATCAAATGGATGTACAAATGCAGCAGACCCGGATGAGAGAGTCCTCCCTTCTGTGCCAGCGCACGATCGAGGACTGTTTTTATGTCTAACGTGCGCGCGTCCGGCGCGGGTTGCCCAGTCTTTATATCCCAGAGCGCCCACGGCGTAAGATTCATCAAGGCGTCTGCATACAGCACCGCGACGTCTAGATCATCTGGGTGCTGTTTATACACCGCTTCCATGGCATCGGCGTAGCCCTGGTTCCATGATGAGCAGTCCCCCGTCGGCCGGTCATGCGGGTACCGATACTGCAGGGCGTCGATCAGAGCCGCCTCTACCGGCGACGCTGGTTTTGCGTTTGCTTTTGCATCTTCTGCAGCCCTGCGCGTGCGCTGGACTGTCGATTCGAGCTCCTGCTTATCGAAGACCTCCCATGGTTTGTTGTAGTTTGGACCGAGGGCGTAAGCGAGACCCCAGTATGACATGGCACACTTGGGGTCAAATTCGATGGATTTCTCGAAACAATGGCCCGCTTCTTCATGGTTGAAGGCGTATGTCCAGATGAGCCCGCGGTCGAACCATAGCTGAGCTTGGTGATTAGCGGTGCTCACGCGTCGGTGATATGATCCGAGGTTGTAGTAGGAGTCGGAGGTATCATCTGAAGGTTCAAGTTGTTTGCTCATCGTGACTGATGTGATTTAAGTACCCATTAACCGTACAATTTTGGAGCTCCTTTTCATTAATGCGAACATGTTCAAAGAAGTTCGATAAACGAGTTGGTGACGAAGTGGGGTAACTCGAGCGGGATAACATCTCATGATCCAAGTGGTATATCAACCTCCTGGCCTGCTCCTCGCTATGCATTTCGTCATGGCAGGATCTCGACAGAATCGTTTACTGTCGTCGTCTCTGTTCGATACAATAGATTGAGCATTCATGATGCAGTTGACTGTAAGAATATTCACAGATCGTCAACGGACCTCTCGGACACTCTGAGAACGAATACGCAATTTTTAATTCTTGATATGTAAAACACAGAACGCATACGGCGATATCAAGTAGACTTACTATACACCTCGACGGAGTTTCACTTTCATAGCTCGTGATGCACTGAAGGATCTATATGCAGGACCTGCTACCGTACTCCAGGTGGCAGTGGTAGAAGCGATCCGTGATCAAAGTCAATCGGCATAGTTGAAGCACAGGCTGTGTTACGCATCTAAGAAGTATTGGGGAACCCTGAACCTTGTGTGCACATTGGAAGTTCAGGTTGAGATTATTGATTCGGTGTTGGTTGAGTGCACGTTGGTGCGATGGTCAAGATCATCCTGTGTAGAACTTCCAGCTGAAAACCAGCCAGACTGCAGCTACAGCGCCATTGGAATCATGAGCGAACTTATCATCCAGTCAGTACTTACTGTCGCGAGATGTCCAGAGGCTTCGCATTCATCGTACGATTATATGATGGTATTACCATTACCATACATAACTGGAGGAATGACCAGAGCAAGCCCGTGTCTAATATACCACACATGTAGGTCTCTCGTTCTCTGCCCAGCCTTAATCTGCAAATCATATTTAAAAGCAGTGGTTAAAAACGCCTTGTACCAGAGAGATCAGAGAACAAACAAGAAACCGAGGCTCGTCGTAGACCTGTTAATCAATTGGTGTATAGCCCTTCCTCGTTTTTGCGACATTTGCCTCGTCAGGAGCGATTCCGTAGGTATAGGTATCCTCGTCCTCAGTCGGAATTCCATAAATGAAGCCCATTGACACCTCCTCTTCTCTATCGCAGTCCCAAATCCGTCATCTCAACGCTGTCTGCCGATCCCATCCAGAGAATGTTGTTACACCTGGTTCGTGTCAGTTAGGACATGTTCAGGGAAGAGAATGGGGACGCCGCAATCCGAAACGTACCGAATCAGCACAAGACCAAGTGTACCCGTGTTCTTTCCATCGATGAACTCCTCCGTATCCCTCAGGAGGACATTCATGTACGAATCGATGCTTTCCAGCTTGCCCTTGTACTCTGTCTGGCCCCACTTGAGACGAATGATGAGCTCGGTGCCAACCCTAAGACGCTGTATTAGAAAAGATGTGTTCATTCCTTCGTACTAGATAGAGATAAAAGCGCAATCGGAGGGGAACAGGGGAGGTTGGGCAGCCGTACCGAGCTTGCAGAAAGGGTCGGGGGTTAACTGGTTGGAACTGCAGAGTGCGTCAATACATGTCAATAACAAGTTTCCTCAAATCTGGAGCAAATGGACGAATGGAGGAGCAACGAACACTCATGGTGGTGATGTGAAGCGCCTTGTGATTGATTCACCAGGAATCCGAGATGTACGACAGAGGGAGGCCCTTCCAAAAAGGGGGACAATATGTAGTGTGTAATGAGTCTTGATTGACCAGCTGAAAAGAACGAATTATCCGGAATCCAAAGTGCTGGACCGGTCGCGTGTCGAGGTGAAAAGTGGTCGGAGCTACCGCAGTACGCCCAATCGACCGCTGAAGGTTATAAGACCGCGAAAATGTGATGCTGCTGGACGCGGCGCTCGGCCAATCACATGTCGAGTTGCATCACCGCCTTGAGAACATCTCTCTGTCAACAGGGAAGAAGTCAAAAAGGAAAAAACAAGCCGATGAGTGAATTGAATTGATTCTACCTAGTCTACCAGATTCATCATCCTCTTGCGATAGTCAGGAGAATTTTCGACTGAGAGCAATGCGTCCGCCGCAGCCTTCTGCATAAGAAGCCCATTTACGATGTGACAAATGGAGGAAATAAAAGCTAGGAATGAGCTGAAAATACTGACACAGAATGCTACAGAAATACTCCTCTCAGTCGTGAAATCGTCGGCTACTACATCTCAACCTCTTCCCACCTCCCAGTTGATTTCCTTGATGGAGACCTCCTCCCCGGCTTTCTCGTCATAATCATACCATTCTCCCTCGGACAAATCTATACCAGTGAAAGGCGTGGACGAATCAATGCCCTTTGCCTCCCATTCTCCCTGCGCATCCATCGTCAGAAATCTGGCCTGGCTCAATGATGATTACACTCACATCAGGCTTGAACTCCGTAAACTCCAGTCCACGACAGTCGATCTCGATCACTCTGCTGCCCTTGCGCTTCTCATCCCCCTGATAGGCATGCGGACCGTTGACGATCGAAGCGGAATGGGTTTTCTGGTTTTAAGCATGGTTAGCGAATAGCCTTATAAAAAGCTTGCCTAAATTCCGCATCTCGTTATCTCCTTGGGTCTCGTAGAACCGACCACAAGAACAAACGAGATGGCTCAAAATGGCAAGCCCAGCAGAGCACATAATAGCTAGGAAAAGACTAACCTGGCAAAGCTTGCATTTCCACACAAAGTTGGCCTCGCCCCGACTTCCAGGAATCTCATGTTGCTCCTGCATCAGTAGCTGTTAGTACAGCGCTCACCACTGTTTGTAAAGAGGAGTGTTGGGTGTTATGGAAACTTACAAAGCGATTGAAGCTGACCCAGTTTGGATGCACCTCGCGGCAGGAAGTGCATTGTACCTTGAAGGTGTAAAAGTATGGTTCTTGCTCCGTGTCCTTGGGCCGAAGGTCGGTGACCCTACATTGAGTGATGAGCTACTGGCATGAATCTCATGATCGAGGCGTGCGGGGAAACTGATATAGGCAGAGAGATGCAAACCGAGGGAAGTAAGAAGAATAAATATATAACTCGCTTGTGTTATCTTACCCTGTAAGCTCAGCAGAGAGGAGAAGCGAAAGCATTTTGATTGATATGAGTCTTATCAGCCTTTTTTAAACAGAACCTAGCGAGGGAGGAATGCGATGTAGAAGTCTTTAGGTGGGTATGTTCTGTGCGGGGTGATTGGTGAAGGTGATGAAGTACTAGAAATTCCACGGTCTTCGGTCCACTGCCTTAGGTACTGATAAGATTGACCGCCCACATGCACCAGTGCTGGAATTCTCATATCTTGCTGAATGTTTTATCTTGGCTATCTTCTAATTAAATGTGAACAGAAAAGCAGATTACATGGATATCAACGCCAGTAATGCAAGTCGTCATCGTTCGTCCGGAACGAATTATAAGACCGAAAGGAAAAGACAATGGACACAAAGCCAAAGATACGCAGGATTGCAACTAAATAAATCTGCTTATAGGCGGCTTTGCTGGTCCTGGCCAAGGGGCTTTGTGGAGAAGGAGTTGAAGTATGCATTGAGAGCATCAACAGTGCCGCTGCCCTCCACCAATTGCACCGTGCAGGCAACGTGGCTGTCGGGACGAGTGACTACAACACCTCCCTTTTCGGGGTCGAAGCCCAGCTTCTCATGGGCGGCAAACTTGGCGAGAGGCACGCGCACGTCTGGAATGTCGTCGGCGTAGATGTGGTGGTGGTAATCGCGGAGGATCTGAGGGATGGCCTCCACATCAACCTCGTTTTTCTGAGCAGCGTAGATCAGGCAGATAGAGAACAGCTTGGAGTGGGGCAGATGACGCTCAAAGAAAGAGATCTCATCAATACGGCGGTAAGAAGACAGGAATGACCGCTCCTTTTCAAGGTTGGCTCCAAAGTCTGTGATCGCTTTCTTGGTGTTTGCCTGTTTACCGGCAAAGATGAAGATGCGGAATGCTCCATTTGCAGGGATTTCCTGCTCGAGGTGCACAAAGTTGGCATCCGCTAAACGGGTCACAGTGGTGGGGGTGAAGGCGCGGCCAGGAGTCAGCTTAACGTCAGGGATGTTGAACAGAGGCGACTGAGCGGGATGGCTTGGACTCCAGTTGAAAACATTGGGCTTGTAAGCAACGCCGTATCCGGAGGTGAATTCGCAGGAAGACTTGAAAGTCTTGACGAATTCGTCCTCCTCAGCACCAGCGGCGGCCTGGGTGTGGCTCGCGGATCCGACCTCACCGGCTGTCGGGCGACGCTTGGAGAATAGGGCGGCATACTTGTTGTCAAAGTCCAGCAGCCTTTCAGCAATGTCCTTGCGCTCGCTTTCGTACGTGCTCAAAATGGAACGGTCGGCCAATCCGGATTCGACGGCGTGGAGCTTCCAGGCCATATTGAGTGCATCGTGGAACGCTGTGTTCATACCCTGACCAGCCTTGGGACTGTGCGTGTGACAGGCATCTCCTCCCATGAAGATGCGCTCGTCCAATGTATACCTCTCGGAGATACCCTGACCAATGGGGTAGACAGAGTACCACTCGACGCGGTCCCACTCCAAAGTGTATGGCTTGAGAATCTTCTTTGCCGTCTCCTGGACTTCCTCCGCAGTGGCGGTCTTTCTTGGGTTGAAGTCGGGATCGGAGGAAGAGGCGATCTGGACATAGAGACGGACCATGTTGTCCTCACGCGGGATAACCATGATGGAGCCAGCATCTGAGTGGATGGTGCACTTGGTCTATTATAAAACGAATTAGTAAATGAGGCCACTTTTCCTGGTTGAATGAAGAGTCCATTCTTACCTCAATATCAGGGAAGTTTGTTCTCACGACACCGTCCATGACGCCCCAGACATAAGAGATGGGATCCTTATGGTGGATCTTGATGCCGAGCTGCTCTCTGACAAAACTGCGAGCGCCCTCACCGCTGAAGAGGTACTTGGTACGAACAGTCTCAATGACGTTTGTATCGATGCACTTGAGCGACACCTGGACGGGATAGTTCTTGTCCGCGCCATCGTTCTTGAACCCGATGATTGTCCAGGGTCTCTCAATTCTCGTGCCAGCCTTCTCGATTTCGTCAATAAAGACTCTCTCGATCTTGCCCTGGTGGACAAGGGTAGTGAAAGGGTATCTTGTGTCAATGAACCGAGGGCAGCTAGGCCAGCTTCCGGTGCGGTGGATACCCTTGCCTTCGGGAAGAGGATCCCAGAAAGCGACATCGTACACCTTAGCTGGCTTGTAAGCCATAATCTGACGCTTCAGTCCCAGGTTCCGAAGTATCTCCGTTGAGCGAGGCTGAATACCATCGGCGCGGCCAGTTGCGGTAGGCACCGGGCGGTTGTCGATGTGCTTCACTTTGTAGCCCCAGCGGGACATGCAGAGAGACAGCAGAATACCAACAGGGCCGGCGCCCACGATGACGATGTCATATTTTTCTTGTCTGTGTGTCATCTTGGTCGATTGACTTGAATATTCTTAAACTGTTGAGTTTGCGGGAGGAGGCTGAAGGTCCGCCAATGACGGGAATCCAAGCAAGAAGTGTGTGTATGGCGAATACTCAATAACACAGCATCACCTGTATAAAAGTAACCTTGGATCTAAGTAGGCGAGATAGAAAAGACACAGAGAGGTAAAGTAAGCCATTTTCAACAGGGTAGTAGGCGCTCATATATAATTCGAGGCAGCTGAGGTAGCGGGTGAACAGTGTCAGGCTGGAAAGCAACGGAGGACCACAACGGCATTCAGATTCGGCTGGATGGTAGAGAGCAAGCGACGGATGTGGCTCAGATGTCATAAGCGACCCTAAGCTGCAACGCACAGGTTGATTTGGCCCAGCAATCGAACTAGAGGAACTCCCTGTAATTGGAGATTGCGGGACGTGCGGGCGTGGATGGGAGCTGGGTCTGCGGGGAGGCCGGAAGGCAGATGGTGAGTGGTTCGAAGGGGCGACTAATGGAGGAATGCCGTGGTCCATTCCGAGTCTCTGACCCTGGCTGCGGCTAGCAGGTCGGCAAGTGGAGAGTCTCACGTGATTCGCACCCCTCGGCAGCATCACCCGGGACTTCTGGGCGTTTACCATGTCTCTAATTGGCTCCATTGCAATCCCGACTTTATTGCCATTACTTTAGGTACGACATATGAGCTGCTGGAGCTTTGATGAATATCTACCTTTCTGAGGACCTTGAATCGATTGGTCTTTTCTATAGTCTGTTGGTCTAATGCTCAGGAGGATTTCCGGTGCAAAAGTCTACGTAGCCTTGAGTAACATTTCGTGTCATTCCGAGATGCCGCTCTATGGGAACCGGCAACCTTCACGGACGTCCTTGAAATACCGTCTCGATTACCATACATCAGATCGACCGAATATGGACCCATAGCTGATATTCACCCTCAATTTTGGCATCTCCATTGGTCATCCCTCAGTTTGTGAGGGAACAGTCATGAAGACCGCCTACCTCTCTTCGGTGTGTGGTATGGTGTGCTAACATACATTTAGCGGCCCTCTAGCCGTGATTTCTAGTAGTGTCCATTCCCCAGGCATTGGATTTCGGCTTCCCGGAGGATTCTGCGCTTTGGGGAGACATCCTACCGCATGGAATTCGGCTTACTGGATATTCGCGGCTAATCCACTGGCAGTTGCTAGATCTCTGCATCATCCTCCTTGCCAATTGTCGCATTCTGGGGTCTCCTGTGATGGGAGATGAGAATACTTACTCGCAATCATGTATCCAGTCTAAGTTGTATACTAAGAAATCAATCAAAGCTCACTTCGGACTCACTTTTGCTGAAAGAACAGAAAGAACCCCAGACATCATCCTGCGTTTCGGGGTGTTTACAGGATCATGAATCACAAGTACCTACTTTGCAACTTAAGGACTGCATCTACTGGTATTTGTTGGATATACAGGAAGTGTCATTTGGCAATTTGTGCTCGTTGGTGAGAACTGAGCGGTTCCTAAAGCTTCCTGAGTTCATTCCTACCTAAAGACAGAAGGGCAGAATGACTCTTTCTCCTATACGAAGTCTATATCATGAGGCGTAAATTTATTAGACCGGATAGCTATTGTCCGCAAATACTGAGACAAGTAGTCAGGAGTCATCTCTCGCCTCGTGGTGCCATCTTGGATCTCGAAATATTGCCCACTACGGTTTCCTATACATCCCTCAATAACTACCTAGTCACGGTCTGTTCTAGCAATAAGCGAGAATGAGACGAGAATCCACTAGTCCATGAGACCGGGTAGCTCTTTGAGCGTATGGTCTTTTCTGTGATTTGTTCCCGTTGATTGTTGAATTCTGGGCGATGATTGTCCTGCAACTATTGGGACAGTAGAATTGATCTATTGCCGAGAGAAATTGTTGGATATAAATAAAGATAAAGAGAAGAAGAAAAAGTTAGCATCAAACTATAACCTTTCTGCGAATAAGCATTCCCTAAGGCTATTTAGGTAATAGACATAATGCTATTGTTGCGAATCCACTCCCATTCACCTCAGGGTTTCCTGAATAGGGCGAGAGCGATTAGCAGACAAACCCATTTTAGTCTGAACAGATTGACATGAATAGTGCTATTGCACTGACAATAGCATTGTATCCAGCTATATGAAATAATGACCATATCAATAGACAATAAGATGCCAACTACCACGAGGCTATATCAGTCCCCTACGTCTTCTTCTCCTCGATGCATCTTCTTTCGAAATTATATCGAGTCTTCGCATCTGCCTTCTCTTGTAATCCCTCTGCACGTACATCATCTTGCCTCTGCTACCGAGTAGTACTACGTCGTCAATTCGATCCCATCGTTCATACCGCTTCATCACCATGAGTGACGAAACCTACGAAGTTCCCATCATGCTGAGCCCTGAGTATGGTCCTCGTGTCCATTGGAAAACGCAAATGTGCTAATCGTGCGAAGTATCCATCTCTCGTATGAGGATATTGCCAAGCTCAATCCCTTTTATGAAAAGTACAGGGAATTCTGGAACACCTCTCCTGATACCACGGTCACCACCCTCTCTTCTCTGGATACTTCGTCCAGATCCCCTTCTTTCCAATCAGTTCACGCTAGCACCGTTGCACCACCGTCTCCTCTTGATATCTCATCTTCTCCTTCACTGCACTGCGCCGAGCCTTCTGCTGGTCTCCACCTTTCCGCAATGCTCGATGTCCCTCTTCATAAAGGGACTCAGCGCAAGCCATCTGTTAGGATCTACGACGAGGATATCCCCGCAAGTCAGCAGGCCACTTTTGTGCATGAAGGGTACAGCAACAACTCTCTGTCTCCTGTGAACGAAGCAATGGAGATATGTGATTCCCATTCGATTGATCGTCATCACTTCGGCTACACGACTCAACAAGTGAGATCATCGCACAAGAAGCTTTTCGGAACAAATGGCTGGCTCGGCCGCGCCGACGACTTCAACACTGCGCCGCTCAAGAGACAAAACTCGAAGATCTTCCGAGATTTCGGAAAGAAGATCAAGCACCATGTGGGAGAGATTGTAAGTGCTCACAGTAAATTTTTGATATTATCATCTACAGTCTCGCTAACACAATCTATAGGCCGAGGATATGGCAAAGGCTTACCCAAAGGCATTCGCTGGTGCACCACGCCGGCCAAGAATCGTACCTGAGTCAGCAGTTCCCATCTCTCTGGACCCTCCTACACAGGCCAGATTGTACTCGGAGATGGAGGTTATGATCTGCGTGACCGCAAACACGTTCCTCGTTCGACAATACGAAGCCGGCCGTATCTCAGATGAATCAATCAAAAGAGTTACCAACTTCTGGGGCTCCAAGAACAGACCTCAGGTCGTCGAGTTTCGGTTCGATCAGGCCACTCAGCGTCGACTAATCTTGTCTAACATCCGAACACTGCGCTTCGACGGAGAGAGCTCGACCAACCCCATCCTTCTTCACTCCAATCTTCACAACTGGAAAGCAGTGGTGAAGGAGATGAGTGTCCGCACCTTCTGCGCTCCGGACAGTGCCATTCGGAAACACATGCACGACATCCACAAGCTCCTCGACATGCTCGGTGCGCACGATGCTACCTTACTTGCTTTCGAAGAGCTTCAAATGAGCACATTAGCCTTGATGAGGCAACGTCGACAGATGAACTATCATCTTGAGCGAAGCAACAGCACCTTCTCCGGCTCCAGCAGCGGACCCACAGAAAGCAGTCGGCTCATGCACTAACTGAAATTGCGTTGAACAAGTGGAGTTATGGGCAGATCAACAGTTCTTCTTCGTGACTTCGAGGCCTTCGCAGATTTATTTGTGCTTTCCTCTTCTTTTCCAACACTCATGTTGTCATGTACGTTACTAGGCTCTGTTTAGCGTGGCCTTGCTTTTCTTCGATACCCTCTTATAGCGAAGCACTGAGAAAGTTGATCTAATCTGACACAAAACTTTTATCTGAGCTCTCCCTCAATTCATATTCAAAGCGATGAGTTCTCTTCGTCTTGTTCTCCAAGAAACTGAATAGTTGAACGTGCGGTCTCCTTGTTGTGCCAATGCCCAGGAAATGCCCAAGCACGTGGCCGACGTCATAGGCTCCCGCGTAGGATCACAAGCAAATGACCTCGCGCAGATTCATCTACTGCTTTCCAACTTTCGCAGCAGGCGGTTCTATCGTTGCTGTGTCTGTCCGAGAATACGTTGTAATGAGATCTGTCACCTATCATGACAACTTCCCGGTTGCTCAACATTAAGCTCCCTTGAAGCTTTCCTTGGTCCCAGTCCCCTTGTTGACACGACGCCAGCCAATGGGAAATTGACACTGTCGGCTTTGATGCTATGGCATTGGAATATCAACCGGCATTCTCCAACTCTAGAGCACGCAGGTTCTTTCTTTGATGATTGCTTAGGTCCTCTCTGCTCGCTTCCACCTTCTCTTCACGAAAATAGCTGTCCAAAACATCTCACATGATGACTGGTCCTCTTCACACTTACGGACCGACTTGTCTACTGGCCGACGATGATCCCGACCCTTCCACATGGTTTTCTCTATCTGAACCGCCCAAAGTTCGAGCGCAGTTTTTCTACACCTCGTCTCTACCGATCGATGATCCCTTAAGCGCACTGCCTCCACCGTCCAGCGGTCAAAATGCGAAGAATGAACGGGCACCACCGCAGCCATTCTCTGTCAAGGATAACATAGCGCTCGAGGAAGCGTGGCGGCATCTTCGACAAACAATGAAGGAAAGGGCGGCCGGGTCAAAGAAGTCTTCAAGTATCCCGAGAAATGCAGGTATAGCTGTACCTGGGAAGGAATCGGCCAGTGGCACGGAGCGGAGTAGGCATACAGGCAGCCGTGGAGATGGAAGCCTCACTGGAATTGATGAGAGTCCGCCTAATGACCATTCTTCGTCTACCAATGACCAACCATTACACAGTAGCAGAGGAGAATCCAATGACGGAGTCGGTGGTGCGGGTGACCGTGTCTCATGGGGCAGATCGCAAGTTGGCTCTGCACAGGACGATGGGTCGGACAATCACAACCAGAGGAAAAGGGAGCTCTCCTTAAGCGGTCAACCACATGCTGCAAAACGCGTTGCAGGTACATCCTCAGCGAGCGAAAATCCATCAATGGGGGGATTCGCGAGTGGAAGTCTACCGGGTAAATCATCTCATGATGCGAGCATTAGCGGCTCGCCGTTTGCTAGAGCTCCTATTGCTCAGTTACAAAGCCCGCTAGGTCGCTCGGTTGAATCTGTCTCCTCAAAGGGTGGAAGCTCGAATATCCAGGCTGAACCCTATCACGCTGAGTCGCATCATACTGCGACCAAGCCCTCAGACCTGAGAAACAGTGTTGATCAAGACAACTCGTCAGAAGGACCTATAATGGAAGCTGGGGCAGTTGATCAGGACGACACTTCTCAGTTGAAGGTTCCCGTCGGTGTTTCCCGACTTCACCTGGTGGAGTTACCGAATCTAAAGGTGGCATTTCCCTCAATTAGCTGAATTCAGGATCTGACGGCGCTGATTCTCCTATAGATGAAACCCATATACTGGAGTCCTCTTCATGATGAATCGAATGTTCTGCGTGCTACTTGGTTTTACAAGAACACAATGCTTCCAGTAGAGACAGAGCTCGCCAACAAGCTCGAGGATGGATACATTTATCTGAAACCCTGGACAGACACATGGCAGGATGAACTCAACAGCTGTGTTGAGAACGGAGCCGACGCGGAAATGAAAATCGTTCACAAACTGTGGCCGAAACCCGATACGAAATCCAACAGCACACCCACTTCACGCCCTGGATCTAGTGCTCAGGTAAGAAGTGCGGAATCGCCAACGTTTGAAGAAAATCGAGCTGCTGGTGGGACGACTGCACATACTGAAGCCGCCAAGCCCTTTTTGAATTCCAGTGTCATATATGTCGATGGTAGGAATGCTCAAATTCTCAGACCCAGCTTGCTTCCTTCAGTTTCAAGAGGGAGGCGACCTCTCAGTTCGATTCGCAAAGGTCGACACATTGGAATACCCGTGGTTCGTGGCTTCAGCCGTCGCTCATGGGAACAGCTACATCCATCTAAACCCAGTCCTGTAGATGTAAGAAATTACCTCCGAATCCAGTCGCGAGCAATGTCCAGGACGGATGGTAGACAAGTCTGCTATGCCTGTGCAATGGAAGGATCGCGACCTACTCCGACGGACTTGGTGTTGGTCATCCATGGCATAGGTCAGAAGCTATCGGAGCGTATGGAGAGCTTCCATTTTACGCATGCAATCAATGCCTTCCGCAGGAATATCAACATGGAGCTGAACAACGAGCCGGTCTGGCATCATGTGCGCCGGGACCATGGCGGGATCATGGCCCTACCCGTCAATTGGCGATCGACTCTATCCCTGGCGGATGGAAGCCTCGAGTCTGAGATTTCTGATCCAACTGCAAATCACTACTCGCTGAACGACATCACGCCAGAGACAATTCCGGCCGTCAGGTCATTGATCAGTGATGTCATGCTCGACATTCCCTACTACTTGTCACATCACAAGCCGAAGATGATTCAAGCAGTTGTCAAAGAAGCGAATAGAATATTTCGACTGTGGTGCAAGAACAATCCCGGGTTCCAGAAACACGGTCGTGTGCACCTGATTGCACACTCTTTAGGAAGCGCTATGGCTATAGATATTCTCAGTCATCAGCCGACCAAGCTACCAGACATTGATTTCGCGACGACGAGCGTCCGCAGTGATATTTTCGAGTTTGACACGAAGAATCTTTTCCTTTGTGGTAGTCCTGTCGGCTTTTTCTTACTCTTGAATAAAGGTACGTTGGATCTATAGATTACACAGGTTGTTCTACCGAACACCTGCTAACAAACTCTACAGCGAACCTCTTGCCACGGCGAGGTAGAGATAAGCCCGGCTACGAAGGCGAAGATCGACTTCGTGGTGTGGCGGGCGAGGCAGACACCTATGGTTGTTTGGCCGTTGACAATCTCTACAACATCATGCATACTACAGACCGTAAGTCCCTCCTTATTTGCCATTGCAATCGAATATAATGGTTGACTCTATCAGCAATCGCATATCGTCTCAATGCCGCAGTGGACGTTGACCTTGCCAATTCTCTAAAGGTCGCTTCTATCCCGGGCACTTCATCCTCCTTCTGGGAATCCTTCGGCAGTGTCTTTCGCTGGAGCACGTCCACTGCTCCCGCGCCTATTCGTCCTGCCACCCTTACCAAGCTCCCTTCCAATGTGGAAATGGAGACGCATGATTTCACACGCGAGGAGATTGCAGAAAAACGCATGTTACTCCTTAACGATAACGGCCAAATAGACTATTTTATTTCCGGTGGTGGTGGACCACTGAACATTCAATATCTGAACATGCTGAGTGCGCATAGCAGTTACTGGATCCTATCAGATTTTGTTCGCTTTGTCGTCATAGAGGTAGCCCGCGAGCAGGGGAGGGAATCGACATTGCCTGCATTTAGGGCTGAGAAGAAGAAGGGATGGAAGATACATAAAGGTTGATAGATTAGAGATAACAATTGCGTGACTGGCATTGGCGTTGGGGGTTTCCTCTCCGGAGATACCTACGTATTGACGAATTACAGCGAAGTATCCTCTTCTGGAGGTGCTGAGGAAATGTTATCTTAATTGTTTTCATTCCGAGTATCGTTGTAACTTAGCCACGAGACTACCATACACGTTCATAGCATACTCGTCGTCCCAGTCTACGCCTCCGGCACCACATTTCCAAGCAGCAAAGCCTCCACTAGAGTACCCTTGTCCACCTTTCCACTTCCGGGCTGAAGCACCAACAGCGCATTCGCGCTCGCAAGACTCCCTACTCTTGAGCTCCGCTGGCCAACACCCTCAAGGCCGGTACTCGTGGCATACAGCCGGCCATCAGAGCGCGAGGCAGTGACAATGGCACGGTGGTACTCTGTGCGCTTAGGATCAAGCGGAAACGGATGCGCCAGCGTGACGGACACAAGAGGCAGCCCCAGAGCAGGAGTTACTCCCGGCGCAGTCTGCCTCTGCCCCATTCCCATCAACTTGTGCAGCGAGGGAAGCACGAACAGATTCAGCGTCACCAGCGCTGAAGCGGGGTTCCCCGGCAGCGAGAAGATGAGTTTCGACTCGCGCTCCTGCTGCGCGGAGCCAGTCGGCAACGACGAGGGCTTGAACGGGATGGTGGCGAACGTCGTCGGCTTCCCCGGTTTCATTGAGACACGGCCGAAGTGGATGGTGCCGCCAAGCGAGCGCTCGATGGTCGGCTTGAGCAGGTCCAGCTCGCCCATTGAGACGCCGCCTGTGGTGACGATCACGTCGACGCTGGTGCTTGCGCGCCCTACGCCGCGGAGGGCGTCGCGGAGGGCGTTTTCCAGTTCTGTGGGTGGTGTGTCGCGCGCGATTCCCAGGTCCACTGTGGGGAATCCCCATGAGGACAGGCAGGAGAGGAGCGAGGGGCGGTTGGAGTCGCGGATCTGGCCGCCGATGAGCTTGGTTGGGTCGTTGTGTTCGACTAGCTCGTCGCCGGTGCTGAGTACGCCCACGCAGGGCTTCTTGTATACCTTGACGGTCTTGGTTCCTGTTGCTGCGAGGAGGCCGATCTCGCCCCCGACAGAAGTGATGAGGTCGCCCTTGGAGAGAATTTTGGAGCCTAGGGCCACGTCACTGCCTGGTTCACGCACGTTCTCGAGAGGTTTGATGTCGCCTGTGAGGATTTCGATGGTGGCCTCTTCTTGACCGTCTGGTGTGGAGGACACGAGGACGGTGTCTTCTACCATCACGACTGCGTTCGCGTTGGGTGGGACGGGCGCGCCGGTGGTTATTCTCGCGACTGTCCCAGGTTCAAGAGGCGACAGCGTCCCTCCTGGGTTCGCGTGGGCGATGGAGGCCACCGGGAAGATCCCTTTGGTACTACGCTCGGCCGTTGGCGAGTCCGGTGCAATGACGGCATATCCATCAACAATACTGGCGCGGTAGGCTGGTACTGCCTCTCCGGCGTAGACATCTTCAGCGACGACAGAGCCAACAAGAGAAGGTGTCACGGGAACCTCGATGACGACCGGCTCTGGCGTGTGTTGGCTGATCAGTTTGAGAGCGTCGTCGACTGAGAGCATGGGGTAAGGAGACGAGCGATAACGGCGGTTCGGCCCTGCATTCGGGTCGTTAGACTGAGGCCATTCTGAAGGTGACGTATGCGCCCTTGGGACTACGTGTCCGTGACCATGAGAATGCCCATGATTGTGGTGATGGTGATGATGGTGGTGATGATCATGCGATTGTACTTTGCTCCCTGAGCTTTGGCTTTGAGAAGCGATACCAGCTTCGGCTTCTAGCTTCTTAACCCCACCTGCATGGAGAGCTCTGGAGTTTGCTCCAGCCGCTTGAGTACAGGCATGCGGTAGGAGCTTGATGATAGCCTCAAGATTCTCCTTGGCTCCTTTCGGTGAACCTGGTAAGATAATCAAGAGCGACTTGTCTCTGACACCTGCAACAGGCCGAGACATCATTGCAACTGAAGAAATGGTCAGCTATTGCACTGAGTAAAATGATGTTTCCAGCCTTACACGGTGTCACCTTAAGAGAGGCGGCAAGCATGCCGTGTCTGAGCCATGCAGTTAGTATCCTTAGTCCTTAATAAGTCACTTTGACAGCCGACTTACACAAGGCCAGGCGCATGGCGATGAATGAGAGGCGATACAGCCTATACAAATCATCAGCTTCTCGCTTGGGTCCCTCAAGGGCAGCATAACAGACCTCGGGAGTATTATCCTTGACAGCAAAACCCGTACCACCGCTAATCAAAACCAGATTAAACCAATCTGGACCGTCTGTCCAGTTGCAGATTGTCCGTTGGATATCTAGCACGTTATCTGGCACGATCTTGATGACAGGAGGGTCCCAGCTGTTGGACCCCTCGGCTGCGAAGGAAGTGGTCAGAGTATCGCCGACCTTGTCAGTGGATGGGTCCTGAGAAGCAGTATCCGAGACAACCAGGATTGCAGCCCTGAGTTTGCCGTCGGCCATCTTTGGTGTGAACACTGCAAGCGTGACTAATTCGTTGCTTCTTGGAGGTGCGGGGATACGTTACGCTCTTAAGTAGCTCGATAAGCGGAATCGGAGATATATCACAAAGCTTCAGATAGCGGGGAGCGCTTTCACGGTCAACTACTGTGATAATAGAACCACACTCCGCGGAAGTACAAACAAATGAATGATAAGTAATCCTCCATTAATT
The DNA here is from genome assembly GCF_000149645.3 of Aspergillus fischeri NRRL 181. Classification (NCBI taxonomy): domain Eukaryota; kingdom Fungi; phylum Ascomycota; class Eurotiomycetes; order Eurotiales; family Aspergillaceae; genus Aspergillus; species Aspergillus fischeri. Next base: position 5,492,151 of record NW_001509762.1, read on the forward strand.
GCGCCCTATTTACAAAGTGCCAGAAAGGAATGAATACTGCCTCGGATATCTGAATTGGCCATTAATCCTGGACAACTCTTACTGTACATCATAGCGGACATCATCACCACAGCGAACAGCTAAATCATCAATGCAGCTCTCTGCATACCGGAGAAGCTCTACAGTCAACCCAAATCCAGACGCCTTAATGCTTTATATAACAGACAGATAAAGGACGAAACAAGAAATTTAAGAAGAAAGGGGAAATTGGTACGAGTGGATCCAGTCCGAATGAATCCAGATTCGCTTCACGAAAAGTCTTCTGTCGCAGAAGACTGTTGTTGGAAGCCCAAATTAAGCGCCGAAGTCTGTCGCTTTTCCACCAACCAGAAGGCCGATAATAAGACCGAAGAGACCGAGGACAGAGCTGAAAATCTCGATGACGAGGATCTTGACGAATCTGTTCATAAAGACATTATATGATTAGCCAGGCGTACGAAGGTAAGATGCGAGGGGAATGGGAACGAACAAGCTCGGGTCAGCGGCATCGGCCAGAGCTGCACCACTTCCGTTGATGCCAACAGAGATACCACAGATCAGATTGCATGCCCCCACTGTGATACCTCCCCAGAAGAGCGCATAACCCGTGTAATAATTGCTGCCGGAAAAGATCTCGTCGCCCTCGACAAGATTGAGTTTCGAAGAAAACACGATAGCCATAATAACTCCGTAGATAGCGACGACTTCACAGAAAATGATAGAGATCAGATTCTTTGTCCGAATCCGTGGTGCTTTTACACCTCCGCCGACAATGGATGAGCCTGTTAAGAAGATACCCCTGATGACGTAGGTCAGTAACTGACAGGATCGATTCTATCGAAACCAAAGTTGCAGAGCGGCTCATACCATGCTGCTCCAACAACAGACAGCCCTATGCACAAAGCAATACCAATATTTGCCCAGGCGTATGGTGAAACGGACTCGAGGAAGTGGCCAACCTAAGAGATGTCAACGAGATCAGGTCATGCGGAGGGAAATGAAGGTATCAATTTATACATTGAATTGTTCACCGTCGCCATGAAACAGCATGTCTGGATAAGCGTGTTAGTACATCCAGACATTGCGCGAGACTCATGGTGTACTTACACCCTCCTATCACGAGGAGTGACACGGTTGCAGCCCCAGCTCCATAATAGAGGACCATGGTGATCTTCAACCCTTTCGCACAGCCCCTAATCTCGAAATAAGAATATCAAGCTGCAGGGGTCTCAAATAGAGCTGCAGATAATTGGTAAGCGATAACGTTGGAGCTCTGTTTGGCGCTGTTCGTCTTGCTGGAACACCAACAGGCACGTTTAGTCGGCTGTGATGCTGGTTCGGCCCGAGTTTAATCCGCCGGTCGGCGGAGCTCGTGGTTCACCGTACTCCAGCCCGTCAAAGCAGAGACTAAAGCCGGACTGTCTTAGGTAGGCTCTTAGCCAGATACTTTGGACCAGCTATTCACGTACCCCAGACTGACCCATGGATCGAGCTCCTCTCCAGGCGACCATCTGAAAGACTCGCACGGCTGATCTAGTCGCGACCACATCGGTGTTAAAACGGAAAAGCTTTTCGATTTTATACTCTCATATCCCTAGCCTAGCGTCCTTCTCGATCTCTTCCATCTCCGCTGAAGTATAAGACTGATACCGCGGCTGCCTCTGCTACCCCTTATTCTCTTGTCACCGCTCCTCACTCACACAACTCACCATGGCTTCCTCCGGGGTTGGGTCGTATTCGAACCCTTTGAAGAAATTCAAGTGTGTTTTTCAGCGCGGACGCGTATTGTCTTCTGATCCCAATCGCTAACAGATCGATAGGCTGGTATTTTTAGGAGAGCAGAGCGGTACGCACAATCCTCCGGGGCGATCACACGGGGTTAAGACACGATAAGGGTGGCATCTGACATTAATTTTGCAGTGGGGAAGACGTCTCTGATTACCAGATTTATGTATGATTCGTTCGACAACACATACCAGGCGACAATCGGAATCGACTTTCTGTCCAAGGTAGATTTCACCTCGTTCACTGACATGTTGCGTCGGCGTCACGAATACTTTTACGGTTGCCCATCACCGAATATGCGGGTTAGCTAACCTGTCCTCGCGCATTAGACGATGTATCTGGAGGATAGAACAGTCCGACTCCAGCTCTGGGATACGGCCGGTCAAGAGCGATTCCGATCCCTGATTCCTTCCTACATTCGAGACTCGAGCGTCGCAGTTGTCGTCTATGATATCTCAAACGCCAAGTCGTTCCAAAATACCCGGAAGTGGATTGATGATGTTCGTGGTGAGCGGGGCAACGATGTGATCATCGTGCTAGTAGGCAACAAGACCGATTTGAATGATAAGCGGGAAGTTACCACAGCTCAAGGCGAGGAGGAGGCAAAGAAGAATGGTCTGATGTTCATTGAGACCAGCGCCAAGGTCGGCCACAATGTGAAGCAACTTTTCAGGAGGATAGCCCAAGCCCTTCCCGGAATGGAGGGTGAAGCAAACAGAGAGTCGCAAAGTGGGTTTATTTTCCGCAACTGTTGGCTTGCTGCCTCTGAGACTGACTGCTCTTCGTACAGTGATCGACGTCAATATCAACCCCAGAGAGACGACAAGCAACGATGGATGCGCGTGCTAGTTCTATATCAACCTTTTGATTACCTGTCTATAATTGCTACTCGCTCCTTTGATGATTTGATCTCAATGACGATAATTGAGATTGTCCATAATGTTTTACCATTCTTAACATGTACATTGCCTTCTCCATTCCATGTTTCAGGTTGAACAGCGTTTTTAGATTGAAGTCTTTTCAATTTTGCGTCTCTTCAGTGCGTTGGTCTCAAAGTGGTCGTCGCCGAGGTGCTACAAGGCAGAGATGGGTGTTCTACTTGCGCGTCATATGAGCGTCTCATTGCCCCATGGACTCATCGTCAAGAATTTCTGTTGCGTCGATATTATTGGGAGATTATCCACTGTTTTTCTGTGTATCGATGTCGTGCATTGACCTCGTCCATTGACAAAAGGAGGCTGATATTTCCAAGCCTCATACAGTCAAGTACAATTGAATCCAGTCTCTGGCTATTTAGTCCGGCAGGCAGAAACATTCGCTCTCAGTGCACTGCAGCCGTCCTATTCAATACCACAAAATAGCTCTAAATGTGACTTGGTGTTTACTATTTTGTGGCAGATGCCAAGCCATAGAGGTTGCCTGATGTTTCTTACTGGACTACAAAGTACCGCTGAAAATGACCATAGATGCATCCGGAGTTGACGTTGAAATAATGTAACAGACTAGTTGCAAGAAAATGGAAGATTCAATTCTATCTACCCATCGTAATGTCGGAAAAGACTTAGGATAATGAGAATAAAATAATGATGCCAATTGTCATCATTGCCATTCTCAGGGCTCGCTATTATTCGCATTATGCTTTTCTGAGTAGTCTTAGACTCTGGTAAACGAATACGAAAAGGTAGCGATCAGCGGGCGGATCGCCCGGAAAACCAAGCCCGCCCCTGTGCAACAGCTGCTTAGGTTGGGCATTCCAACAACCCAGCACCAGCCTCGTTTGCCATCTTTCATTCTCTTCAACCGATCCCGACTTGTCGTTCTACCATCATCTTCTTCTGTCATTCCATTCCTTTTCCTTTTTCTGCCGTCCTTGAGCCACGATCGGTTTCCCTCACCGACCTCATCGGCGGCATCCATCATGGGGTTTTCAGCCCGTTTCCTCCGCGTACCGCGGCCAGAGGTACGTCAATTTTTATCGCATGACCTCAAAATGAAGAGACTGCAAAACTCTTCCATTCGTCTTTCGACAGGTCTGTCAAGTGTGTGAATACTAATTAACGATGACTCCAATAGACGTTTCTTTATGTGATGAGCCTGGAGACAGGCGCTTCTTTAATCACACTTTCCCTGCTGCTGAACAAGATCAGCGGTCTCTATGGCCTGCTCGCCTTATTGACCGGCTACCATCTGTCGCCAGTCCAGCTCTCTATGTACCTCTATTCGCTTATTGCGCTCGGTCTTACAGCATATCTCTTCCCGCATATTCGGAAGCAGTCGCCCCTGCAGTGCCTCGCCCTCGCTTGGCTCTACCTCTTCGACACAGTCATCAATGCCGCATACACAGCTGCGTTCGGGGTGACATGGTTTCTCGTTATCTCACAGCACTACGATAACGGGACCGCAAAGGGGCCGGGCAGCGACACAATCTCCCAGACCGCCGGCTTCACCAACCCCAAATACGGCTCCTCGTCCACCAATGGAAACTCCGCACGAAGCCCGGACGGCCTCACCAACGCCGTCACCCAGCCCGAGAGTTTCCAAAGCATTGTGTTCATCTGCTTGCTGTGGATTATCCGCATTTACTTCGTGTTCGTTATGCTCGCCTTCGCCCGCCAGAAATTACGTCTCTACGTCGCGATCCCCCGCCACACACAGCTTCCCACGCACAGCCGCAATACCTCCGTTGCTAGCGTTGCTAGTGTTGCTGATATCGACCGGGAGCCGTTCTCGCCTTATAGTCCTGATGGTCAAGGCTGGCAGGGCAAGCTTGGCCGCCTTATGATTGGCCTTGGTCGCAGTTACTGGCTGGGCGAAGACGAGGACGGTGCCTGGTTGGACAGCATGGGTCGCAAGTTTCGTGCTCGTGGCCAGGAGCTTCCTGGTCCTTTGGAACGAGAAAGAAGGCGCCGGTCGGGCACCGGGCCTCCACAGCCCTCGCAAGCCACAGTTCAGGCCGCTGCACTGCAGCAACCGATCCCGGAGAATCTAAAGATGCATGACTGGACTGACGGCCGGTGATTTGCTTCGGTTACCAGCATATATCGCTGCCTAGCAGCCGGCATACTTTGTTCACATAACGACACGTGATGTCATCTGGTCCTGCCACCCCGGCTCCTACTTAATTGCTAGGGATCGTGGCCGGCCATCGTTGCGATCTTGTCGTTGTATAGAATCAAATCGACAAGGCTCGCCACTGTTGATAATCCCCCTTTTACCATCGGCTCAAAGTCGTTGTGATCTTATTTGTTCCTGTTACTTATTTCATATGCCGAAATGATCTACATAACATGGTTGGGTGGGGACTTGGGCTCTGGGTGACTGCTTCATGATTCATGTCTTTCGCCCTTCGCTTTTGATGAATGTCTTCAATGGAAGAGGCGTTCGGGTCAGGTTTTCTCGGATATGGCATGCGGATGTAATTGGTGCTGACACGTGGAATCAGATAGTAGAGGGTATCATGGATCTACTCTGGTGGACGCCTGTTCTCTCGGCTGTGGATGGCTCGGGAGTATAGGCCCTGTATATTTCATAACGATATGGGTTTAGCATTTAATATGGCGTCTTGAGAAATTCAACATCATCAATTGAGATAGTTTTCGTCTTCAAACTTATTGCATATAACCTCGCAGCAGCTGACAAGCAGCCGATCTGTTTAAAATGATGGCGTTAATGAGAGTTTGGTCATCCAGTCACTCACTACCTTAGTAGTTGAATACTGATTTATTGAAACGACACCAAGCTCTCGCCCGAGAGATTGGCCTGAGGCACTTTGGTAGCGGCGAAGAGTGCAAGAGTGCTGGATAAGCAAGGTCCGGCAGTTAACCATCCATGAGAATCTCAGCGTTTCAGTCTGTTACTCAAGAGAATTCCACTATTAGACATTCATTTTACTCTAGTCTAAGGTAGATATATGACAACGACGGAGAGCAGCTCTGCTTCAAAAATAACAGAATCCCGATACTGTTGACTGTCCTTCTCGTCAGATCATCAGCTCGGTGACCGATTCAAACACCGACGCCAAGACCTCAAAAGGTGAGGAAGAAAACTGACGTGCTCGAGCTAACAGTCACGGGACCCCTGCACTTCAACCAAAACGGCAAGTTTGTTCCTACACTGGATAAGTGTTTGCATCGATGTCGTGATCGTAGTCCAATCAGAAGGCTGATGATCCAACCCCCGATGGCGGAGAGGATAGTGTACTCAGTGCCTTTTTTCCCGTTGTCTGCTTTTTTTGGGAGATAATTGTGAAGAAGTTAGGAGGGCTTTTACTTAAATCTCATTTGAGTGCCTTTCTCTTCCTCTGCATACTCTGTTTGTTCTTCTGTCAAGGTTGCATTGAGTGGGAGTCGCCGTATGCGGTGATATCTACATTTCTGCACTTATAGTTCATCCCACTTTCTGCGCAGTGAAGAGCGCAGTGCACATCTACCAGATATGGCATCCATTTCATCTGCTGCGGAAGCAGGTTAGTCTTCTTTCCCAGTGCATGCTATTGTCATGTTCCAATGGAACATTCTCCCTGCGATCAATCGCTAATTTTTTAAACAGCTGCACGAGTTGCCTACCTTGTCAGCGACACCATCCTCTCCGTTCAGCCCTCTCTGCAGACAGATTCTCTGTTTTCAAAGCCCCTCAAGGCTCTGAAGGCGAGCAATGCTCGTAGCATCCTCCCTAGATCTGCACCTGAGGTGAGTGAACTTGCGACATGCCCCGTCACGGAGATTTCGCAGAATTTGGATTGACACTGTGGACAGGTGGTAGCTGTACGCTCTAACGAAGACCCTCTACTCTCTGCCTTCCATCCACTGCAGGCAGGCGACGCAGTTTCCGTCGTCACCGGCTCCTCTGTCCTGCTCTCATCCGTTCCTCGCCTCTACCGCTTAGCGAACTCCCCAATCGTCATTCACGTCGCCCTGGAGCCCTCCCCATTCCCAGATTACTCCGTCATCAGCTCGATACGCCAGTGTGGCTTTACCTTCTTGCATTCCGAGACAATCCAGGAGGCACAGGATATTGCCATCACCGCTCATGCTCTAGCCCACAGATCCGGAAAGGGTGTCATTCATTTCTTTGATCCCGCCAACTCCGCAAACGAGGATGCCATTGAAGCAGAAAATGTGGACGTTATTAGATCTCTGCTCAACCTGGGCAGAAGCACTGCGTCTCAGTCTGGAGCACAGACACTATATGCCGACTCCGGTCGCGTAGCCACCGTGTCTGAGGAAGTTGCGGAGAGCTCCGCTGCCCAAGGTGGCATTGCTCCCACTCTCGCGCCGCCAGCCCAGACTCCTTCAAGCGTCAGTGTTGATAACTCATCCGTCGGATCGTCACGGAGAGATAGCAGCACGGACAGCCATGCCACCAGCTCTGCCGCCACAACCGTTGATGCTGCCGCTTCGGTCCGTCCAGTCAGCGCTGCCGACATCTTCGAGTGGACCGGCCAGATCTGGAGGATTCTGTCCCAGAGCACCGGACGCACCTACCGCGCGATTGAATACACTGGTCCTTCGGATGCCAAGTCGGCCATTTTCATCTTTGGCTCCACCGGAGTATTCGTTGATGTTCTTGCCAAGGCGGAAGCCAACAGTGAGCTTGAGAAGATCGGACTCGTCACTGCTCGTCTATACCGTCCCTGGATCGGAGGCCAGATTGTGAATTCCATTCCCAGCTCTGTAGAGAAGATTGCCGTTCTCGAGCAGGTTCGCAAGACTACCAAGTGGGGTCCGTCATTCATGGATCTCTTGTCCAGCTTGACCCCGTCTGCTGGCAGACCAACCCCTCAAATTGTTGGGTACAGACTTGGATATGTCGAGCCGTCTACTGCAGTTCAGGCACTGCGCGGTATCGTTCAAAACTTGAACTCTTCCTCCCCTATTCAGAACCTCGAGATCGGCAGCGCCAAGGCCCCCGCCACTGAGCCTTCCCTGGAACAGCCTCACGTTGAGAACGCCTACCTGAAGATCCTGAACCAACTATTTGCTGAGCGTCTTTACATTGCCAATCAGTTGGACTCTCAGAATGCCGGCGTTTCTTCCACTATCGCGGCGAGCCCCGAATATGGATTCGGTTCGCTGATCGCCAGGAAGGAGCGCCGTCAGCGCTTCGTCCGGGACGTCGAAGAAGCTTCAAAGTCTACTGACTTCACCTCAGATTCCTCCAAATCATCGTTGTCCAATTGGGCGCTGAATGTCAAGGACGCTTCAAAGGCGAACAAGCTGGCTTCGGAAGTAATCGAGACTCTCTCCAAGGACGAGTCTCAGCTAGCTAAGAAGCTCCTTGAGTCGAGGAAGCTCTTCTTTGAAGAGTCCCAATGGCTTATCGGTTCCGACGCGTGGGCTTATGATCTCGGCAACTCTGGTGTACACCATGTTCTCGCCTCCGGAGAGAATGTCAACATGCTTATTATTGACTCCCAGCCTTACTCGGAGCGTGCTGCTGCCGACCCGACTCGCAGGAAGAAGGATATCGGATTGTACGCCATGAACTTTGGCAATGCTTACGTCGCCTCTGTTGCCGTTTATGGCTCCTACACCCAGGTTCTCCAGGCAATGGCCGAGGCCGAGCAATTCAAGGGTCCTTCCGTCGTTGTCGCCTATCTGCCCTACAACCAGGAAAATGACTCCGCTCTCACTGTTCTTCAAGAAACGAAAAAGGCCATCGACCTTGGATACTGGCCTTTGTACCGCTGGAACCCCGAGAATGAAGCGAAAGGCGAACCCAAGTTCGCTCTTGACTCCGATCGTCTCAGACGGGAGCTCGAGGAGTTCCTTCGCAGAGACAACCAGCTCACTCAGCTCATGAACCGGAAGCCCAAGTTCTCTGCTGTTCTCTCCGAATCATACGGCACTGAAGTCCGCGCCCTGCAGAAGCGTAAGGCCAAGGATTCGTATGAGCAGCTGCTTGAGGGTCTTTTCGGAGCACCTTTGACAATCCTCTTTGCTTCTGATGGCGGTAACGCTCAAACCCTCGCCAAGCGCCTCGGAAACCGGGGTCGCGCTAGAGGATTGAAGACCATGGTCATGGCCATGGATGACTACCCGGCTGAGGATCTTGCGACAGAGGAGAACGTGGTCTTCATTACCAGTACTGCTGGCCAGGGTGAATTCCCTCAGAACGGTCGCAGTCTCTGGGAAGTCATAAAGAACTCTGGTGATTTGGATCTCTCCACTATCAACTACTCTGTCTTTGGTCTTGGTGACAGCCACTACTGGCCTCGCAAGGAGGATAAGATCTACTACAACAAGCCTGCCAAGGATCTCGACGCTCGTATCGCTTTCCTTGGAGGCCGCAAGCTCACGGATATTGGTCTCGGTGACGACCAGGACCCAGATGCTTACCAAACCGGCTACTCTGAGTGGGAGCCTCGTCTTTGGCAAGCTCTAGGTGTCGACAAGGTAGAAGGTCTTCCAGAGGAGCCCGCGCCCCTGACCAACGAGGACATCAAGATCCAGTCCAACTACCTGCGCGGTACCATTGCTGAGGGCTTGTTGGATGAGACCACCGGTGCCATTTCCGCTAGTGACCAACAGTTGACCAAGTTCCACGGCACCTACATGCAGGATGATCGTGATGTCCGCGATGAGCGGAAGGCTCAGGGTCTTGAGCCAGCCTACAGTTTCATGATCCGTTGCCGGCTTCCTGGTGGTGTTGCTACTCCTTTGCAATGGATTCAGATGGACGACATCAGCAGCGCATACGGAAACGAGACCATGAAGCTCACCACAAGACAAACCTTCCAGTTCCACGGTGTCATCAAGCGCAACCTTCGTTCCGCCATGCGTGCTATCAACAAGGCGCTCATGACAACCATTGCTGCTTGCGGTGATGTCAACCGTAACGTCATGTGCAGTTCTCTACCCGAGCTTTCCTACTTTCACCGCGAAACCCACGCAATTGCTAAGAAGATTAGCGACCACCTGCTTCCTTCCACTACCGCCTATCATGAGATTTGGCTGAAGGATGATGACGACAACAAGGTCCAAGTGGCAGGAGATGCCGTTCAGGACCACGAGCCCCTGTACGGTCCCACATACCTTCCTCGAAAGTTCAAGATCACCATCGCCATCCCTCCTCACAACGATACTGATGTCTATGCGCACGATATTGGTCTGATCGCCATCAAGGGTGCTGACGGACACCTTGAGGGCTTCAATATTCTCGCCGGTGGTGGTATGGGTGCAACTCACAACAACAAGAAGACTTACCCTCAGACCGGTCGTATGTTTGGTTACGTGCCAGCTGATCAGGCTCACGTTGTCTGTGAGAAGATCATGCTCGTCCAGCGGGACTTTGGTGACCGCAAGAACCGTAAACACGCTCGTCTCAAGTACACCATTGACGACATGGGAGTTGAGACCTTTAAGGGCAAGGTGGAGGCTCTCCTTCCCGATGGATTGCGATTTGCAGAGCCCCGCCCGTTCAAGTTTACTTCCAACGTCGACACCTTTGGCTGGCAGAAGGATGAGACGGGCTTGAACCACTTCACCTTTTTCATCGAGAACGGTCGTATCGAGGACACAGCTGAGTTCACCATGCGTTCGGGCTTACGTGAATTGGCCAAGCTCGACAAGGGCGAGTTCCGCCTGACTGGTAACCAGCATCTGATCCTCTCCAACATCAAAGACGAGGACTTGCCTGCTGTCAAGGAGATAATGGCCAATCACAAACTCGACAACACTTCCTTCAGCGGTCTGCGTTTGTCTTCCTCTGCTTGTGTCGCGTTCCCCACATGTGGTCTGGCTATGGCCGAGTCTGAGCGCTACCTTCCTGTGCTGATCTCTAAGCTGGAGTCGACCCTTGAAGAGGTTGGCTTGGCCCGCGACAGCATTGTCATGCGTATGACCGGTTGTCCGAACGGTTGCGCCAGGCCCTGGCTCGCCGAGGTCGCCTTTGTCGGTAAGGCCTACGGTGCTTACAACATGTACCTTGGCGGTGGTTACCACGGACAGCGTCTTAACAAGCTGTACCGCCAGTCTATCAAGGAGGATGAGATCCTTGAGATCATGAAGGGTCTGCTCAAGCGGTACGCACTTGAGCGCAACACTGATGGTGAGACTCCGGAGCGCTTCGGAGACTGGTGTATCCGGGCTGGCATCATTAACAAGACCACGGATGGCACCAATTTCCACGAAGGGGTATGTTGACCTATCACTCACTATTCTTAAGGCTTCTGAGCAGTTACTAACCTGATTTAAAGGTTGCTGAAGAGGATGAAGAGTGAAGGATGATGAAAAGTTACGCTTAATCTCCTTGTTGGATAACAGGACGCGTACCCTTGTGATTTTACCTTGATGATAAATGTCCCGCTCCGAGATATGCTCGTCATACCTGCAGATAAACCTGTCATTGTCTTTTGCATTGCATTTTAGATCAACTACATCTGTAATTGCGTCCTTTGGCGTAAACAACTAATGAGTCACGGTTCCCTTTCGGGACTGGCCATCGAAGCTTGTCTCTTTTGTCTCTCTTATGTACGGAGTAAATAGGTGCCCTTATCAATCACAAAGCCTACGCTTCTTACAGTAGGCGGTGTACAACCAAAAATTAATTTCTGCCGCTTATCCCGCAGTCACTCTGCGAGCTTCTCCAAATGTAGAAAGCTGCAGATCAGGAATTTCAGCCATCGAGGAGAAGCCGCTCTATCATTCTATTCTTCTATAGCTGTTCAAGGTCCTGTGCATATCACTCATTATTCCTGCAGTGATCAGGACACCCAGTCGTGGATCCTTTTTGAAAATTCCGACCCGCCAAATTTAACCCCTCATGGACGACTCGGATCCCGTCATCGCATCCTACGATGTGTACCTTACAGACTCCGAGATTTCCAGGTTCGTTCTCCAGTACTTAGACCGATCCGCCGAACACCCCTACGACGAGAGCCACGAACAGAAGCCGACTGCTTTCCGATTGAAGCCGAACACAGGTCTCGTGGAGGTTGATGTGCCGATCCAGACACGAGTGAACTACGATGTCAGCAAGGGACTGCGATATGGCGATGCCATGAGGAGGTCCCGCAGCGCCCGGGATGGAGGCTCCTACGGTTTGGCTGGCGGGTTCAGCTCGGGGGCTGCTGCGGGCGGTGGGAAGGTGAAGATGGAGGGGAACGTGGATGTGGAAATGGGCGAGATGGATAGTAAGGAGGGGTCTGATATTATGCGGGTGCAGACGCTTGGAGGGCGGATTAAGGGTCCTGAGGATGGGGACCCGGTGTACATGCTTGCGGCGTTCCGTGGACGTGGGTATCCCCCTCTGCTTGATCGCAATGAAGAGGAATTGCTGACGTGCAATTTGCAGAGAATTTGCACCTGTCTCCTGTTTCTGCTGTCGTGCAGTTGCACCCTCAGCTTCATCATATCGATGCTTTGGATGAGATACCTGCGAAGGGAAGGGGCAAGGCCCGGAAAGAGGGCGAGGAGGAGCAGACTGAGGCTCGCGCGATTGATGTGAAGATCAAAGCTGCCGAGGATGCGGAAGCGGTCATGGTTGCGGGCAACCTGGAACTGCTTAAGAAGATGCAAGATGAGAAGTGGACTACGTATGAATGGGTGGATGCAGAGGTTTGTCCTTCGACTGCTGCGTATCGTGAGACGCCGGTTGTGCTAACTTATCTTCAACCAGACCGAGGAAGCATGGCAGACGTACGAGAGCTACATGATCCAGCAGGATCTGGAGAATGTTCCGCAGCTTGAGGCGGCCATTGATAGCGAAGACTATCTGGACCGGATGAGCGCGCCTCGTATCGACCCAGCTCGACCAGAGATGACGGGTTGGGCGATGAAGCAGAATCGGAAGAGGCAAAAGGAACAAGCTGGCTCCGTCGGAGTCAATGCGCAAGGGTGAGCTTCGATATTGCACTTGAAGGGATGAATCAATGTACGATTGCCACGATGTATAAATACTCCATTTGTAGAACCTGGCCATTATGGATCATAGAGTGACTACCGCTATTCTACGTCCTGAACTTCTGATTAGGATAACTCGACTATTCAACCAGTGGTATTTCGAGCTCACTAAGGCTAGACACGTAGTACCTACCTGCGCTACTAATCGCCAGTCGTATAGACACTCCTCAATCACTTTCTTGCTCATGCACTTTCGCTGAGGATAACTACATGAAAGAACAGGAAATATCCAATTGCTCCCCTCGCAACGGCAAACGAGCCGACATGATTCGAAAGAGATCAAAAAACCCCCCATCGATACAATAGACATTGTGGCTACCTCTGTACAATTTTAATTGAAGATGCTCACTTGAAAAGGCTCCATGATATCTCTTGCCACCTTAGTCTGCCCAATCAGGAAGCTCTAAAAAACTGCCACTGTAGCAGCTCACGTGCCTTATCGCCCATCGCTCCAACTGATTAGGAATAGTCGGTATTTTTCTTCTCTCCGGGCTCCCGTGTTCCTGGAGGCCGACAGTTTGTTCTGCCTCTCGCAGATTTTCATCCTCCTTCCCTCAACCCATAATTCAATTCCTCTTCCTGTCGTTCTTCCATTTTATCCGTGAAGAGCTGCAGGACGGCTTGTCAGTTCGGACTGTCCCATTCCGCCTGGCAGAGTCGCTTTTCTCCTATCTGGTCTGATTTTTTCGTTTCTCAGGCCTTCCTCTCCGTCTCCAATGAATCCGCGCTTTACTTGCCATTAATCATATACTCTATTCCCTTTCCCTTCTGTCTTTCTGATTTACTGTCTTATAATTCGTTCATTGTCTGTCTGTTCGTTTAGCGGTGTTCGTGCATCATGTTGTCCCGAGTCGCTCGCCAAAAAAATGCCATCAGCCTATTCCGGCAGTCGAACGGACGCCGTCTACTGCCCTCGGGGGCAGGGCTACGATTTTATGTCAACGCCAGCAAACCAGCATTGCTGGCAAGTGCATCTGTGACCACTCCACAGGAACAATCTCGTCGACTTTCGTTTCAATCCAATCGGACTCTTGCCACTGCCGCCGATCAGTCTGCCGTCGATCAAGGATCCTATGCATCATTCGATGACTCGCTTTATGCGCCAGAGAATTTCTATGACCCATCACAGCAGTGGTCTCAACTATTCCCTTCGCTGCCTGCTAAAGAACTCGATCCTTCGTCCCTGATCATCGTGGGCGAGTCATTACAAACGAAACCCAAAGTATTACGGAAGGTTAGAGGGATTGGCGGCGATGAGGATGAAATGCTGGCCAATTTGGATGTCTCTCTCAAGGTTGGACGCTTTGATCGGGCTGCTACGCTCATTAATCGATTGGGACAACATTACCCTGTCGGTTCATCGGAGTACCTGGCTATTCACAATCGCTATTTGGAAAAGATGGTATCACACATGATTGTTACAAGGCAGCATAATATGGTACTGCCGATGCAGAGGTGGTTTGAGCTTGATATGCCAAACGGGGGCGTGAAACCGGATGCAACAACATATGCAATTATGATACGGATGGCACTTCGCATGCTTCATGGCTCGAAGCGAGACAGAGCAGTGCGAAGATATTGGCAATTCGCCAAGAAGGATAATATCGAGGAGGAAGTGCTGGCAGTCCCTGTTCTCTCGGAATTGGAGCTCGGAGAACTCTCAGAGGTTCGTACTTTACATCTAATTACATTGCTTCCCTTCATTCAACTTCCTACTATCCACAGTCGCTACTCAGCACAAAAAAAATTGCAGCAAGTTCAGTTACTTATTCTTCGGCTTACTTTAGATCTGCTCATCTGACCTTCAACGCGTTGCCATCGGCAGTATTGGATCTGAACCCACACCCGCTGTCGCCGTCAGCTCGCAGATTGATAACTTGGCGGAAGTTAGGCCCGTTGAGCAAAAGGGTCTCGGGCTTTCCTCCCTCAAACAATCTCTCTCCCTCTTTCTTAGCGAATCTAGTTCCTCGGTGCCCGCCGACCCCGAACAGAAGCAAGCCTTTGATGAACTCAAACAGCGTCAACTGGAAGCTGACTCGATACGGTCTGCTATGGATCGTTGGCGTCAGGAGTTTGATAACAGACAGAAATTGGGCCTTGATGCCACCGCTGGTGGGAAGAAGTTAGGGACCATTATGACGGAGTGGCACTCTAGCCTCGTTGCTAGGATCAAGGAGGAACTTGAGCTTGTTGCTGAGGCGGAGGCGAATCCCATTCGCACTCTTGAGCAGAAAGAGCGCTGCGAATATGGTGTGTACTTGCGATGTCTGGATACAGACACTTTGGCAGCGCTCACCATTCTGGCTGTCATGTCTACTTTCAGCCGCGGTGGGATGGAAAAGGGTTTGAAGGTTTCTGCAGTTGTTTCGACGATTGGTAAAGATCTCCAGGATGAATTGATAGCGGAGGCTGCCCTCAAAAACGAAACAGGCGCAGACTCTCGGCGTCTCAAGGCACTGAAGGAACTCCTTGCGGGGCGCAAGAAGAAGGACGGTCGTGCCAAATGGCATGCGCTCGTTCAGAAGATGCAGCAAGAGGATGCGACGATCATGTGGTCGCCACGGGTGACTGCAAAGGTCGGCGCGGTATTGATGAGCCTGCTATTCGAGGTCGGTAAGGCACCGGTGACCATAGAAGATCCCGAAACAAAGAAGAAAACGGTCACGATGCAACCCGCCTTCCAGCATGCTTATCAGATCACCTGGGGAAGGCGTACGGGCTACCTCCACCTTCATCCAGCAATCGTCCAGATTATCGCCAAAGAGCCGACTGCCGACCTTCTCGGTCGGCATTTACCCATGGTCTGCAAACCCCGACCCTGGAAGGGCATGAAGGACGGGGGTTTCTTGCTGTATCAATCTGATATTGTGCGGACGACACCCGGTGAAAGTCTCCAGCCGACGTACATCAAGACTGCCTTGGAAAACAACGGCCTTGAGGACATTCGCCGGGGTTTGGATAATCTTGGCAGCACAGGGTGGACCATCAACCGCGACGTCCTCAATGTTATGCTCGAAGCATGGAATTCTGGAGAGGCGGTCGCAAACCTTGCACCTCTAGAACCCGACCTACCACTTCCACCCAAGCCAGCTCCCGAAGCGGGGTATCACGCTGAAAAGGAATGGGATACTCTGGTACGCGAAGTTGAAAACAGGAGATCTGGATTGCACTCGATGCGGTGTTTCCAAAATTTCCAAATGGAACTCGCTCGTGCGTACAGGAATGTCACCTTTTACCTTCCGCATAACATGGACTTCCGCGGTCGTGCTTACCCACTTCCCCCGTATCTTAATCAAATGGGTGCAGACAACTCCAGAGGTCTTCTGCTGTTTAGCGAGGCGAAGCCATTGGGAGCCAGTGGTTTGAGATGGTTGAAGATTCAGATCGCGAATCTTTCGGGCTTTGACAAGGCTAGCATGTCTGAGCGTGAACAATTCACCATGGATCACTTGGACGATGTGCTTGACTCGGCGGACAAGGGTCTTCACGGCAGACGCTGGTGGCTCAAGGCGGAAGATCCCTGGCAATGTCTAGCTGCCTGTTGTGAATTAAGAAACGCCCTTCGCCATCCGGATCCGACCCAGTACCCGTCCCGCTTGCCTATCCACCAGGATGGTTCGTGCAATGGATTGCAGCATTACGCGGCACTTGGAGGTGATAGCGTCGGTGCCCAGCAAGTTAATCTTGAACCATCCGATCGCCCGTCCGACGTCTACACCGGTGTTGCCGAGTTCGTTAAACAAGAAGTTGCGCGGGAGGCGGCCCAGGGTCACCCTATCGCTAAGATCCTCGACGGAAGAATTACAAGAAAGATTGTAAAGCAGACTGTCATGACCAATGTGTACGGTGTCACGTTCATGGGAGCCATGAGACAGGTCCGCAAGCAGCTTATCGACCATTACCCCGACCTGTCCTACGACGATAAAAAGAATGGATCTTTGTACATTGCCCGGAAAATCTTCGAAGCTTTGGGTACGATGTTCAACGGGGCGCATGAAATCCAGCACTGGCTTGGAGACTGCGCGAGTCGTATCACAACGTCACTGTCCCCCGAGCAGATTGAGCAAATCGCGAAGGAGGCTTTGACGCCTTCTTCTTCAGGTGGATCTGCAGTGAAGCTCAAGGATCCGTCTGAGAGATTTAGGTCTACAGTTATCTGGACCACGCCTCTTGGACTGCCTGTGGTCCAGCCATACCGCGTGCGAAAGGCTCGGCGTATCACCACAACTCTTCAGGATCTCAGTATCGTCGATACTAATTCGGAAGACGTCGTTTCGAAGCGCAAACAATTACAGGCTTTCCCGCCAAATTTCATCCACTCTCTTGATGCCACTCACATGATCCTGTCTGCAAACGCCTGCAACCAAGCCGGCTTGACCTTTTCTGCGGTCCACGATTCGTTCTGGACGCACGCGTGTGACGTCGACTCCATGAACCAGATCCTTCGGGAAGCCTTTGTTCGTATGCACTCGGACGATATCATCAGGAGACTCGCTTCTGAGTTTCAGGTTCGGTATGGGCAGAACCTGTTCCTTGCGAAGGTTGACGCGAGCACGAAGATTGGACGTGCGATTCGTGCCTTCCGAAGAGGCGAGAAGAAGAAGTCGGGAAAGGTCCAGGAGCTTTTGGACGAGTACAGGAGACAGCAGCTTTTGAAGTCTGACGATCCAGAGTTGCAAGCGCAGGGTCGTGCCATGGTCACGGCTGGTAGCGTCTTTGAACAGCTTGGTGGAACCGATAAAGATTTGGCAATTGCGAGCTCGCTCGGTGAATCAGCGGTGGGACATATTCCGGAGGATTTGGCCGCAGCGGAGCGGAAGACGCCGGGACTAGGGATTGACACGTCGGATCCTGCGATCGAGAGTTTGTTTTCGGACTTTCAGGACCTGGAACCGAGGGCCGGCGAGGCTGACAAAGCCACTGGGGCCGAACTGGAGGATGAAGTGGTGGCAGAAGACGGTGCAGGGAAGAAGAAAAAGGCGGCGCGGCAGCATGTGTGGCTCTGGCTACCCCTGCGGTTCCGGGACGTTCCCGCGAAGGGTGCCTGGGATCTAGCACGGATCCGAGACAGCCAGTATTTCTTTTCATAGACGTCTGTGTTGGTGGCTTGCCAGGAGTTTTACGCATTGGGCTGGCGTTTGGGTGGTGTTCGAATTCATGAAACTAAAAGCAAGACAAGCAAAAAGAGCAATCGGGAGGGCAGATCTCTTTGCGCTTATTGACGGCGTTTGCTCATTCTGTTCCCCTGCATATGCTGAGAGCTGATTATCATTTGATTGTGATATCCCGATGTACATTTATTTGTGGCGTGCGCCTCTCCCCCTTTTCATTTTATTCATTGTATATTATCTGATGGATGCCCGCATTATGATGGGGGAAAAGTGTACAGTATGACCTGGAAAGCTATTGTTTGTATATATCAATATGCATTTTGTCATCGTTATCCTCTCTTCCCTCTTCTGAAAGCATACTAAAGACAGACGGTGACAATGGTATATACCGTCACAATATGGAAATGGCTGAGATGGGATGTCGTGTCCCGGACTTGGCAGGACCGGGGCTCATTTAGGCAGAATACGAACGCCACCAGGGAGGATTTTGAGTTCGGCCTGGGGTATCGGTATACCCAGGGCAGAAGACCACAAAGTCCATGACTCGAAGGTGGCTAGGTTATGCAGGATATTGCTTACTTGCGCGTATCGCCAGATTTAGCGAAGGAGACACCAGCGCTGAGTATGCACGAGGTAACAGTGTGGCTGCAAGCTGCGGCATTGAGAACGTCCAGAACTTCCTTCATCGCAAGGACACAGAGTATGCAGTATAGACTACGGTAGTCTGATTTCGTCTGAATTCATCAGAAATGATCCTGGATTGGATGGATTCCGTATCCTGCTATCATGCACGGAAGACTTTGGCCAGATTAAAGACTGTGCAGTGGCGACGTGCAGTCCGGCATTTGTACAAGTAGTGCATCTGGGGGTATGCATATAGTCCAGGGTCTGGCTCGGACTAATGGGAAGGACCCGGACTTCGACGAGAAACGAAAACAAGGTGAAAATGAAAATGAGATTGGAATAAATGCGACTGTGGCAACTACGAAAGGTCTCAACTCCTCCTCCGAATAAGGACAGATCGTCCTCTTTGCTTTGGTTGTCCATTTGATTTGTGCGCGACGACAGGGGGAGAGAATATCCATGGATGTCTCCTGACCTGGGGTGCTTACACCCTACAGCAGAAACTCCACGGGGTAATGCATGCAATCTGCAACGGGGAGAAGAGGATTGGCTGGAACGGATTTCAGGCACCTGGAGAATTTGTAAGTACCTACCTACCTATAGGGAGGTACGGAGTAAGGTAAGGTACAGAGGTTAGAAATGGTTGATGCGTCGTTCTGACATCGTTGGGCTTCGCTACTGTTTTTATTTGAAATCTGGGGCTGAGTTTGGGAAATGGAGACCATCTGTCACAGTCTCTACTTATCTAGTCTTCGTCCTTGGCGCTTTTCTGTGATCATCGTCGATTAAGTTTCGCCTTCTTCTAAGCGAAGTTTGGAGTAAGAGCTTGTGATTCTATGAATATGAGGTCTCGTATCGTTATTCACCAGCAATCAGTCGGTGTAGAACTGCAGGTATTATTATGATCAGGATCAATACCCCTGGTAAGGGTGAGATATTATTCCTTCAACAGCTTCTACTCATCGGTCCAGTAAATAAACATGCCACCCCAGTACCATCTCTTTCTTTGAACAATCTCTGGATACTGGTACTGGTACTGGTACTGTAGTGATTGTTCTGACGATCCGGAGACCCGTCCGAAAGAGAACATGACCATGGAAAAGATTGAGCAGGCCGATGACTACGGAGTACAGAGTACAGAGTACCTTACTCCGTCTCGGAAGTAGGCTAAGTAGTACTTAGTACCCTCACTCTCGGTTTCCCCGCCTTTTTTCCCTTCTGGCCGGTGTGGAATTTTTATCCTGGAATTAATCCAGCTCCTCTTCGAGTCTAAGAACTTGTCTTTTCCACATGAAACTTTCCTCATCATCCTTCACTTCAGAATTTCCCTCGCTGACTGGCTAACAGTAAGTCCTACCTAACCAAGATTGCACGTACGTCTTTCCCCACTGCCGACCAGCATGAGCTGTGGCCCGTTCCAGGTCTAGTTCTCCTCGCTAAACTCGACCCAGGCAAAGGCATTTATTATTTTCCCTTGGTTGATGGTGGTTCCATACTCGATTCGTCTACATCCCCGGAACTTCCCAGCCTGGGGCTCTCTTAGTCTAGTCATGGTAGTCTGTCTCTCCCCTCCCCCATTCATTCATTCATTATTATTATTATTATTATTATTATCCAATTTCAGCCTTTCTTCCTTTCCCTTCACTTTTACTTTTTCCTGCTCGTTTTGCTCCATCTTTGCTTTTTGCCCTCGTGGTTCTTAGTGCCTTTCTTCTTCCTCCAGGAAGCGCTATAGAGCTGATCCTTCCTTTGCCTCTCTGACTGGCACTGGACTAATTGGGATCTTGTTAGTTAGCTGCTTTCTGTGTCTTGATTCGTTTCTACTCCATCCGTTAAATTAATACTTATCTACTATTTCTCCTCCGAGCCGACTCTCCTCTCTCCCTGCCTTAGCTATTATTATTCTATTCTCACATCACGGTCTGGTGGTCTTTCGGCAATGAACTCTTGACTTTGCTGATTCGGTACCTTCTTCCCCCTCTTCATCTCACCCCGCGCGATCGTTTTTCAACGGTCAGCGCTGCTGCTCAGTTTATCAGGTGGGAATACTGCCGATCCGATTGCTCTCAACACGCTATTTTCGTTTTCCGGCATCGACTTCTGGGGCCTTTAAGGCCCTTGAATTTCTCCACATCTCCAGGTTTTTGCGGTGTCCTCTCGCCGTCTCTATGTCTATAGATAGGCCGATTGCTCTGCTTCACCCGTGAGGATGTCAACTACCTCACTTCAGCATTTTTCTCATTCCTATTCTCCTTTTCCTTCCAGTCGTTCCTCGAATCGAATGGCGCAATCACAAACTTCTGGGCTCGACACCCTGGCAGAGGGTTCGCAGTATGCGCTCGAGCAGCTGCAGATGTCGCGGGAAGCTGCAGGCGACGGCGAGGCTACAAACTCTATGGGCAAACCTAAGGATCAGTATCAAATCGATAATGACAATCACCACAACAATCATTCCCTCCCCAGCTTCAAGAACTCTTCGCAACGAGATCCCCTCGTCGAGGCTCGTTCGACAATCAGGAAAAACTCGGCCTCGGCACCTGTTCGACGGAGAATCAGTCGCGCTTGTGACCAATGCAATCAGCTACGCACTAAATGCGACGGGCAGAACCCGTGCGCTCATTGTATCGGTAGAGTTCCCAACAGCTACCCGAAATTTGTACTGCGGAACGTGCCATACTGACAGAAGTGAGCAGAGTTCGGGTTGACCTGCGAATACGCGCGAGAACGGAAGAAGCGTGGAAAGGCTTCAAAGAAGGACCTCGCCGCCGCCGCCGCGGCGGCCACGAATCCTGGACAGCCGAATGGCAGCTCGGGCAAGGAAGATGCAGCGATGGTTGGAGGACACACTTCCCCGGATAGGCGACCGACGCTCAATGGAAGATATGACCCGGCTTTCGAAGTACCTCGGAATCTGAATGGCTCGGCACAGCACTCTGAGGCATCAGGCATGGTCGGGATGCAGAATTCTCAGCATCTTCCACCCCATTCCCAGTCGTCTATGGGCGGTGGCCTGGAAGGCTTGTCTCTGAATGGTTACAACGGGTTGAACGACTCGAGCCGACCTTCAATGCCCGTACCAGAACTCCAATCACTGCATATGCTACATAACTCGCATACGAACCCTCGCTCCCCGTCATCCGTCCTGCCCCATCACAGATACAACGGCGGGTACAATGACAGTGCATATTCGCTCATGAATCCACAGGAGCCGAACTCGACCTCGATCAGCCACTTCCGCCTCGGTAGTTCTACAGAAAATCCACCAAATTCGTTCCTTGGGCTCTCTCCGCCAGCTCAGTCGCCCGGCTGGTTACCTCTTCCTTCTCCATCTCCTGCGAATTTTCCTTCGTTCAGCATGGCCTCGTTTTCTACGACATTGAGATACCCCGTTTTGCATCCTGTCTTGCCTCACATTGCGTCTATTATTCCTCAGTCACTCGCCTGCGATCTCCTTGACGTCTACTTCACTAGCTCTTCCTCGTCCCACCTATCCCCTCAGTCGCCGTATGTGGTTGGGTACATTTTCCGAAAGCAATCCTTCCTTCATCCTACAAAACCGAGAGTCTGCACGCCTGGCCTCCTGGCCAGTATGCTCTGGGTTGCAGCTCAGACAAGCGACGCCCCATTCCTCACATCGCCTCCATCAGCGCGCGGCAGAGTCTGCCAGAAGCTACTCGAATTGACCATCGGTTTACTCAGGCCGCTGATCCACGGCCCTGCGCCCGGGGAAACATCGCCTAACTACGCTGCAAATATGGTCATCAACGGTGTCGCTCTAGGTGGCTTCGGTGTCTCGATGGATCAGCTAGGTGCTCAAAGCAGCGCTACGGGAGCTGTAGACGACGTCGCCACCTACGTCCATTTGGCGACAGTCATCTCTGCAAGCGAATACAAAGCAGCCAGTATGCGTTGGTGGACAGCGGCGTGGTCTCTCGCGCGGGAGTTGAAACTCGGCCGCGAGTTGCCGCCAAACACTCCTCACTCGCGACCCGACGCTGAGCGAGACGGGGACCCAGACGCCGATCTCTCAAAACGACATCCTCCGCCTCTCATCACGTCCATGGGGCACGGCCCTGGAAACACCGTCATCAACATTACCGAAGAGGAACGAGAAGAACGCCGACGTCTCTGGTGGTTACTTTACGCGACGGACCGTCATTTGGCGCTGTGTTACAACCGTCCTCTGACCTTGCTAGACAAGGAATGCGAGGGGCTTTTGCAACCGATGAATGATGACCTGTGGCAGGCCGGTGACTTCGCCACCTATCGCCAGGCAGGCCCTCCAGTCGAGTGTACAGGCCACAGCATGTTTGGGTACTTCCTCCCGTTGATGACGATTCTCGGGGAGATTGTGGACCTGCAGCAGGCCAGGAATCATCCACGGTTTGGTCTTGCCTTTCGGAACAGTGCCGAGTGCGAGGCTCAGGTCCTCGAGATTGCGCGCCAACTAGATGTGTATGCACAGAGCCTCAAGGAATTCGAGACGCGATACACTAGCAGTCTCGCTTTGGGCGCGGCAGAGACTGAGGCCGCTATGGAAGGGTCTCACCTGAACCATGTGAGTCCTTCGGGCCGGTCGAGCAGCACAGTCGAATCACGCGTGAACGAGTCAATCGTGCACACCAAGATGGTGGTCGCCTATGGGACACATATCATGCATGTTCTGCATATCCTCTTGGCAGGTAAATGGGATCCGATCAATCTGCTTGATGACAACGACCTCTGGATTTCTTCCGAATCATTTGTTGCGGCAATGGGCCACGCGGTCGGCGCCGCTGAGGCGGCTTCGGAAATTCTAGAGTATGACCCGGATCTCAGCTTCATGCCGTTCTTCTTCGGAATCTATCTACTGCAGGGCAGCTTCTTGCTGCTGTTGACTGCCGACAAATTACAAGGTGACGCAAGTCCAAGTGTGGTCCGGGCGTGTGAGACTATAGTTCGGGCGCATGAAGCTTGCGTCGTGACGCTCAATACCGAATATCAGGTAGGCTTCTCCAGTGAAATCTCTTCTAGATCGGACCTGAAAATACTAATGCCATTCTGCTATAGAGAACCTTCCGCAAAGTCATGCGCTCGGCTCTCGCGCAGGTTCGCGGGCGCCTACCCGAGGACTTCGGCGAACAGCAGCAACGTAGACGGGAAGTACTCGCTCTCTACCGCTGGACCGGTGACGGCAGTGGTCTTGCGCTCTGAGATTGAGCTCGTGTTTCGGCGCTGGATTTTCTTCTTTTGGCGTTCTCGAAGTCTATATATACACCTGTCAAACGTGACGACGTGATGCGATACCACGGGAATCATCATCGGGAACATGGCCCGCGGGCCCGGGTTTGGGAGTTCAAACGGAAGCGACTGGACCTGGTGGGATATTTCCTTGTCGAACATAATCTTCATACCTCTTGGATATTCACTTTTTTTCGCATTTCCCTCCGTATCTTTCTCCATTTCTGTCCGTCTGTCTTCATCGCCAGTGTTTTGTGAATCCCACCCGCCATCCGATCGAAGAATCCGGCACTTGGCTGTGGTGATTCGAGAGACGGGCATGAGGCACGTTGAGTTTATGGGCTGCCGATGAATTACAACGGTTATTGCTCTGATAGTACCTACATATCTTATCGTTGCTTTGTATCGTTTTTCGATGGATACCAATACCTGTACACTTAGGGATCTTGGGTTGTTTCATACCCTGTTCACGCGAATGCCCGGAGCCAGATCTATTGTTCAACGCAGCGCATTTTGGAAACCAAGTTCAAATCAAAATATAACCCCTGGTATTATCACGACATCTTATATCTTTGGGTAATCAAGCATAGAAGCTCGCAACGGTAATATCAAACCATAGCCATCTGTTTACGATTACTGCACTCCAGTTGCGGCCTCAGGCCACTATGACGCCACTGGTCGTTATCGATAAGCGCTTTCTCCTCCTGTGCTCCGCTAAGCTTTGTTCATCTCTGTTGCACTTGTTCACTAAGCTTAATCAAGCACATCAGGAAATGGAGTATCTGATATACATATCATCATGGCCAGCCTCAGCAGAACCTTACGACCCTTCGCTCCCTGCCAAGTCCGCTGGGGCTCTCCTTTGTCTCCCCTAACACCCAAACGATTCCTTGGCATCCCACCTCAATTTCTCCTAGACGAATATATCCCACGACATCAACTTCTTTCTTCCGTGGACGCAGCAAAGAAACGGTCCCTCGCTTATGCTCACCTACAGAACTGCAATCTGTGTCCCCGTCGTTGCGGTGTGAATCGATACGAAGAGACAGGGGTTTGCTTGATCGGCGCGGAAACGGCCAAGGTCAATGTCATTGCGCCGCACCGAGGTGAAGAGCCATGTATACAGGGATACCATGGAAGCGGGTCTGTGTTTTTCTCTGGGTGCAATCTGCGGTGTGTCTTTTGTCAGAACCATGTACGTTCTCAGGAGGGCTGAAACAAGACCCTTGTGGACTGTCGCTGACATCACACAAACTAGGATATTGCGCACCAGCGAAACGGCTTCGATTTGACCCCTGAAGAACTGGCGGAGTGGTACATCAAACTCCAACAGGTGGGAAATGTGCATAATATCAACCTCGTCACGCCAGAGCACGTGGTACCCCAGGTGGCTCTCTCGATCCTGGCCGCCCGTGACATGGGCCTGAAGATTCCCATCATCTACAATACGTCTTCGTTTGACTCGCTTGAGTCGCTCCGGTTGATGGATGGATTGGTGGACATATACCTGCCTGATTTCAAAGTATGGAAGAGCAGCACGTCTAAGCGGCTGCTCAAGGCAGATGACTACGCCGAAACCGCCAAGGAGAGCATCAAGGAGATGCACAGGCAGGTCGGCGATCTGTCCTTTACATCCGATGGCATTGCGAAGAAAGGCGTACTACTACGGCATCTGGTCATGCCGGGGAAAGAAGACGAGGGCCGCGAGATCATGCGCTGGCTCGCGGAGAACGTCTCGAAGGATCTTTACGTGCATATCATGGAACAGTACCACCCTGACGCACACGTTGGCAAGAAGAAGCGGACCACGAGAAATGCAAGTCAGGAAGACAAGACTGAGGTCCGCTATGCCGACATCAACCGGGCTGTTCGCGATGAAGAACTGGGTTCGGTCAAGGATGCTGCAGTAGCGGCTGGCTTATGGCGATTCTGTGAGGTTAATGAACATGGGGGGTTTCATCTATGAGACGATCTTTCTTTCGTTGTCTGGCGCATTGACTGTGCGCTTACTGCAGGACGCGTACCTCGAGGGTGTTACTGTTGCAGTGTATTAACTGTCAGTCGCGGGGACTCAAGTCTCGGGGACTCCGACCCATGTCCGGCTTTATCCTTGTGTTGGCCCGTTGGGCACGATTTAGCCGGTATTATCCAGAGGGTGACAGTCACATGAAGATCTTCAGGCTAATAAGTTATTTTAGGTTGTTTTATACCCTGGGCTTGAATTTCAGAGAAATGCCGGTTTCAAGTCTCACTTTCGTATGTGTAGATGTATATTAGACCGTGGTCGCTTTGTTTATATTAGCAACCGGTCGCGTCGATTAGCCTAGAATTGATTTTAATGCAGTTATATATATGTCGATCATACATGCAGGACGCTATTCCCGAAAGTAAAACCGAGTTGGACCTTTGCTTAGAAGATAAAGTTGAGAGATGAAGATAAGAGACTCTCTTGTGAAGCTATCCATAGATCAATCGCTGGGGTGGAGCTGGTCGGGATGACGCCAGTTGACAGCTGAGCTCCACTACTCCGGATGGGGTAACCCGGTTCGATTTTAAGGATTACTCGACAGCTTATCTCTCAGCTGAACAGCTTACGCGCCCTTCATTCCAACCATGCTTTCACAACTACATTATCACACTTGATTTAACAGAGCACTCCAGGTGTCAACCAGCATAAAATGAAACCCATCATCGCCGTCCCCGCCGTCCTGGCGCTCGCCCACCGCGCCTGGTCACGCAAGACCCTCACTCCATTGGGCATCATCACCGCAGTCCTGACCGCGATCGCGCACGTCATGCATCCATGGTCCACGCCCTTTGCGCTCCTCGCGGTGTTTTACCTGGGTGGATCGAAGGTCACCAAGGTATGTCACCTCGATATGCCCCGTTTCTCGTCCGCAATTGACTGATTCGGCGCACTGTGAGACATAGGTCAAACACGAGGTCAAGTCCCGGCTTACGCTCTCCGCGACGGGCGCTGAGGGCGGCGAGACCCAGCGCACTCATATCCAGGTGTTGGCGAACTCGGTCGTCGCGACGGTGCTAGTCCTGCTACATGCGTGGGTTCTGGTCCGTGGTGCCGAGGAGGAGGAAGAGTGTTTCTCGCTTGGTCGGCGGGCGGGAGATGTTTTGGTTGTGGGGATTGTGGCGTATGTTTACCCGGTGGATCGATTGATTGTCAATGGCTGGGTTTGGCGATTGTACTGATGTGATGACTGCGGCTAGGAACTACGCTGCTGTCGCGGCGGATACGTTTTCCTCTGAGCTGGGGATTCTCTCCAAGTCGAAGCCAAGGCTGATAACTTCGCCTACGCTCCGGGTTGTGCCGCCTGGTACGAACGGTGGGGTTACGGCTACGGGGTTGTTGGCTGGTGTGCTGGGGGCGTTTACGATTGCGGTGACGTCGGCCATTCTCATACCTTTTTGCTCGGGGGAGGCGTCTGGGCCGGTGAGTCGGGTGCAGTGGGTCCTGGCTGTGACGGTTTGGGGTGCGTTGGGAAGCGTGCTGGACAGTATCCTGGGTGGACTGTTACAGGCGAGCGTGGTGGATAAGCGCAGCGGGAAGATTGTCGAGGGTACTGGTGGTGGAAAGGTATGTTTATTCGAAGTTGTTTCGCTCTTTCCGCAGGTGTCTAACGTGGATGCAGGTCCTCGTCCACCCTTCCTCCGCCCGACCTGGCAGCACGGCGCCGGTGTCGGGCTTCTCTCGCAGTACTGATGGGAGCGTACACCTCCGCAATACCGAGGAGGTTGCGAATGCTGCCGCGTTGAAAGGTACTCGGGCTACGGGGACTTCGAGGGGCATGTCGCCAGGGCGGGCCACGGAGCCGCATCATGAGAGCCGGCGGGTCGAGAGCGGATGGGATGTCCTGGATAATAATGCTGTGAACCTTTTGATGGCTTTCATGATGAGTGTGGGCGGTATGTTTGTTGCATGCTGGGCGTGGGATTTTTCCATCAGTGACGTTGGGCGATCTATTGGCGTCTTTTGAGTCATTTGCTGGATATGCCGTTGCACGACGGGCTATGCTATGGACCAGATTGATGACAGTATGAGACCTGGTGATATTTCCTTGTTAGGTAGAGATATTAGAAGCAGGAACAATAGGAAATTTATCATCAGGATCCCAGTTTGATGAGAAGAATGATCGCGGAGTCCCCTCGAGATCCTTCTACGGAAATGTATCTAGTCCCCCCAATCGGGTAGTGGTATGATTCATAGAGGAGATGTAGAGAACCTGGTAGGATCTGTAAGCGCGAGTCACGTGAGACATATCGCGCCTGAGGCAGCCCGGCATACGTTCTGTGGCTCTCAGCCTTGTTCCTGGCGGGTGTAGATTCCTTTCACACAATGGCGTTACCTGACAATATTGCAAGGAGGTGTTTGCTTACCAATACCTACCTCTATCTTGGATTCTGCCCAGAAACTTGAAGAAGCTGGAAGTTGTAAGCTTGTAGATGACTAGCGCGGTGGATCCACAGAATACGGACATTTGTGGAACCAGCAAACCTAACAAACAGCATAAAATATGGAGAAAGTGAGACAGACAAACAGTGCAAAACAGGTGCAAACTCACCAACGTCATCCATCTCGTCTCTTGTCTCCACCGGGATTGCAGCTATGGCAGCTTGCGCGCTTATGGTTGGATTGTTAAACGACGCGACTCCCAATTCTACAGCAGGATCGTTACTGCTCAGGGTAAATATTTCCGTTTGCATGAGTCACTTGCAATGGTGTCCCGGTTGAGTCGGGTTTTCACCGAGCACGACGGAGAAACAAGGCGTTGTTGAGAGAGTGATGAGAAGTTTGAGAAGTCGCGAGTGCAAAAGGCATCAAAATTATGGATACAGGAATCAGGCGGGCTAACTTGATAGTGATTTGTGTTTGTGACTTGCATTAAGACTTGCATGGATGGTATACGCTCAGGTACAGGCTATTCCTGCAGAGTGGGATGGCCGACGTCATCACACCACTCGGACTCCGTACCTTACCTCGCATCTGATAATCCAATTCGCGATCTTCGGTTCTGGCGGCTCCTTGGTATTATTTCTCTCTTGTTGAGTGAGAAGAGGATGCCTACCTAGTGCGGGGTGTTTGCATCAAAATAGCTCAGTTTTTCATTTGTTAGCTTGAAGTGTATTATTCAGGGACGGCCTATCGTGTTCCATGCAACAAACATGATGATGATGATGCTGGATCTGGCGATGCTTACCCCTACATCCGGGCAGGAGCTCGAGGTCTGGCCCATAGAGCTGCCCTTTCTACCTCATCCCGACTAATCACCATGCTGCATCATATTCTACTATTAGTAGTAGTCCTGTTCCTGGAGAATGTTCCGTCCAATTCCCCCCCCATTTATTTCTTTTTTGCATCTGATCCAGCAGCTCAGCTCTGTCATTTAAACTAGTGCATTCCCCTCCAGTACCCCTCACTCATTTCTTTTGTCGAAACAAGGGCCGAAATCTCCCTATATCAACCTGATTTTTTCTTCGTTCTTTACTCCGAGAACATACTGCTCGCCTTTCCTTTTCCTCCTGTTGTCCCTTGAAGTTTAAAAAGTATAGTCAGAATGTCCCCGTTGCCGTGCCCTTCGAAAAATGTCGAGATCGTCGATATACATCAAAATGACGTGGAATTCTCGCTCGTGAACGAGATTCGCAAGGGTCTCAACCCTCCCGAGGGTACTCCAAAATCATTGCCCACCATGCTGCTCTACGACGCTCAAGGGCTTAAGCTCTTCGAAGAAATCACCTACGTGGATGAGTACTACCTGACCAACGCGGAAATCGAAGTGTTGCAGAACCACTCCAAGAAAATTGTGGAACGCGTTCCCGAGAACGCACAATTATTGGAGCTGGGTAGTGGGTATGATTTGTTCCGAAGAATGCTCCGAGGGTTCTGTATCTAATCACCTGTGCAGGAACCTTCGTAAGATAAAGATCCTTCTTCAAGAGTTCGAGCGGACAGGAAAGCACGTCGACTACTATGCCTTGGATCTATCCCTGTCAGAGCTACAGCGCACCTTTGCCGAGGTATCATCTGACGAGTACTCTCACGTTGATCTCCACGGTCTTCACGGGACCTATGATGATGCCCTTGCCTGGCTGAGCAATCCCCAGAACCTACAGCGTCCCACTGTGGTTATGTCCATGGGATCATCAATGGGGAATTTCAGTCGTGAAGGTGCAGCAGAGTTTCTTGCCCAGTTTGCTCGGCTGCTCAAGCCATCTGATCTGATGATCATTGGGCTAGATGCTTGTACGGACCCGGAAAAGGTCTACAAGGCATACAACGATTCAAAGGGCATTACTCAGAGGTTCTACGAGAATGGTCTATTACATGCGAATGCAATCCTTGGATACGAGGCATTCAAGCTTTCGGAATGGGAGGTGGTGACAGACTACGACGTTGCCGGGGGTCGACATCGAGCATTCTACTCACCGAAGCAGGATGTTACGATCGATGGCGTGCTTCTGCAAAAAGGCGAGAGATTGGTTTTTGAAGAGGCAACCAAGTATAGCCCTCAACAACGGGAACAACTCTGGCGGGATGCGAACCTCGTCCTTTATGATGAGCTTGGAAATAGCTCTGAAGAATACCGTAAGTTAGTCCTTGCCTCCCGCAGCGCTGTGAGCAGAGATTATGGCAGAAGCGTCGACTAATGAACTACCATTCACTGACAGATATCCATCTGCTGTCACCGCCAACCCTCAGCCTTCCTAGCCAACCGTCCGAATATGCCGTCAATCCAGTTCCGAGCTTCAAAGAATTCCAGTCATTGTGGACCGCTTGGGACACTGTTACAAAGGCCATGGTGCCCCGCGAAGAACTCCTCGCGAAACCTATCAAGCTTCGCAATGCATTGATCTTCTACTTTGGACACATCCCCACATTCATGGGTCTGTATTCCAGAACCTTTTATTCAATGCCGTGAGCATGATACTGATGCTCTGTTAGATATCCACTTGACACGGGCTCTTGGTGGCTCTCCGACAGAACCACGAAACTATCGACAGATTTTCGAGCGTGGGATTGACCCCGACGTAGACAATCCTGAGCACTGCCACTCTCATAGTGAAATTCCAGATGAATGGCCTCCCCTTGCTGAGATTCTGGATTACCAGGACAGAGTCAGAGGTAGGGTTGAATCGGTTTTGCAGAGGGATGACATAACGCAGAACCGCTGCCTTGGAGAAGCACTCTGGATTGGCTTCGAGCATGAAGCAATGCACCTGGAGACCTTCCTCTATATGCTTTTGCAGAGTGACAAGACTCTCCCACCGCCCCTTGCAGACAGACCAGATTTTGAGAAGTTGTTCCATCAGGCCAGAGCGAACGCGAAACCAAATGAATGGTTTGCTATACCCGAACAGACATTATCCATCGGCCTTGACGATACTGACGAACGATCTTTGCCTGATGTGTCTTTTGGATGGGACAATGAGAAGCCTCAGCGAACGATCACAGTTCGTGCGTTCGAAGCACAGGCTCGTGCTATAACAAACGGCGAATATGCCAAATATCTGCAAGCGACTCGTCAGCGCCGGCGGCCAGAGTCGTGGGTCCTAACTCATTCGGACGAGAATTATCCAATCTCCAAGGGGGTGACTCTGGAGAGCAGCCAAGCCACGAAGGATTTCATGGACAATTTCGCTGTCCGCACCGTATTTGGACCTGTTCCGCTTGAATTCGCGCAGGATTGGCCTGTTATGGCTTCCTATGACGAACTGTCCCTATACGCCGAATGGGTGGGCTGCAGACTTCCCACTTATGAGGAGGTCAAGAGTATCTACAACTACTCCGCTCAGCTGAAGGAGGCAAGACAACATGAGCCATCAGATCATGAGAGGTTCGTATATTCCACTAAGTGTTTGAATTTAGCTTCGTCTGACAGAAGGCAGCAACGGTGTCAACGGTGTCAACGGCACTAACGGTGATATTGTGACGAACGGGCACTCGAAGGTTCACCAGGACAAGCCCCGGACCTCAGAACACCAGCCAGTCCAACCTCCTTCCCAAAGCACAATGCCAGTATTTGTTGACCTCCACGGTTGCAACGTTGGGTTCAAGCACTGGCACCCTACCCCGGTCATCCAGAACGGCGATCGACTTGCCGGTCAGGGTGAGTTGGGAGGAGTCTGGGAATGGACCAGCACGCCATTGACGCCACATGATGGCTTCAAGGTCATGGATATTTATCCAGGTTATACAGGTAAGCTGTTGACCTGCTCGGCGGATTTCTATAAACTCAACTAACCGGCGATAGCGGACTTCTTTGACGGAAAGCACAACATTGTCCTGGGTGGTTCATGGGCCACGCATCCCAGAATCGCGGGACGGACAACATTGTAAGTTATCACCTGTCATGTCGACCTGAATATGCACTAACTGTCTCAAGTGTCAACTGGTATCAACACAACTATCCTTACACTTGGGCGGGAGCACGTCTCGTGCGCAACCAGTAGGATAGACGTGTCGTCTAGAATTTTGTATAGAGATGATCCATGGAAAGCAATTGGATGCTATTCTTTGGTACCACTGAAGACCATCAAGCTACAACCCTACCAGAACCTCTTTGGAGGGTCCGTTTACGAGTAACGTTTGCGAGTGGCGTAGTTGAAATGCTATTGTGGCATAGTGTATGCGATGTCGCAATAAGCTGATCGAAGTAGTGAACATGTCTATTCCTCTTCCTCCTAGGATCTAAATTCTATCTCCAGGTACCTTAACGTACCCTGACCATAACAACGCCACCCGGATATGTTTCGGACCATTGAGGACGGGGAATATAGATATCAGTCCCCTTTCGGCGGAGACTATACAAAAAATAGTGGACCCCGCCACCAGCGGGGAGCTCCACCTGATAACGTGACAAGACACCCCTCCAGCATAGATAACACTCGCAGAGACCCCTCGGTATATGACCTATTTCCTCTCCCCCCCCCCCCCCCCCCCACTGCTCTCCCTCCGACCTGTACAAACGAATTACCATAATCTGACTGAGACAATATGTCCGCAGAAACAATCACAACTATCTCCCCCTCCACCAACCGCCCGATTCTCACCCGTACCGGCATCTCCACCGATGAAATCAAGCGCATCCCCGACCTCGCGCAGGAGGCATTCCGCTCCTTCTCGCAGTCCACGACCCTCGCGCAGCGACAGCAGATCGTCGACCGGGCACTATCCATCCTCGAGAAGAGGAAGGATGAGCTTGCGCACCAGTTGACGGAGCAGATGGGGCGGCCGATTTCGTACACGGGTGTTGAGATCTCGACGGCTGTGAAGCGCAGTCAGTACTTGAATCGGATTGCGCCGTCGGTGCTGGGTGAGGAGGGGGTTGTGCCTGGGGAGGAGGAGAAGGGGTTCAAGAGGTTTATTAAGCGGAAGCCGGTGGGGGTTGTGCTGATTATATTTGCGTGGAATGTATGTTTCCGGTTTTCAAGTGCGGTTGGTTGTTTGAGATGAGGGTCGTTTTACTGACGATGATTTGTATAGTATCCCTACCTGGTTCTGGTTAACAGCTTGATTCCGGCGATTCTGGCGGGCAATGCTGTTATTTTGAAGCCGTCGCCTCAGACGCCCACGGTCGTGGAGGAGGTTGCTGCTGCGTTCGCTGAGGCTGGTCTTCCAGAGAATGTGCTCCAGTATTTCCACTGCGGGGCGCCGGAGGTGCTTGAGAAGCTTGTTCGGTCGCCTCAGGTTAACCATATCTGCTTCACTGGGTCTGTGGCTGGTGGGTTGGCTGTTCAGAAGGCCGCGTCGGATCGCATTGTCAGTGTTGGGCTCGAGCTGGGTGGCAAGGATCCGGCTTATGTGCGGGACGATGTGGATGTGGCGTGGGCGGCGGAGGAGATTGTTGATGGGGCAATCTTCAACAGTGGTCAGAGCTGCTGCGCGATTGAGCGGGTGTACGTCCACAAGAACATCTACGAGACGTTCGTCGCCGAAGTGAAGAAGGTGTTGAGCAAGTATTGTGTTGGGGATCCGTCGGAGAAGACTACGCAGATTGGGCCCGTCATCTCGAAGCGCGCGAAGGAGACGATTTTGGCGCATATCGCTGAGGCGGTCGAGAAGGGCGCTCGGGACGAGACCCCTGCCAACGAGACGTTCGACAATCTTCCTGCCGATGGTAATTACGTCAAGCCCACATTGCTGACGGGCGTCAATCACAATATGCGTGTCATGACGGAGGAGACTTTTGGCCCTGTGCTTCCCGTGATGAAGGTCGAGAGCGACGAGGAGGCAGTCAAGCTCATGAACGACAGCGAGTTCGGACTCACTGCAAGCATCTGGACGAAGGATGTCCCTAGGGCTGAGGATCTCATTGAGCAAGTCGAGGCGGGAACAGTCTTCATCAACAGATCTGACTACCCTAGTCCGGTAAGTAGCGCACGCTCTCTGGTTCATGTTCCACCGAAGATGACGATTGACATGTCTGTAGGATCTTGCATGGACCGGTTGGAAGAACTCAGGTCGTGGTGTCACGCTGAGCAGGTTCGGGTTCGAGCAATTCGTCAAGCTCAAGAGCTATCATGTCAAGGATTATCCGAAATAGATAACTCATACATGACTTGTTATCCTTTGACAGCCATTAGCATCGAAATACCAAGAGTCAGGCCCTATTGGCGAACTATTTAGATAGACTCAGGTAGCAGTAATATCACTGGACACTCTCAGTCGACGGACAAGAATTTGAGGAATGGTTATTCAAGATCTCGACCCTCACGAGGCACGCCCGTCTCTTATCTCCTGTCACAGGGCGGCTGAGGATTGCGCGCCAACGACAAAGGTCATGCCGATTCGCACCAGATAGACCTCTTAAATGCTGCAGCTAAGCCAAATGTAGTTTATTTCAATTCCCACGATGGTTAGGATACTGCCGAAGGTGCAGGAATTTGAGCTAGCGATGGCCAGAAGCGTAGTGAAGTGCCAGTCAGCTGCTGCATTCAGGACAATTATCGACCTCCCATTGATTGCCGCCATAACCGGCATGATAGAGCGAGAAAGCAAAGGGCATATCTACTCCAATCTCCCTTGACCTCGAAGGAATTTTGCACATGCCAAGGGATGATTCGACGCTTCAGTTTCGAGACCTTCCCTTTACAGTTTCGAGACAGACGGATCCCTCGCCCACCGGCCAATCGAAAGGAAGATTAAACCAAATTGCAGTCAATCAGACATGGGAATTCATCGACCAGACGGGGCGACAGGAATGTCAATACTGAGGAGGGGCCCGCTGCTGTCGCATAGTTGCTGAAGCAAGGGATATGCACATTCGTAGGCACAATCCTCGTTCCCCCTTCTGGATCGCGCAGCGCCCATAGAGCATACGACCGTACACGAGAGAAGGAGGTTAGGAGCCCAGTGGTGCTGTGCTGTCTTCGGCCCAATTTTGAACTTGGCCGACCCTCATACACGTCGCGTGTGGAGGCGGAAAATGGACTGACGTAGGAATGTTGATCGCGATAACGACAATAGTTACGAGCGATGGAACACTGTTTAATGCAGCTCCCTGGATGATCGAAACCTTCATACTGCCACGAGCGCGCCTATGAGGAGCGCAATACTACTGAAACACAGAACAGACAAGTCGACCTTTTCAAAGTAGAGGAAAGGTATCAGGCAAATTGCCTTTGGCTGTTATCGCTATGGGCTATTTTTATCAGCGTAAGATGTGATGGCACATTCTGTGCACGTCAAATGGTGCATATGCATACTGCCGCTTTCCGAGACATCTGGGACGTTGGACTGGAACAGGTCGATTTAAGCCACTGGAGTTAGGAATAAAGGCCCAGCAAATCGGTAACCGATTTAGACAAAGCGAGTCACAACTGCGTACCCAGGAATCTAGGCGCAGGGGGGCTTGCTGCACGTATCCAGTCCATGTACCAGACGCGGAAGTCTGTTGCTGTAGAAGTGTTATCGACACACTTTCAAGGAGCCGATGACAGCGGTGTAAGTATGCAAGGCCTGACAATTTTGTTGCCCTGCATTTTCATCGAAATTCGACGAAGATCGAATGAGGAAGAGTTCGTCAAGAAGGGCCCAAGAACTCCCCGGCAGAAAATTCCACGGTTTCGTCGAGGCCGTCTTATTGGGACAAGTCACCTAGGTAAAACCCGCAAATGCAGCACTGCTGCGAGGGGACAGCTGCCAAAGGAATGTGTGACAGCGCGCTTCACAAACTTTTCCCTCGAAACTATCGCAATGCTCGTCGTTCCACAGAGACTACTGATCAGCTTAGCCTACATTGCAGCAGGCGGAAACCGTCAAACAAGGCCATACTGTAGGCTGCAGCTCCTTAGAGGACATTCACTATATATGAATGTACCCATGTCCATGTCAAAATCAACTTTCTGACTCCAATCCATAGCCTTGACGTCATAGAGCATCGACCAGTCCTTCATTTATCGTGAATTTTTGTATTGTTTCAAGCGTTTCAGTCGAAAGTCCATCGTTTGGTATAACGTCGTTCGTTCAAAGCAGCCTGCGAAAGTGCCCTCTTGCCGCTAGTTTTCGCATCATTTCTGATCTTCGCGTCGCGAAAGTTATTGCATATATCGGTCAACCGGATTTCAACACTCATTTTCCATTTCTTTCCCATCAATTGTATTACCAACTTGTCCCAACTATGGAGTGCTTCAGACAGATCCTCCGATTCGTGAAATCACCATTTCAGAAGAAGACACATAGGGTCTTGGAGATAGTAAGTCCAAAGCCCTCAGCATTCCTCGAGCGAAATTCTGACATTGTCCGCAGGGCCCACCAACGAACTTCCGCAAAGAAGAGCTGCCAAACTTCTTCCCGGACGATGAGTTAGTTCCATTGCTAAATCATAATATTGAAACTAGTTCTGACGATTTTTCTACCCAGCGCACTGACATTGCATAGTCATGGCTCGGCACTAGAGAAGGACACAGTCAAGGGAGTTCAGCGACAGCCGTCCACACGGGACAAGATCAAGGAGCATGTCCGGAGGCTGAGCATTAAACTCGTGGGCCCGTCTTCTTGCCATGAGTGATGATTTCGCTTTGACAAAGATGTTGAATCCGACTTCGGATCGTTGGACATTTCGAAGCATGTCGCCAATGGATATCTCTAGGAGATTGGGGATTGTCGCTGTTCTATGTTCAAAACAAAAATGTCGGAACTTCATTGAGACGGGATTTTTTCGAATTTACACCACTTTCGTTCGGATCCTTTGTATTATTAGCTGTGTGAGATTTGAGCCGGCCATGTGCCGAAGGGTTTGGATTTGACGGCTCTGGTAGCTCGTCAAAGTCATCGAAGAATACTTTTCTTCTCGATCTACCCAACGGTGGAGTCCTGTGAATAATGCGGACGGGTCTTTTTCCTTTATCATCATTGGCAGCATACTGAGGAGTAGAAGAACTGGTCCTTAAGACCGGTGAGTTGGCATCTGATCCAATAGAATGTTTCTTTTCTGTCGGTCTTGTGGAAGTCTTGGTGATCTGTACGTCCAAGTCGTCATCCTCCGTAGCAGTTGCACCCGCCGCATGATCGTCTGCTTCAATTTCAGCCTTCAGTGAAGAACGGGTATGCGCATCAGGATTCGTCTTCTGCCTTTTCGACCCAGACGCCTGGGCGAACCCAGCAGCCGCCCTAGTGGACGATTTAACACCTTGCATGCCCACTAGCGAGCGAGCCTTCCGTGGGCTCGTCATAAGGTACCCTAGCGAGGTACCAGCAAGCCCATCGTCTTCATCTGTATCGTCTTCCTCCTTATCAGAGTCCAGCTGCGGCCGCTTACCGCCCATTTTCTCCAGGCCTGCCCTTTGACGGGCTGAGAGGGCGGCCGCCGCGTCCTTCCTCTTCGTCTCTTCGCTTCTCGGCGTGACACCATCAGTAGGTCGGGCAAGGTCTTTAATTGCTGCTGCGTTTTGGAGTTTTGCCTCCTTGCGTTTGACGTATTCCGCATAGTGGAGGTGCTTGGTGAACGTCTGCGCCATGGCGTAGAACTCGTCTTCGACCATCATGTAAATATCATCTTTATCGAACCCTTCAATCAAATATCTATGGTTGGTATATCAGTAAAGCTCCGCGGGTCCCCGTGCTGATCTGCAGTGCGTACTCTTCTGACGGACATCGCTGGATCGAAGACGTTGGAGGACTCGGCGCTGCGTAGATCTTATCAGAGAGGACCTGTACACCCCCAGAATCTCCTTCTACTTACAAGACCGAAAAAAATCTCGTTTCTCTTTGCGAGACGTAGACTTGGATGCCTTCGGAGTCTCCTCAGCGCTGTGGTCCGAACCTTTCTCGTGCTTCGCTTCACGTCGACGCGGTGAACTCTTTGCGTCCTCGGCTTTGGTACCACTGCCTATAAGCCATGGAAGAGTTCGAGGCATGTTGAACTGTATTCTTTCAAAATTTCGGCTGAGGCGAAACGCGACATCACTGAGCTTCTATCGTTGTGTTGTCAGGTCTTCAATGTTGAGATCTGACTATAATTTATCTCCGCAATCGATGAACGAGCGAGCGCGGGAGGCGTTCCGCCCCGCTCTCCGCAATGGTATTTAGTCTACCTAGCAAGTAGCTGGAAACTGTGGGCCAACTCAACTTTCACTCATCGCAAAATAAGAAAGGTAGATGGATCAGGGTATCTTGATTTGATATGACTATTGAGGTATTCGTGATGTGAAATCTAGTTCTTGCCCAACGCCGATAGGATAACACCCGAAAGATGAAGAAAACCATGTGCCCAGCCAAATCAAATGGTGACATCGTGTACAGGAAAACGCCTGGTGAATAAAATAGCCCAGCAAAACGCCATGAGTAAATCCATAAGGTGTTTACGCCTCTCCAGGGCGCTTGCTATTGCAGCTCACAATCTTCACCTTATCTGCCGTCACTGTCGTCTGGTTGTCCAGCTTGAACGTAACGTCTTTAATAAGGAAGGTCCAGACTTCGTCGCAGAATCGATAGGTATCCAGGTGACCCTACAGTCCAAGAAAGGGCAAGTCAGTCACCGTCAATGTTCTCATAAGAGCAGTCCTATTCCCAGTTTCCCAGATCGGTCAGGCAGATTGTAGACGGAAGAAGCTACCTTGAACGTAAGCCTTGCGCGCACTTTATCCGCGAGCACTTCTGTAATAACACGATCAAATGTGGAGAGAATCTTCATGGCGAGCTGGGGCTCAATCCGGCCTTCGTTGATCAAGTCATCGAGCGTATCGGTAAGGGAGAGACCGAGACTGGGTAAAATGGTTAGTGAAAAGCAACACAGCTTTTGCTGAGCGTCTAGTACCTGCTCCCGCGATACAACTCATAGTATGCCTGGGCACTCATGTTGTCATTTAAATGTGAGCGATCAAGTCAGGGGATGGCGAAAAGATGAATCAGTAAGAGTCAGGCTGGGCCGGTTGAAGCGTATCGCGGGGACAACCATCACGTGATAATTTAATTCGCAATGTCATGTGATATTGACATCACTACGGAGTTTTGATGATTACATCAGTGTCAACAGAATAACACCCCAGAAAGGTACAAAACTTGGAATATCTACTTCTTCTGATGGAGCTGAATCTCAAAATTCTTTTGCTTGACACATGAGCATCATGAATGTACAACAAATATCGTGCATGGCAGGACGCCTGCCTGTGCGTACATCACGCCTCTGCTCTGGAAAGCGGCTCTTATCCTACACGACGCAAAAGTCGTCCAAGTCAGATGCTAAAACTGGTTCGTGCATGATGTACCCCATGCGATGATCGTCTCTCATTGCTAAAGTCCCTCGAAGTTCAGACCCCGTCCGAGGATCCATCGAAGGTCCGCGACGGCAGCCAGGAATCAAAACCCAAAGTGACCAAAAGTGTTGCTCAAGCGGACGAGGAGCTTCGTGAACGCCTCGAACAGATGTCTGGTGAGGGTGGGGCCTCTGGTATCGAATATGAGGATGGCAAACCAACCGCCATGAAACGGAGTGTTCGCAATAACATGTTTCGCTACATCTGAGCGAGCAACCTGGCTATGTCCACGAATTTCTGACCTGGCGTGCATGGGCATAGGGGCGAGAGTCGGATATGCGCCATATAGCATCGTATTCACTTAGGCTGTTGTGAGTGAAATATGCTTTGCGGCGTATCCACCAGTTGTTTAAACTGAGATGGATTGCAGTCATACGCCGCCGGGCCTTCCCTTCGCTTGCAGTTACTCCATATCGGCTTATGCATCGTCAGAGATAATCTGATCTATTGCGTTATCCCGGTCTCGCGAAGACTATCCACAGTGACCATGTCCTCAGACTCGGTATCACATCTGGATGGATGATGAAGGAGGACATCCTGCGGAGCTGGTTTGAGAAGATCGAGGAAGAACCGTCTTTGAAGTTGATTACCAAAAAATAAGATTGTGCATACAGAAACGGTCATAATACAGACCTCTGGAGACCGGCATTCAAAGCTGGGAATGAAAATTCAAAAAGTCCAATTACTCAGCTTTAAAAGGATGGAGCAAATAATTCACTCTAAGACCTGTTGAACAGAGGACAGAAAAGAAACACCAAAATCCCTCTATCTCGGAAAACAGAGAAAACCGAGGCTCCTGCAGATAGCGCCAGTTCGAGAATAGATTCAGACCGCATGATAATCATAATCTCTCGTTAAAATTTCATTTGGAACGTTCACTGGAGAACCAGGCATTTCTAACCGTTGTTCACCATTCCAGCAAGCACGCCAGCACCGATGACTCCTCCATCTGAAGCTTCTCGCAGAAATACTGATTTACCGCTCTTCTGGGGACCCGTTCTCATGATCAGTCGATCAATGTATTGCTGACACGTCTCCTTGAAATTGGGATAGTGTTGGATTATCCCGCCAGTGTAAGCAACAACAAGCTCTTCAGGGCCCGACTGCCAATCTGCAGGTGTCTGTGTAGGCAGTAGAACTGGAACAATCGGCCTTTGACCATTCCTAGCAGCGCCTGCCTCCAAGGACGAGGATGTAGTCTCGTTCAAAATGGCCTGCAGTTTAGCGCTACCGTTGCGCTGAGGCGATGCGGCAGTTGAACTTTGCGGTGAGTTCTCATTGCTATCCACCTTCAACTCAATCTCTTCTGCGCAGGCGAGTAATCCAACCACTGCCGCAGCTATTAACCCAGCAGATCGACTCTGTACAACTCGAGCGATCTTCCGAAAAGCGCCCGCAGTCAAAGCATCCCAGCACCATTCGCTACTCTCGGGTGGAGGTAACGATTGGTTCAGTTCCGCAGCGAGATCTTCGTCACGTTGTGGGCGAGCGACTTTGTCTGAGACGTACGATGTGGTCAGGGCATATTCCTGGACGAGCGTTGCGGGAAGCTGTTTCTTCTCCAGTCCAACAATGTTCGTAAGGTAGTCAAAGAGTATCAGCCGAATAAGTTCTCCGATGTACCGTCCGCCGGTCATGTACTCGAAGGGCTGAAACCCAGGACGTGCACATGCTTTGTCTAGCTCTTCGTCCCACTTGGTTATGATATTGAGCTCTTTCAAAGGAGGGGCGGCGCCCGAAATGGTCCATTCAGTGTTGACAATTGTTTCTTTTGCTTCCGGGTTCTTTGACTTGACATGTTCCGCTTTAGATTCATGTAGAGACTCAAGCTTCATGGGAATAGTGGCGTTGCAGCCCGTGCCTACAATGATACCCATTGCGACACGACTGTTGGGCAGGGACTTGACGGAGTAAGCTAGAGATGCAAGCGTAGCGACGGCATCATTTGTGATAGCGGCGATCTTCAGTTTAGGTAGTGCAAAGAGTTTCCGGCGCTTGCTCGAGGGCTCGTCCTCGTCAGGACGTCTGGTGTGCTTCTCGTAACCATGAAGCAGGATGTTGCGAAGATTGAGATCCGAGGTGATAGCGAACCCTTTGCCCATCGGCATCAACGTGGCTTCCGCGAGCGATTCTTGCCTGTATGACTTTGTCAGTCAAACGGAATTGCACCAGAGTCACCCGAGAGAGGATAATAACAGGTCACGACTTTTCATGG
Organism: Aspergillus fischeri NRRL 181; assembly: GCF_000149645.3. Taxonomy (NCBI): domain Eukaryota; kingdom Fungi; phylum Ascomycota; class Eurotiomycetes; order Eurotiales; family Aspergillaceae; genus Aspergillus; species Aspergillus fischeri. The sequence continues at coordinate 5,533,796 of NW_001509762.1, forward strand.
CAAGGATACTCACATGATAGGAAAACTGAACGTAATTCCCATGTCTAATTCTTGGGGAATGTTGCCCTTCGTGGCGTCCGATGTCAAGCTTTCGGCGACCACTTCCGCTATACAGTCCCCAATCCATGCGAAGAGGTCCTCCGCCTTATCCATCTTCAAATGTTCCTGTATGGGCCATGCTTTCTCTAGTGTCCGTTTGACTCGTTGTCTCTGCGCCTTTCGAAGGGTATCCCTTGATCTTTCCGATGCGTCTGTTGAACGGATATAGGAGTCGGCCGCTTCCCCCAACAGTTCAATGAATGCGACTCGCAGATTGCTTCCTCCAACATCAATAGCCAGATAACGACCGGTCTCAAGACCCGTGGGCAGTCTAGTGACGGGAGTGGGCAAAAACTGCTGGTCAGAGTGTAATGCTAGGTGGCGGTATGTGCTCGAGAAGCGACGCGCAAGTCTGTAGAGGACTGCTTCGTCAAGGACCAAAGGCGACAGAAAATCATCAAGCCTACGTTGGTACTCTAGGTACTCTTTCTGTGAAGGATCAAGCTCGGACACATTTTCTTCCTCATCCTCTTCGACGTCGATTACGTCTTCATGTATATCATGGTCCTCATCCCTGCTGTTCTCCGCCTGTATCACATTCATCGGTGCCATTGTAAATCTCCTGGATGTGTGAGAATGCGAAATGACCCGATCAAGTGGAATGCATGAAATCCGAAAAGGTCATTCGAGTAGACTCATAGGATGCGAATGTATGTATTCAAGTTTATGCCATGCACAGCGCGCGCATGTCTCAATGGCAGGGACAGGTTTTGTTGATTTCGCTCCCTTGGATTGCCACAGGTCGATCAAACGAGGAGCTTGAGCTGAAAACAAGATTGAGGGCTTGATCGTCAAGGCGCATGAATCTGAACGGGTCCTTCGAAGCTGTTATTGCGGAGAAGGGGAAGCTCCGGTGCGAGGGCGAAGGATCAAGGGAGTAAGTTGTCGAGCAAGATCTGTATCTCTAAAATGGGAATCAGTGAGCCACAAGTTGCGAGGACTGCCTAAATCCGAAGAACATCATGAAGTGCCAATGACAGCAAGGATCTGCGGGAACCGCAGGAATAATGGCAAGGGCAGTGGCCACAGAGCAGGATAGTCATTGCGCGCAAAAAAAGAAAACTATTGGCACAAACAAGGACGGGGGAAATTAAATTACCTATCCTCAATAATACCTTAGATGTGGACGTGATCAACACTGATTCTCCACAGTTGAGGCAGAAGCTGGTTATGTCGGAAAGCGACTATGCGATGTGGAAAGAAAGGGCTATTAAGTATAGACAGACAGACTAGCTAGAGGGAGTAAGAAAAGGGTCTAAACAGGACCAGCCAGTGGATACGAAGCCATTATTCTCCACAACACGGGAGAGGAAGGAAAGGAAAGGTAATTATTCAACGGTGAGGTGCTGCTGGAGGGAGGGGTGGAGGGAAATAAGAGTGGGAAAGATGGAAGATCTTAGGAGGAGTAGTACGTAGTAGCTTCACTTGCTTCAAAGCCGCTGCAGATGGAGCAAATGCGACCTTCGGCACGAGACGATGTGACCCTGCTGAATCAATCCGAGCAATGACAGCCTGAGACATCGTGTGTGGTTGACGACAACTGTGGATGACTCGGATATTCTCCGGCACTGGTTAGATTAACACCTTTAGTGGTAAATATGCTCTCTTCATCGTTTAGCATATTGTTGATTGTTTGATTGATTGTTGATGTTTCCTTTCATACCAGTTCTCCGCCCTCCAGTACATCTTCCTCATATTGATGCCTCTCCGCTTGACAGTACCAACTCACAACTCCTCCATCTACCCCTATGATAATTTGTTCTATCGCCAGACTTTCATAAGGAAGTCAACTCTGGACAGAGCATTACCCTCGCCTTCACGACCCCGGAGCACTGGCCTCCTTGAGTGTGGTCCCACTGGTTCGACACATCCTTCTGTTTCTCCATTTAAACGACGGTTGAAAGCCAATAAAGCACGAGACGAAAAGAAAAAGGAATATAAAACTTTAAATCGCCGGCAATACTAGATATTTACGGAGCAGTCGAGCTACTGCTCACTTGAGACTGGCTGCGGGACACGAGCACGGATTATCTATATCAACCCAAAGAAGCCATGTGGTAGTAAACGGTGGGTCTCCTTAAAATGATGCAGACTTACAATCAGTACACCGTACAAACTGCGACCAGTCTCCAAATTTCTTTTCATCCACTGATCTGTAAGACCGCATTGAGACTAGGAATCGAGTCTCTCTATCTTCGAACCTCAAAAGACTGAGTACCCCGAATCGCCAGGGTACCCAGGGCTTCTACATGTGGATCACAATGGCGCTATGATTTAGGTCCCTGATGAAACATGCTATTCCTGAGTGACAACTGACGACTCCCGATCGGTTCTTTTTACTCTTTGCCCTAAGCCCATTCATGGACGTCTTAGCACCACGTTCAAAAATCGACTGGCTCTCTTGTCGGCTTGCGATTTGAGAGTCCTCGTTCCGGTCGATAGCAATGACAGTGATCACATTAGGTACCAGTTTGGCAGTAGCGATGTTCACGTCCGCATAGACTACGTATCACGCTTCTTGGTGTCTAGGCTAGACCCTGCCCAGACTCCGAGATCGGAGTGACGTTGGTGTTATCGAGCCGACGGAGTTGGGCCAACTGTCCGGTGACATCTGCGACAGGATGCGCACATCTCGTTGCATACTTTGAGATTTGGGGATGAGCAGCCCACTATTATTGAATACCATCATGAGCCATTCTGATACAGTCCCCACTGAAGCTGGTCACCATAGGCGACTCTCTCAGCTTATCGACCTTCTGTCCAGTATGGTCAATGATGTCGCGCCTTGCTAGTCATGAGAAGCATGATCACAAAAAGTGCAGATGTACCGTGTTAAGCAGTAGCGACAACCTTTAACGTCTAAAAGAACTGCAAAAAGTCTGAGCGCTGAAGCCAGCGGAGTGGTACTGGAGCCATTCGGAAATGCCTCGGGCTTTGGCTTAACCGATGCAAGCTACAAAGAATCATTGTTCTCCATGAGTCTCGACTTTTGCAAGGATGGTAATCTGGGTTTCGGCCATTCCGATATGTCCTAGTCAATATCTGAGCGTACTAATTACTACGAACATAGCAGAGACAATCCTGGCCAGACACCTTCCCACACGCCCCTTGATGTGGTGACCTCGGATTGGGAAGCTGTTTTCTGATATGGTGCTGATCTCAGAGTAGATGATTTCATTTGAATGCCCTTTTACGGTGCTAGGCAGAGCACTGAAGGTTTATTATAATGGGATCCATAACTGGTTGCTGGATTGAGCAGGGATGATTTAGCCGAATGCTCGTATACGTGGGCTCAAGCCAAGGATCTAGCTGTCTATAGGGCGTCAAACGATGCCGATAGCTCCAAGCCTCCAACGATCTCGAGATATCCCTTCGCTTATGGGAACCATCTCTCAATGCGTATCTATTGCTATTTGTTGATCACTAATACCGCTTGTGTCAGCAAGCATGACAGTTGGGCTTCTAACTTGTGTATCTACCTTGTGCTACCTACTGGTGAAGTCGATAAGCGAAAATGTCTTTTTCTTTTTTACTAGAGAGGTAGAGGCAGCAATCAGTGTTGCATGACGGTCTAATGAGAGATGGAGGACTTCTCCTGCCTCTTGGTTGCTCTGATGAGCCAATCCATGGCCTGTTTTCGGCACTATTTCGGCCGAACTTGACATGAGACGATGGATCTGCAGATAATGTCACTATTATTATTGCATAAGGTGTTGGGTGCCCTGGAGCAGGCGACGTAACACTTGAGCCAGGGCCTTAGTTACGAATATTAAGGTATGCATTAATCTAAACAGATACAACGTTGCAATCTCAAGATATGACCGCGAACAGGGGTATGTATCATTCAAGCATTGGATGCCTATTGATAGTTGTGGCATCTGGCCTCTAGCTTATTCGAACATTCCAAGATGAAGATGTTGATGTTGCCCCTGCAATTGCCAAGAAATAAGATAGTTGAAGATCGAAGGATCCACGAACAGAAAGGTTGAGGCTTGCAGTCTTGAATCATGAGATATGCGTACAGGAGTCGGCAGTTAGCGGTTGGTCTAATAATAGTGAATGTGGTAATGGTCACCTTGCAACGCCGCTAATTAGCTCTAGGCGCTGAGTGTGCTCACAACTCTGTGCTCCCGTCCTCAAGTGACGCTCTCTACGGGCCTCCACAGTCACATCGATCGATTAGTTAACCCGTCAATGACCCAGCTTCCCCCACAGCCTCCGAATCTAACCTCTTCCCCGCATCAATCATAACATACCTGTTGATAAGGGTCGGTGAAGTTCGGATAGTTATGGAGAAGGTACAGTTTCAAGATCAGAAGGAAGGTCTCCATGATCTTGGCGCGATCGAATCTGCTGAGGCTGCCTCCAGCCATTCCCGCCGCGACCGACCAGCATCACATTTCCTGCGACGTTCCTTAATGGTCATATCGCTTGGATTCGTCCTTTTTAGTGTTCTCAGCTGGTTCCCTACACCTATCCCTAGATTCTTCTTGCATTCATGTCATCCTTCGTCGAAAAGGCTGGATGATGGCTTCTCTGCTTCGCCCTTCATGAGGGGTGATGTGGTGCCGCTGATGGAGCACAAGCCTGAGGCATCAGTGATTGACAACAAAGTTCTGCTGGAAGCTCACGTCATGAGCAAATGCCCAGACGCCCGTGATTGTCTGCAAAAATTGGTAGTTCCTGCCATGGAGCAGATCAGTGACAAAGTAGACTTCGGTTTGTCATTCATCGCAAGGTAAGCTAGTGCAAGACCTTCCTGCCCGGAAGACGCAACTGGACCGCAGGCTAAGCAAACTACAGTGTATCCAACAAATCTGCCGATGTAGTATGCAAACATGGTCCTGCTGAATGCATAGGCGACATGCTCATTCTCTGTGCTGCGAATCTCCCTTTCCCACCGGAGGGACGAAGCATGCTTCGCACCCCAACGATCCGCTCCCTGGGCTTCGCCAACTGCCTGATCAGTTCCTATGAGAAGATCCCAGAGCGCTCATTTGTCGAGCAATGCGCTTTGGAACATGGCATCGATTTTGATGCCTTGAACGAGTGTGCCAGCCAGCAGGACGATGACCCTGGCCATCACGGAGGGGACAAGGATCCCCTCAGCGGTATCGCGCTGCTCCGCAAGAGTGCCCTGTACAGCGAGGCGCTTGGTGTCAGAACTAGCTGTACCGTCCGGCTAGATGAGCAAGTGTGGTGTGTTCGTGACGACGGCGTGTGGAAAGACTGTGCCCAAGGAGGAAGAGGTAGTCAGGTTTCTGTGCTTGTTGAGGAGATCGAGAAGATTTATAGAAAGCGGAATTAAGCAATGGCTCGCGAATGACCTAATGTTGGAATTGACTTGATATTTTGCCTCAGGGTCCATCATGACCCATTGCAGTTTGCACTAATCCCATAATGCTATTGTTACTTCTAGGATACGTTTTAACTCTTCTGCATTGCTCTTTTTTACGAGACGAAATTATATCTTTGAAAATGATGCTTTCACATTCTCTATTGACTCTTCACATTGATTGAAAGGTCAGGCAATAGGTACACTATCAATGCAGTCAATATCTCTGAGTGAGCAATATAAACAATATGAGCTAGAAAGACGTTTATTTGACCAAAAGGTCCTGATAATCCTTTTTAGGAAAGTGTCCCCATTGACAGAGGTCTGCCTTCAAAGACATCTGTTGTGTAAGGTCTTGACGGGCAGGCTCTAGAGCATTGGAGTAGATTGCTCAATAAGGATGGGTCCCAGGGCTTCGTCTCATTCTTCAGTCCAGGTCAATTGCATCTGCTTTCTCCCACTAGCCATGTGTGAACTGTGAGAAACACATCTTGTCTGTAAAGCCTTCTTTTGCTTTCCACAGCCACCAAATCTCTCCTTTCATCTCCTACCTTAGCTACGACATCAACACCGCACTCATTCTGTTTCATGGAGCTGGTCTTCATCTAATTTTTCGTTACTTTCAATCAGACCTGTTCTCATTGCTCCTCTAGACTCACCAACCAACCTTCCCTAAGAGCATCTCTAAACACAATGGCTTCATCCTGGATACCAGAAGACTCGTCCCCTAAGAGCAGCCGCCGTAGGGGAATTAACCTGCAAAAGAAGGTTGATGAGCTCGTGCACAAATACTTCAAGGTCAAATGTCCCAGTCCCGTTCTCCGCGATATCCTCAGAAGCACTGAGAAATCCGATCTCCTCGTCAGCGCTGTCCGACTTCAGGTTTCGCTGGCCAGATGCCGCTCTCAGGACTTTAATGATGGTCAGGTCACCATCTACGATAAAGCTCTGTTGACGCTGTCCAAAAATGGAGACGAGCCTGCGGAACTGAGCGTCCTTGAGCTCTACCTGACTGAGTATCTGGGGATTGTGCCTATTGCCAACACTTCGCACAGTCTGAATGTGGCCACTAAGCGTCTTGGGCTGCATCGAGCTTTGACCAAAGGTTTGTCCACAGTAATTGTTATCTAGTTCTTTATTCAATCATCCTGACTTGCGTGTTTGATGATTTCAGCGCCCTCATCGATGTTTTTCAACGCGGAGTCGCCCAATTCTGAAGAGCCTACCCTCAAGTTGGATGGGCAAGTCCCTGCCATTACCACCAGCAGCAGCGAGCCGACAAAGGAGTCTGGCCTTCACTCGGAAGATACCAAAGGTTTGTCCGAAGACCTTCGCGAAGCAAAGCCTGAAGGAAAAAATGTTGTCCCCGATAAAGCGGATACACGGAAACATGATTGCGAGAACAGGCGGAATGAACGAGCCCGCATGGCCGGCAAAGAGCCTATGAATAACTACAATTCCGGCAAAGCAGATACGAAAGCTTCCCTGAAAAGAAAGAGGGACGACGAGAGCGTCCAGAGTCGAGTGGAGCGGCTTCTTGACGTCTTCTTCAAAGCCAGAGATGAACACATCAACAGAAGACGAAAGGAGACAGAAAGCGATCTAAACACTGTTCGATTTGTACGAGACTCAGCCGAAAATGCTCTGACATACCTCCGTGCCAACAATATGAAGGACCATGAGGCTATTCCGGACCTTGAAAAGTGGTTTGCCATCATGAGAGATAAAGCTACTGCTCTTACAGGTGGTCGAGGGCGCCATTTCGATGAGAAGCCTCCCCCGGCTCCCAGATTCTTGCGCCCTAAGAAGCGTTCACGGTTCCTGATGGACTCTTACAGACCTCGGCGGTGGAGTCCCATGGTTCCTGAAGGTGATGCCTCTTCTTAACTCATGGTTCGTCAATCAATCGTCCGTCGCATCGACGTTTGAATGTTGACTATTGAGTCGCAGTTTGAGAACCGGATTATTCTCAGGCCACTGTCAATGACCAATATCCGAGACACGACGTGAATCAAAGGCTGGCCCTTCTTCGTCCACAGCTCCGTGATGAGTTCTGGTGCCCCGATACTTTGATAGAGGATGCCGGTGGATCTTAGCCGTGCAGCATCTGTCCTTGGCGCAAATCATCTCTCCTAGTGTGTGCCACGTGCACCGCCTTGTGCCTGTCTACCCCTGTACTTAATCCCACCAGGTTTAGACCTCCAATGTCAGATGATCTTACGATAAGTGCTAGATTTTGGTGCATCACATTTCTCAGATATCTCTGCTTGGCTGCCGAGATTCCCCTAGAAAGGAAATGGGTCCTTGAGCCAGAAAACACGGATATTTCATACATTGATTACTCCGTAGATGGCCTCCTATCATCTGCAGCCGACCGAGGCAGCATCCTATAGCTCCAGCACAGGGACACCGGCTAGCGCGCGGTATACGCCAGATTCCAGAGCATCCGACAATGAAAATGCATCGTCGAGTTCCGAACGGCCACCAGCTGGGTCGTTGAGATTGCAAACGGACTTTCGCGCAGAAGCGGACTACATTTCCGACGATGAGGGCCAAGATGAAGGCTACGATTCGTATGACGACCAGGAAGCGCAGGCCAAAAGGGCCGTAGTCGATACAAAGTACACGGCAGCGGAAGAAAAGCAAGTCGTGAAGAAGTTTGACCGCAAGCTGGTTCCATTCTTGGCCCTTCTCTACCTGCTCTCGTTCCTGGATCGTTCTAGTGAGTTGTTCACTGTTTCGGAACAGTACATCAAATAGCTGACTGCTTGCAGATATTGGAAACGCAAAAATCGCTGGACTCATGGATGATTTGCGTCTTTCATCTTCACAGTATGAATGGCTTTTAACAGCTTTCTACATCACGTATATTCTCTTTGAGTGGATGACCCTCATGTACCGGATCGTTCCTCCGCACATCTACATCTCCCTGTGTGTATGCGGATGGGGTCTCGTTGCATCCTTTCAGTCACTGGCTACTTCATTCAGCACCCTCGTGGTTCTGCGAGCCTTTCTAGGCATCACGGAAGCGGCATTTGGCCCTGGCGTGCCGTTCTATCTCTCCTTATTCTACAAGCGGGAAGAACTCGCTTTACGAAACGGACTGTTTATCTCAGCGGCTCCCTTGGCGACTTCGTTCGCGAGTAGTCTCGCATGGCTGATTGTCAAGGTCAGCAGCAATGGCCCCATTGCACCGTGGCGGACGCTCTTCCTGGTCGAAGGATTTCCCAGTGTGCTTGTTGCGGTCTTTGCGTGGATACTGATCCCTGATTCGCCTGAGAGCGCTCGTTTTCTTGAGCCTAGAGAGAGAATGGTAGCCAAGCTGCGGCTGGGAGAGACCAGGTCCGACTATCGTGGGCCCGATTCCAGGCAGTTCAATTGGAGGGAAGTTGTCAAGGCGCTGGCGGATCCCAAATCTTATGTGACAGCTGTTCGTGGAAGCCATATCTCTCCAGCCTTGGGTTGAACTGACGTGCAGCTGCTATAGTTTATGTTCTTCAGCTGCAATGTCGCTTTCAGCTCCATGCCTGTGTTCCTGCCCACCATCATAGAAGAGTAAGCCCTGGCATGAGCAACCCGGTTGGTCAATACACTCACACTTTCACAGCATGGGCTACTCCTCCCTCTCCGCTCAAGCCCTCTGCGCACCTCCTTACCTCATCACCTTCGTGGTAGTCCTTGCAACAGCATACCTATCCGACCGGCACAGAACCCGCAGCCCCTACCTCATCGCCCACGCTCTGGTATCTTCACTCGCCTACCTCGCCATCGCAGCTACAGGCTACTACCATGAGTTCCTATCCACCGGCCTCCAGACCTTCATCCGATACGCCTGCGTCTACCCCGCGACGTCAGGCTTCTTCTCTGCCATTACCCTCATCATCACTTGGACGATGGACAACCGCCCCGCAAAGGAAGGCAAGGGAGCCAGCATGGCGATCCTCAACCTTATCGGGCAGTGTGGGCCGCTGCTCGGGACGAGGCTGTACCCGCGCAGTGAGGGGCCGTGGTACGTGCGTGGGATGGCGACGTGCTCTTTCTTCATGGTCGTGGTGGCTGTCCTTGCGTTCGTGCTGAGGGTTATGTTGCAGAGGGGGGATCGTGCAGCGGATCGGAAAGGAGATGCTGATGTGGAGATGGAAACGCGGCAGGTCCTTATGGATGGAAATCAGTTCAATCATAGTGTTGAAGAGAGATTTGTGAATATTTTATGAGACGAGGTCGTGTTTGCTGCTGCATCTACGAGTTGGGTTGCATGAAAGTCATGGTATGTATTTAGCCCAGATTAAATATTACTATTGATATGTTTGCTAAGAAGCGTAAACAGAAAGGAAGTCGCTTATAGTACAAGAAAAGGACAAGGACCATGTACTTTCGTCCCAATGAACCGATTACCCGAGGCATAAAAATACAGGAAGGAATCAGAAGACGCTTACTCCGAAACCGAAACCCGACAGTGAATTAAGATCGCCGAGCTCACCACGCAGTATGACCACCATCAATGATCATCGTGCTGCCTGTCATAAAGCTACTGGCATCACTGAGGGCGAAGAGCGCCGCACCCCTGAACTCCTCCGGACACGCCAGCCGACCGAGCATATTCTCCGCCTCCCAGGTGGCTTTTGCAGCCGGATTCTGCTCAAACACCTGCTCGACCATGGGCGTGAGGATGTGTCCCGGACAGAGACTATTAACCCGGATCCCCCGCCGGCCCCACTCCATCGCCAGGGACCGCGCGAGCTGGATCACCGCCGCCTTGGACGAGTTGTACACGGGCGAGGTCATGCCCTTGTTGGCGATGAGCCCGCTCATGCTTGCAACGAGCAGGATGGACCCCTTCTGCTGGTAATTGAACATCTGGCGGGCGGCTGCCGTGGCGGAGTTGAAGACGCCGTTGTAGTTGATCTGCATGACTTCGTTCAGGGCCGACTGGGAGTGCTCCAGGGCGCTCTGCAGGTGGTTGATGCCTGCGGCGGCGATGAGGCCGTCCAGTCGCTGATCGCGGGAGGCGATTTCGGCGAAGACGTCGTTGACCTCTGGTTCGTTGCGCACGTCGATGCGTCGGTATTCCAGGGCGCCGCCGTATTCCTTTTCGGCTTGGCCTTTGGCGGTTTCGAATTCGGGGTGTGGTTTCTCGAGGCGGTCTAGGCAGTATACTGGTTTGTGAGAGAGGTTAGCAGAGTGCTCAGACGTATCTGTTTGAGGTTGACGTCGAGGATGTATCTGTACCTTTGGCTCCGGCTTCCATCAGCGCTTCGGCCATGGCCAGCCCCAGGCCTCTGCCGCCACCGGTGACGGCGTAGACGCGGTCTGCAAGATCAAACTCTCTGAATCGATGCGGTCTCATCCGGGGAAGCTTTCTCTGGATGTGTTGCTCATTGGTCGTGGTAGAATATGTTGATCGTAGGCATGGATGAAGCGAAGTGCAGGGTAGCCATGACCGCGCTGCGGTCAGCGACCGCGTCAGAGTGAAAGACATGACTTGGTCAAAATTTTCTATAAGATTAACTGAGAACAAGGCGCAGAGATAGAAACAATTGACCAGGTAAAATGTCAAAAGACCGGCAGCATACAATCGCACACTTCAAGATTCTACATAACTCGAGATCTATACTAGAAGAGTCCTAAGTTTATACGCTTGAGACAGAAGCATGATATCACTATCGATACAGGTGAAGCAAGGCAGAGGGATAAAAAACAAGATGGCCTCGTGACGGCCCTGATGGAGTCTAGAAATTCTAGAGCTGCTTTCACGATGATACAATATGACCCAGACACAGGATCGCCCGGGAACAACCAGGGAACGATGACCCTGTAAATGCACTCGAGCCAGGATCGTGACTTTTGTTCGTTTGAAGTTACTTGATTGCCGAAGACGGTAAGAGACGTGATCAGTAGATCGAAGGGATGGAGACCGTCCATGTTTCTTCCTGGAATGGCCCACTTTAGCTGCACGGGATGTCCAAACCTGGGAGTCCGAGATACTGGGCCTGGAGATATTACTGTCAGGTTGATTCCTGTAAACCTCTGTATACATATCAACTATCGAGTCCTGCCCAGCAAGATGATCATGACTTGCGAAACTGTCGCTTGGGGATAACCATAGACTCCGTGCAATTCATCCTGAGCTCATAAGAGATCATAGATGGGTTACCGACCAGACCCAGAGAGTTGCCTTGATTTCTGCGGTGATGCGACTCATTGCTCGGTGGTGACGTAGAGTATTGCGAATTGAACTCCAGACTTTTTTTCCTGCCCCAGAAATGCCAAAGTGGAGCATTTGGAGCATTTCTGGAGTAATAAGATAAGAACTGAGAACTTGATAAGGCAGCATTTTATGTAGTAGCAGCTCTAGCTCTACCAGACATTCTGCGGAACGCAATACCCTCCAATCATCTCCCTCGGCTTTGGAGAGAGTAAGAGTACCTTATACCTACATAGCTTCTAGCACTTCTGGAAGTCTACAACAGGGAGTTCCCCATGAACGTCCTGCTGGGAGTTCAGAATTGAGAATTTCGCACCATGCTTAAGCTTCACAGCCCTTAGGGATTAGCAGAAGCCCCTACCGTTGCCGCTTTCGGCATGGTCGCCGTCTGGTAAACACGGCCCTGGACCACCTCTGGTATATACGGAGTAGAAGCCCAATTCACCCTCCCATATTCCCACCCCCTTTTCTCCGTTTCTCGGAAATTTTGCGCCTACGCTCTCCGTCAAGACGCCTCTACTTCCTACTTTCTTTCGTGCGGGCACACAGCCGGTATACCGTCCCAGGGCGGAGGGTCGTTGGCACATTGCTGCATGGGCATTTCTTTGCCCTGATGATGATCATGATAAGCATGCTACCCCTGTCATGGCGTCAGACACTATGCAATTCCCTGCGGCTTCGCATAGGTAGATAATGCCTGTCAAGCCCTTCTTGCCCAGTTTTCATGAGAGCAGCTTGTACAAACCAGTAGACTAGCATCAAATCCCCGCTAGGTAAATATACCTTATCGAATCCATCCATCCCGATCATCTTCGCCACAACCCAGTCATGTCCTCCTACCAACTCACCCCCGACGACCTCGACACATCCTTCGAAACCCCTCCGGCCATTCGGGCGGCTCGAAACCCCAATCCCGCCGTTCTCCAGGCGTTACTGGATTATTATCGGTCTGAGCTGCCTCATGTTGCGCATCTCGCTCCTCGAGACCGCGGCGGCCTCGAGCAATGCTCTCCTAACGCCGACATCACCGGCGCTATTGACGGCATCTACGAATCTCCATTGACAGCAGCTATTCGCGCAGACCTTCCCGACAATGTGCGTGCGCTCCTAGCGGCGGGCGCAAACCCCGCAGGCATCCGCCCTCTCTATCTGTCCGACTACTCCGTGCGCTTCGTTCGCGGCCGAGATGCAAAGACCGACATGTCGAGCTTTGCCATGTGTCCGCCGCGCGAGTCCATCCTCGCTGTCGCCGCGGCGAAAGGCATCCAGCATCAGACTCAGCCCTTAACTACCACCGAGCTGGACGAGCGCCGCTCCGGCTTTCCTCGTTTCTGGACCGAGCCAAATCTACCGGGCCAACGATTCCGCTCCACTAAGGCCTTGACGGCTCTCGAAGTCGCCGCTGCGTGCGGCCAAGAGCGAATGTTCAATCTGATCCGCGACGCCGGAGCAGATGAATCCGCCTGGACTCGGACTCAGCCTTCCAGTGAACGCGTCGACGACGAACCGTCGAACCAGGAGGTAACCCCATCGTCGATGTCGACCTCGTCGCCCGTCCACGAAGCCATCTCCGCAGGCCACCGCGCCATGCTCCATAAACTCCTCCATCAACATCACTACTCCCCAAACTACCGACCGCTAGCCGCGGCGCCGACACTGGCCCTTCCCCCGCTCTCCTACGCCCTGGCCTGCTGTGATCCAGACAATCCTAAAATTCGAGAATGTATTACCGAGCTACGGGACCACCCCGATCTCGATCCTCACCTCCGCACCCCCATCTTCGAAGTCCACCCGCTCCATTTTGCTGTCGCGCGTCATAGCCCGGACCTTCTGTCCTGGCTCGCCCTGCCGCTCCCGTCTGCGGGTACTACTGCCCTCGGACAGACGCTGCTTCACATCGCCTCGCTACCCCTGACATCCGAGGCCATCGACGATAAAAACCCCGACGTCGTCCGGAGCATTCATTGCGCTAGAACTCTCAATCTCGCCTGGTTACCGCATCCCTGGCCTAGTCCCTTGCATTTGCAGCCACAGCCGCGGTCCCGGCTTAACCCGCTGCGGCCCCGCGCGAGAACCCCATTGACGCCCGCCGAGCAGGAGGCCCAGTTGGAGACCCTGCGCGTCCTGGTCGATGCCGGCATTGATGTCCGCGCACAGGATGTCGATGGGAACACGGCCCTGCACTACCTGGCGGCGACCTTGAATGTCGACCCCCGCGCATTGCAGTTGTTAAGAGATATGGACGGCGGCGAGGAGGTTTACCATCACGTCTTGAATCGGGAGGGCTTGTCGCCGCGGGCCTTGTGGGAGGGTAGATCTGTCCAGTAAATTCTTGGGTATGTAGGCCATATATATCTGCCAACATAAAAGATCATAAAATCAGTAGCAAAGGGATAACATGCCTCATCGTATTCCCATTCTTTCTACGTACATGATCCAACCTCGATCCTTAATGGCATTCCGGAACTGTGAGGGTAGGGGTAGGCCAGCGGCCACCCTACCCTGTACGTGTCCTGTTGATATTGAAGGTTTCCTACCTTCTACTTATGCGTCTACCTTGACAATGAAGGAATGCGGGTTCAAAACGACTCTGCACATAGTGGTGATGACCAGGTAGGTATCTCTGTGCACTTCTGTAGACAGAAGAACTTCGCCATCTAAGGTACCTAGGGTAGTCCAGACAGCTTGGAAAGTTCGGTATCTGGTCGCCTTGTTACCCAAATCAGATTGCCCAGACGACATACATGTAGTGAACTTCGCGTGATGCGCTACTGTACAAACCAGGATTGCCGAGATGCTCGGCACCTTGCATTAAAGTTGACCCTCGGCCTCGTGGTATAGGATGCGCATCATAATTGACATAGCTCGAGTCGGTCTGCGCCACCTTGCCGAGCATTCCTGGACGAGTCGGCGAACGTTCAAAAGAGATCTGTCTGGTCCAGCAGTGTCGACGTCTAGAAACGTCTGTCTCACTTTCTCTTGTCATAGTTTCGATCGGGTTTTCGGGGTTTCCTTGTGTTGTTCGTTCGTGCTTGCGTGTAGCTGTTCCTGCTGCGGTCCTGCGGACTTGAGATGGAACAGATTGAGGTACAGATTCACTTGAGTGTTACCTTGGGCCGATCTCAATGGTGCTTTAAGTTGCTTTCGCCGGCACTCTCGTTGTCGCGCAACGATGCCAGAGGGAGAAAATATGATTCACCTGAAAGTCGATAAGACCTGACAGATTGGTGATGGGTGATGATGGACCAGACAGAGCTGCAGCATCTAGAAATAGAAGATTTGCACAAACAGGCCATCTACACCAGCCAGTAAGCAGGTATTGGTTCATTATTCAGCCAGGGTGAAGGTCCATCATGCCTAAGCAAATTAGATTCATATCGGAGTTATCGGATTCGAGGCGCTCTCTGGGCATAAGTAAAGCACACATGACTGGCCGTCTATCTCATACATTCATAGCAAAATGCGCTCCTATACCTCCATAAAGGGACACAGTCGAGGAATGACAGGGTTAATATGGATCAGTATACTCAGCAGAAACGCCCAGCGCAGTGGTGCAAACCAGCGATCAGCTCTGAGTAGAAAGAATGGACCAGCGTGCAGTCTACTCCATATCAAAGGAGTCGCCTAGCACAGGAGCTGTAGTTCCGAGGCTTCCATTGGCATGCCCAAAGTCCAGCTTCATGAGAAGTTGATCCACCCCAGCTGTTTTTCGCGGCAAGTATTGGCAGATTTGAGCGTTCACGCCGCTGCCATTCTGTCTGTCAGAGAGCGGAGTAGCGCGGGCATGCTTTACAAGGTCAAACATCTTTCGTCCCTCTCCCGATCGACTGTCATCAATGTCTCGCAGGCGAGCGACGACGTCCCTGATTCCCCCTTCAACCTTCATCCGCGCGGTCCTTAATGCTTCCAATAATTCTGTCTCCTCCCTGGGGTAGTCGGCCAAGGCGTCTACCACACCTTCGTCTGTTTCCAAGTCCATATTCTTCTGGACACTTTCTAGGCGAATAATAAGTGCGATAAAATGATCAATCAAGCTAAGCAGCGAGCGAAGGGCCTCGGTGAATGGTTTATCTGTCAAAAACAGTGACTGAACAAGTGAAGATAGATAGCGACGATGGGCGACTGTCAGAGTTTCGGGATCAAGTCGTTGCGGCGCAGCGTGACTTGATTGATCGACATCCACTCTGCCCTCAATCGGACTGTCGCTATACCTGCTCTTCAGAGATGCAGATGTTCCAGGTCGAGAGCTCGTCGAGGACGTGGCAGTGGCCAGTCCACCTTGAATCCACTCACGAAAGTGCTGCCAGCAGCCATTGACAACTTCACCCTGGAAAAAACTACCAATTTCTGATAGGACGAAGAGCGCAGCACTACTCGTTGCCCATACTGGTCTCATTTGACTAAGTCGGATATTGTCTCTCTGCCTTCCCAGCTTAAGCTTACTCTGTCCAAAGGGAGTGTTGCTTCGTGGTGGGCCCCATGGAGAAGGATAACTTTTTCGGAGAAAAGAGTGCTTCCAGAGATCATTTATTCGTATTTGCGCACGTCGAATGCCCAAAAGATATGAATGAATCCTTGAGTAAACAGCGATATCGGACGTCGATAGAAATAGGTCAAGGGGCGCACGTACTTCTACCGAGAGGGAAGTTCGCGTTGGAAAAAGTAGGTCCTCAAATGAGACGTCCGAGATCTCCGCTACTAGATCACTTCCAATTTCGTCTGAGAGCGGTGCAACCGTATGTCCACTCTTACTGTCAGTGATGGATAAGCGAACAAGGTCTCGGGCAAGATCAAGAGATTCATCCACAGGGTCTTCCTCGTTTTGTAGAGAATAAAGCTCGGCCCATGTGTGTGCCAGAGCATGTATTACATCCCCATCTTTGACGACAAGTCCTTCAAGCTCCGTTTGCGCTCTGACCCGGCGAGCGAGGAGGGAGGGTCTTCGATGTCGCTCAATCAGTCTGGCATCAGCATGAGACACAAGCGCAGTAGCGAATTCACCGCGCCCCAGTAGAAGAAAATCATGCAGCACAGAAAGAATCTCGAGGATCTTGGGTAACGGCAGTAGCTTCGAAATTACACTTTGTGACAAAGACAAGCGGATAGAATCTACCGCGTTGGATAGTTTTGAGGCCGATATTGGGGATCCCAACGACGCGAGGTGCGCAATATGCTCTCCCTGAAGAGTTACTGACGGTGCCGCAGAATCAGACGATCCCGTTGTGGCACCTTTCCGCTTCGCCGTAATATGATTCAAGGTCTTCCCGATAAATAAGATTGACGACGCCGTGTGCAATGAAACAAACTTTGGGAGTAGGCTTGTCTGCATCACAAAGTTTGCAATGGATGACGAATCATCCATTTGGCTCGAATTATCCTTCTGAATAAAAAAGTCATCCTTTCCAAAGATCGGAAGATTTCCATACAGTAGCCACGTCGATAGCTGCCTCATCCACGCAGATTCGGCCACAGTGATCAGGTGCAGCGCGATTTCTTCGAGGTCAAGATAGCCCGTTTGGGATTCTGTTCGAAGGTAATCAATCAAGGCGGAGCCTGTACAACCATGTGCACTACTAGTCCTGTTTTCGGGAAGAACGAAGCGGGTAACCTCCCAAAGCCATTCTAATCGCCTCGTCCAAGGCGAAAACTCCCCAACGATGGTTGACAATGGTACGATGCCATAACCGCCAACATATGCACTATCCTCGGCCAAAATTGCCTTCTCGACTTCCAAGATCTTCCTCTGAAAACCTCCTAGATGATGTGCGTTTATAGCTGAGGAAACAGCACGGCAGATGATCGAAGGATGTGAGGACGATATCAGAGACGTGTGTTCTCGAAGTCTGGCATGGAGTCTACTCAAACGGGCGAGCGATGTGAGGAGGGCTTTCTCCGGAGGGGACAGTGGAAAAGCATTCTCAGGGACGACATCTTCTTCTGAACTGAAAGCGAAAAGAGGGGACGGTTGGCCTGAGAGTGAGAGTAGGATCTCGTGGAGCATTCTGCCTGGAGTCCACTATCTCAAGGTTAGAGGAAGTGGCCTAAAGAGCGTTGTGCCTACAAGTATGACCGACCTTGATGATGGCTTTCTATCTGCTTTGGACTTTTGACGCTGCCAATACAGTAGTCCTCGGCCCAGAAGCTCGTAGCGACACATAAAAGTAGAGTCAAGTGCGTGTCCTGAAACTGAGTTTCACGCGTCGTCGGAGACTGATGTGACCGCGGAGATTGTGGAGGAGCCAGATCAATGTCACTCAAGAAATGAGTGTGGGCACCGCTGGGTTGAGTCAACCATCCAGTATACGCATCATGAACTTATGGCAGCCTGAATCCACCCTTGCAGCTGTCATCACCATCACTCCTAGGTACTTTTCCTCTTCGTCAGAGGTTCCACTGGCAATGCTTCCTTATCCTAGGTCCTCCTCGCGGGGCTATGGCCAATCACAGCTCAGGAACTGCTGAGTCAGCCATCAACAGCTTGTCCCTCTTACGTCGCCAACTGAGAGAGACATCCTTCTTGCCTCTTTGCTTGGGTCATCCACGATTCTCTGCTTTGTAAATCCATCATCTACCTTGCCTGTTCCAAATTTTCCAAGACGACACATTTTTGACTTCGACTGAAAGCTTTGCACAGTTCCTTCTAGCCGTACTTACCACCTCGAGCGACGTTCAAAGCGCTCCCGCATTTCTTTAGTCTGCACCAGGAGTGGTAGACACCAGTTAATACTGCTAGAAAGTCTTGCTCGCAGGCAAGACTTTCACCTATAATCCTTCACAATTCCTTCAGAACTACCTGTTCGTGACGCTGCGAAGCTGGCAAAGCGTAGAGCGTCCTGCGACCAAGCAGCAACTCCGCCTGAGAAGAAGATCATGACGGTATGCTATCTCATCAACGATCACTGATCTTGTATGGCACGGAGAGAGTACTGAGTATTTATGCCTCTAGGACTCCAATATGCAGCTTGATAACTCCCAGGAAACAGTGGAGAAGATCAAACAGGGAGAGATCGATGAGTCACTGTACAGTCGTCAACTGTATGTTGATCCCAGTCCGCCTTAATGGAATTCTCTAATATCTATTGGTTTATAGGTACGTCCTCGGCCATGAGGCTATGAAGCGTATGGGTTCTTCGAACGTTCTTGTTGTTGGTCTGAAGGGTCTTGGTGTGGAGATCGGTGAGTACAATACCTGGTTTGAGTAGTACGGTCGACGACTGACGACCTCTTTCAGCCAAGAACATTGCCCTTGCCGGTGTGAAGTCCCTCACGCTATACGATCCTGCCCCAGTCGTTATCTCCGACCTATCCTCACAGTTCTTCCTTCAACCACAAGATGTCGGGAAACCAAGGGCCGAGGTAACAGCTCCGAGGGTCGCAGAGCTGAACTCGTACGTGCCTGTTACTGTTCATAAGGGTAGCAACTTGGTGGATGATCTCGAGCAACTGAAACAGTATCAGGCAGTGGTTCTCACTACGACCCCTCTGAATGAACAGCTTGCTATCGCTGACTTCTGCCACAAGAACGGCATCTATATCACCATCACCGACACATTTGGCCTTTTTGGATACATCTTCAATGATTTTGGGAAGAACTTCACCGTTGGAGATGCTACGGGTGAAGAGCCAGTCAGCGGAATCGTTGCCGACATTGACGAAGATGGCTTGGTTTCTGCGTTGGACGAGACTCGCCATGGCCTCGAAGACGGGGATTACGTGACATTTACTGAAGTCAAGGGTATGGAAGGGCTGAACAACTGCGACCCACGGAAGATCACTGTCAAGGGTCCTTATACATTCTCAATTGGGGACGTCTCGGGCCTAGGCACGTATCAAGGCGGTGGTATCTTCACGCAGGTTAAGATGCCTAAGTTCGTCGACTTCGAGCCATTCAGCGAACAGCTCAAGAAGCCCGAGCTCATGGTCTCTGACTTTGCCAAGTTCGACCGGCCACAGCAGCTACACATCGGAGTTCAAGCGCTCCACAAATTCGCCGAGGCTCATGATGGTCAATTCCCGCGGCCTCACAATGACAATGATGCCCAGGAAGTGATTAAGATTGCGAATGAACTTGCATCAAGCCAAGAAGAGAAGGTGGAATTGGACGAGAAAATCATTAGAGAGCTGAGCTACCAGGCTCGCGGAGATCTCAACCCCTTGGCCGCTTTCTTTGGAGGTGTTGCAGCTCAGGAAGTTCTGAAGGCCGTCTCCGGAAAGTTCAATCCCATTCATCAATGGCTCTACCTCGACTCCTTGGAGTCGCTGCCGACATCCGTCACCCGGTCCGAAGAGAGCTGTAAGCCACTTGGCACTCGCTACGACGGGCAAATTGCTGTCTTCGGCAAGGAATTTCAAGACAAGGTCGCCAATCTCACTCAGTTCCTTGTTGGTGCGGGAGCTATTGGGTGCGAGACTTTGAAGAACTGGGCCATGATGGGTCTTGGAACTGGTCCCAAGGGCAAGATCTTCGTCACCGACATGGATCAGATCGAAAGGAGCAACCTCAACAGACAATTCCTGTTTCGTTCTAAAGACGTTGGGAAGCTCAAG
This sequence comes from Aspergillus fischeri NRRL 181, assembly GCF_000149645.3. Classification (NCBI taxonomy): domain Eukaryota; kingdom Fungi; phylum Ascomycota; class Eurotiomycetes; order Eurotiales; family Aspergillaceae; genus Aspergillus; species Aspergillus fischeri. The sequence continues at coordinate 5,553,982 of NW_001509762.1, forward strand.
AGTGAATGCGCTTCTGCTGCGGCACAGGCAATGAACCCCGACCTGAACGGTAAAATCGTGACACTTCGGGACCGAGTAGGGCCCGACACCGAACACATTTTCAACGAGGAATTTTGGGAAGCTCTGGATGGCGTGACCAACGCCCTGGACAACGTTGACGCAAGAACTTATGTTGATCGTCGCTGTGTTTTCTTCCGCAAACCTCTTCTTGAAAGCGGTACCCTTGGTACGAAAGGCAACACTCAGGTCATTCTGCCCCATATCACCGAATCCTACTCGAGCTCTCAGGATCCCCCAGAAAAGTCGTTCCCGATGTGCACATTGAAGAGCTTCCCCAACAGAATCGAACACACAATTGCCTGGGCACGGGATCTCTTCCAGACTTTCTTTGTCGGGCCTCCTGAGGCTGTGAACATGTATCTATCCCAGCCGAATTACATTGAGCAGACGCTCAAGCAGGCTGGAAATGAGAAACAAACTTTGGAGCACCTCCGGGACTTCTTAGTAACCAACAAGCCTGCTTCGTTTGATGATTGCATTGTCTGGGCTCGCCAGCAGTTTGAGGCTCAGTACAACAATGCAATTCAACAACTTCTCTACAACTTCCCTCGGGACTCCAAGACCTCTTCCGGTCAACCTTTCTGGTCTGGGCCGAAGCGGGCCCCAACACCTCTCAAGTTCGATAGCTCGAACCCAACTCACCTAGCATTCATCGTTGCCGGCGCGAATCTCCACGCCTTTAACTATGGAATCAAGAACCCCGGGGTAGACAAAGAGTACTACAGAAAGGTTGTGGACAACATGATCATTCCTGAATTTATACCAAGTTCCGGCGTCAAGATCCAGGCCGATGAGAATGAGCCCGACCCGAATGCTCAGCAGTCTTCGTCCCTTGATGACAGTCAAGAGATTCAGCGCCTCGTTGAGTCTCTGCCTTCTCCCGAATCCCTCGGCGGATTCCGCTTGAACCCCGTTGAATTTGAGAAGGATGACGATACAAACCACCACATCGACTTCATCACCGCCGCTAGCAACCTCCGCGCGGACAACTATGATATTCCCCAGGCCGACCGCCACAAAACCAAGTTCATTGCCGGTAAGATCATTCCGGCCATTGCCACAACTACCGCATTGGTGACAGGCTTGGTTGCTCTGGAGCTGTACAAGATCATCGATGGCAAGGATGATATTGAGCAATACAAGAACGGCTTCGTGAACCTCGCTCTCCCGTTCTTTGGCTTCAGTGAGCCCATAGCCAGTCCAAAGGGCAAGTACTTGGGCAAGCAAGGTGAGGTGACCATTGATCGACTTTGGGACCGTTTCGAACTCGACGACATTCCTCTACAAGACTTCCTCAAGCATTTCTCCGACCGGGGCTTGGAGATTAGCATGGTCAGCTCCGGCGTCAGTCTTCTGTATGCCAGTTTTTACGGCCCATCTAAGGTCAAAGACCGACTTCCTATGAAGTATGTATTACCCTTTACACATCGCTCCCGAAGATCGGCTAACATTATTTGCCTAGGATGAGCAAGCTCGTGGAGCATATTAGCAAGAAGCCTATCCCAGATCACCAGAAGAACATCATTTTCGAGGTGACTGCAGAGGATCAAAATGAGGAGGATGTTGAAATTCCCTACGTTATGGTGAAACTTCAGAAGTAGATGGAATTCCAGCGCAGAAACCGATATGCGGACACGACCTATGTTAGAAGTCTGATTTATAGCACTCTGTCACCAGATTAGAAATAAAAATACGCGATTTGTTGTCATCAATAAATGAGTGATAATTCTGAAATCCACATAGTAGTAATGATGGGAATGACGGTGCTCTAGAAGCAGTTCTATCAGTGAATCTTTGTCAGACTTTATGCGATCCATCCGTAAGCACTCAGTAAGCAAAAACGTCATTGTCCCCCGCACCACGACTCGGTGGTCCATCAAGACAGCAACCCATTATCTATTAAAGGCGTCATTTCCTCTCTTTGATCACACTGAAATTCTTGGTAATATCTCATGCTTGCTGCGCTCCCTCGGACCCAACTGGTCTCGCGGCATATCCTGAGGTCCATAACAACTGCCGGGTTTCGCAGTTCCCCCGCAACGTCCGGAAGCTCCAATATTCTCAGACAACCTCTCTTTCCAGTCCGCAACATGGCCGTAAGCTCTCGAGTCTCATGCAACATGTCTAAAGGCTCTTAATTGACACATGCTCCTTGCCAAATAGACAGGCAGTGCAGGCAAAATTACCGATTGGGTGGACCCCAAAGACAAGTCGGGCGAATTCAAGCGGCAGCAATCGGTTTTCCGCAACTTCATCTCCAGGGAGCCTGGCGCTCAATTTCCTCCGGAGAAAGATCGCTATCATCTTTATGTCTCATATGCCTGTCCTTGGGGTGCGCGTTCTCTTGAAGATTCCTCCGATTGCTCAAACTCAAGACACGTACGGCTAACACCCTTCTCATGACACAGCACACCGGACATTGATCACACGGAAGCTCAAAGGTCTCGAGGATATCATCTCGTTTACATCAGTCCACTGGCATTTGGGCGAAAATGGTATGGGTCTTCAGATTCGAAGGCGCTAGAGAACGAAGCTAATGTCTTCTGCTGGAAAGGCTGGCGATTTGCAACAGCCGACGAAGAGGTTGCAGGAGAGAATGTCACCCCAGACCCGTTGCATCCTGATTTCACGCATCTGCGTGCTATATACTTCTCCAATGATCCGGATTATACTGGAAGATTCACCGTCCCAGTGCTGTTCGATAAAAAGACGCAACGGATCGTGAGCAATGAGGTACGTTGATAGCCACTATATTCCCTGTCGCCTGAACCCTTACTGATTTGAACATTTGAACAGAGCGCTGAGATCATTCGCATGTTCTACTACGAATTCGATGATCTCCTTCCCGAAAAATACAGGAACGTCGACTTGTACCCTCCCGCTCTCCGAAGCGAGATCGACGCCACCAACGACTGGACCTACAACGACGTCAACAACGGGGTCTACAAGTCCGGTTTCGCGACGACCCAGGAAGCGTACGAGAAAGCTGTGACAACCCTCTTCGCCTCCCTCGACAGGATTGAAGCCCATCTCTCAAAGGACGCCAACTCTCCGTACTTCTTCGGCTCATCTATCACCGAGGTCGATATCCGACTTTTCACGACTATTGTCCGCTTTGACCCCGTCTACGTGCAGCACTTCAAGTGCAACATACGTGATATTCGCTCCGGATACCCGGCCATTCATCGCTGGGTGCGTCGCCTTTACTGGGATGTTCCCGCGTTCCGGGAGACGACGGATTTTGAGCACATTAAGAAACACTATACGAAGAGTCATAAGCAGATCAATCAGTTTGCTATTACTCCTGTCGGGCCGGTCCCAGATATTCTTCCTAAAGACGAAGAAGTTAGAGCCGTTGCTGCACAACAGTAAATGAAGGATCTACTACTGTATTTGATGGACAATCTTATGGGAATACATGTCACAGCATACTCCATACTGGATAAGAGAATTCAAGTCTGTTTGACAGATGATCTAATTCTGTTGTTATCTGAGTCAGGGCCGACGCTGTGGAGCGTGAAATGTAGATACATTGTTCCAGATTTTTCCAGTAGGACCCGCAGGTACCCTTGGTTATACAAGAATGAAGAAAGAGAATGCAACAAATATGGACAAACGCCACCATATGCATTACCATGCGACGCCCTGCCATGCTAAGGGTGGTCGCTATGCAAAACCGTCCCCAAATGACCATCAGCGGTGGACCATGAGTCGCATGAGTCGCATCGAGATGTCAATACTCAAAATACAGGCTCAGAAACAAGAGAGAGTTCGAATGGTTAGATGGGACAAAAGCCAATAAACAGAGAAGGCAGGAAAGGGAATCCTAACTGGGAAGAAGGCCTTTGCCGCTTATGGCGACTTGGCTTTATGGGTATCTTGACAAAATATTCTAGAAGTGAAGAAATTAGAAGGGATAGCGAGAAGCGAAGAGCGACTGTTCGGACCGGGGATCTGAGGTGTTATCTCAGTCCAAGCATTCGTTTGGCGTTCTCATATACAACGTAGCTGATCGACACGGCGGGTGCTACTTTGAGAAGATTTGGCGTAAGTCCTTTGTAAAAGCCACGAGGGCCTTCGGTTTGAAGTGTTTTTCGCGCAACATCAGTGATACCGGTGTATGTTGTGGGGTGGAGTACAGTGCCTTGGGCCTGTAGTCTGGTACGAAGGACATTCAGTGGGTAAACAACGGAAGCGCTGAACCCGCCGCTCAGAGCACCGATTGCTCCTGTGGTGAAGTTGTTGAGGGGAACATCATCTTCATGGCAATGGTTAATCCGGGCTTGCCGTGCAAGGAGAGCGCGTTTCAAATATTCGAAGGTTGACAGATCGATGGCGGCGTAAGGAAACATGCCAACGAGGCCTAGAGGCAAACCACGAAAAAAGCCCGGGAGGCCTGCTTTGTTCCACACTTTCCGAGCAGTAGCTGCGATGAGTTGATTGCCTTTCAAGCCACCCTCGACGGTGTCACATTGCATTCGGCTAAGACGGGTTAGTTAGCTTTAAAATGGAATTTTTTACTGAACCACCGGGACTTACAATTTGAGGGTATCAAGAGGGTAGACGAAGCATCTACATCACTGTTAGATAACCCTGTTTTGCGGGGAGATAGCGTCACATACTGGGCCACCATCCCACCAAATCCACCGGACAGGAACTGCGACGTAGGCTGGAGTCGTTTAGGATCGTTATGTCCTTCAAAACGAGCGAAGGCACGTTTTGCGGACTATTCATCACATCATTAATTGCTGACCATAAGTCGCCTTGGTGGACAATCATGTCATACCTCATAGGCTCCAAATTTGATGGCTGATTCGGGCATAACTTTAACGACATTCAAGCCGTTTCCTTCTGGCTGTCAGTAGATTCCGTGACACAAGAAGCAGTTAACCTACCGGCAAACAAGCTCCGTATCCCCCCAGCACGCCATAACTCCTTTACGGCACCGACAAGTGTCCTGGAAGCACAGCCAGCTGCCTTCAATGGAGCACCATCCTTCGCTACCTGGGCAGCGCTTTTCTTCGCGCCAGTCTGGGCGATAAGATAAACTTTAAGCCGATCTAAAGGCGCGGTGGCTGTTCTTGATACGGCGCCTGCGATCCCGCCCGCAAGAAAATAACCTAATTGAGGAGTGTTCTCGGTCAACTTCTGTTCAAAATATCGGAAGGACATCCACATGGCGACAGTCCTGGGAATGGGCAGCCACTCCAACTCGAAGTCATCGTCTAAAGGGAGAGAATCATGCTCTAATGCGGCGCCCAACAATAACGTCCCGCCGGCTTCGGCGTAAGCTGATGGAACCAAGGCTGTCAAAGAGTGCACAGGGAAGATATTGTACAAAATGTCTTTGATGGCCAAAAGATAACGCGTAAGAAACGAGTGGTCTGTACCTAAACCCTGCAGATCATTGATGTGGACATCTCCTTCCGGGTTTAGATTGCCCGTGGCCGTATAATATGAGAAAACAGCGTGCAGGTCGGATGGCGAATGGGCGGGAAGAAATAGAAGGAAGTCCCTGAAGTTGAACGGTCAGCCATCATTAGCAACTTCATCTGACCCTTCATGCACGTACCTCCACTCTGGATATGAAATGACACCATCCTTGTTTGAGTCAACATCCTCAAAGAAGGCGTCTAGTTTAGCGCTAGACAATGTGATCCCAGAACGAGAAAAGGCAGCCCTCAGTTCGTTCTTGTCTATCACTCCATTTTGGTTGCGATCTATGCTCTCAAACAGTCGCCATAGCCCGTGTTCAGTATGGTCGACAAAGGCTCGAAATTCTAATCATCATTAGGCAGGTAAAAAAAACTGGCATTAAACCAGTTTGCAACAGGAGAGGGAAAAAGCTCCTGACAAAGTCCGTATGATCTTACCAGAGAAGTCTATGTATCCATCGCCGTTGGTGTCGACCGTCTGCAGGATATTTCGTATCATGTCATCCGCATTTTTCAACGCTGTCAAAATTGCGATAGCTCAGGTCAGTCAGCTGCTCAAGGCGCACGGGATCCGGTCAGGGAGTATGCTCACGATGGTCAATCCTCTTGAACCCCTTCTTTAAGCCATTGATATCGAGTTGACCTTTTTTCTGGACGTCCAGGCTTTCCCAGAGTTTTGCGACTCTTTGGTCACGTTCATCTTTGGACTCGCCGATTGCCATGTTCGATGTTTATCGACTATAGCCGAGGACCCGTCATTATTTTCAGAGAGGTCACAGAAATTTAAGGTCGGAGCTTTCCCTGTGAGGGCAGGGGTTCGTAAATTTTCGTAATGACTGGTGCATCGAATCCGTAGATGTTGCAATATGAAGAAAAAACCGCTATATGCTGTGCATTATTATTGCAGTTGTTAATGAAACCAAGCCCAACACAACTCCCCATGAGAAATCCAGCCGCAATGATTTGCTTTCCTTACGACATCAGCCGGAAGAAAAGCAGGTTCCGGCCCGGTTCACGGGACCAGAGGGCCCAACCCTACTAGTCCCCTTTAGGAAAGATTCCACCCCCGATTACATGTTCGAAACGGCATATTAGATGAACTGCACGCCGCGGCATGCGAGATCTCTTGCTGTCTGATATACCTAGAATCGTTCTTTGGATAATTCAGCTCAAGTTTTCCTTCGAGACAGCTTTGTCTGTGCTTTTCCACTGTGTCAAGTCGACTCATATGGGCTCTGGTTACGAGTGATATGCCCATATCAGTTGTTATCTCTAGTGCCATCATGATGAATCTATCAACCTGAAGAAATAAGGCAATATTCAAGTGCTTGATCAAGGTTCGGAGATGGCGGCCAATTATTGGGCGTCAACCCAGCGTCGACATTGGCTGTTTACAAGAGAAAAATTGGCGGAGATTCGGGAAATCTTTCGTGGAGGCGATAAAGTTGCTCATACCCAGTTCCCTCTACCGGACCAGAGACTACTCAATATCTATTTCAGTCAGCGTAAGCGAGAGCCAGATATGTTTCTCAAGAAGAGGATTGGGCTGATTGCAAGCAGAACTTATAAAGCTTGGAAAGCGAATGTCAACTAGACAGCAAGCTCTTGCGACTGCTCAAGTGTATATCAAGCGATTCTATACGAAGAATGAGATCAGGCATACAAACCCGTACCTCGTTCTTACGACTGCCTTTTATCTCGCTTGCAAAATGGAAGAGTGTCCCCAACATATCCGTTTTGTTGTCGGTGAAGCCCGGAGCCTCTGGCCAGGTATAGCATCCGACATGCGGTTTGCATAACATCGCTAACAGATATCAGAATTTATTACTCCGGATGTTTCAAAACTAGGCGAATGTGAATTCTCCGTGATATCAGAAATGAACTCGCAACTCATTGTGCACCATCCATATCGAACATTATCAGAGCTTCAGCCCGAACTGTCACTCACGTCGGATGAGGTTGCTCTTGCATGGTCTGTGATCAATGATCATTACCTGACGGACCTACCTCTCCTATATGCCCCTCATGTCATTGCGGTCATGGCGATTATTGTCGCAGTTGTCTTCAAGCCAAGTTCCGGGAATTTCCACGGGTCTGCGGCGCCTGTCCTCACCGGCGCAATGAGGGATGGCGGAATGAATGTGCTGGCTGCATTAGGAGACCGGACTGGTTCCGGGCCTCCTCCCAAAATCCAGAAACTCATCAGCTGGCTTGCTGAGAGTGAAATCGACATCAAAGGTGTCATTGAGTGCACCCAGGAATTGGTGTCTCTTTATGAAGTTTGGGAGCAGTACAGCGAGAAGACTTGCAAGGAGCTACTTGGGCGGATGGTCAAAACCAAAAATTTGGACAAATGACGCTGGTCTGCATTTGATCTTAGTTTCACGGGCATTAAAACGGCGTTCAGTCTCTTCAGTTGTTCCATTGGCATGTCCTAGGCGCAGTTTTGGCTTACTCTGTTGTTCAGTCATTTAGCAGGTCGTGGACATATACCCACAGGCTCGTTCTATACTTGCTCACTCGCAAGTATGTAGATGATTCTATAGCTCACTATCTCTATTTAAAAGATATTGTTCATTTCGACCTGATGAGCCCGTAGCTTTTGGTATGCAATTAAGATCATCTCGTGGCTCACTTAGCAAGGTTCTAGCACTTGCGGCCCCAGGGTGTGGAAAACAGGGCTTTTCGTCAGCTCCGTCGTACTAAAGCCACCTAGTCTTCACAGGGTGGATAAGAAGAAGTTATATGCGCCCTTAGGGACTTGTTGCTTCGTAGGCGATCATCACTAGAGCATACCCCGCTAGCTTACATTATCTTGAAGAAGTTGAAAGGGCTCCTTTTCCCTCCCTTCCAGCTAACTGCTAACTGCTACTGAAGAGTTTCTTCCTATTCCCAAACTTCCTGAAGGAGTTGGCATCTTTATTTGGTTCCAATGGCTGGTTCTGGCTATTCGAAGCGATTAGCCTAGTTGGCTGATCGAGTGCAACTGCTAGCTGAAGCAGACCATGTATTGCAATGGTCGCTATCCAGTGATCCGCCAACAGGGAGTACTCATTCGTTCAGAAGCTCATGACGATGCAGCGCTTTCAGTCACTGACCATGTTCCGTCACTGACATCGCGACTGCGGAAGGCAGCGAGGCGTGTGAATCTCCCCTCCGATGGTCCTTGAGAATATTTGCTTCGAGTTGAACACATTCGGGTGGCCCCTTCTACACAGCAGTAGAAGCGTAGGCCGTGCGAATCCGGAAAATACTACTTATGTTCGCAGATATCTTGAATCAGGGTAACTGCTCTGTTAGTGTAAGAACAACAGTGTTCAAGTGCAGCCCGCATGTTGAGAACGACAGAACCGATTTGATGGACATCCACCATGAAAATTAAACGGATGGCATTGAGCTCTGATGAACAGTTGGATACCTCCCACTGCGTCACCTTCAATTAGCTCGAATACGTCAGAGCTGGATTTGAGAGGGATGGATTGAACAATCGCCATGAGATTGATCATAACGATATGCAGTACAAGCAAGATAGCAAACAAAGGTTTGAACCGGGTGAGGGGTAACTCTTTCATCCTGTCTTGGGACCCCTCACATCAATAAAGAGACTTGGGAAGGCTGAAACTCCCATCGTAAGACTCCAAATCATAAAATTATGGAAGAAGCGGTGAGATGAGCATGGAGTACTTGGAGAGTGCCTACACTTAGTTCTCCCCGACCGAGTTCATAACTTAGAACATGGACTTGACAAATTTGAAATGATGTTAGTTAACAGCTCATGCATTATGCAGGAGGGAGCCTTTGCACCAATGACCGACGAGACTAGTGCCCAACCATGCACTCAGGAGAAACAAGAAGAAACACATCCTGATCCCCAGGAGTCGATCTGCAGTAGCGTACGGAGAGGAGAGGGGTTGTATGGTCCGATGGCATGCATGATCCTACTCCGTTTGTATTTTGAGCAGATATGCCGCTGTGAAGTGCTTCATTAGCCGCCATTGAAAGATGTTTCTCTGTTTTGCCCATTCAGCATGATTCTACACGTTTCCGTTCAAAGAAGCAATTATCTCTACTCTTATCAGTTGAGACATCTCTATCCCCAGAGTATCCGAGGATGGGCATTCGATTAACTTAAGAACCCCATACAACCTTTTGCGACGATCTTCTTCGTATTCTGATAGTGATTACCACCAAGGCGCATGGTTCGAATTTTGGGGTCGATTGTACGAATCATGAACACTTATCGATGGTTGGTCGACTCCAACGGCAGCTAATCCCATCCGATTCTGGAAGGAATGCGGTACCTGCTTCGAGCCTGGAAGAGCTGTGTCAAGTCTACTGAGCAAGGTACCCGCTCAAGACCTTCTCTCAGACATATAGGTTATCTCAAATTGGTTCCGGAAGGTTTCCTTCTGGATCTCCGGCAAACAATGTCTGTCTGCATACTACATACCTTATGATCTTGCAGATATTGTTATTGTTGACCAGATATCCAAGGCTAAGGTTACCCCAGGACCAGATGACACGGTTCAAGTGAAACTAAGTCATGGTACCTTGCGGAGAGTGACGACCACAAATCAAGGCACAAAGGATTGGTGGAGTGCAATCATTACCCGCAGATATCGAGGGGGAATGGCGCTTGCTGGCTGCGCTTTCTGGATTGCAAGTTGCAACGCATGCCTGTCTGTCTTCGGAAATGGACACTCATACCAGTACCTTACGGTCCTTACCTTACATTCTCTCTCCTTTCTTTAATCGTCCAGAATAGTCAGGGACAATAAACAGACGTCAATATAGCTTTGAGGATCTAAAGCTTCCATTTAAGCTACAGAATGCTACCTGTACATCCACCAGCGCAACCCATGTGCAGGTACTGACTGACGCGAAGTCTACATGAGGAGAGTACTAAAGTACCTTTTGATAGTGCTGCACCATTTTAGGTTCTGGATTTGATGAATAACAGTCATTAGCAGGAACTTTATTGATGCTCATGCCTACAGTCATACACATACCGACCTGGAAGCAGGAAAATAAATGGCAGAATAACATATCACCTTAATTCTCCTGGTCGTTGCCGTCCATAGCTGCACTCCGTACCATCGAGTAATGACAATATCGCCCCAGGATTGCCAGCTAAGCCCAATCAAGAAAGCCCAGATTTCAGTGCAGAGACCGGGAGGAGATAAATTTACCAGAATAAGATTAGCCTGTAGCTAAAAAGACGTCACTTAGGGCGACTTACTAACCGCTTTTAGCAAAGTTAGAGTATTACTATTGGCCTTTTTTCAAAGTGGCTGTTTTGTCTCCACTTGTAGCTTCTCTAAATGGCTACCATTGGTTTTCTAGGTCCCACCTTGCCACTCAGATGCCGCGGACGGACTTCTGGTTGGATTCTGGTTGCCCTAAGAGTACTGCGTGACCTTGTTAGCGCCGAAAGTGGAACGCAGATATTACCATACAATCCCTCGTCAGGACCGACTTCATTATTACATGCCAGGTTGGCTGTATGGTAAACACTGTACTGATCTGGTACCGCCTTTGCAAGGGCTCCACCCGCTCCGAAGGATTGAGGACTCACTCAGCCCCAGCAAAACAACTGCAGCCCCTCCTGGCCTGTTGCCTCCGTCCGCTCCGAGCATCGACTTCCCTTTTCTTCGCTCCCGGTTCTTCTTTTCTACCTCTTGTCCCGCCCATCGATTCATGATTCCCCATCCCACAACCAACTAAAACACAAATTCGACCCGACCTTTCGCTCTCACTCCCACTCTTCTTCCTTAGTACTATCATTACTACATCCCCTTTGTATCTTTTGTCTTATATACTTGCATTTCAACTGTCCTCTTCCGTCTATACCCTTTCCTTTCGCCTTTGAAAACGTTCTTGTTGTCCTCAGGTATCGAGTTGTGCTGGTTTTCTGGTATCACCTCGAAAACCTGAGTCAGTAACATCAACATACTTCCGTCCCTCTATTCGCCACCACAAATTACATCAAAATGTCTACCTTCTTCTACGGTCATCACCAGCAGCATCACCAGCAGCATCACCATCAGGGTGCTACTAGCCACATGCCATCATCGAACAACCATCATAATGGCCGCTCCCGTAGAGGGCCCAAGATGGCCTCTCAGAATGCTCAACGTCAATTCCGCGGTGTGAAAAGTATGAGAGAACTTGCCGAAGCCCCTGCTGTGACTGCCTTCCGCGCACGGTTTGAAGCTGGACGGTCTTTCGACCTGGACGACGACCTGGAGTTCTGTCCGGGTCTCCTTACAGAGGACGATGTATGTTATGACAGCCCGGTTCTCGCACCTCCCGTTCCCTCAGACATTGGCCGAGCGCCTAGGACTCCTCCAACCAGCTAAAGTTCGAGGCATTTTATTAACACTCGAAATCGCAGCTACACTCAATTCACTCTGCTTCCTCGGATCGATCGTCTCTCTCGAGCGGTTCTCCAGACTCGTCTCCTCTTCAGCACCAGATTCAGCCTGTCCAACAGGTCACGCCATCCATCTCCTTGTCTCCCGCATCTAGCAATTCGTTCGTGCATTCAGGGGTTACCAGTAATCTTAATATGGGCTTCCAACAGCCGTCGGCGGTTCGCACTCGCAAAGTCATTCCCATCGTCAACCCTAACACCGGAATGACATTGACCAGCCCGCCCACGTCGATTTCGCCTGGTGCGATGCAGAATGCTCAGCGGCGGTGGTGAGGACTGCTATCTGCCCGGTCGCCATGTCAGTGACAGAGACCTCCGCTCATGGCATGTTTTCTCTTCTGCTGTCTCAGCTTCTGCATCATCGCGATTCCCTAACCGCCGGTTATAATTCTTCTGGTACTTACTTCCATACGGCCATCGCATCTTATCACGACTCAACCGAAGTTTCTTTTACGAGCGCAAGAAACCCAAGAGGATAAACTAGTGTTTTCTGTATATACACTTTTCTCCGATGACGACCTACAGCACTTCTATTAGATTCTCTGCTATGCTTCATCCTATTGCGAGCGACGGCGCCTGCGATTCGACTTTAGTTTTGCATTCTTTTCACACTCACACACGATACCTTGTTTTATCTTCCGGTTAGGGAAAACTATTCCTTTTGGCCTTGGGGTTTGGCCGCGATGATGATAGAAGCGCGGCTTGGCGCTTTCATGTCTATGGTCCGGAGTTGCTTCTGTTCGGTGTGCTATGGTGACTGTGTCAGATACGTTCAGTTTTCTGCCGATTCATCCTCGGATATTGCTTACTATTGGGGTTATTGATTTTTGGGCGGGACGGAATACTCATGCTTCAAAGGGATTAGAAAGGCGGAAACGATATACGTCTGCATTGTTGGGTTGATATCATTGGTTCTGATTGGGATTTCTGTCGGTGACATCCATACTCTCGTCGGGCGTTGTTCCCATATGTCCTTGCAAATGTTTCATTTTTATTTTTCTCTTTTTTGATGTCTTTGTGGATTTTCTCTTCTCTTTCCTGTAAATTGATTGAGAGTCGGAGTCTGGCGGTGCTCATTGCTCCGCTGCAATTGACCAACTGGCCTAGATGGTCTCTGGCTGGAAGCCATTGACCTGCCGCACTTACCTTTCAAGAAAAAAAAAGTCTCACTCCCTTGCTGTGTCTTGGTTGATGCTGCACTTCTTAAACTTCTCTACCTATGCTTCCATGTTGGTTCGTTTGGATGTTACTTCTGTCATAACTTCTCCCGGAGAGTACTTACCATCATTCAATGTATGATTCTTTTCAAAAGGCTCTCTTCAAGCTTCCATTCTCTCCCTCTCTCCTTGATCGTGTCATTGCTGCCGAATTCAAAGCCAGTCCCATGCACAGTGATCAAAGCACTATTTCATCAAACCCGGGTCAAGGTTATTGGCACGGAGCCGGTCCATTGTATGCATCAGGTCACACACCGCGTACGGATCAGTAATTGGTATTGGTGTATGAAGGTCTAGCAACGCAGGAGATTGTGACGCCCGATTTTTGTGTGCTAGGGGCAACTAGGTCCAACGATTGTCAGAACCCGACATTGGAATTAGCCGCGAGGAACGATGTCGATGATGACCAGCTAGAAAAAGGCATGAGCGATTGCATTTCGAAGCTTCGGCATGTCTTGAAGTTAAGACTGGGTAGATTGTACTAGGGATGGGGATTACAGAGGCTATTCTACAATATATGGACCTTGCTGCATGGAACATGAACATGAAACCCAGTGTCAGACCTATACATGATGTCATTGCCTACACTGTTACTTGCCAGACACTGCACATTATTAGAGAGCAGGATAAATGGGGTGTTTGAGGATGCCGGGCCGACAGGATATATCAGCACCGTGATCTATCTAAGATGGGCTCTCAGCCAGAGAGGTAACTAAACCACAAGAACATCTACTTACATACCAGGACAGAATCACAGGTACCTTATGGAGTCACAGATTATTGCTAATAATGAACTTCCCTTCGTCCATTCCCAGTCCATCCCAAGATGGCTGGACGATTGAGTAGCAGTGACGTCATCACTGACACCCACACGCAAGATGTGGGCATTTCTGTTTGCCCCTATGGAGAAGACCCAGGGGAGCATGATAATTATCGTGGTTACCATCGTCCCCGAGGGATCCAGTCAAGCTTGGCCGAGGTGGATGGCATTCTTTTGGCGTTGCGTATGCGTTGTCGCTTTTACTTTAAAGTCGTCTCGTTTCCCGCTACTGATGTGCGCTTCACTTCTGATTTAGTGACATTTCATCTTTTCTTACTACCTAGTATATATCCGACGCAAACAGAGTAATTATTTGTCTTTGACTGGTTCACATTGAAGGTGAGTTATAGCCATCGATGCCGAAGCAATACTCTATGCTCCTGCCTCCCATCGTTGAATTGCGCACGGCGTCTTTGGGATATTACTCGCGCCACACAACTAGACCCTATCACTCATAAGCAGCAAAGTGTACGCTAACAGACCTCCCAGGCAGAGTCATACACCTCAGATCATCATGTCTTTCCTCACCTCCGTACGTGCATCGATCAGCCCCCGCGTGGCCATCAGACCAAGCTACAGGGCCGTCTCGGCCTTCCACAACTCCCCCGCTCGCCTGGGCTTGAAGGAGTCAGATCGGAGTCAGTTTCATCCTTCTATATGCTCCTCAAATTGCAAATGACTAATGTGAGAGCGCAGACCGCGATGATCTGGACTCCTACTACGAGGCTGAGAAGCAAGATCAGTTGAAGAGTACCAAGGAGGGCAAGGCGAAATGGAAGGGCGAGCTTGCTAGCAACAGTGAGGCATCGGTAAGGGCCAATTGATTTCATTGGAAGTAAAACATTGTTTGATAACTGGGACTAGGTCAAGGCGGACCGCGGCGAGCTTGACAGCGACGACAAGGACTTCGAATCACTCCAAAGTCGCACTAAGGATTTGCCGAACAGGAGTGGCCCTGTGAACAAGAGTCAATAGATTCCTCTTATTTAGTGATTCGGCTGTGGAAGGCACTGTCGATTCGGGTGTTGGGGGATTCGGTAATTCATGGGAGTTTGCATGTTATCGTGTATTTTAAGAAAACATGCCATGAATGCAACGGATGAACGTTATCAGATCAACAGTTTATATCAACGACAAAGGGATATCGATAAAGCACCAATCAAGGAGCGTAATAAATTGTATCGAGGTAAGACAATCCCATCTAACGCACCAGGGAGGCTCGGATACCATGTATCGGGGAGTTCCAAACGTCCGCGGAGAAGAAGCAGACAGACGCCATGTTCGCCTTAACACCAGGTCATATATTAGAACAGCAAGTAATCGTTAGGGGGGGATGAGCCATAAGACGATCCGGATATATATGCCAATCGCTCATTTCAAGATCACAATCAGAATGACTAGAACGATAATCAGACCAATGATGGTCATCATACTCCAGTTCTCACCCGCCTTCTTTCTGATCTTATCCAGCCGTTTCCTCGCGCCATCCAATCGTCGCTGGTGCCGGTCGGCATCGCCATCCATGCCATCAAGCAGTGCGATGTGTCCTTCCAGCTCATCGCCAATCTGAATGCTGAGCTGGTGCTGTCGCCCGATTGACTCCCCCAGCCGATCCAACTGTTCATCCTGCTCGCGGAGGGTCTCAGCGTGATGGTCATAAATCTGTTGGTTGGACATGTTGGAGTGGTCCGGACTTGGAGGAGAAGGAGAGTCGCGGTATGGCTGGAAGAGGTTGCGACGATTTTCATCAGCCTCTTCCGCTGCGGAATCCATGAATCGGACAGACTTGGAAGGCGGATGCTGTGGAATAGGCTGTTTTAGGTCAGGAGACGACTTCTTGACATTACTGAAATCCGAGTCCAAGACGGAATCGTCTTGTCCGTGAAATTGGGATGAGAGGTCTCGATATTGTGATTGCAGATGATGGAGTTGATCTTTAAGATCGGTGGCGGCATCATCGTTCGCTTCCCCCAGACGCGATACTTCCGATTCGACCGATTCAATACCTTCCCGTAGAGACTCTAAAGAGCGGGAGATTTCTCCATCCTGACTATTGGGCTCCAGATTCAGCGAGATCGCTCGTTGTCGCTCCAACAGTGACAATTTGATGTGATCAGCAAGGAGGAATAACTGAGATGGGTTCGGCATCTTGAAACGGCGGTTGTGGTCTCGATTCGGGCGAGGTATGTGACAGGTATAACGACCGTGGGAAGCCTGGAAGATGAGACCGGGACACCCAGCGCTGATGAGGCAATAATGCGGAGACGGTCTGAGGCTGAGTACCGGGGAATGGAATGCGAAAGGAGGAACGCGGCGCAGGCGTCAGCGACAGGTCACGTAGGGGCCTCTGTCGGTGAGTCTGTCGGTGAGAAGCTGTAGATACTGATGGTGAAAGTGAAACGGGGAAACTTCGCGATCTGGATACGTCGTTGACGGTGATAGAAAGTGGTTGACAAACATGGATGGGCTGTATGAGGCTTTCTCGGCCGGCGACGGATTGATCTGCCGTTTCCGCATCATCTGCCCCCCGCAATAATAATGGCAATCGCTGGTGGTCACCCTCTTTCCATCCATCCGACGCTGTTTCAGTCCTTTCCTCAACATTCCTTTTTCGCCTCGTCTGCAAGCCTCAACTTCATCCAGCGTCTGTACGTATCACAGAGATCTTCAATCTAACTGCAGCCACCGTGTGACCCTGATGGGTTGCTGTCATAGTTATCGTTTCATCTTCAGACCTCCACGGCAACTCGACAGACGATCATTTCTCGATAACCCCCTTTTTGATCATACCTGAGCGCTGCGGTATCTTGCATGCGCCTATTAAACGGAGCCGTTGACTGAAGGTGACAGATACCGGACGCTTTTGCCGACTATGAACCTCGAGGAGCTTCTGATGATGGAGTCGAGCTGCGACCGCGAGGAGATCGTTGACCTGCGTGCTCTGGAGTATGTCTCGAATTATGACGACCATCTTATGTGTGCGATATGCCACTGTCCATTTATTCGACCGGTTCGCTTGCAGTGCGATCATGTTTTCTGTCAAAAATGCCTGAATTCCGCCATTACCACGTTTGCCGCTGGTCGAGATGATTTCACATGTCCGAGCTGCCGCACGCCGACTCGAGATGTCTACCTCAATGTACCTCGACTATTGACAAATATGTGCGACGACGTACGAGTAAAGTGCCCATTTTCGAGCGAGGGTTGCAAGGAAATTGTACCGAGAGGTCATGTTCAGGCTCACGTCGATAAATATTGTGGGTATAGGCTCATGGATTGCCCGGGGACACTTTGCGACAAGAAGACCAGGAAGAAGGATCTCAGTCCCGATAAAAAATGCATGCATGAGCTGCACCAGTGCTCTCGTTGCGAGGAGGAGGTGATGGAGCAGGATTACGAGGTTCGTGCTATGCCCCGACGATCGTCTTAATCGTGGTTAACCGTGTTTCTTTCCGTTTTATCCAGGAGCATGTAAAGGAATTGTGCCCCAGCTTGAGGACAACCTGTCCCGACTGCCAAACAACAGTCTTTCGAAAAGTGTTGAGGGATCATATTGAAACCTGCCCGGAGGCAGTACATGCATGTGCCGCATCCAAATATGGATGCCCCGTTAAAGTCAAGCGGGCCGACCTGGCGACACATGAGCAAATTTGTCCACTCATCGCTATAGGCCCTTACTTCGAAGCTCAGAATGCCCGGCTTGACTCCCTGGAATTGACCATCCGCCATCTTCAGCAGCGAAATGAGATCTTTGAGGACGGGATAGCCAACATTCGCTCTACCCTGCTAGATGCTTCGCATGCCCTTCCTGGACAGAACACAGAAACACGCCTAAGCCCTTCGGGGCGGTCAGGGTCACCAGGCCCTCCACACCTATCGGGCAGTCCCTCACACGCTGATCATTCTGGTGCAATATCTTCTAATGCCGCCACTACGACATATCTGCTGGCCCTGCACGAGTCTCTTCGAGAAGAAGTTGGTCAGCTTTCACATGCAATCACCGATTTAGACGCTCGCGCCAGCATGGCCATCATGAATGAGTGTCTCCGTCTCAAGGAAGACATGGCTCACACAAATGCTGCTGTCAGCAGTATTCGCATGCAGATCCAATGGCTGATGAATCCTCGCCTACACCAGGGCCAGCGAGCTATTGGTATACGCGGAAATAATGGCAGCAGTAGCAATGATGAGAGCAGGGCTGGTCAGCTAGGATCGTCTACGTCTGGTCCATCCTCAGGCTTGCTCAGACCCCGGAGACCGAGCGATAGCGGACGGGAGGGTACCAAACTATGACCTCCTGTCCTTGCTTGTTTCATTAACATGCAAATTATGATGATGATATAATATAATACTCTTATGACGATCCATGGCATTAGATAGCGGTTTGGTTATTGTGCAACGTCTGACGTTCGCCTTGCACTGGATGCTTGTATGTTAGTATGCTTTTCGGAGTTGACTGGTCATCAACGGCGGTCGTTCATTTTCCATTTGTCTTCAGCTGGTCTGTGAGAGCTTAATAGCACTTGAATTTCTCTGTGTCCTGGCATGCTCGTATATGGTAGCTGTTAATAGTTCAGAGTATTGAGTCTACCTCTGACACATGGACTCATAGACACATAACACGACCGTATACGTAATATGTTCTAACACGGTGATGGTCTAGTTTATAGACAGATCATGAGCTCGAACGAGGGTTTACCGATAAAAGATAGCAAGGGGCCAAAAGACGAAGCAAAAAAAAGAGCCGAACGCGGGGGTCGAACCCGCAACCTTGAGATTAAGAGTCTCACGCTCTACCGATTGAGCTAGCCCGGCGGCGCTTGTTGAAAGGCACTTCTCTAGTGCGCTTTATGTACAAGGCTCATGCCCGTCGAGAATTTTCGTATTAGTATAATTTTGATCATACTGTAATTCCGACACATGTATGATATTACCGGTTGAGGGGTTAAATCTGAATAAATACGTCTTCCAATTATGATTATTTATGCGTTTCCAGTTTACTGAGTGGTAGAAAGGCTAGTACACATGTCATCATGATTAGGAGTCCCAAAATATATTTTCCGCCATGAGCGATAGATCTATGTACCAGATAGCGATCCACCCTCATCACAATCGCAAACTATCGGCATTAATATCCAGAACCGTATCTATTGTCATAGCCCGACCCGGGATAACCGTGATGCCCCTGGCCATGCCCATGTGATTGGTGATGATGCTCGTGGTGCTGATGTTCTGGGGGCCTGTAGCCAGGACCCGGAGGTGGGTGACCATGTTGATCCCCATAAGGGCTACTCTGGTAGCCGCCATGGGGCTCACCGTACCCAACACCTGGATGCTGCTGTGGAGGCGGCTGATAGTACTGGGGATGATGTGGCTGGGAATGCGATTCGTAAGGATGCTGGCCATGTGGTTGGTATGGACGATCAGGCTGTTGGTGCTGGTATGGAGCCTGATGCTGGGGAGCTATATTCTCAACACGTTCTTCCCGCGATGAGCCGCCCGGCAAGAAACTAGAGAAGGCACTCTCTAATTTGCTCAGATTGGATATGCCTGGAATGGGGAGCTTTGAGAGCTGGTCCCAGGGGAGGGAAGAAGACTGCTGTTGCTGGGGATGTGGCTGCTGGTGGGGAGGATGCTGCTGGTGAGCGGCATGGCTAGGCTTGTTACCCCCAAATGCAGCAAAGCCAGTGCTGGCATGGGAGTGCCCGACCTCACCGCCGTTGTTCTTGCCTGCCCTGACACCCTCCGAGCTCAGAATATCATTGAGGCTTGCACCTCGGTCCGGCCTGGAGTGAGCCCAATTCTGCACGGCCTCGAACATGGTCCGGTGTGCCTCATTATGCATGTCGCGCAAGGCTGGATGGTGGAACACACGCAGGCAGTCGTCCAGAACCTGTTGCTCCGGGACTTCGGGATGCTCCCAGGCGTACAACACCCGAGGAGCGACATACTTGAGGATAGCTGAGGCGACGCGACCAGCGGGTTCGTTGAGGATGTTGGAGAAGTGATCCTTGGAAAGCATCGAGTGGGTTGGATCAGTGCAATGGGGATCCGTCCATGGTTCAAATTGGTGCTTCCCAGAGGCATCAATGACACCTGACGAACCAGCTTGTAACGAATTGGAAGCGGCGTTGATGATTGGACGGATGAACGGAGCAAGAAGTGACATAACGAATACTGTCAGGGTCTCCGTGACTTTATCCACCAGCGTCTCTAGACCCGGAATCTTCTCAATTATCGACGAAAGCTTCCGCACCACATTATCTCTGAACTGAAGAATGGGGTAGATCTGGGCCACAGTCTTCTTGGGATCAAAGTCTGGCATTCCTGGCAAACCGGGCCCAGCAGGGCCTCCGGAGGTCGAGGGCTGGCTGGGTCCCGAAGCTCTACTGAGCGATTCTCCCAGGTCGCGACCGATAGCCGAACCGTAATCATCCAATCCTCGAGATGTCTCGTGGGCATATCCCGTCCTCTGACCACTGTGTTGATTGGCATACTGCTGAGCTTCAGAGCGACGTTTGAGCTCCTCAGCCTGGGCGATCAGGTCCTTTGTCCCTGGGATTTTGCCCAACAGTCCGGTGAAAGCAGAGAGAGATCCACCCGAGGAATTCGCCTGCGCATCCCCCAGCGCGATATCCATCTCATTGACCTCTGACTGGGTGAAGTGATCTGTAGCCTCTCCAAGCACGGAATGGAAGAAGTCCACCATACCAAAGGTGCCTGTCACAAGGGGAAAGACATGGTGACCACGGATATTCATTTCGGTGGCTGCGCCGGTGTGCGGAAACACATTGCGGAAGCCCATTTCACGGAGCGCAAGTTCACAGTAGTTTGTGTGCGCTGCAAAATCCTCCAGAGTATGTAGACCTTGACCCAGGCATCGCAGAGCCTCACAAAGGTCTTCCTCCTTCCCCCTGTGGTGTCCACCGCTGGTATACAATCTTCCGTAGTGGATGCTCCTCGCCAGACTATACTTGATGTAGGCAGTACTCGTAGCCCAGTCCCCTCGTTCGTTCGCGATGTAGTTCTTCATACCAGTCTGTGGGTCGATGTCAAGTTCAACCTGGCGGATGGGGCCACGGAGTCGAGCGTCGTACTGCCGTGCATCCTGATTATCGGCATAGTCTTTGGGGTTGCTACAAAAGTCGGACAGAAGCATCAGTACAAAGACGTAGACGCATCGAGCAGAACTTGGGATTGACATACTCAATATGCTCCTCCGGGCGATATACTCCGAGTCTCTCGGAGGTGACCTCAAACTCAGCCGTCGCATAACCGAAACTCAAGAAAGAAAGGATCCAAACCAGGATGCGGATGGTATCGGCGGGAAGGCTCTTCAAGGTACCGACGTCCATTGCCTGAGAGCTTAAGAAGCAAGTTAGTAACTGCTTTCGCATTCACGACCCAAAGAAAAGGAATACTCACTAATCGCGCAGCCAGTTTCCGAAATAAACGCGCTTGACCATAGTAGACGTCCACTTGTGGCCTTTGATAAAGGCAATAGTCTTGAGCATATCTTCGATGTCGCCATGTCGCCAATTTTTGCCTTCAACAGCTGAGATAGAAGCGATGTCTAATCGATTTTAGCGACGAACAACAGTAGGTGATCAAGCAGACGAGGAAGTGGACATACTGCCAGCACCAAAGGCATGAACCTGCGAGGGTAGCAAAACCAGTAGTAATGCCACCACAATGAGGGCGTTGAAGCCCGGACTCATTCTGCGAGTCATGGCCCAAACAACGTGTATATATCTTTGTACCTCAGTGAAAGACAAACGGCGTCAAGGCACCGGAGAATATGGCGCAAAGCGTGGGGTATCTATATCGTACTCCCAAGTTTCAAATTTTCGGCTAGTCCTTGTTATATGGAAAGAAAATAGTCAGATGGAAGGCTTCGTCAGATACAAACAGGAAAACAAGAAACTGCCCGACTAGTTTGCATGTAAGAAGACGATGACAGCTAAGATCAGAGCTGAAGCTGCGGATTATTGTTTCAGTTGCCCCGCTAACATCAGCCTAGCTGCGAGAACAATTTCTTAGCCTACTGGGCAACAATTAGTCCAAACTAGGACAGCCCTATTACTTTTGAAATTTATGAAATGACAGAGCGTATTTGTACCAGACCAGTAAACAATAGGTAATAAGGGAATACGACGTACGGAGTACAAAACACAGACTCCCAAGGGCAAGGAGGGGCAAGCTGACTCTGTTGACCCACAGTATCAGCTAGTAATGCCTTAGACTACAGCAGTAGGTGCCTTAGTATGGAGCACAGCTATGTAATTGGAACTATGGGCATTACTACTAGTAATTTACCTTGGTTGACTCCAACAACCGTAACAGGGTATTCTCGCAACTCATTTTGCATTATTACTGTAGAAGGGGTACAACAAAGATAGAAGGAATAGATGAGGAACGAGCCCGACAGACTGTGATTGAATCCTCTCATCTGACATGCGTTCTAAAACACTCCGGCGTCTTTTTTGACGGATCTAAATATAACTTATGGTGGTCCTCGCTCCTGCTGATCATCATCACCACTATCAATCGGATGTAGGGAAGTGGAGTTGAGCCAGCTAAATGATGATCAACAATGTATTGTATGCAGCAAATTTCGCCAGTGAAAGGCTCAGTCATGATTGGGAGCTTGACAGTCTGGTAGATCGTATTATTCCACGGCCGTTGATATTCTCTCTCGAATACTTGTTTACTTCATAGTTCATGCTTTAGTCATACCAATGTAACCATAGAACCCCACTTTGTTTCTGCCGCGGGGTAGATAGATACTTGTTATCATTCCCGAGTAATTGTACTCCGTATGATGATCCACACAATATTACAGACAAGTAGAGATCACAAAAGACTAGCATGTAGGGTGGCATGGACTCAACAAGGTAGTATTTGACATACTACATTGTTTGATAATGGAAATCATACCATGAGCCTGCGCACGCAGTCTCCAACAACACATATAAGCTGATTGCTCAACCCACCCCACCCGACAGCTAAACATCAACTACTACTCGGCACAGGGCCACCATTGACAGGAGTACCATCTACCACAATGACAGGCTCAACCTCTTACCTCGATGCGCTTCAACGGGATGGCTTCGTCGTCATCCCCTCGCTCCTCACCGCAGAAGAAGTCGAGCACTTCCGCGCCATCGCTACAAAAGCAACAACCCTCGCCCGCACCGGCCAGTGGCCTCACTTCCGCACCGTCCCCAAGCAGTTCCCGCCCTGGCCCAAAACAGCACCCCCGGCCTCCGAAGGCGGCATCTGGGGCGTCCAGCACCTCCTGCACCCACAGATGCCCGACCGCACAGAATTTGCTCGGTTCTATTTCTCCGAGAAGGTGCTAGCAGTCGCGGAGGAGCTACTCGGAGTCAAGGGCACATCGATCGACGCTACCGAGCCACTGGTGATGGAACTATTCAATCTGCTTGTCGCGCCGGAAACGAAGGACTTCGAGCTCCGCTGGCACCGCGATGATATTCCCGAGACGGTGTCGCCGGAGGAGGAGATGCGGTTGCTGCAGGCCAAGAGCCCGCAGGGTCGGCAGTCGCATGCGCAGTATAATTTGGCGCTGTGTCCGGATTCCTCGCTGATTGTGGTCCCCGGGTCGCATCGGCGGGTGCGCACGGAGACGGAGCGCAGTGCCGGGCCGTATGAGCCTGAGTTGCCGGGTCAGTTGATGGTGGAGCTTCGACCGGGGGATGCGGTGTTCTATGATAGTAATATTCTCCATCGGGGAGTGTACAAGGCGAAGCCCCAGGGGGGTGAGGAAACGAGGCTGACGCTGCATGGGAGCATTGGGTTGAAGGTGTCGGCGTCAGGGTCCGACGCGGACGAGAAGGTTCGGGCTACTGCGGTGCTGCAGCACGGTGTTGGTTCGTGGGTTCACCGGGAGGATGCTGCGTTTGATATTGGCCAGCGAGCGGAGAAGATGAGGGCGAACTTGATAGCGCTCGGGACAGGGGAGGGTGTGGGATATTCTCTAAAGGGCTAGAGTTGTCTGTCGATCTCAGCTACCTTCGAAGCTAGATAAAGTCATAGGAGCATTTCTGGAATTCAATTACCCGTGCATCCGATAATGACACAGAGGGGTATCGTATCTTTAGCAAGTCAATGAACGGACCATGACGTCCAGATATAGGAACAGATTTCTTGGACTATATACAATGGAGCCGTAATTATTGTCGTAATCATCATAAGGCCGTCATCAGCTGTTCGCCGGTCGTCGACCATACACGTAATGGTACACAACGTATACATGTATATCGGGGCGCAGCAGGTCCGCGCGTACTTTATCCACGTATTTCTGCGCATCTTCGCCACTCCAGCCGAGCACGCGAGTAAACAGCGCTAATGTATACGGCTCCACGGCCTCGTACAGTGTGATCTTGCCCACCCTCCCGATCTCTTTCAACCGGGGACTCTTGGGCCATGAGCCCACTGGGCACTACAGCCAGTCGTTAGCAACCTCTTAGCCACATTGAGAGAGTGAGAAAGATAGAAATACCTTATAAGAATCATCTGTGACATCCACAAACCCCACTTCCTGCATCCACCCTGCCAAACTCGACGCAACATTCATCGGCCTGCCAAACCGCGTACTCGCCTCATCAATCTTCTGCTGCCAGTCTAGCAGCATAGGCGCGCGCTGAATCGTCCCATCATCCGAGCGGATCCACGTCTCAT
This sequence comes from Aspergillus fischeri NRRL 181, assembly GCF_000149645.3. Classification (NCBI taxonomy): domain Eukaryota; kingdom Fungi; phylum Ascomycota; class Eurotiomycetes; order Eurotiales; family Aspergillaceae; genus Aspergillus; species Aspergillus fischeri. The sequence goes on from NW_001509762.1 coordinate 5,578,648, forward strand.
ACTCCTGGACCTCGACCCAACCCCCAGGCTTCGTATGCCTATACGCCTGGCGCAGGAACCGGTTCCAATCGCCAATGCCCCCGCCGAGACTCCGAGCATGGATGTAATCGAACGCCTCGGCAGGCGTGAACGTCCAATCGCTCTCGGCGTCATCGACATTGAATGTACAGTTAGGCGGCGCCCAGTTTGGCTGGATGGGACTTAGATCCGTCCCCACGATCTCTGCGTCGGGGAAGTCATCGGCCATCTCCAGCGGCCAGATGCCTGTCCCTGTGCCTACGTCGAGGATGCGTTTCGGTGGCCCGTCATTGAGGATCGGGGCGCGGTAGAGATCGCCTCCTACGAGCAGTTTGAAGAGATGGTGCATGAAGGCTAGCCGATCTTGTTCTTCCTCGTCGTTAGGCATTGGGTAGTGGCCCAGTCGGTAGGCGTGGTATCGGCGGCCATTCTCGTAGAGGTAGTCACGGGTTGTGGAGGTTAGACTGAAATTTGAGTCAATGATGGATTGAGCATCACATAGTGAGTCTTCGTCGCTCGTCTGGTGATTAATCGTTAGTTTCAGCTCGTAAGTTTTGGGGAGTTGAAGAGGGGAAATCCGTGACGGATGAGGGGTAATTGATACAATGGTTGTAACATGAACGGCAGGAGAATGATAGAAAAATAAAATTGGACAAATCCATAGTTAAGATGCAAAATTCGTCGTCATTATGAATTTCCCATAGAAGTGGAAAGAAATGTAGGCTATTGCCGACAAAAGAGTCGACAGCCATGGTACATTACACACAAAAGCCCGTTGGCCGCAAATAGAGGCAAATGTCTTCTTCCAGGCAAAACAAAACAAGCAACGGGGGAGATGAGAACCAATGTAGAGACAGGCACATGAGAACAAGGAGAGTGGTGGCTTACATCGACCAGGATATGCTCATCTAGATTCGGATGCGACATCTCTAGGATAATTATGCCGAAGCTTAAGAAAGGAATGTATGAGAACGGAAAAGGAGAATAGACGAAAATGAATGCTAGACTTCAGTAGAGGGTGGACACAGCCCCCAGTTAAATATCGAGGCCAATTCAAATAATGATCGATCGAGATAGTAGCAATAATAATTACGGATCACAGAGTGAGGTGACATCCGCCAGACTGGATGGAGCTCCTCATCGAGGGGCTATCCAGAGAGGAGAAAACAGCAGGACCTATAAAAACACAGATAACGACAGCAAGCCACAAATCATAACCAAGAAGCCAATTAATATTAATATGGTTCAAATTCAATATGTAGATAGGTACCTTAGTCCACGACTCTAAACGACGTCGCCAAACGCAAAAATGCTGCAGGGGGTTCCAGCCCCGGGGAAGAGGACGATGGGTTTCCAATTGCGATTCGGGCGGTGTACTGTTGGGACTCTCCAAGGAGCCAGCGCTGTGGTTCTGGGAACGGGCACTGCGCTCTGTATGGATGGATGTATTTGACGGGTTGGCCTAGTCGCCTAATCAGGCTTAACCCGCTCTGCAGAAGCCAAACGTTGGTCATGGCGTTAGCTTACTGACGGAGTACGGAGTACGGAGTACACATGTGCAGCTCTTACGCAGTACCCTGGGTCTAATTTATGAGTCATTGACTGTTGTACCACCTCTCAAACATCAAGATTAGCTTGATGCAATCATCCTAATGAAGTCTCTCTTCATCTTTGGAAACCGTGGACACAAAACACAGAACACATGGCTGAAACCTATTAGATACCTTACCACCTGGTAATCAGGCAGTACTCCGTAAAGCGCACTGTCCCGTCCCAAATCCCAAATCCGCAACCAAACTCAAAGCCCCGCACGGCTGGAGCCGATCTGGGCCGAAATATCCAATAAAATTCCCTCATTAGAGGCGATCAGCCAATTTGTCGGGTCGCCTTCAGAGTTACAGACTTACGGTAGAGTACTCCGTACAAGTGGGTTGCCTCAGCACAGAGTATCTATTCAGTATCTAGATATTATCTAGTCTATGTATGCACCGCCAACTTGGTAACTCACGTCAAATACGGACTACCCCTAGGTGATACACTTTGTACGGGGTGGATGAATTCTGGATGTGAGCGACCGGCCAGCACTCTTCCACCAATGTTACCTCCAGCACTATCAACAAAGCTAAGCGGAAATCAGACTAGACCATGAGGGGCTCCTGCCTAGCCTGATCAGCAGCCAGCAGGAAGCTTTGTTCCGTGTAGCCTGGCGGACTTCTAGAAGGACATGATGAGCATGTGTATGGGTTCTTGATATGGCAGATTTCCTGACCACAAGATATTCGGAGATGATTATATCCGTAGATTTGTTTCCGATGTGCCTAGTACAGTTCCATCAGCCTTCTCCATGGCTATAACCATTCAACAGAGCGCCACTGTAGCCCTAAATCTTTGTCTGCAGCTCCGTCTCTCTCCCTAGCCCCATTCTCAGGTTTCTCCCAGCGACGCTGAGAATGCAAATACATTAATCCTGCGCCAAGCCGAACTAGAACAAAACAAAAACAGCAAAAGTACTTGCATGCAGATGCGTAGTGCCTACTGCTTCTCGCCCGTTGTGCTGTCCGCACTCAGCAGCCATACAGTACCACTGCCACGGCTACTGGTCCCCTCGCTGCTTGTATGCCATGCATCTCGGCGCCCTACGTCCAGAAGGAACAAAAACTCCTCCTGGAACGCAAAGTGCGAGTGCCACATGGATATTTAATGCATACATGTATTCAATGGATTTAATAACCGGACGAAAGCCGGCGATTTTTGGCCGTGCTACGGGTCTATTCAGTAGCAGCTACATACATAACGTCGTCAAGTCTGGTCAAGAAGTCCTCGAGAATCTTGACCGTATTATGTGGGAATAAAGAAATAGACAAGGTAAAAGGAATGACATCCGATCAGCCCAAGCTGCGGAGCTTCTCCTGTTCGTCGGGAGTTAGCGCGGCGAACAGTTGCTCGAACCCGGGCTTAGTGGACGCATTGTGGAAGAAGTCCAGCAAGAATGCCTGAGTCTCGTCATCACGCTTGCGCACACCAAACACTCCTTCAGAGCCACCTTCGCCAAAGGCCATGAGCTCTTGCTTGGTGACACCCAGGCTGAGATCCAGTGTATTGCTGGGAATGTCTTCCCATTCACCATCGTCGTCGCTATCCTCTTCCTCTAGAGCGGCCGCGGTAGCTGCATCAATCTCCTTGCTGCCGGATGCAGCGGCCAGCTCCTCGACGAGCACTTTGATAATTTTCAACGGAGCCGACACCGTCGTGTAGCGGTCTGGGTTGTTGCGAGTCTGCGACCGAGTCTTGATGCGACCCGTGTCCTGAATGATGAGGTCACCTTTGACTTGCACTTGAGCAAGGCGGGGGTCCTCGAGGTTGTACAGTGTAGCCAGAGCAATGATGTTCTGCTTAATCTCGTCGTATCCAGCGAAGTTGACCGAGTTCTCGAGCCATTTGCTCAGAACAATTGGCAGTCCGCTCTGACCATTAATATCGACTTGCGCCAGGAAGTCAACCACCTCCCGAGCGTTTATTAGAGTCAGTCGGGCGAAGACAAGGATCAAACTCTGAATAAATTGTGCCTGTTGAGCTGTGGCAAGACGCTGAGCTACAGCGCGGAGCAACTGTGGCAGATAAGGGCCAAGTCTCTCGGCTCCAGCTCTTTCGACCAGCTCGGCTGCCAGCTGTCCCACCTCAGTTGCGGCGTTATCGTCGACCGACGGGCCCAGCAACCGATCAATGATTATCAGCGCAACTTCAACCGCTTCCTTGCCAGTCTGGGGATCGCGCCAGGCCACGAACTGATCAAAGTCATGTGAAAGAATGTGCCGAACAGCTTCCGTGGCAGGCCGAATTAGCTCAGCATCGTAAGAGTCCAACAGCAACCTGTTAAGCTTGGGCATGACAGTCTCTACAAATCCGGCAGGCAAAGGCTGGAGGGCTCCTTCCGTCAACGCGCGCAGGAGATCGGCCGCAAAATTCGTGAGAGCATTCTCCTGAGTGAGGTTTCCCACGTCAATCGCGCCCATGAGCGAAGGGAGCACTTTTTCACAAAGACGGATGAAAGCGTCAGCTCCCTGTTCGGAGATAGACTGTACGATATCCTCGAATGCCTCGGTAACGATCATTGTCAGCTGGAAATTCGTAGCCCCATTGCTGGCTATGTTGAACAGGACATCAATGGCAACAGATGACAAGACCACACTTGGATTAACCATGATAGTATCGCGGATCGTCTCCGCTAACGTGACCTTGAGGTCGTCGCTCTCAGATGGCTCCTGAAGATCGTGCGCGGCGATGAACTCCGACAGGGCATTGATAACGGGAACCTGAAGGGGGACTGTAGTGCTTGCAGAAAGAGAAGCCATGAGATCCTGCAGGGCCCGAATGCAGGATACCTTGACCACTTCCGAGGGGTCTTCAGCGATCGCCTTGAGGGTCGCTTCAAAGTAGGAGATGGCGGTAGGCTGGAACGCGTCGCTTGCAACTTGAGCCAAAACACCTGCCACAAGGTAACCACGAGCTCGCAGAAATTCCTCTTCTTGCTGGATAGCGAATGTAACGAAATTGTGGAAGCCACTCGCCAACTCGACAGATACCTGTTGCGAGACTTCGTTGAAGTCTCGCAGCAACTGGTTGAGAATGAACAAAGCTGATTCACGAGATTTCCATCTGCCAGAACTATGTTAGCGAGTTCAAGCTTAGTAGTAAAAATGATCAGAATACATACGTCGATGTTGAGTCGGCAAAAAGATTGTTCATGTAGGCGAGGAGACCTTCAACAGTCGTGACCTTGAGCCATTCTCCCAGTTTAATGACCAAGTCTCCACTGCAGGTTCGGGGGGTGTAATTCGCAGTGACAGAGGTCTCTTCCGAGAGAAAGAGATTCACATCAATGTCCCACAGGCCTTCTTCTTCAGTCGTAATCTGCGCGTATGAACTGGCGAGCTTCAAGATTTCTGGAAGCCAACTGGCAGTTGCTGCAGCCTGACCAGCGTTCTGCAACTGCTGCTGGAGTTCAGCTTTGACTGGTGGTGCCTTTAGAAGGGCTTGAATCAGATCAAGCTCTTCCAGCACAAGGAAGTCCAGCGTGTAAGGGAGTCCGTCAACATCTTCTAAGCGGCCCTGTCGTTCATCATGAATATAGAACTCGTGGTAAGCAGACTGAATGTTGGAAAGCTCTGTCCAGACAGTCGAGAAGTAGACCGGGCTTTGAGCTGTCATGAGGCCGGGAAAGACCATTCGAATCTTCATAAGCGTCTAACAGTGAAGAATTATGCCGTCAGTACGAGTTGGAGATGTCTCTAAGTTATTGAGACAGCCTACCTTGACCACCTGCAATTTCAGTCCAATTATACCCCTCCATTGAGAAGGGACCTCACCCTCTTTGGACTCCTCTTGCTCACTGGGGGCCTGTGGCAAGGGAGCCTTCAGAGTCTCAATGAAGAATGGGGACCAGCCGCTCAGCACTTCATCCATAAACTGTTTGACTGCCACCTTGTGCTGCTCAAGCACCATCTCCAGGGTATCGAAGCAAGAGCGAAAAACAGCAACGGCCAATGCTCTTAGCATCGGCTTTCTTGACTCACTAGTCGCAATGTTGAAAAGAGTGGTAACGAGGTCGCGGGCAACACCAAAGAACTGCTCCTCACTGAAACCGGTATCGACGAGGTCCAACAGAACCTTCAACGCGCCGTGCAATGCACCCGCACTGCTATTAGCATCGTTAATGACCTGAAGCAGCGACGGGAGAAGCTCTGGCCATTCATCAGGGAAATCGGCACTGGCAATCTTGCTGACCGCATAGCTGGCAGACGATTTGACTTTCCGCTCTTGCACATCCGCAGTGGTGGCCAATTCCAACAGAACACGTCGGAGCTGAGCCTTGTTGGTGTCATTGATCAGAACCTGACCCTTGAATTCGTCTAGATTCGGCGACCAAGCGGCCGTAATGAAGGTACGCAGGACGGACAGGGAGGACTGGCGGAGGTTCGTAGGGACGGAGTCGTGAGAGGCTATGGCGGCAAGAGAGAGGGGGAACTGTTCATTGGAATAGAGGCGAAGAAGCTGGAGCTCAGCGGCCTTTCTCGTATCGGCCGCTGGCGACTGTGTATCTGCGAGGAGTGTCAAGAGCTGTTGCTCCATGATGGATGGAGTTTGAGGGGTAGTGCAGGCTGCCGGAAGAGAATGGTAGATGTTCCACAATTGAAGCCAAGGCCCCAGAGCAGCTACCTGTAGAGGAAACGCCTGCTGATCGATGGCACCTGCAATTGACCTGGGATTGAAGATAATAGTCGATACGACGCGAATGATTATTTTGTCGCGTAGGAGGGGCAGAAGACGGTGGAAGCACACAACGCAAAAGGGGAGGCGGTGAGTAAATCGATCATTATAACGACTATTAAGGTAACTGCAAATTATTGTTATTTTCGATGGCTGCATACGCCACTGTAATGCACAATGGAGATAGACAATGGCAACTCCCAAATCTCTGACATCACAGTCTGTTGTTCTCTCTTTCGGGTAGGAAGTGTCCTTTAAGGATCTTGTCCTTGGTATAATATAGAGCGCCTACTCTGTATATACTTTAAGAATGGTTTCCTGTCACTGCTGCAGTGCAACAGTCGAAGTAAAGTACACCTCGGCCATTTCATCCTATTACCTGTAATCTATTGTGGAGAAGGATTTACTGTGGACCGAAGAGTTACTAGGTACTCGTACGTACTACTTGCCTTATTTCCTTTTCCCGCTAAGTGCTATGTATCTTAACTCCATACATACTGTTGTCCCAGTAGCAATATGCCAACACATGTATTTCAACGGAGGAGGTCATTACTTAGGAACTAAAACACTTACTCAGAGTAATAACATATCGACATGAGTTAGCAGGCTTGTGACAGGGAGTATTATGCAGATTTCCTTATGTACTGGGATACACATCGACAGCAGAGTGTTGTGGAACTTGATGAAGATATTATTGAAGATACTGCAATGGAAAAATCAGAAACCAAAAAATGAAATAATGATATTTATCAGCACAAGACAAAGAGCCCTGGAAACAGAGACGCTGATCATTAGTGGAGCTCTTGGCAAATTGATCCAGTCAAGTTATCTACTGCCGTAGGTACGGTGAATTGTCCTATGTGGAGACAATCGCACTTCTTCAGGGCACTACAGGTGCGGCAAAAGGCAGACGAAGCCGTAACAAAGAGTACTCAGGACACAGGAGATGGAGAATAAAGTAAATAAGCTTAAAGCATAGAAATCATCAAATGTACAGGACAGCACCTTCTCTGAAGATAGAATAGACAGCCCGAGGCAGAAAAGCGTAATGTACAACAGTACAAATACTGATCTTACAGTAAGGGAAGCAGTGCCAGGTACTGCACAGATCGCCATAGAACAATGCCCAATCTTACCCGAGCAGATAGTAGGTATCCAACCTTGGCCAGGCAAAGAACACCCAAATGACGCGGAAAAAGATTAGCCACTACTAGTACTTTTTTCATCCGTGGCCGCCACACTGCTAGGATCAGAGGTTGACGGGCCAAAGAAAAGAGAGCTAAAGAATTTAAGCAACATCATACATAACGTATTCGGTAAGCGAGCGCCGCACGCAAGCGAGCGCCGCACCTCACGCGTTTTGGCCCCGGTCGAAAACCTCACTTAATTCTACCACCAGCCATGCCTCCAAAAGCGCGTCAAAATGCTAGAAAACTAGCTGAGCAGGAAGGCAGGATCCTATTAGCAATTTCTGCTATTCAAAAGCATGAAATCCGCAGTATTCGTGAAGCAGGTCGTGTTTATAATATCCCCGAGAGAACCCTCCGTCGACGGCTTAGTGGTATCCCTACACGTCTCGAAACACGCGCCAACTCCCATAAGATGACTCAAAATGAAGAGGAATCGCTTATACGATGGATTCTATCGCTTATTCAACGTGGAGCAGCTCCCCGGCCATCTCATGTACGAGAAATGGCCAATATCCTTCTTGCTGCGCGTCATACTACACCTATTCAATCAGTTGGAGAGAAATGGGTATACAACTTTATTCAACGACATGATGAATTAAAGACTTGCTTTTCTCGACGATATGACTATCGGCGTGCTCAATGTGAAGACCCTAAGATTATTAGGGAGTGGTTTGACCGCGTGCAAATCATTATAATGCAGTATGGGATTGTACCTGAAGATATCTATAACTTTGATGAGACTGGCTTTGCTATGGGCTTAGTAGCTACTGCTAAAGTAGTGACTAGAGCTGATATCTATGGGAAAACACCTCTCGTACAGCCAGGCAATCGGGAATGGGTCACTTCTATTGAGTGTATTAATGCCTCTGGTTGGGTGCTTCCTCCCTGTATCATCTTCAAAGGAAAGGTCCATATAGAGGGGTGGTATCAAGATCCAAC